>NC_088239.1:72087631-72687631 GCF_036934945.1 Oncorhynchus masou masou | reverse complement strand
GATAGGGGGGTGTTCCCTCTGCTGTTTCCTGAAGTCCACAATCATCTCCTTAGTTTTGTTGACGTTGAGTGTGAGGTTATTGTCCTGACACCACACTCCGAGGGCCCTCACCTCCTCCCTGTAGGCCGTCTCGTCGTTGTTGGTAATCAAGCCTACCACTGTTGTGTCGTCCGCAAACTTGATGATTGAGTTGGAGGCGTGCGTTGCCGCGCAGTCGTGGGTGAACAGGGAGTACAGGAGAGGGCTCAGAACGCACCCTTGTGGGGCCCCAGTGTTGAGGATCAGCGGGGAGGAGATGTTGTTACCTACCCTCACCACCTGGGGGCGGCCCGTCAGGAAGTCCAGTACCCAGTTGCACAGGGCGGGGTCGAGACCCAGGGTCGTAAACACACCAGCCAGCTGGTCTGCGCATGCTCTGATGGCGCGGCTTGGGATGCCATCTGGGCCTGCAGCCTTGCGAGGGTTAACACGTTTAAATGTTTTACTCACCTCGGCTGCAGTGAAGGAGAGACCACATGTTTCCATTGCAGGCCGTGTCAGTGGCACTGTATTGTCCTCAAAGCGGGCAAAAAAGTTATTTAGTCTGCCTGGGAGCAAGACATCCTGGTCCGTGACTGGGCTGGATTTCTTCCTGTAGTCCGTGATTGACTGTAGACCCTCTTGTGCCTCTTGTGTCTGAGCCGTTGAATTAAGATTCTACTTTGTCTCTGTACTGACGCTTAGCTTGTTTGATAGCCTTACGGAGGGAATAGCTGCACTGTTTGTATTCAGTCATGTTACCAGACACCTTGCCCTGATTGAAAGCAGTGGTTCGCGCTTTCAGTTTCACGCGAATGCTGCCATCAATCCACGGTTTCTGATTAGGGAATGTTTTAATCGTTGCTATGGGAACGACATCTTCAACGCACGTTCTAATGAACTCGCACACCGAATCAGCATATTCGTCAATGTTGTTATCTGACGCAATACGAAACATGTCCCAGTCCACGTGATGGAAGCAGTCTTGGAGTGTGGAGTCAGCTTGGTCGGACCAGCGTTGGACAGACCTCAGCGTGGGAGCTTCTTTTTTTTGTTTTTGTCTGTAGGCAGGGATCAGCAAAATGGAGTCGTGGTCAGCTTTTCCGAAAGGGGGGCGGGGCAGGGCCTTATATGCGTCTCGGAAGTTAGAGTAACAGTGATCCAAGGTTTTTCCACCCCTGGTTGCGCAATCAATATGCTGATAAAATTTAGGGAGTCTTGTTTTCAGATTAGCCTTGTTAAAATCCCCAGCAACAATGAATGCAGCCTCCGGATAAATGGTTTCCAGTTTGCAAAGAGTTAAATAAAGTTTGTTCAGATCCATCGATGTGTCTGCTTGGGGGGGGATATATACGGCTGTGATTATAATCGAAGAGAATTCTCTTGGTAGATAATGCGGTCTACATTTGATTGTGAGGAATTTTAAATCAGGTGAACAGAAGGATTTGAGTTCCTGTATGTTTCTTTCATCGCACCATGCCTCCATACGCCCCCACCCCTCTTCTTACCAGAAAGGTGTTTGTTTCTGTCGGCGCGATGCGTGGAGAAACCCGTTGGCTGCACCGCTTCGGATAGCGTCTCTCCAGTGAGCCATGTTTCCGTGAAGCACAGAACGTTACAGTCTCTGATGTCCCTCTGGAATGCTACCCTTGCTCGGATTTCATCAACCTTGTTGTCAAGAGACTGGACATTGGCAAGAAGAATGCTAGGAAGTGGGGCACGATGTGCCTGTCTCCGTAGTCTGACCAGAAGACCGCCTCGTTTCCCTCTTTTTCGGAGTCGTTTTTTTGGGTCGCTGCATGCGATCCATTCCGTTGTCCTGTTTGTGAGGCAGAACACAGGATCCGCGTCGCGAAAAACATATTCTTGGTCGTACTGATGGTGAGTTGACGCTGATCTTATATACAGTAGTTCTTCTAGACTGTATGTAATGAAACCTAAGATGACCTGGGGTACTAATGTAAGAAATAACACGTTTAAATAAAAAATAAAAAAGTTTATGTAAATTAAGTTATGTTTTGAGAGTTTTCAAAAAAGTTATGAAGATGATTTAATGATGAATGATTTTTAAGAGTACAAGAGGGCATACCGGGCTACGCAATGATAAGTTGACATTCAAGTATTTATTTTTTACTTGAAGGCTAGCCAACTAGTCAACTATCTAGTAAACACTTCGGATACGAGGCTGGTGTCTCTTTTTTAACTAAATTAAACATATATCTTGTAATTGAACAAAATAGTAAGATGGCGAATAACTGGGGAACATGTTTTTTAAATTTTAAATGTAACATTTTTTTAACTAGGCAAGTCAATTACAAACAAATTCTTATTTACCATGACGGCTTATCCCGGCCAAACCCGGACGACACTGGGCCAATTGTGCGCCACCCTATGGAACTCCCAATCACGGACGGATGTGATACATTTTGAAACCGAACCAGGGACTGTAGATGCAGGGACCTCTTGCACTGAGATGCAGTGCCTTAGACAGCTGCGCCACTTGGGAGCCCATATGCCGATAATACGGGACATATTTTTTTTGCTATACCGCTTATCAAAAAGATGATAATCGTAGTATTTCCATTGAAATGTCAAACACCCATAATTACAAAACATTGATGGCTTGATCACAAGATAACGCTGTTGAATATACCGATAATATGATAATTACTAATGTTGAATCATAGAATAGAGCTAGCTAGCTAGGTCGCAAATATCAATTAAGCTTAGCTGAGCAGAGAGCTATTTCCTTAAATATAATTATGAAATAGAAATCGCTAGCAAGTTAGGTGACAAATCTGCCAGTAAATCTGTTCGTTGAATAAGTGATTTAAACCAGAAAAATTGTCTAGCTCTTTTTTTACGAGTCAACATTATCTGCTTAACCAGCTAGTCCTGTTTAGTTTAGCATTTTACATTTCGGGAACCCAGGGCTAGTTCATTCCATTTTTTTTTTTGTTTATTTAGCTTATTCCACAAAATACTGATGAAGTGGGCGATTACTTAATGGTATATTTGTGACCTAGCTAGCTAGCTTTATTCTATGACTCAACATTTAGTAAGAGATCTGCAAATCAACTAGCTCTGTTTAGCTTAGCAATTTACATTGCTGTCCTCGTTTGTGTAGCTTATTCAATTTAACATTTCAATAAAACAAATGTTAGCTGACTTTCTTGTATATTTGCTAGCTCCATTCACTAATTCAATATGAGTAGCTAATTCTGTAGCTATTCTGAGTTCAAACCTATTCTATGTTTCCAAAAGTTGTTCAACTGTTAAACTCTGACCATTGACCTTTTAGAAACCAATCGGATTTGTTCTCCTCTAAACCAATCAGATTATTTCTGCCCTAAGAACAACATTGACTTCACTTCATAAAAACACGCACGTATGGCGTTACGTCATATGCACAGTCGATGTGCTTGAAAATTTGCCTAGTCTCCGTTTCACTTTCAATTTCAGGATTGCTGGAACTTCGCGGAGAGTTCTAGATGGAAAAGCGCATATTTTTGCTCTTCAGAAATTAGCTGCGGATTCGGGCATCATTTAAGTGAGTAGCCCACCTACACAATGCATCCCCGGTGCGTGTAACGCTTATCAATCCAATTATCAAATAGTATTGTTCAATTTGAATAATAGAAACGGAGTTAAACATTTTCAATGTTGTAATTGACCTTATGTCGTTTGAAAAGAGAAAGTAAAAATATTGGTGCGGTTATTGTCAAATACATGGTTTTAGTGGACGCCACTAAGCTACTACAGTGCACAGAGCGAGACCCTATACTCATCCAAAGTGATAATTGGTTGTGTATGGTCCGATCGGTCCTTTTACCCTTGACACATTGGCTTCCGGGTTAAGCGGGCAGGTGTTAAGAAGCGCTGTTTGTTATGTTTGAGGACGCATGACTCGATCTTCGCGTCCCGAGCCCGTTGGATTAGACAGGATATCATTTGTGGAGAAAAATAAATAAATAAAGAACCAACACACACACACACATACCAGAGCAGACAGGAAAGCGAGTGCTACGATTCACGGACTTCGGCCCTTTAGAGGCGAAGTTGGGCACATAACAGGCCGTCACTGTGCGCAAACACACACACATCCATACATACAACTTCAGACTATAGGCATACACTCTTCTAATGGCCATGGTGCGTTATGAGCACAACCTTGATGAAGAAACTCTTAGCTCTGTCACTGACTGAGAAGAGACCTGGGATTGAGTCCCTATCATTCTGCCCTCTGAAGTGGCTACAATGTTCTGCTGTGTAGCAAACACCTTTCGTAGCCTACAGTAGTTTCGAAGTCTTAACATCCTGGCCTATGTGACGAAAGGAACGTTCAGAATAGGGGGTGTCAATCTTTGTGTAATGGCAACTTAACGACCATGGTGCTTTACTAACAGTAGTATTTCCCCCTTAGGGCAACTATTCTAACGACTGTAAATAGTACATGAGCACACCCAATGAAACAAATTATCTTGAGATTACATTACATTTAAGTCATTTAGCAGACGCTCTTATCCAGAGCGACTTACAAATTGGTGAATTCACCTTCTGACATCCAGATATGTTGCTATGTCGAACTGCCTTCCAAATTCGCTACAATTGCTATTTTGCTGCCCATTACAAACCTACACTGGCCCACTATATTGAGAACCAATAACCTGTACGCTAACAGTAGGTTGCAGTGGGCAAGTGAAATTAAATGAGACTATAGTTTAACGGCATTATAGGTCTATAGGCCTATCCAATGACTGTGGGAGGAGTGAAGGAGGGATTTTATGCAAACGTGTCTGTGGAACGAGAGTTAACTCAAGGACCACTCCTGCAAAGCAATGTAATTTAGGTGCTGTTTGAATATATTCATGAATGGATTCTCAGTTTCTTGAAATACTTTTTGAATTTAGATCAATTATTATGTGGACACCTGCTCTTCTAGTATCTCATTCCAAAATCATGGGCATTATTATGGAGTTGCTACTAAAACAGTCTCCACTCTTCTGGGAAGGATTTCCACTAGATGTTGGAATATTGCTGCGGGGACTTGCTTCCATTCAGCAACAAGAGCATTAGTGAAGTTGGGCACCGATGTTGGGCGATTAGGCCTGGCTCACAGTCGGAGTTCCAATTCATTCCAAGTGTGTTCAGTGGGGTTGAGGTCAGGGCTCTGTGCAGGCCAGTCAAGTTCTTTCACACTAATCTCAACAAACCATTTCTGTATGGACCTCGCATTGTGCACAGGGGTATTGTCATGCTGAAATAGGAAAATGCCTTACAGAAACTGTTGCCACAAAGTTGGAAGCACAGAATCGTCGAGAATGTCATTGTATGCTGTAGTTTTAAGATTTCCCTTCACTGGAACTAAGAAGCCTACCCCGAAAAATGAAAATCAGACCCAGACCATTATTCCTCCTCCTCCAAGCAAAGTTGGCACTATGCATTCGGCAGGTAGTGTTCTCCTGGCATTCGCCAAACCTTGATTCGACTGCCAGATGGTGAAGCGTGATTCATCACTCCAGAGAACGCTTTTCCACTGCTCCAGAGTCCAATGGTGGTGAGCTTTACACCACTCCAGCCGATGCTTGGCATTGCGCATGGTGATCTTAGGCTTGTGTGAGGCTGCCATGGAAACCCATTTCGTGAAGCTCCCGTCGAACAGTTCTTGTGCTGACGTTGCTTCCAGTGGCAGTTTGGAACTCGGTAGTGAGTGTTGCAAGGACAGACAATTTTTACACGATTCAGCACTCGGTGGTCCCATTGTATGAGCTTGTGTGGCCTAGATGTTTCCACTTTACAATAACAGCACTAGCAGGGCAGAAAATTTACCAACTGGCTTGTTGGAAAGATGACATCCTATGACGGTGCCACGTTGAAAGTCACTCTTCAGTAAGGCCATTCTAATGCCAATGTTTGGCTATTGAGATTGCATGGCTGTTTGCGTGATTCAATGTGCTTGATTTTATACACCTGTCAGCAATGGGTGTGGCTCAAATAGCCAAATCCACTAAAATGATCTTTTTGCGCAAAAACATGCCCTCCGCCCGAAATGCCAGATTGCCAATCCACCCCTGCCACTAACTTAACAGCCACCACCCACACTTCTCTATGAGATGAAATGTGCATGACTTTAGAGATACAGGCAGCAATGTGATACACTAACCACCACACTGTTGTTCCTTTGCTCACCCGCTCAGACCATTAACATATTTAGCAAAAAGGAACATTCATAACTTATACCAGTGATTAAGATATTCTTAGCAGGATAATGTTAAACTTGCATGCATGATTTCAGTTTTGAACTGTTGTAAATGTAGCCTACACACAATTTCCTTTTTCTCAAAGTGGAAAAATAAGATATGACCCAGGTGAGCCAACATATATAACGGTTCCATCTGAGTGTAGGCCATGAGACCACAATGCACTGCAGCTCTGCAGAGCGTCATGGAAACTCCCTCTCTGTGTGGGCAGAAAGCAGGAAGTGGTGTGATTCTCAGAAACAGGTTTAGAAGTGATATACACCCATCAGAATGAAAATAAATGCACAAAAGAAGACATTGTAATGACTTGATTTCTGGAATAGGCTCTTTGAGGATTTTGTTTTTAGCCTTCACCTCCAAGTCAGTCATGAGTCATCCCAGGTTTCAGCATCCCTTAGGTAGAAATAAGTCAGAGTTAAAATCTGTCATTTACAGCTTTATTATTGAGTAAAACATTAATACACAGTAGCAGTTTGTTTGCTTGTAAATAATTGTTTTCCTTGATCATTTGCACACAAAAAAACAAGTTAGACCGGCCCATCTGGGTAAAAACTGTGTGTAACAGTATATCTTTAGACCGTCCCCTCGCCCATACCCGGGCGCGAACCAGGGACCCTCTGCACACATCAACAACAGTCACCCACAAAGCATTGTTACCCATCGCTCCACAAAAGCCGCGGCCCTTGCAGAGCAAGGGGAACTACTACTTCAAGGTCTCAGAGCAAGTGACGTCACTGATTGAAACGCTATTTAGTGCGCACCACCGCTAACTAAGCTAGCCGTTTCACATCCGTTACATGTGTCACAACCTGACCTTAGTATTCTTTGTTTTCTTTATTATTTTGGTCAGTGGCGTGCCGTGGGCCTGGGGCCTGGGCCTTCAGTGAGGTCCTACACAGTCCCACCCGAATTAATCCACCTCTTATTACCACCATTATGATGCCATGGCTCTAGACACTATACATTTAGACAGAAACGCAGTATAACCAGGCGTTGCATCACCTTGAAATTGACATTTTTATTCAGAGAATTGCAGGGGAAGAGTACAATACAGTACAGTTCAACTAATAGGCAAGAAAATAGTTGAGTGCAACAGAGTTATATTAATATTCTTCTTCTATCCATTTCTGGTCCACAAACTTCAAGCTTTAAGTCCCCCCCCCCGCCAAAAATACAGTTCCTGTTTACCCAAAAACATGACACAATCAATGAGTCAATATTTCCCTATTTTTCTTCACCTTTTTATTGTGCAGCTCCGTTGCCCTGCGCGCTTGTTAGTTGAGCTGTAGATCCACTCGGTTGTCCCCAAAGGTTTTCAAAAGCACCATTGCTTGTAAGTGGCCAGCCGTAATTTGGTGTCTCGTTGCTGCCTTGGTTAGACAACTCAAGTTTGCAAAGCCAGTGTGGCTCCAAACACCAAATCGATCACTTGCAAATAATAGGCATTCCCAGCAGTACAGTTTGCAGTGTTCCTCGGTGCCTGTGAGCCATTGATAGCGCTCGTAGTTGGAACTTTGAAAGTGGCGAACGAACCCCTTTCCCGCCTGTGACAGGCTTTGTAGCGTCGGCGTCGGGTGACCTCTCCTTACAATGTCTAACTTTTCTTGAAAAGTTTGTCTTGAGAATGGCGTTATAATTATATCCTCGACCAAATCGATATCTTCTCCTCCTTCCGCCATTGTGGGTTGAAAAAACAGCTTATTAGTAAGCAAATTAATTTGTTTATCAAATTCAGTTTCCTAGTTCTGAGGTTCTGCATAGACCTGCCCATAGGACTTGCCTCTCAATATTGGTAATCCAATCAAAAGACGTGCACGCACTACGCCTGCTAGCTGGCTCCTGTGTAACACTGGAGCCAGCCAGCAGGCGTACAATAGCCAACTCTAAAGCTGATTGGTTGACACTAAATTTCCATTTCCATTCACTTTAAGCTACAAGCGCCCGCACTGTTGATTCTGAAGGCCTGAGGGCAGATTTTAGATCCCTGGCAACACATGATGGCTGAATATGATTGGATAAAAGATCTAACACAAAGACCAGCCCTCCAAATCTCAACCTGGGGCTGGAAGCAGTGCAACCAAGAGGAAAGCTATGAAATGAAGAGTGTAACTCTTACTCTGGGGAATAATTTAATACATATTTGTTGGAAAATGTATTTTAAAAATATATATATTCTGATGATGTTTATGCCAGCAGAGAAGGCCTTGCAGGCCCTGACGGCCCACCATTGATTTTGGTTAGGTCAGGCCCACCACTGATTTTGGTTAGGTCAGGGTGTGACGAGGGTGATATGTGTTTTTGCCCTGTCTAGGGTTTTTGTATGTTTATGGGGTTGTTACTAGTCTAGGTGTTTTCATGTCTATGGTTGCCTAGATTGGTTCTCAATCAGAGGCAGCTGTTTATTGTTGTCTCTGATTGGGGACCATATTTAGGTAGCCATATTCCTTGGGTATTTTGTGGGTTATTGTCTATGTATAGTTGCCTGTGTCAGCACCAGTGGTTATAGCATCACGTTTGTTTTGTTTAAGTGGTCTTCCTTTAATAAAGAGGAATGTATTCTAGTCACGCCTTGGTCTCATCGTTACAACGAACGTGACAGTGTGTGTGTGCTGCATTAATTTACCACTTTATAGTGTAGGCAAGGCTAATCTCACCAGCACTGAAGTGGTAGCGTCCCATTGATCCACAGATTTAATGAATAACCGTTTTCCCAGCCACACCAATATTTCATTTTTAATTTTCAAACAAATAAAGGTAAATTCTAAAATTTGAAAAACATTATAAAATCTCAATTTTAATGGGTTGAAAAATTCTAACATTTTCAACAGGTTTCTATTATTCAATTTGAACGAGTAGTCAGAAAATTGAGAAATTGAAACTAATATTCTATTTAATTTCATCAAGTGTATTAGACCATTTGACTGATAAGCGTTACACGGAACTAAGTGCCATCTTCTGATGGTTATATTTATCAAAGTGTCAATGTGACAACATGATTATATAGATTAGTCTGCGTTCATTTTGGTGTTATTTCAAAGACAAACAAACTAAATGGTCCATTTTCGTGGAACAGTAATTTCAATAATAATGTTTTAGTTTTTCAAAGTCATTGTCTCGTGGTTAATTATAAAAATCTGAAGTAAAATGATAAAAATCTAAAAGTTAAAATTCATCAAGAGCATTTGCCTCTGTCATATGGACACATTGATACATCGTGGTCCAGTAGTGGCTAAAGAAATGAAAGCATAGAAGGCCATTGCAGCAGCATGCCGATAACTTCCATCATCAAATGAGTAAAAGGCCTAAAGCAGACAAATAAAAACAGTAGAAAATATGATACATTCATCTCTCTGCCTGTCTGCCTCCCTTTCGATCTGTTTTGACTTGAGCTATTGCTAGTGAAGTTCAACATTGTATCAAATCATCACATTATATCAACTAGGCTATTCCGGGCCCTCAAAGTTTCCTGTGTCAGTGAGCTTGGAACAGAAAGCTGTTTAAATGACGTTTCCACTGGATATATGGATATCAGATCATGATATTTTGCTCTATCACACCAAGGCTTGGTGATTATCGAGGCCGGGAGTGTTGGAAAGATTTTTCAAATACTGAGGAACTATCATTTGCACTGGATATTAAAAAGACAGACTTTTTTGACTAACGTGAGGCAAATACATTTTTTGGGGGGTACGGTGCATTCTGAAAGTAGTCAGACCCCTTTTCCCTCATTTTGTTACGTTACATCCTTATTCTAAAATGGATCAAATTGTTTGTTTTCCTCATCAATCTACGCACAATACCCCATAATGACAAAGAAAAAAATGTTTTATAGAATTGTTAGTTTCTCCCATTCTTCTCTGCAGATCCTCTCAAGCTCTGTCAGGTTGGATGGGGAGAGTCGCTGCACAGCTATTTTCCGGTCTCTCCAGAGATGCTTGATCGTGTTCAAAGTCCGGGCTTTGGCTGGGCCACTCGAGGACATTGAGACTTGTCCCGAAGCCACTCCTGCGTTATGTATGTTCTTAAGGTCGTTGTCCCGTTGGAAGGTTAACCTTCGCCCCCAGTCTGAGGTCCTGAGCGCTTTGGATCAGGTTTTGATCAAGATCGCTTTGTACTTTGCTCCGTTCATCTTTCCCTTGATCCTGACTAGTCTCCCAGTCCCTGCCGCTGAAAAACATCCCCACAGCGTGATGCTGCCACCACCATGCTTCACCGTAGGTATGGTGCCAGTTTTCCTCCAGATGTGACGCATAGAGACAGAAAAATGGTTTAATTTGTTTATTTATTGCAACAGCACAAATTCTTGCTGTTTTTTTTATTGCTGCACCCTACATCTTGAGGTTATGAGAAAGTGCAGTTGTCTTAGGTCTGATATCTGATTGGAGGTTAACTTTACAGTAATGCCATTGGTCATCAACTGAGATGTTGAATCCAAACAACTCAGATGTTATAAAATGGTCTCAGATTCATTGTCCTTTATCTTTGTTCCTGACCAGCTGTGGTCACACACACACACACACACACTCTCTTATCACTCTCTCTCTGTCTTCTCCCCCCTTGAATGCCTTGTATGTAAATCCTTTCATTTTATAATGAGTCAGATAAACATTTTAGTAGACTTTGCATACAAATGACATAGTCTTATCATAGGTCACATGTGAGGTATATTTAATATAACCTACAGTATATGTTGATATGATAAATATCACCCAGCATCAGGAGCAGACAGTATAAGCCTACTCCTGTCTCTCTGTCTATCTCCAGGTATGGGCGATCGTAACAACAGTTCCCAAATGAAAGCTGTCATGCAGCACAAGAACAGGGATCAGGGGGTTAAACGCAACCCAAACGGAGAGGTCCCTGTTGGAAACCTGGTCGACGTTGACAAAACTTTGGTCACCAAATCACTGCACAGAGACAGTGAGAAAGAGGGGGATGGAAAGGCGGGTGGAGGAGGGGACGCAAATAGAGGGAAGGATAGAGGAAGGAAAAGAGACACGGAGGGAGCGAGGGGTGAGGAGGAGAAGAGGTCGTGCTGCTCTCAGAAGCTGAAGAAAGTCCCTCAGTGTCACGTGGAGCTGGAGCAGCTGTCCTTCAGCAGAACTCACAACGTCCTCATAGATGTAAGAAACATAATTAAACCAGTGCAGATCAATAAAAAAGTTTGCATCTAAAGTGACAGAGTGAACTGGAACGTTTACACAAAACAATTACTACAAAGAGTGTCTCTCACTGTTCATTCATGTCTCTGTCTACCTCCCTATTCAGGTGAATGAGTTCTGCCATAAAAGGATATTAAAACCTCATTCTGGATGTCATGTGTGGCACAGTGACTTTGTTAAGATGCCCTGCTCACCAGAAAGCCTCATCAAGACTGGATGGGTGTGTTCATTGATTCATTCATTTACTGATGATCGATACATTATTTGTCAATTGATTGGTTCATTGAACATTTGGTTGATTGGTTGATTGATTTATTTGTTTGTTGGCTAATTTATTGATTGGTAATTTGGTTGATTGTCTTTTCCCAGGTATCCAGCACTGAGCGAAGTCGGTGGAAGGTGGTCTCTAAACAGCTGGAGAGTCTGGCCAAGAAGACCACTGCATCAGTGGGTGATGTAGAGGTACGACACATGCACACACGCCTCCATTATCCTAACATTTCCTAACACGCCTCCGTTATCCTAACATTTCCTAACACGCCTCCGTTATCCTAACATTTCCTAACACGCCTCCGTCATCCTAACATTTCCTAACACGCCTCCGTCATCCTAACATTTCCTAACACGCCTCCGTCATCCTAACATTTCCTAACACGCCTCCGTCATCCTAACATTTCCTAACACGCCTCCGTCATCCTAACATTTCCTAACACGCCTCCGTCATCCTAACATTTCCTAACACGCCTCCGTCATCCTAACATTTCCTAACACGCCTCCGTCATCCTAACATTTCCTAACACGCCTCCGTCATCCTAACATTTCCTAACACGCCTCCGTCATCCTAACATTTCCTAACACGCCTCCGTCATCCTAACATTTCCTAACACGCCTCCGTCATCCTAACATTTCCTAACACGCCTCCGTCATCCTAACATTTCCTAACACGCCTCCGTCATCCTAACATTTCCTAACACGCCTCCGTCATCCTAACATTTCCTAACACGCCTCCGTCATCCTAACATTTCCTAACACGCCTCCGTCATCCTAACATTTCCTAACACGCCTCCGTCATCCTAACATTTCCTAACACGCCTCCGTCATCCTAACATTTCCTAACACGCCTCCGTCATCCTAACATTTCCTAACACGCCTCCGTCATCCTAACATTTCCTAACACGCCTCCGTCATCCTAACATTTCCTAACATGAATCCGTCATCCTAACATTTCCTAACATGAATCCATTATCCTAACATTTCCTAACATGCCCCCTCAGGTTAACCTGGGTTTGTGGTAATAGTTAAGGTAGGGGTTAGCATGTTTGACCTGTACTGTTGAACAAAGATCTACATGTTTCTCTCCACTTAGAAAGCCATAAAGAAATACAACCCAAAGTATGAAGATCAATGGTCCTTTGATGCCCTGCATACCTTTGTTCAGGTCAGTTACCACTTCACTATAAATGGTCAACTTGCCCTCCAAATACACCTCTGCTGTTTTCAATCAGGATCTCAGCGATCACTGCCTCATTGCCTGTATCCGCTATGGGTCCGCGGTCAAACGACCACCCCTCATCACTGTCAAACGCTCCCTAAAACACTTCTGCGAGCAGGCCTTTCTAATCCACCTGACCCGGGTATCCTGGAAGGATATTGACCTCATCCCGTCAGTCGAGGAGGCCTGGTCGTTCTTTAAAAGTAATTTCCTCACCAGCTTAGATAAGCATGCCCCTTTAAAAAAATGCAGAACTAAGAACAGATAAAGCCCTTAGTTCACTCCAGACCTGACTGCCCTCGACCAGCACAAAAACATCCTGTGGCGAACTGCAATAGCATCGAATAGTCCCTGCAATATGCAACTGTTCAGGGAAGTCAGGAACCAATACACGCAGTCAGTCAGGAAAGCAAAGGCTAGCTTTTTCAAGCAGAAATTCTCATCCTGTAGCTCTAACTTCAAAAAGTTTTGGGACACTGTAAAGTTAGTACCTCAGCCACGCTCAAGGTACTAAATGATATCATAACCGCCATCGATAAAAGACAGTACTGTGCAGCCGTCTTCATTGACCTGGCCAAGGCTTTCAACTCTGTCAATCACCGTCTTCTTATCGGCAACTCAAAAGCCATGGTTTTTCTAATTACTGCCTCGCCTTGTTCACCAACTACTTTGCAGACAGAGTTCAGTGTGTCAAATCGGAGGGCATGTTGTCTGGACCTCTGGCAGTCTCTATGGGGGTACCACAGTGTTCAATTCTCGGGCCGACTCTTTTCTCTGTATATATCAATGATGTCGCTCTTGCTGCAGGCGATTCCCTGATCCACCTCTACGCAGACGACACCATTCTGTATACTTCTGTCCCTTCCTTGGACACTGTGCTAACTAACCTCCAAACGAGCTTCAATGCGATACAACACTCCTTCCGTGGCCTCCAACTGCTCTTAAACGTTAGTAAAACCAAATGCATGCTTTTCAACTGTTCGCTGCCCGACTAGCATCACCACCCTGTACGGTTCCGAGCTAGAATATGTGGACAACTATAATACCTAGGTATCTGGTTAGACCGTAAACTCTCCTTCCAGAGTCATATTAAACATCTCCAATCCAAAATCAAATCGAGAATCGGCTTTCTATTTCGCAACAAAGCCTCCTTCACTCACGCTGCAAAACTTACCCTTGTAAAACTGACTATCCTACCGATCCTCGATTTCAACGATGTCATCTACAAAATAGCTTCCAATACTCTACGCAGCAAACTGGATGCAGTCTATCACAGTGCCATCCGTTTTGTTACCAAATCATCTTATGCCACCCACCACTGCGTCCTGTATGCTCTAGTCAGCTGGCCCTCGCTACATATTCGTTGCCAGACCCACTGGCTCCAGGTCATCTACGTCTATGCTCGGTAAAGCTCCGCCTTATCTCAGTTCACTTGTCACGATAACACCCACCTGTAGTACACGTTCCAGTAGGTATATCTCACTGATCATCCCCAAAGCCAACACCTCATTTGGCCACCTTTCCTTCCAGTTCTCTCTTGCCTGTGACTGGAACGAATTGCAAAAATCGCTGAAGTTGGAGACTTTTACTTCCCTCACTAACTTTAAACATCAACTATCTGAGCAGCTAACCGATCGCTGCAGCTGTACATAGTCCATCTGTAAATAGCCCACCCAATCTACCTACCTCATCCCCATACTGTTTTTATTTTATTTACTTTTCTGCTCTTTTGCACACCAGTATCTCTACTTGCACATCATCACCTGCTCATTTATCACTCCAGTGTTAATCTGCTAAATTGTAATTATTCACTCCTATGGCCTATTTATTGCCTACCTCATACCTTTTGCACACAATGTATATAGACTTTCATTTTTCTACTGTGTCATTTACTTGTTTATTGTGTTGTCTTGTTTATTGTTTACTCTATGTGTAACTCTGTGTTGTTGTCTGTGTCACACTGCTTTGCTTTATCTTGGCCAGGTCACAGTTGTAAATGAGAACTTGTTCTCAACTAACCTACCTGGATAAATAAAGGTGATTTTTATTTTATTTTATTTTGTTACATATATTCTCCTTTCCCTCTTCTCTAGAAATCACCCAAAGAAGAGACATTCTACATGTCTGTTTTTCCTAAGATAGCAGAGCTGGCCTCCAGCCTGCCTCACTATATCAAGAAGGTAACAACATAGGAACTGCATTATGTACACTATATAGGGTAGAGAGGTAGTGTACTAAGTAGGGTACAGAGGTAGTGTACTATGAAGTGTGGCAGACCAGGTCGTTTGGTCAAGACGTTTACACAGATCAGACACGGACAGAGTAGGATTAGCTCGGTTTCAACGGTGTTTATTAAATAATAAATCAAAAAGAAAAGGATAGGTCGCCCCCATGAGACCCTACAGAGGTAGTGGACTATGTCGGGCACAGAGGTAGTGGACTATGTCGGGCACAGAGGTAGTGGACTATGTCGGGCACAGAGGTAGTGGACTATGTCGGGCACAGAGGTAGTGGACTATGTCGGGCACAGAGGTAGTGGACTATGTCGGGCACAGAGGTAGTGGACTATGTCGGGCACAGAGGTAGTGGACTATGTCGGGCACAGAGGTAGTGGACTATGTCGGGCACAGATTGTAGAGGTACTGAATGTGTGTTCTCTACTCAGTCTGATAAGTGTGTGTGTGTGTGTGTGTGTGTGTGTGTGTGTGTGTGTGTGTGTGTGTGTGTGTGTGTGTGTGTGTGTGTGTGTGGCTATCCCTCTACTCCAGAAGGGCCAGACTCAGTCCATCACGTTGTCCCAGAGACAGATAGCTTGTCTGCTGGCCAATGCCTTCTACTGCACCTTCCCCCACCGCAACTCTCCCAACCCCAGAGCAGAGTACCACAACTACCCCACCATCAACTTTAACAGGTCAGAACACACACAACAAACTCCACTGAGGACCCACACACATGGAGACAAACACGAAGTATTCCAACTTCAACAGATGATAACATGTGACCACTCGATCTCTCTGTGTTGTCAGTCTGTTTGAAAAGTGGTCTGAGAGGAAGAGAGAGAAGCTGAGAGCCCTCCTTCATTACTTCCACACTGTCACAGACCCAGGTACGTTACTACCACACACTACTATAGTCACTGGAATACAAGTGCTGTAGTGTACTGAAGGGTACAGAATGTAGGTTACAGGAACCTATTTAAGACCGTCTGATGAGTGTCGATGAGGAATACCCTCTGATTATAGTTGCTGTGGGAACCAGGTTTATCTGTCTGAACTTTGACCCTTGTTGCCATGACAGCGACCAGGCCCAATGGACTGGTGACCTTTGAGAGGCGCTACATCAGAGACAGAGACATGCCCTACTGGGGGAGGTACACTCACTCACTCACTCACTCACTCACTCACTCACTCACTCACTCACTCATTCCTAATATGTCCCCTCTTGTCTTTCTCTGTGTGTCAGTTGCAAAGAGACTGTTCCTAAACTCCATGTCACCTCAGAAGGCTGCATAGAGGAACAGGGAGCAGGGATGTTACAGGTTGGTGACATCTACTGGCTTGTGTGTGTAACACTGTATAAGTTTGTGTTCGTGAATTTTTGACTGTGTAATGCTAAGTGTGTGTGTGTGTGTAATGCTGTATGTGTTTGTGAATTTGTGAGTGTATAATGCTAAGAGTGTGTGTGTGTGTGTGTGTGTGTGTGTGTGTGTTGCAGGCAGACTTTGCCTGTAACATGATAGGAGGTGGAGTGTTGGGCTCAGGTCTGGTTCAGGAGGAGATTCTGTTCCTGATGAACCCTGAACTCATCGTATCTCGACTCTTCACTGAGAAACTAGGAGACAATGAGTGTCTCTTCATCACAGGTGTGTGTGTGTGTGTGTGTGTGTGTGATCACAGGTTATATCATCTCTCCTCCTCTCCATTTTTCTCCATTACATTTTCTCTCTCTATGTCTCTGTAGGTTCTCAACAGTTCAGTCAGTACAGTGGCTACAGTGACACTTTTAAGTGGGAAGGGCCTCACAGAGACGACATTGAGAGGTGAACACACACACTCACACACTCACTCACTCACACACACACTCACACACTAAAGTCCCTGATTGCTCTGCCTGTGTTTGCAGGGATGAGTGGCAGAGGCTACACAGACAGATTGTGGCCATGGATGCTCTCCACTTCAGACACCAGAGAGAACAGTACAACATGAAACAGGTCACCAGGGAACTCAACAAGGTGAGAGCCAACCCTCCTCTCTTGTAGGGGCCAGATTACAGCTGATTAGTAGTACTAGCTAGAGCAGAGCTGGGCTGGAGATAAATCTGATGTCCGTGGTGTCCTGTAATATCCTCCCTCAGGCGTACTGTGGCTTTAAGGCAGATGACAACACTTACCCAGACTTCCTTCCTGACATCGCCACGGGAAACTGGGGCTGCGGAGCCTTCAATGGAGACCCCAAACTTAAAGGTACCCCTAACTATTAACCCCTTACTTAAGTTAAAGGTACCATTAACTGTTGACCCTGGCTCCTAACTCCCCAAACAATAACTCAACTCTACCCACTGGATATTCCACATAGACCCACTCTGAAAATTCACAGAAAATTATACTGCGATCTGATTGGTTGTTTTTCCCCTCCCAGCTCTGGTCCAGCTGATGGCTGCAGCCAGGGCTAAGAGGGGCGTGGCTTTCTTCACATTCAATAACTTCATCTTGGAGAGAGAGCTGCAGGACATGCACCACCTACTGGTCACACACAGAACTACAGTGGGTGAGTTAGTACACACAGAACTACAGTGGGTGAGTTAGTACACACAGAACTACAGTGGGTGAGTTAGTACACACAGAACTACAGTGGGTGAGTTAGTACACACAGAATTACTACACTCCAGAGTATGTGATCTGAGTTGAGTGGTCAGGAATCCCGCTCATTGCTCCTGGAGCACTGCTCTGGCGTTCCATCTCCTTTCCAACCGCTCCGCTAAAAACCGCTCTGCACTCAAAATAAATGCTGCTTTTAATTCGCTCCATTCATTAAAATCACAATTGAACCAAAACCCATCTATTGTAACTACCTGGACCTACAGTACCATTTGGTTTTGAAGGATTGAAACCAAACCATTTGATTTGAATGAAAAGTATTTTAATACAAAGAAATACATTGTGAAGCATTTGCAAGTGCGACACTATTGGCTGGTAGGGACATAATGTGTTCAACATTTAAACAACATTTTGATGTATTAAATCATTATAGTCTATATAGTCTATACATTGCACATATAGGCTGTGACTTACTTACAATTAAATACAATTTAAACTAAAAATGCCTTATTAGACTCAGTCTATAGTGCCTTTGAATTAATCTTTAGAAACACAAGTTTGGCCAGTCTGCGGCTTCAGGCTCATGTGATGGTGCCTGGAGTCCAGAAGCACAGAGTACCTCGCTGCATTTGCAGAGCCGCTGGGAATGCTAACACCCTTTTGGCCACTCTTGCCATCCTGGGCAGAGATGCAGAGTTGTTGTTTTTTCTCTCTCTCTAAGTAGTCCTAAAGGTTTTTAGGCAAAATAACCCAATCAAAAGGGAAGCTCTTTGAAATTGGGAATATGCCAGGCATATTGGGTCAAAATCAATGATGGCCTTAGAGATTCCACAATGATTATTTAGTTGTGGACACCACATCACCACACTCCCTCTCTTGCTCTTGGTCCTCATCTTTTGTCACCTTGATTTTTGCACCTGTGTGTTTTATCAGTTTCTTTATGAAAATATTTAGTAGCTAAAGCAAGTGGCTATAGCAGCACACAAGTAGACTACAAATGCATGCTGGGTCGGGTGGCGTGCCCTGAGCTCCTGAAGTGAGCAAAATTGGAGCGGGCGAGAAGGCTGACGCTCCAGCCTTTAGGAATCTCGCTCCGCACTCCAGACAAATTGGGCAGCCTCCGCTCCTCACTCCGCTCCAGCTCCACTCTGCACACTTACAGTTGAAGTCGGAAGTTTACATACACCTTAGCCAAATACATTTAAACTCAGTTTTTCACAATTCCTGACATTTAATCAGAGTAAAAATGTGCTGTTTGGAAGACCCATTTGCGACAAAGCCTTAACTTCCTGACAGATGTCTTGAGATGTTGCTTCAATATATCCACATAATTGTCCTGCCTCGTGATGCTGTCTTTTGTGAAGTGCACCAGTCCTTCCTGCAGCAAAGCACCCCCACAACATGATGCTGCCACCCTCACAACATGATGCTGCCACCCTCGTGCTTCACGGTTGGGATGGTGTTCTTCGGCTTGCAAGCCTCCCCCTTTTTCCTCCAAACATAATGGCCAGTTCTATTTTTGTTTCATCAGACCAGAGGACATTTCTCCAAAAAGTACGATCTTTGTCCCCATGTGCAGTTGCAAACCGTAGTCTGGCTTTTTTATGGCTGTTTTGGAGCAGTAGGATCTTCCTTGCTGAGTGGCCATTCAGGTTATGTCGATATAGGACTCATTTTACTGTGGATATAGATACTTTTGTACCTGTTTTCTCCAGCATCTTCACAAGGTCCTTTGCTGTTGTTCTGGGATTGATTTGCACTTTTCGCACCAAAGTACGCTCATCTCTAGGAGACAGAACGCGTCTCCTTCCTGAGCGGTATGACGGCTGCGTGGTCCCATGGTATTTATACTTCCGTACTATTGTTTGTACAGATGAACGTGGTACCTTCAGGCGTGTGGAAATTGCTCCCAATGATGAACCAGACTTGTGGAGGTCTACAAATTTTTTTCTGAGGTCTTGGCTAATTTCTTTTGATTTACCATGATGTCAAGAATAGAGGCACTGAGTTTGAAGATAGATAGGCCTTGAAACACATCCACAGGTACACCTCCAATTGACTCAAATGACTATCAGAAGTTTCTAAAGCCATGACATAATTTTCTGGAATTTTCCAAGCTGTTTAAAGGCACAGTCAACTCAGTGTATGTAAACTTCTGACCCACTGGATTTGTGATACAGTGAAATAATCTGTCTGTAAACAATTGTTGGAAAAATTACTTGTGTCATGCAGAATGTAGATGTCCTAACCGACTTGTCAAAACTAGAGTTTGTTAACAATAAATTTGTGGAGTGGTTGAAAGGCGAGTTTTAATGACCCCAACCTAAGTGTATGTAAACGTCCGACTTCAATAGTGCTCTGATACACACAGACCTACAGAGGGTGAGTTAGTACAGACTCAGATCTACAGTGGGTGAGTTACCATAGATAGTAGACACTAGGAACTACAGGGGGTGAGTAACTATAGTAACTACACTGAACAAAAATATAAACGATACATGCAACAATTTCAAAGATTTTACTAAGTTACAGTTCATGAAATCAGTCAATTGAAATGCATTCATTAGGCCCTAATCTATTGATTTCACATGACTGGGAATACAAATATGCATCTGTTGGTCTCAGATACAGTTGTGTACAGATCTTTGCGAAATGGGGGGTGCATTATCATGCTGAAACATGAGGTGATGGTGGCAGATGAAGGGCACAACAATGGGCCTCAAGATCTCATCCGTGAATGGCTCACTTCTCCAGCGTGCCAGTGGCCATTGAAGGTGAGCATTTGCCCACTGAAGTTGGTTACAACGCCAAACTGCAGTCAGGTCAAGACCCTGGTCAGGACGACGAGCACGCAGATTAGCTCCCCTGAGGCGGTTTCTGACAGGTTGTACAGATATTCTTCGGTTGTGCAAACCCAGAGTTTCATCAGCTGTCCTGGTGGCTGGTCTCAGACGATCCCACAGGTGAAGAAGCCGGATGTGGTGGTCCTGGGCTGGAGTGGTTACATGTGGCCTGCGATATTGAGGCCTGTTGGACGTACTGCCAAATTCTCTAAAACGATGTTAGAGGCGGCTTATGGTTGAGAAATTACCATTAAATGATCTGGCAACCGCTCTGGCAGACATTCCTGCAGTCAGCATGCCAATTGCACGCTCCCTCAAAACTTGAGACATCTGTGGCATTGTGTTGTGTGACAAAACTGCACATTTTAGAGTTTGCTTTTATTGTCCTCAGCACAAGATGCACCTGTGTAATGATCATGCTGTTTAATCAGCTTCTTGATTTTAAATCAAATCAAATGTATTTGTCACATACACATGGTTAGCAGATGTTAATGTGAGTGTAGCGAAATGCTTGTGCTTCTAGTTCCGACAATGCAGTAATAACCAACGAGTAATCTAACCTAACAATTCCATAACTACTACCTTATACACACAAGTGTAAAGGGATAAAGAATATGTACATAAAGATATATGAATGAGTGATGGTACAGAACGGCATAGGCAAGATGCAGTAGATGGTATCGAGTACAGTATATACATATGAGATGAGTAATGTAGGGTATGTAAACAAAGTGGCATAGTTTAAAGTGGCTAGTGATACATGTATTACATAAAAATGCAGTTGTTGACAGGGTACAGTATATACATATACATATTATTTTTTTTATTTTTTATTTTTTATAGTTAAGAACAAATTCTTATTTTCAATGACGGCCTAGGAACAGTGGGTTAACTGCCTGTTCATGGGCAGAACGACAGATTTGTACCTTGTCAGCTCAGGGGTTTGAACTTGCAACCTTCTGGTCACTAGTCCAATGCTCTAACCACTAGGCTACCCTGCCGCCCCAATATGAGATGAGTAATGTAGGCTATGTAAACATTATATTAAGTAGCATTGTTTAAAGTGGCTAGTGATATATTTTTACATCAATTCCCATTATTAAATGGCTGGAGTTGAGTCAGTGTGTTGGCAGCAGCCACACAATGTTAGTGATGGCTGTTTAACAGTCTGATGGCCTTGAGATAGAAGCTGTTTTTCAGTCTCTCGGTCCCTGCTTTGATGCACCTGTACTGACCTCGCCTTCTGGATGATAGCAGGGTGAACAGGCAGTGGCTCGGGTGGTTGTTGTCCTTGATGATCTTTTTGGCCTTCCTGTGACATCGGGTAGGTGTCCTGGAGGGCAGGTAGTTTGTCCCCGGTGATGCGTTGTGCCGACCTCACTACCCTCTGGAGAGCCTTACAGTTGTGGGCGGAGCAATTGCCGTACCAGGCGGTGATACAGCCCGCCAGGATGCTCTCGATTGTGCATCTGTAAAAGTTTGTGTGCTTTTGGTGACAAGCCGAATTTCTTCAGCCTCCTGAGGTTGAAGAGGCGCTGCTGCGCCTTCTTCACGACGCTGTCTGTGTGGGTGGACCAATTCAGTTTGTCTGTGATGTGTACGCCGAGGAACTTAACTTACTACCCCCTCCACTACTGTCCCATCGATGTGGATAGGGTGGTGCTCCCTCTGCTGTTTCCTGAAGTCCACAATCATCTCCTTTGTTTTGTTGAGTGTGAGGTTATTTTCCTGACACCACACTCCGAGGTTCCTCACCTCCTCCCTGTAGGACGTCTCGTCGTTGTTGGTAATCAAGCTTACCACTGTAGTGTCGTCCGCAAACTTGATGATTGAGTTGGAGGCGTGTGTGGCCACGCAGTCATGGGTGAACAGGGAGTACAGGAGAAGGCTCAGAACGCACCCTTGTGGGGCCCCAGTGTTGAGGATCAGTGGGGTGGAGGTGTTACCTAACCTCATCACCTGGGGTGGCCCGTCAGGAAGTCCAGTACCCAGTTGCACAGGGCGGGGTCGAGACCCAGGGTCTCGAGCTTGATGACGAGTTTGGAGGGTACTAATGGTGTTAAATGCTGAGCTGTAGTCGATGAACAGCATTCTCACATAGGTATTCCTCTTGTCCAGATGGGTTAGGGCAGTGTGCAGTGTGGTTGAGATTGCATCGTCTGTGGACCTATTTGGGCGGTAAGCAAATTGGAGTGGGTCTAGGGTGTCAGGTAGGGTGGAGATGATAAGGTCCTTGACTTGTGTCTCAAAGCACTTCATGATGACGGAAGTGAGTGCTACGGGGCGGTAGTCGTTTAGCTCCGTTACCTTAGCTTTCTTGGGAACAGGGACAATTCTGGCCCTCTTGATGCATTTGGGAACAGCAGACTGGGATAAGGATTGATTGAATATGTCCGTAAACACACCAGCCAGCTGGTCTGCGCATGCTCTGAGGACGCGGCTGGGGATGCCGTCTGGGCCTGCAGCCCTGCGAAGGTTAACACGTTTAAATGTTTTACTCACCTCGGCTGCAGTGAAGGAGAGTCTGCATGTTTTGGTTGCGGGCCGTGTCAGTGGCACTGTATTGTCCTCAAAGCGGGCAAAAAAGTTATTTAGTCTGCCTGGGAGCAGGCCGTGACGGGGCTGGTTTCTTTTTATAATCCGTGATTGACTGTAAACCCTGCCACATACCTCTTGTGTCTGAGCCGTTGAATTGTGACTCTACTTTGTCTCTGTACTGACGCTTAGCTTGTTTGATTGCCTTGTGGGGGGAATAGCTACACTGTTTGTATTCGGTCATGTTTCCGGTCACCTTTCCCTGGTTAAAAGCAGTGGTTCGCGCTTTCAGTTTCACGCGAATGCTGCCATCAATCCACGGTTTCTGGTTTCGGAATGTTTTAATTGTTGCTATGGGAACGACATCATCAATGCACTTTCTAATGAACTCGCTCACCGAATCAGCGTATTCGTCAATGTTGTTGTTGGACGCAATGCGGAACATATCCCAATCCACGTAATCGAAGCGGTCTTGAAGCGTGGAATCAGATTGGTCGGACCAGCTTTAACAGACCTGAACGTGGGAGCTTCTTGTTTTAGCTTCTGTCTGTAGGCAGGGAGCAACAAAATGTAGTCGTGGTCAGCTTTTCTGAAAGGAGGGCGGGGGAGGGCCTTATATGAGTCGCGGAAGTTAGAATAGCAATGGTCTAAGGTTTTACCAGCCCTAGTTGCGCAATCGATATGCTGATACAATTTAGGGAGTCTTGTTTTCAGATTAGCCTTGTTAAAATACCCAGCTACAATGAATGCTGCCTCAGGATATGTGGTTACCAGTTTGCAAAGAGTCAAATAAAGTTCGTTCAGGGCCATCGATGTGGCTGCTTTGGGGGGAATATATATGGCTGTGATTATAATCGAAGAGAATTCCCTTTGTAGATAATGCGGACGACATTTGATTGAGGAATTCTAAGTCAGGTGAACAGAGGGACTTGAGTTCCTGTATGTTGTTATGATCACACCACGTCTCGTTAATCATAAGGCATACGTCCTCCGCCCCTCTTCTTACCAGAAAGATGCTGTCGGCGCGATGTGTGAAGAAACCAGCTGGCTGCACTGACTCCGTTAGCGTGTCTCGAGTGAGCCATGTTTCCATGAAGCAAATAACGTTAGTCTCTGATGTCTCTCTGGAATGCTACCCTTGCTCGGATTTCATCAACCTTCTTGTCAAGAGACTGGACATTGGCTAGTAGTATGCTAGGGAGTGGTGCGCAATGTGCCCGTCTCCAAAGCCTGACCAGAAGACCGCTACGTTTCCCTCTTTTACGACATCGTTGTTTTGGGTCGCAGGCTGGGATCCATTCCGTTGTCCTGGGTGGAAGGCAGAACAGAGGATCTGTTTCGGGAAAGTCATATTCCTGGTCGTACTGATGGTGAGTTGACGTTGCTCTTATATTCAGTAGTTCTTCCCGACTGTATGTAATGAAACCTAAGATGCCCTGGGGTACTAATGTAAGAAATAACACGTAAAAAAAAAACAAAGTGCGTAGTTTCCTAGGAACGTGAAGCGAGGCGGACATCTCTGTCGGCGCCGGAAGCTGTCAGGTGGATGGATTATCTTGGCAAAGGAGAAATGCTCCCTAACAGGGATGTAAGCACATTTATGCACACAATTTGAGAGAACTAAGCTTTTTGTCCATGTGAAACATTTCAGGGAGCTTTTATTTCAGCTCATGAAACATGGGACCAACACTATATGTTGCGTTTATATTTTTGTTCAGTGTATTCAAACCAAGATGTCATTGACTTGCACTACGCTTTTTAGCTCTAGGCTGCACCCATTACTTCTATCCTCCTGGCAGTTGTAAACTTTGAGGCATGTCACTTCACTCATCTCTGCATATAGCCCACCACATGCACGGTTTTCTTAACCACAACACGATGGATCCATAAAGAATTACTGTGGGAATAAATATCACTGAATAACGAAAATATGGGAATAAAGTAGGCTAATGCAATTGACGGCATAAGATTGTTGCTTCATGAAACTCCAATAGCATGAGCCTACCTGTGTGTTGTCAACTATTTCAGCACTGTTTTCAGACAACGTGGAACTCTTGACAAATCAAGGTTGCCATCCAATTGGCGACAGATTTCCTTGTGAATATTCTAAAAACAGCATAAAGGAAATATGCACATTTTCCCACCAGTGCGTTTCCACCAAATGGACTTGTTGCGGATAAAAAACTGTACAACAGTGAGAATATATTTGTTTGTCAAACAGCAGTCACGCATCGATCATCATGTCACCAGAATAAGAGCCTCTAAATTTATTGGAAAGGAGCATCAAGATCATCACTGTGAACTTCACAGTTTGGTGAAAGTTCATCATAACTTATTTCATCTGTAGCCTAGTAAACTGCTTTCCTGACGAGTTGAAATGGGAGGACCACACATGTCATCGCGTGACTCCATGTTCATAGGATGGTTATTATATCAATATTTGCGTATAAGCGTTTCCACCAACATTTCTCACGTAATTAATTGAATGAGACACAAAGCTCCCACCTTGTCTAGTGTATTTTGTCGACATTTGGAAAGTTTACTAACAAATCAGGCTTGTCGTGACAATTGTTTTATCCAACATGTACACAACATGACCAAAAGTATGTGGACACCTGCTCGTCCCCACCTATGCAGCTATAACAGCCTCCACTCTTCTGGGAAGGCTTTCCAATAGATGTTGGAACATTGCTGTATGGATTTGCTTCCTTCCAGCTACAAGACCATTAGTTAGGTCGGGCACTGATGTTGGGCGATTAGGCCTGACTCGCAGTTGGCGTTCCATTTTTTTCACATTTATTTAACCAGGTAAGCCAGTTGAGAACAAGTTTTCATTTACAACTGCGACCAATTCATCCCAAAGGTGTTTGATGGGGTTGAGGTCAGGGCTCTGTGCAGGCCAGTGAAGTTCTTTCACACCGATCTCGACAAACCATTTCTGTATGGACCTCGCTTTGTGCATGGGGGCATTTCCTGTTTCAGCATGACAAGGGCCTTCCCCAAACTGTTTCCAGAAAGTTGAAAGCACTGAATCGTCTAGAATGGCATTGTATGTTGTCGCCTTAAGATTTCCCTTCACTGGAATTAAGAAGCCAGCCCGAACAATGAAAAACAGGGGCCATGTATCGTGAGATTGAGTGAAAACCTCCTTCCATCAGCAAGGGCATTGAAGATGAAACGTGGCTGGGTCTTTTCAGCATGACAATGATCCCAAACACACCACCTGGGCAACAAAGGAGTGGCTTCATAAGAAGCATTTCAAGGTCCTGGAGTGGCTTAGCCAGTCTCCAGATCTCAACCCCAGAGAAAATCTTTGGAGGGAGTTGAAAGACCATTATTCCTCCCCTGGAATCCGCCAAACCCAGATTTGTCCGTTGGACTGCTCGATGGTGAAGCGTGATTCATCACTCCAGAGAACGCATTTCCACTGCTCCAGAGTCCAATGACAGTGAACTTTACACCACTCCAGCCGACGCTTGGCATTACACATGGTGATCTTAGGCTTGTGTGCGGCTGTTCGGCCATGAAGCTCCCGACGAACGGTTCGTGTGCTGATGTTGCTTCTAGAGGCAGCTTCAGCACTCGGCAGTCCTGTTCTGTGAGCAGTTGTTGCTCCTAGACGTTTCCACTCCACAATAACATCAGTTACAGTTGACCGGGGCAGCTCTAGCAGGGCAGAAATTTGACAAACTGACTTGTTGGAAAGGTGGCATCCTATGAAGGTGCCATGTTGAAAGTCACTGAGCTATTCAGTAAGGCCATTCTACTGCCAATGTTTGTCTATGGAGATTGCATAGCTGTATGCTTCATTTTATTCACCTGTCAGCTGAAATAGCAGAATCCACTAATTTGAAAGGGGTGTTTACATCATTTTGTATAGTGTACTTTATGAAGACTGAATGAAATACGGGTTATTGTCAGATGTTTCTTTTTACTGACTCTCTGTTTGGATATTGGTTAGGTTACAATTAGGCTGTGAAATGTTAGCTAACTTGAGGTGAGGGCTGCTCATGATCATCTTGTCTGGTTGGCTGATTTATTATCACTGATCTGAACATTTTGTCAGCATGTTATGTAGCTTAATAACTGGATTCTTTTTGCTCTTCTGATGCACTCGCTTAGTAACCTAGGCCTACTCCCAACAAAAAGCCTCTGACTTGTCTTAATCAATCAATGAGATTTTGTTTAACTGAATCTCCATCTGTAGGTTATATTTGGTTAATTCTCTGGCTGGGCAAATTAGTGGAGGTGGTAAAGCTCATCTATTCTGTCACGTTCGTCGTAACGATGAGACCAAGGCGCAGCGTGATTAGAATACATTCTTCTTTTAATTAAATGAAGAACACAACAAAATGACCGTGACGCTACAATAACAAGTGCTACAGGCAACTACACAGACAATAACCCACAAAATACCCAAGGAATATGGCTACCTAAATATGGTCCCCCAATCAGAGACCACGATAAACAGCTGCCTCTGATTGGGAACCAATCTATACCATAGACCTATAAACACCTAGATAAACAACAACCACTAGACATACAAAACCCCTTGTCGTGTCTTTACTGTCACTAACTGAAGACGGATTAAAAACTATCAAAGATTCTCTGTAATTAGTTACTATGCGATCAACTGATTAATCGCGTAACTAATTAACTGAAATCGGGGCACCAAGGAAAAATATTCAGATTACAAAGTT
This sequence comes from Oncorhynchus masou masou, assembly GCF_036934945.1. Classification (NCBI taxonomy): domain Eukaryota; kingdom Metazoa; phylum Chordata; class Actinopteri; order Salmoniformes; family Salmonidae; genus Oncorhynchus; species Oncorhynchus masou. The sequence goes on along the minus strand of NC_088239.1, from coordinate 72,659,805 downwards.
ATCATTTCCTAAAATAACTTTTCAGATATTTTTATCTGATCAATTAGTCTTTGAATCAATGAATTATTTACTTTACCTCACGTTAGTCTCATTCCAAACGTCGTAAATTGTTGGTTATCTGCACGAACCCAGTCTTCACTATGAGTCATCCATACATCAATTGTCTTAAATCATTTATTTATTAATAACTAAGTAATTCACAGAAATGCATAAACAAACAAAGGTAAATGTAATGATAGGAAACTGCGCCCTAGTGGGCTAAACCGGCATGGCGGCTTGTTAAACAAAAAGGGAAATGGGGGGGTTGACTCAGAAGTCACTTCAGAGTTAATTATAACAATTAAAATGCTAATACTTTACACATGAACGATCACTCATTCGGGAACAATTGCAATCAATATATATATTTACGCTCAGTGTGTCGTCTTGATCGCTAGTGTAAAGATTGTATCTTTTGTAGAATTCTCCGTCTCTCTCCCTCTCTCTCTCTGTCTTGGTTGGAGGGGATAGTTCAAAGTGACCTTTATTATAGAATGGATGTTTCGGCGGTTGTCGTTCTTCGCGTTCAATGATACCGAATTCCTAGCTCCAGACTAGTAATTAGTATCAAAGACTTGTTCTCATTCTGTCTGTATCGATAGTCTAAGAGTTTAACCACGTGGTATGGTTAAAAGATTCAGCAATGGTCTACAACCTTTGTCCTCCCCTAATGGAGAAAAACATGGTCAGTTGATAATTTCTGTTGGGTTTTATTCGGAATGGCAGAAAAGGGGCTGTCCCAGGATGTCTGAACCTAACTGGGCTCAGGGGCGGTCCTATGATTTAGTTCTATTCCAATTCCCTTTTTGAGTTTTCCTTCATTAAACAGTCCAAAATCATATTGTAAAATTGTGTAAACAGTATCATACTCACTCATTCATCTTATACAACAATTAGATGTAAACATTATATATGGGGCTATTATATAAAGTGTTATGGTAATGTGGCCACACCGTCTCCCATGAGCTTCCCAAGTTGTGACAAACAGACCAGTTCGTAGCTGGATTCTTCACCGATCTTTTACACTTTCTCCGGAACATGAACTTTGTTCGTACTTCAAGTTCTGTGATGTGGAAGGATTTCCTTTGTCTCCATGAAAAACTACTCTCTCTATACTGTGTGTCCATGGGTTCTTCTCAGGACTTTACGACCTCTGACCACAGCAGCTTAGTTGAAGGAGGAAAGGGGGAGGCAGGGAGAGGGGGATGGGGTTGCTATACTCAAAGAGGCCAACGTCATGACACCCTAGACAATACAAAAACTACACAAACCACCCTCATCACACCCTGACCTAACCAAAATAATAAAGAAAATTAAGGTCAGGGCCTGACATTCGTTTTCTCATCTATCACTGATCAGAAACATTTGGCATTCAAGAATATAGCCTAAATCAAGAGTAGGTATATTATTTTGCTTGAGTGCATATAGTCAACTCCAAAAGCTTGAGGAGGTTGTGATTTTTAAAAAATAGATTGTTATTATTTTCTATTGATATGATGAAGATTCTCTCAATGTAATACCCTACACCTGCACCCTGTCAAAGCAGATTGAGGATAGAAAAAACATGGGCTTGCCTTGGGCAAGGTTTTTTATATGACAGCGGTTCCACATGTTGCCGTGATGCAAAAAAGTCCTTCTTCCCTTCACTGTGTTTAGTCAAACATCAAATCCTCCTTGTTGCCGTGTAAATCAAGTTTGATTGATTGATTCCTCTCCCTGTCTCAGGTGAGCTGTATGAGTTGCTGGTTGACTACTGTGCTGTGATACAGTTGGCTCACACACATGTGGACCTGTTTGACTGGATCAGGAATACCCTGAAACACAGGAGTCAGCTGTGAGGACACATCTACATACTCTAAAGGAGCTTTCTTTCCTTGTCTCCTTTCCTTTTTTCACATTATTGAGATGCACCCCAGAGATAGAGTGGCTCTATGAATGATCTGTGGATAGAAACATGGTACAATTCCAAGTAATGGTTGATTATGAATGTGTTTGTCTTTTCAATAGTTACACTGTTCCTAAATCATACTGATACATTTGTAACTACTGCATACTGAACTATTTAGAAAATGACTAAATGTGATGATAAAACAAAGATAATGAAATGATGTCAACAAAATCAGGGGTCCTGCTTTTTGATTTGTCCCTTGATGATAGCCAACAACTTAACCATCACCAGACTGCAGTGTACTGTAAAATACTCTAAAAAAAAATGTTTTTTCTTTAAACATTTTGAATAAATTCCTCTTTATAATCTAGTGACTTCACTGTTTGTTTATTGGTAAAATGAGTATTGTGGCTGACAGACATACGCACCAGTGGCGGCTGGTGGGATGAGCTATAGGAGGACTGGCTCATTGCAATGGCTGGAACGGTGTAAATGGAACAGTATCAAACATGGAAAACACTTTTGACTGTGTTGCATTAATTCCATTACAGTCATTACAATGAGCCAGTCCTCATATAGCTCCTTCCACCAGTCTCCACTGACACACACGTCTCTCTCTTGTTCTCTGTCTCTCTTTCTGTCTCTCACACACACACACACACACACACACACACACCCTTTGGCAGAACCAGGAAGTCCCTCCCACAAACTCTCTTCGGTGGAAACTAAACTGATCCGAGTCTCTCTGTTGTCTGTCTGTGTGTGAGTGAACAACAACAGTCTAAATGGCTCAGCAGGGAGGTCTACTGGACCAAGACTAGTTCTGTTGGTCTGTCTGGATCTACTGAAGGAGCCGGTGGCTATTCCTTGTGGACACAGTTAATGTATAAAAAATATATATATCCCATTTAGCAGACGCTTTTGTCCAAAGCGACTTACAAGTCGGCTGGGGCCACTACTTTTGCATATGGGTGGCCCCAGCGGGAATCGAACCCACGACGCTTGGCGTTGCAAGCGCCATGCTCTACCGACTGAGCCACACAGGACCCAGTTGTAGAAGTTGTATTGAGGGCTACTGTGATTAGGACGATCAGAACATCTACAGCTGTCCTCAGTGCAATCAGACCTTCACTCCAAGGCCTACTCTGAGGAAAAATAACATGTTGGCTGAGGTGGTGGAGACACTGAAGAAGACAGGACTGTGCTATGCTGGACCTGGAGATGTGGCGTGTGATTTCTGCACTGGGACCAGAAAGCCCTCATGTCCTGTCTGGTGTGTCTGGTGTCTTACTGTGAGACTCACCTCCAACCTCACTCATGGACTAAAGAAACACAAGCTGGTCAACTGTGTGCTGTGGTGAATGTATGGTAACAATCAACAACATAGTCCAGGAGAGAGAGCGGAGGTGCGGAAGGAGCTCCAACAGGCTGTGGAGTCTCTTAAGGTGAGAGAGAGAGAGAGAGAGAGACTCTCCAGTCCCATTGTAGGGAACAGGCTGTCTGGGTTCCCAGTTAGAGTGGGAATATACTTTTTGACAAGGAGCTTCCTCGCTCTGTCTTTCTCTCCTAACAGCGTTCTGCAAATGCAGCAGTGGATGACAGTGAGAGGATCTTTACTGAACTGATCCGCTCCATGGAGGAAAGGCGCTCTGAGGTGAAGGTGCTGATCAGAGCTCAGGAAAAGGCTGAAGTGAGTCGTGCTGAAGGTCTACTGGAGCCACTGAAACAGGAGATAGTTGAGGAGGAGAGCTGCTGAGCTGGAGAAACTCACACACAGAATCACATCCATTTCCTTCAGGTGACTATACTGTCTTGTTACATTATGAAATGTAATATCTTATTACAGGTTACACTGAATTAGAGCTAGAAGTGACCCTCCTTATAATCCAGTGATGATCTAGAAGTGACCCTCCTTATAATCCAGTGATGATCTAGAAGTGACCCTCCTTATAATCCAGTGATGATCTAGAAGTGACCCTTCTTATAATCCAGTGATGTCAATAGGGGTTAGGGTATACAAGTTTAGGGTGTAGTGTATAAGTGTGTTAGGACTGTTCAGTAAATGTGTCCAGGTTAAAAGCTGTATCTAGGAAGCGTTGTAATTCCACCAGGTGAGCAGCTTTGTTCCCTGTAGCTGGAGCTGCTGCTGGCCCACGACCAGCATACCTACACATACACACAAAAGAATGAAGCACACAATTAATACGAAACACAAGTCTATTCCCCCTGCGTTTCATCAAATCATTCAATGATCTCTTTCCCAGAGCTGGTATGAGTGAAGGAGGGTGGGTTGTACCAAACGGGGCGGGTGCGGTCAACGGTGGTTCGTAGGCGGGGTTTGACATAGTCATAGTAACCCTGGTTCTTGTGTTCTTCCTGGCACCACACCAGGTCAGCATTAGGATAACGATCTGTCTCCACTTTCACCTGGTCAAACGGAAACGGAGAGAGCTGGAGGAAGAGAGAGAGAAGGAGAGAGAGGTGAGATTGGAAATGTGTCTGTGTCTGTGTCTGTGTCTGTGTGTGTGTGTGTGTGTGTGTGTGTGTGTGTGTGTGTGTGTGTGTGTGTGTGTGTGTGTGTGTGTGTGTACCTGCTCTATGCGCGCAATGGCCACGGTATCATCATTGCCTCTGTTGTTGCGTTCTCGGGTCAGTTCATAGTAGACCTTCCCAGTACAGAACACAATCCTCTTCACCGCCTCTGGGTTCTCACACACAGGACCACTGTCTGGGATCAGACGCTGGAAGTGGGTACCTGAAACACACACACGTCAGAGACACTGGGGCTCTTTCTCAAATCATCTTTCCTTGAGTCCTCACATCCTCTCGCCTCCTCAAAACCCAATGAGCCCCACTCTTCTCCCATTTCATCCCTCCATCCCTCACCTGGCAGCATGTCATCAAAGCTGGACTTGGCCCCTGGGTGGCGCAGCAGAGACTTGGGGGTAATGACTATCAGCTGGAGGACAAAGATAATCAATAAAAAGAGGAGAGGTTAGTGTGTGTGTGTGTGTGTGTGTGTGTGTGTGTGTGTGTGTGCGTCTGACACTCACAGGCTTCCTGAAGGCCTGTAGTATTTGTCTACGGAGGACGTGGAAGTAGTTAGCCGGTGTAGAGCAGTTGACTATGATCCAGTTACAGTCATACAGCTGACGCACTGCAAACTCCTCAGCAGAGAATATCTGTGGACGGGACAAGTCATACACACACAAGTTTAGAGACTCCCTCTCTCTCAGACATACACAAACACACACACACACACACACTTACAGGGTAGGTATCTGGGTCTTCGTTACACATCTGCAGGAACCTCTCTGGTCGGGCCGAGGAGTGCTCTGGTCCCTGAGTGAAGAATCATTGGATACGTCGTTTATTGTCCATTTGTGTCAAAAGATTTTTTCCCAAATGGACACCGACATTTAGAGAGACAGAGATAAAGTGATAGGAGCTGCAGTACTATTCTGTTCTCAGTGACTATGGCAGGCAGACAGACATGCAGACAGACAACGAGCCCATATACAGTAGTCCCTACCATTCCCTCCATGCCGTGGGGCAGCAGCAGGACTATTCCGTTCTGTCTGACCCACTTGGCCTGTCCTGGGCAGATGAACTGGTCTATAATACACTGGGCTGTGTTGTGGAAGTCTCCAAACTGGGCCTCCCATAGAACCAATGCATTGGGACTGGCCATGGCAAAACCCAGCTCAAATCCTAGAGATAAAGGGGGACAGAGGGACAGAGGCACAGAGGCAGAGAGGGGGGGGGTGTTCAGGTCAGAAGGAATGAGGGTAGTAACTAACAAAAACAGACAACCCCCCATAATGCTGTGGCATGCTGTGGCCAGACAACCCCCCATAATGCTGTGGCCAGACAACCCCCCATAATTCTGTGGCATGCTGTGGCCAGACAACCCCCCCATAATGCTGTGGCCAGAAAAAAACATAATGCTGTGGCCAGACAACCCCCATAATGCTGTGGCATGCTGTGGCCAGACAACCCCCCCATAATGCTGTGGCCAGAAAAAAAAACAATGCTGTGGTCAGACAACCCCCCCCATAATGCTGTGGCATGCTGTGGCCAGACAACCCCCATAATGTTGTGGCCAGACAACCCCCCCATAATGTTGTGGCCAGACAACCCCCCATAATTCTGTGGCATGCTCTGGACACGTCAGAGTGTTTTCTTTCGAATGGTAGCAATTATATGCATAGTCGAGCATCTTTTTGTGACAAAATATCTTGTTTAAAACGGGAACGTTTTTCATCCAAAAATGAAATAGCGCCCCCATAGATGTAAGAGGATGCTGTGGCCAGACAACCCCCATAATGCTGTGGCATGCTGTGGCCAGACAACCCCCCCATAATGCTGTGGTCAGAAAAAAAACAATGCTGTGGCTAGACAACCCCCCCATAATGCTGTGGCCAGACAATCCCCCATAATGTTGTGGCCAGACAACCCCCCATAATGCTGTGGCATGCTGTGGCCAGACAACCCCCCCATAATGCTGTGGCCAGAAAAAAAAAACAATGCTGTTGTCAGACAACCCCCCCCCCATAATGCTGTGGCCAGACAACCCCCCATAATGTTGTGGCCAGACAACCCCATAATGGTGTGGCATGCTGTGGCCAGACAACCCCCCCATAATGCTGTGGTCAGAAAAAAAAACAATGCTGTGGCCAGACAACCCCCCATAATGCTGTGGCATGCTGTGGCCAGACAACCCCCCATAATGCTGTGGCATGCTGTGGTCAGACAACCCCCCATAATGTTGTGGCCAGACAACCCCCCATAATGTTGTGGCCAGACAACCCCCCCATAATGTTGTGGCCAGACAACCCCCCATAATTCTGTGGCATGCTGTGGCCAGACAACCCCCCCATAATGCTGTGGCCAGAAAAAAAACATAATGCTGTGGCCAGACAACCCCCATAATGCTGTGGCCAGACAACCCCCATAATGCTGTGGCCAGAAAAAAAAAATGCATAATGCTGTGGCCAGACAACCCCCATAATGCTGTGGCCAGACAACCCCCATAATGCTGTGGCATGCTGTGGCCAGACAACCCCCCATAATGCTGTTGCCAGACAACCCCCCCATAATGCTGTGGTCAGAAAAAAAAACAATGCTGTGGCTAGACAACCCCCCCATAATGCTGTGGCATGCTGTGGCCAGACAATCCCCCATAATGTTGTGGCCAGACAACCCCCATAATGCTGTGGCATGCTGTGGCCAGACAACCCCCCATAATGCTGTGGCATGCTGTGGCCAGACAACCCCCCATAATGCTTTGGCCAGACAACCCCCCCCCCATAATGCTTTGGCCAGACAACCCCCCCATAATGCTGTGACCAGACAACCCAAACCATAATGCTGTGGCCAGACAATCCCAAACCATAATGCTGTGGCCAGACAATCCCCCCCCATAAAGCTGTGGCCAGACAATCCCCCCCATAATGCTGTGGCCAGACAATCCCCCCATAATGCTGTGACCAGAAAAAAAAACAATGCTGTGGTCAGACAACCCCCATAATGCTGTGGTCAGAAAAAAACAATGCTGTGGCTAGACAACCCCCCATAATGCTGTGGCATGCTGTGGCCAGACAACCCCCCATAATGTTGTGGCATGCTGTGGCCAGACAACCCCCCCATAATGCTGTGACATGCTGTGGCCAGACAACCCCCATAATGCTTTGGCCAGACAACCCCCCCCCCCATAATGCTTTGGCCAGACAACCCCCCCATAATGCTGTGACCAGACAACCCAAACCATAATGCTGTGGCCAGACAATCCCAAACCATAATGCTGTGGCCAGACAATCCCCCCCCATAATGCTGTGACCAGACAATCCCCCCCATAATGCTGTGGCCAGACAATACCCCCATAATGCTGTGACCAGAAAAAAAAACAATGCTGTGGTCAGACAACCCCCCCCCCCCATAATGCTGTGGCATGCTGTGGCCAGACAACCCCCATAATGCTGTGGCATGCTGTGGCCAGACAACCCCCCCATAATGCTGTGACATGCTGTGGCCAGACAACCCCCATAATGCTTTGGCCAGACAACCCCCCCCATAATGCTGTGGCCAGACAACCCAAACCATAATGCTGTGGCCAGGCAATCCCCCCCCCATAATGCTGTGGCCAGACAATCCCCCCCCCATAATGCTGTGGCCAGACAATCCCCCCCCCCATAATGCTGTGGCCAGACAATCCCCCCCCATAATGATGTGGTCAGACAACCCCCCCCCATAATGATGTGGTCAGACAACCCCCCCATAATGCTGAGGCATGCTGTGGCCAGACAACCCCCATAATGTTGTGGCATGCTGTGGCCAGACAACCCCCTCCCCCATAATGCTGTGGCATGCTGTGGCCAGACAACCCCCCATAATGCTGTGGCCAGAAAAAAACAATGCTCTGGCCAGACAACCCCCCATAATGCTGTGGCATGCTGTGGCCAGACAATCCCCCCCACCCCACACAATGCTGTGGCATGCTGTGGCCAGACACCCCCCCCACCCATAATGCTGTGGCCAGACAACCCCCCGCCCATAATGCTGTGGCCAGACAACCCCCCCCATAATGCTGTGTGTCATGCTGTGGCCAGACAACCCCCCCCCCATAATGCTTTGGCATGGGTGGCCAGACAACCCCCCATAATGCTGTGGCCAGACAACCTCCCATAATGCTGTGGCCAGACAACCCACCAGAATGCTGTGTGACATGCTGTGGCCAGACAACCCCCCCCCAAATGCTGTGGCCAGACAACCCCCCCCCCCCATAATGCTGTGGCATGCTGTGGCCAGACAATCCCCCCTATAATGCTGTGGCCAGACAATCCCCCCCATAATGCTGTGGCTAGACAACCCCCCACACAATGCTGTGGCCATACAACCCCCATTATGCTGTGGCCAGACAACCCCCCCCCCATAATGCTGTGGCCAGACAACCCCCATAATGCTGTGGCCAGACAACCCCCCCATAATGCTGTGGCCATACAACCCCCATAATGTTGTGGCCAGACAACCCCCCCCCCCCCCCCATCATGCTGTGGCATGCTGTGGCCAGACAACCCCCCATAATGCTGTGGCCAGAAAAAAAACAATGCTCTGGCCAGACAACCCCCATAATGCTGTGGCCAGAAAACCCCCATAATGTTGTGGCCAGACATCCCCCCATAATGCTGTGGCATGCTGTGGCCAGACAACCCCCTCATAATGCGGTGGCATGCTGTGGCCAGACAACCCCCATAATGCTGTGGCCAGAAAAAAAACAATGCTCTGGCCAGACAACCCCCCATAATGCTGTGGCCAGACAACCCCCCATAATGTTGTGGCCAGACATCCCCCCCCCATAATGCTGTGGCATGCTGTGGCCAGACAACCCCCTCATAATGCGGTGGCATGCTGTGGCCAGATAACCCCCATAATGCTGTGGCCAGACAACCCCCCCATAGTGCTGTGGCATGCTGTGGCCAGACAATCCCCCATAATGCTGTGTCCAGAAAAAAAAACAATGCTCTGGCCAGACAATCCCCCATAATGCTGTGGCCAGACAACCCCCATAATGTTGTTGCCAGACAACCCCCCCATAATGCTGTGGCATGCTGTGGCCAGACAATCCCCCATAATGTTGTGGCCAGACAACCCCCATAATGCTGTGGCCAGACAACCCCCCCCCCCATAATGCTGTGGCCATACAACCCCCCATAATGTTGTGGCCAGACAACCCCCCCCCATCATGCTGTGGCATGCTGTGGCCAGACAACCCCCCATAATGCTGTGGCCAGAAAAAAAAACAATGCTCTGGCCAGACAACCCCCATAATGCTGTGGCCAGACAACCCCCCATAATGTTGTGGCCAGACATCCCCCCCCCATAATGCTGTGGCATGCTGTGGCCAGACAACCCCCTCATAATGCGGTGGCATGCTGTGGCCAGACAACCCCCATAATGCTGTGGCCAGACAACCCCCCCCATAGTGCTGTGGCATGCTGTGGCCAGACAATCCCCCATAATGCTGTGTCCAGAAAAAAAACAATGCTCTGGCCAGACAATCCCCCATAATGCTGTGGCCAGACAACCCCCCATAATGTTGTTGCCAGACAACCCCCCCCCCCATAATGCTGTGGCATGCTGTGGCCAGACAATCCCCCATAATGTTGTGGCCAGACAACCCCCATAATGTTGTGGCCAGACAACCCCCCCCCCATAATGCTGTGGCCAGACAACCCTCCCATAGTGCTGTGGCATGTTGTGGCCAGACAACCCCCCATAATGCTGTGGCCAGACAACCCACCAGAATGCTGTGTGACATGCTGTGGCCAGACAACCCTCCCCAAATGCTGTTGCCAGACAACCCACCAGAATGCTGTGTGACATGCTGTGGCCAGACAACCCTCCCCAAATGCTGTGGCCAGACAACCCACCAGAATGCTGTGTGACATGCTGTGGCCAGACAACCCCCCATAATGCTGTGGCCAGACAACCCCCCCCATAATGCTGTGGCATGCTGTGGCCAGACAACCCCCCATAATGCTGTGGCCAGACAACCCACCAGAATGCTGTGGCCAGACAACCCACCAAAATGCTGTGTGACATGCTGTGGCCAGACAACCCCCCCATAATGCTGTGGCCAGACAACCCTCCCATAATGCTGTGGCCAGACAACCCCCCATAATGTTGTGGCATGCTGTGGCCAGACAACCCACCATAATGCTGTGTGACATGCTGTGGCCAGACAACCCCACATAATGCTGTGTGGCATGCTGTGGCCAGACAACCCCCCCCCCCATAATGCTGTGGCCAAACAACCCCCCCTAATGCTGTGTGGCATGCTGTGGCCAGACAACCCCCCCATAATGCTGTGGCCAGACAACCCCCCCATAATGCGGTGGCCAGACAACCCCCCATAATTGCGTGTGGCATGCTGTGGCCAGACAACCCCCCATAATTGCGTGTGGCATGATGTGGCCAGACAACCCCCCATAATGCTGTGGCCAGACAACCCCCCCATAATGCTGTGGCCAGACAACCCCCCCCATAATGCTGTGGCCAGACAACCCCCTATAATGCTGTGGCCAGACAACCCCCCATAATGTTGTGGCATGCTGTGGCCAGACAACCCACCATAATGCTGTGTGACATGCTGTGGCCAGACAACCCCACATAATGCTGTGTGGCATGCTGTGGCCAGACAACCCCCCCCCCCATAATGCTGTGGCCAGACAACCCCCCTAATGCTATGGCCAGACAACCCCCCCATAATGCTGTGGCCAGACAACCCCCCATAATGCGGTGGCCAGACAACCCCCATAATTGCGTGTGGCATGCTGTGGCCAGACAACCCCCCATAATTGCGTGTGGCATGCTGTGGCCAGACACCCCCCCCCCATAATGCTGTGGCCAGACAACCCCCCCCCCCCCCATAATGCTGTGGCCAGACAACCCCCCCCCCATAATGCTGTGGCCAGACAACCCCCCCCCCATAATGCTGTGGCCAGACAACCCCCCCCCCATAATGCTGTGGCCAGACAACCCCCCCCCCCCCCATAATGCTGTGGCCAGACAACCCCCCCCCCCATAATGCTGTGGCCAGACAACCCCCCCCCCAATGCTGTGGCCAGACAACCCCCCATAATGCTGTGTGACATGCTGTGGCCAGACAACCCCCATAATGTTGTGGCCAGACAACCCCCCATAATGTTGTGGCCAGACAACCCCCATAATGTTGTGGCATGCTGTGGCCAGACAACCCCCACCCCCTCATAATGCTGTGGCCAGACAACCCCCATAATGCTGTGGCCAGACAACCCCCATAACGCTGTGGCCAGACAACCCCCATAACGCTGTGGCCAGACAACCCCCCATAATGCTGTGGCCAGACAACCCCCATAATGCTGTGGCCAGACAACCCCCCCATAATGCTGTGGCCATACAACCCCCCCCATAATGCTGTGGCCATACAATCCCCCATAATGCTGTGGCCATACAATCCCCCATAATGCTGTGTGACATGCTGTGGTCAGACAACCCCCCCCATAATGTTGTGGCCAGACAACCCCCCATAATGTTTACATTTACGTCATTTGGCAGACGCTCTTATCCAGAGCGACTTACAAATTGGTGAATTCACCTTATGACATCCAGTGGAACAGCCACTTTACAATAGGGCATCTAAATCATTTAAGGGGGGGTGAGAAGGATTACTTTATCCTATCCTAGGTATTCCTTAAAGAGGTGGGGTTTCAGGTGTTTCCGGAAGGTGGTGATTGACTCCGCTGTCCTGGCGTCGTGAGGGAGTTTGTTCCACCATTGGGGGGCCAGAGCAGCGAACAGTTTTGACTGGGCTGAGCGGGAACTGTACTTCCTCAGTGGTAGGGAGGCGAGCAGGCCAGAGGTGGATGAACGCAGTGCCCTAGTTTGGGTGTAGGGCCTGATCAGAGCCTGGAGGTACTGCGGTGCCGTTCCCCTCACAGCTCCGTAGGCAAGCACCATGGTCTTGTAGCGGATGCGAGCTTCAACTGGAAGCCAGTGAAGAGAGCGGAGGAGCGGGGTGACGTGAGAGAACTTGGGAAGGTTGAACACCAGACGGGCTGCGGCGTTCTGGATGAGTTGTAGGGGTTTAATGGCACAGGCAGGGAGCCCAGCCAACAGCGAGTTGCAGTAATCCAGACGGGAGATGACAAGTGCCTGGATTAGGACCTGCGCCGCTTCCTGTGTGAGGCAGGGTCGTACTCTGCGGATGTTGTAGAGCATGAACCTACAGGAACGGGCCACCGCCTTGATGTTAGTTGAGAACGACAGGGTGTTGTCCAGGATCACGCCAAGGTTCTTAGCGCTCTGGGAGGAGGACACAATGGAGTTGTCAACCGTGATGGCGAGATCATGGAACGGGCAGTCCTTCCCCGGGAGGAAGAGCAGCTCCGTCTTGCCGAGGTTCAGCTTGAGGTGGTGATCCGTCATCATTGATACACTGATATGTCTGCCAGACATGCAGAGATGCGATTCGCCACCTGGTCATCAGAAGGGGGAAAGGAGAAGATTAATTGTGTGTCGTCTGCATAGCAATGATAGGAGAGACCATGTGAGGTTATGACAGAGCCAAGTGACTTGGTGTATAGCGAGAATAGGAGAGGGCCTAGAACAGAGCCCTGGGGGACACCAGTGGTGAGAGCGCGTGGTGAGGAGACAGATTCTCGCCACGCCACCTGGTAGGAGCGACCTGTCAGGTAGGACGCAATCCAAGCGTGGGCCGCGCCGGAGATGCCCAACTCGGAGAGGGTGGAGAGGAGGATATGATGGTTCACAGTATCGAAGGCAGCCGATAGGTCTAGAAGGATGAGAGCAGAGGAGAGAGAGTTAGCTTTAGCAGTGCGGAGCGCCTCTGTGATACAGAGAAGAGCAGTCTCAGTTGAATGACTAGTCTTGAAACCTGACTGATTTGGATCAAGAAGGTCATTCTGAGAGAGATAGCGGGAGAGCTGGCCAAGGACGGCACGTTCAAGAGTTTGAGAGAAAAGAAAGAAGGGATACTGGTCTGTAGTTGTTGACATCGGAGGGATCGAGTGTAGGTTTTTTCAGAAGGGGTGCAACTCTCGCTCTCTTGAAGACGGAAGGGACGTAGCCAGCGGTCAGGGATGAGTTGATGAGCGAGGTGAGGTAAGGGAGAAGGTTTCCGGAAATGGTCTGGAGAAGAGAGGAGGGGATAGGGTCAAGCGGGCAGGTTGTTGGGCGGCCGGCCGTCACAAGAAGCGAGATTTCATCTGGAGAGAGAGGGGAGAAAGAGGTCAGAGCACAGGGTAGGGCAGTGTGAGCAGAACCAGCGGTGTCGTTTGACTTAGCAAACGAGGATCGGATGTCGTCGACCTTCTTTTCAAAATGGTTGACGAAGTCATCTGCAGAGAGGGAGGAGGGGGGGGGAGGGGGAGGAGGATTCAGGAGGGAGGAGAAGGTGGCAAAGAGCTTACTAGGGTTAGAGGCAGATGCTTGGAATTTAAAGTGGTAGAAAGTGGCTTTAGCAGCAGAGACAGAGGAGGAAAATGTAGAGAGGAGGGAGTGAAAGGATGCCAGGTCCGCAGGGAGGCGAGTTTTCCTCCATTTCCGCTCGGCTGCCCGGAGCCCTGTTCTGTGAGCTCGCAATGAGTCGTTGAGCCACGGAGCGGGAGGGGAGGACCGAGCCGGCCTGGAGGATAGGGGACATAGAGAGTCAAAGGATGCAGAAAGGGAAGAGAGGAGGGTTGAGGAGGCAGAATCAGGAGATAGGTTGGAGAAGGTTTGAGCAGAGGGAAGAGATGATAGGATGGAAGAGGAGAGAGTAGCGGGGTGAGAGAGCGAAGGTTGGGACGGCGCGGTACCATCCGAGTAGGGGCAGTGTGGGAAGTGTTGGATGAGAGCGAGAGGGAAAAGGATACAAGGTAGTGGTCGGAGACTTGGAGGGGAGTTGCAATGAGGTTAGTGGAAGAACAGCATCTAGTAAAGATGAGGTCGAGCGTATTGCCTGCCTTGTGAGTAGGGGGAAGGTGAGAGGGTGAGGTCAAAAGAGGAGAGGAGTGGAAAGAAGGAGGCAGAGAGGAATGAGTCAAAGGTAGACGTGGGGAGGTTAAAGTCGCCCAGGACTGTGAGAGGTGAGCCGTCCTCAGGAAAGGAGCTTATCAAGGCATCAAGCTCATTGATGAACTCTCCGAGGGAACCTGGAGGGCGATAAATGATAAGGATGTTAAGCTTGAAAGGGCTGGTAACTGTGACAGCATGGAATTCAAAGGAGGCGATAGACAGATGGGTAAGGGGAGAAAGAGAGAATGACCACTTGGGAGAGATGAGGATCCCGGTGCCACCACCCCGCTGACCAGAAGCTCTCGGGGTGTGCGAGAACACGTGGGCGGACGAAGAGAGAGCAGTAGGAGTAGCAGTGTTATCTGTGGTGATCCATGTTTCCGTCAGTGCCAAGAAGTCGAGGGACTGGAGGGAGGCATAGGCTGAGATGAACTCTGCCTTGTTGGCCGCAGATCGGCAGTTCCAGAGGCTACCGGAGACCTGGAACTCCACGTGGGTCGTGCGCGCTGGGACCACCAGATTAGGGTGGCCGCGGCCACGCGGTGTGGAGCGTTTGTATGGTCTGTGCAGAGAGGAGAGAACAGGGATAGATAGACACATAGTTGACAGGCTACAGAAGAGGCTACGCTAATGCAAAGGAGATTGGAATGACAAGTGGACTACACGTCTCGAATGTTCAGAAAGTTAAGCTTACGTAGCAAGAATCTTATTGACTAAAATGATTGAAATGATACAGTACTGCTGGAGTAGGCTAGCTTGCAGTGGCTGCGTTGTTGACACTACACTAATCAAGTCGTTCCGTTGAGTGTAATAGTTTCTACAGTGCTGCTATTCGGGGGCTAGCTGGCTAGCTAGCAGTGTTGATTACGTTACGTTACGTTAAAAGAACGACAATAGCTGGCTAGCTAACCTAGAAAATCGCTCTAGACTACACAATTGTCTTTGATACAAAGACGGCTATGTAGCTAGCTAGCTACGATCAAACAAATCAAACCGTTGTACTGTAATGAATTGAAATGGAAATGTGATACTACCTGTGGAGCGAAGCGGAATGTTGACCGGGTTGTTGAAGTTCTATTCGGTAGACGTTGGCTAGCTGTCGGCTAGCTAGCTAGCAGTATCTCCTGCGGACCGAAGTGTAGATGCGACCGCTCGCTCCAACCCGGAAGTAGCTATTGGGGGATTGTATGGCCAGACAACCCCCATAATGTTGTGGCATGCTGTGGCCAGACAACCCCCCACCCCCTCATAATGCTGTGGCCAGACAACCCCCCCATAATGCTGTGGCCAGACAACCCCCCATAATGCTGTGGCCAGACAACCCCCCATAATGCTGTGGCCAGACAACCCCCCATAATGCTGTGGCCAGACAACCCCCCATAATGCTGTGGCCATACAACCCCCATAATGCT
The DNA here is from genome assembly GCF_036934945.1 of Oncorhynchus masou masou. Classification (NCBI taxonomy): domain Eukaryota; kingdom Metazoa; phylum Chordata; class Actinopteri; order Salmoniformes; family Salmonidae; genus Oncorhynchus; species Oncorhynchus masou. Next base: position 72,643,911 of record NC_088239.1, on the reverse strand, counting down.
GTGGCCATACAATCCCCCATAATGCTGTGGCCATACAATCCCCCATAATGCTGTGGCCAGACAACCCCCCCCCCATAATGCTGTGGCCAGACAACCCCCATAATGCTGTGGCCAGACAACCCCCCCATAATGCTGTGGCCAGACAACCCCCATAATGCTGTGGCCAGACAACCCCCATAATGCTGTGTGGCATGCTGTGGCCAGACAACCCCCCATAATGCTGTGGCCAGACAATCCCCCATAATGCTGTGGCCATACAATCCCCCATAATGCTGTGGCCATACAATCCCCCATAATGCTGTGGCGTAAAGCGCAAAATAATAGACTGCATTTGTATGTATATGAATGTGTGCATATACTGTATGTACGTACTGTGTGTGTACATGTTTAACTATACTTGTGGAATTCCCATAAGAATAGTAAACAAAAATGTTTACTGAACACATTTTGCCAGTGTCAGGGTTAGAATAAGGGTTAAAGGTTAGAAGTTAGGGTTAGGTTTAAGGTTATAGGGTTAGGTTTAAGGTTATGTGATTAGGTTTAAGGTTATGTGATTAGGTTTAAGGTTATGTGATTATGTTTAAGGTTAGGTTTAAGATTATAGGGTTAGGGTAAGGTTTAGGGTTAGGTTTAAGGTTATAGAGTTACATTTAGGATTAAGGTTAGGTTATAGGGTAAGGGTTAGGTTGAAGGGTGAGGGTAAGGTTTAGGGAAAATAGGATTTTGAATCGGAATCAATTGTGTGCCCCCACAAGGTTAGTAAAACCAGACTGTGCGTGTATCTGTGCGTGTATCTGTGCGTGTGTGCGTGCGTCCGTGCTTGTGCTAACCCAGTACTCCATACTCCGACAGAGAGCTGTTACAGACGGTGTATGGAGCCTGGTTAGGAGAGATGTGGTTCATGGGGATACAGATCCTCCTATCAATCTTCTGGTCATGCAGGACATGGTGCCTGTGACTGTGTAGAGAGGAGGGAGAGCGAGAGAAAGGAAAGAAAGAGGAAAATATAGAGAGGGATGGGTAGAGAAAAAGAGAGGGAGTGGGATAAAGAAAGAAGTTAACACACCACCATATTGTTACAGTACTGCTTGAGCTACATGTTGATTAAACTGACATAACATCCAGTTATGAACGTAACCCTGGTTTCCTAAAGACATCTTACTATAGAATACTCAAACTACACAACACTGTCAAGCAAGTGACTTACGCACGACATAGTCATAACAATGACATAGACAGTCCTTAAGGGTGACATTAATACCTGAAGGTTCCTCTCTCTACGTCCTGTCCACTGAGACGTATGTGTGTCCCCTCCTTGAGCAGCGAACCAAAGGCCATGTACTCTCCTAGAGCCCAGTCACACACACGCTGGCCCACCATCGCCGCACGGCCTTTTAGTATACGACTCAGACCTGAACCACACACACACACACACACACACACACACACACAGCTGGATGAGGATATGTACTCTCCTAGAGCCCAGTCACACACACGCTGGCCCACCATCGCCGCACGGCCTTTTAGTATACGACTCAGACCTGAACCACACACACACACACACACACACACACACATAGCTGGATGAGGATATGTACTTGTCTTCCACAGGTTGTGTGTGTGTGTGTGTTTATCAGTACCCCTGTGTATGGTGAAGTCTTCCACAGGGACAGATGAAGCGATGTATCCTATGTGTACCAGCTCCTCCTCAGGCAGGCCTGTAGACAGACTGGTCATACTCTTAGGCTGGCCGTCGATGTTGAAGAAACCTACACACACACAGAGAGAGATAAAGATACATATTGTTAGTGTCTGTCTACACATTATAGATTTTAACATAAACATACATATGCCCTTAACCTATGTTTTACAATATATAGTTTCTCACGCACAAAGGCATACACACACACACACACACACACACACTGACCGGGCCAGGGAGAGTCCAGCCAGTGTTTGATGTGTAGAATCTTCTCGTCTTTAGAGCGAGCGTGAGCCTCCTCACAGATCTTGTCATACTTGGCTATCTCCTCCTACAGACGGGAAGAGTTCATATCTATTTAATGTTGAATGATGTTATACTCAACACCAGATGGGAAGGGTTCATATCCATTTAATGTTGAATGATGTTATACTCAACAACACCCCCTTGCCACCTCATGTCAATCAGCAAGTACATTCTATTTCATTCATTCAGGATAGTATTTTATGTAAAGACAGAGGGCAGAATAGGATATCTAAGTACAAGTTTGTATGGTTTGCAAGGGTTGTGTGACTCAGTTGGTAGAGCATGGCACTTGCAACGCCCAGGGTTTTGGGTTCGATTCCCAAAGGGGACCAGTACGAACAAATATGAAAATGTATGCACTCATTACTGTAAGTCTATCTGGATAAGAGCGTCTGCTAAATGACCTAAATGTAACATGTTTTTGATGATTTATATGGCCATATATAGTATATGGGTATATAGTATAAATGGCAGAATGTCTTACCTCATAGTCCTGTCTGCTGACTGCTCCCTCTGCTAGGAGTTTCTCAGAGTATTTCTGGAGGACTCCTTTCTGCTTCTTGATCTGCTTGTACATCAGAGGCTGAGTGAACAAGGGCTCGTCCATCTCATTGTGGCCGTTACGCCTGTAACACACCTGGAGGGTACACACACACACACACACACACACACACACAGATTAGAAGGGTGTGTAAACATTGGCTCAATCATCTGATTGAGGTCATTACACTTTAGCAACACACCTTGATGACGGTCAGTGGGGCATGCGACAGAAAACGTTATTTAGAGCTGACAGGCGTTTTGCACCGTTTCACTGTGGCTTTAGTCATCAATCTAGCAAGAGGTGAATATTTTATTAATGTAGTAGTGTTTCCCCACCTAGAAAGCTATTTCCCACCAAAGGGAGGCAATTTGACCAAGGATGTTTACATGGTCCTAGGAAGGTCTGGATTGCTGTTTTCTGACTTATAAAACGGTGGGAAATCAATCAAATCAGTCATGTAAACATATACATATTGTTTTAAGTCATTCTAGTGCCCCATTTCGGGGACTGTCAGCATAAGAGGTAAACAAACAATGAAAATGTGTTTGTCAGTGCTCTTCCGTTTGCCTAATGAACACCACCCTGATCAGGGAACACACTCACCAAGTCTACCACCACGTCCTTGTGAAAGGTGGCTCTCCACTCGGCGGCGACGTTACACACGTACATGACGGCCTCGGGGTCATCAGCGTTGACGTGGAAGATGGGGGCATTGACCACCTTGGCCACGTCTGTAGGGTAGGATGATGACCTCGCCACTCTGGGGTCGGTGGTGAAACCAACCTACAGGGAAAAGAGACAGGTGGTTAGAGGGTGTGTGGGTGCGGGCGTGTAACAGGGTTGTTCTTCTGTGAATGTGACAGTGATGTAGGAGGTTTTGTGTGTGTGTTTGTGTGTGTGTGTATGTGTAGGGTATAGAGAACAACAGGCCATTCATGGGGCAGTTAAAGTGTGTTTGTTACCTGGTAGTTAATCTCAGAACCCAGAACCAAATGTTGTGTACACTAACTAACTCTATTTACGGAAGTAAGCCCCTCCCCATGACAGAAACACCCCAAATTTCCAGTAAAACTCCCCCCTCCATTTCAAGCATCACCTCCACAAAATCAGGATTTGTCAAAGAGTCAGTGACACGATACACCAAATGAAGATCGTCAGAAGAACTTGGACAGTGGTGTGTTTGGTGTTGCAGGATGTGTTACCTGGTTATTGACCACCACATGGACAGTGGTGTGTTTGTTGTTGCAGGATGTGTTACCTGGTTGTTGACCACCACATGGACAGTGGTGTGTTTGGTGTTGCAGGATGTTTTACCTGGTTGTTGACCACCACATGGACAGTGCCGTGGGTGGTGTAGGAGGGCAGATCAGAAAGGTGGAAGGTCTCGTAGACAACCCCCTGGCCTGCAAATGCTGCATCACCATGGAGCAGGATGGACATCACCTGGAACACACACACAGAAATATAAATTCACACACACACAGAAAAAAACTGTGTGCATTTGTGTGTGTACATACTCTTTTTCCCTCTGTGTCTCCACAGTAGAACTGCTCAGCCTTGGTCTTGCCCTGCACCACGGGGTTCACAGCCTCCAGATGGGAGGGGTTAGCCATGAGTGACAGCGTGATGTTCCTATCAGTAACCCGGTTGATCCTACGGTGCCACATCCCCAAATGATACTTCACATCTCCAGAACCCTGATGGGGAGAAGGAGAGAGAGGGGCGAGAGGGGGGAGGGATAAAGAAAGGGCATGTTCAGAAGTGAAATGGAGGAGAATTGTATGAGTAAACATTTTTCATTTTCTTTTGCTTCTGATAGGACTTTTTCCATGTTATTCACTTTCCACATTGTGTTACCGGGAGTTTCCACATTGTGTCACCAGGAGAGTTTCCACATTGTGTTCACCAGGAGAGTTTCCACATTGTGTTCACCAGGAGAGTTTCCACATTGTGTTCACCAGGAGAGTTTCCACATTGTGTTCACCAGGAGAGTTTCCACATTGTGTCACCAGGAGAGTTTCCATTGTGTCACCAGGAGAGTTTCTATTGTGTCACCAGCACTAGCCGGAATTACTGGTTGGTTGGTGATCAAATACTTATGTCATGCAATAAAATGCAAATTAATTACTTAAAAATCATACAATGTGATTTTCTGGATTTTTGTTTTAGATTCTGTCGCTCACAGTTGAAGTGTACCTATGATAAAAATTACAGACCTCTACATGCTTTGTAAGTAGGAAAACCTGCAAAATCAGCAGTGTATCAAATACTTGTTCTCCCCACTGTATATACACCATCTACTGTATCTTGCCTATGTCGTTCGGCCATCGCTCATTCATATATATTTATGTACATATTCTTATTCATTTACACTTGTGTGTAAGGTAGTTGTGAAATTGTTAGGTTAGATTACTTGTTAGATATTACTGCATGGTTGGAACGAGAAGCACAAGCATTTCGCTACACTCGCATTAACATCTGCTAACCATGTGTATGTGACATAAAATTTGATTTGATTTGCTCTCTACTGGCTGTATAATTTACCTCATCAGCAGCTTCCAGGTTGGAGTCAAACTGACAGAAGATCTGATCCAGCTCCTTACGGATCACATTGGCCAACACATTCAACCTCCCCCTGGGGAGAGAGAAACTACGATAGACTTTTAGCTTTCATGTACAGTGTAGTAAATGTTACAGGTCTAATGAACAATTGATCTGGGTTTTCCAGTAAAGAACATGTAAGTAGTTGTAATGGAAACTGTGAATATTCCCGGGAACCCAGCAACCTGGAGAGCTACAACAGTAGGTTGAGACCGGTGTCTAGTACTACCGTAGCCTGTGATTGGCATTTCCATGGTAACAGTACCTGTGGGGCATGCCCATGATGATGCTCTCTACTCCGTTCATGCTGGACTTGTCGATGATGGTCTTCAGGGCCGGGATGAGAGACTCACAGCCCTCCAGACCAAAACGCTTCTCTGATGACCACTTCCTCTGGAGGAACTCCTCGAACCTGACCAACCGGAAGTCATACAAGGTTAGGCCCCGCCCACTCTTTTTACCCAGTCCAGAATCCAGTCATAGAGTTATACAGTGAAGTCCAGAATTATTGGATCCCTTGACAAAGAGCAAAAAAGACTGCATAAAATAATACAAATACTGATCTATATTGTATGTAAAAAAAACAACATTAAAATGATATTCTTTTATACTAATACAATTGCTCAGAAAAATAGATTTTGTTTGACAAATAATAATAAAAAACATCTCAAAATGATGAAGGTGGATCCCCCGTTTTCAATACTCCATCACCCTCTTGCGAGGATAATGACACAGACTTTGCATCAGACACTGCATCTCAGTGCTAGAGGTACCATTACAGACCCTAGTTTGATTCCAGGCTGTATCACAACAGGCCGTGATTGGGAGTCCCACGGGGCTGCGCACCATTGGCCCAGCATCGTCCGGGGTAGGCCGTCATTGTAAATAACTATTTGTTCTTATCTGACTTGCCTAGTTAAATGAAGGTTACATAAAAAATTCAAAACAATAGACCATTCCTCCATAATCAATCCTTGATAACCTTTGTCTGCGCTTATGGACTGCCCTCTTCAATTCAAACCATGGGGTTCAAGTCCGGAGACTGCAGAGATGGCCATTGCAAAATATTGATTTTGTGGTCAAGTAACAATTTCATTGTGGATGTTGATGTGTGTGGGGGGTTATTGTTTTGCTGGAAGATCCACTTGCAGCCAAGTTTCAGCCTCATGGTAGAGGCAATCAGGTTCCTGGCTAAAATGCCCTGGTACTGGGTAAAGCTCATGATGCTGTTGACCTTAACAAGGACCCCAGGACCAGTGGAAGCAAAATAGCCCCATAATATCAAAGATGTACCACCATATTTTACAGTAGGGAAGAGGTATTTTGCATTGTTCCTGGTGTGCGTGGCCAAAGACCTCTATTTTTGTGTCATATGACCATACTTACAGACACACAGACAGACACACAGACATACTTGGTGGATCGAACCATTCTGGTCAGCAAGGTCCTCTTCTCCTCCAGGGTAAACTGCATGACACCTGGCCTCTCAAACTTCTGTCTGATCCACTGGCACTGCTCCAGGTCATTAATGAACATGAACTCTACCCCAATAGACTGACAGTATGCCATCTACAGGACAGGAAAAGAGAGGTGAGGTCAGTGTGTGTGTGCGTGTGCAAGTGTGTACTATTTTTGTTAGTAATGACTAAGTGTGTGTTGTATACGATGCGGCGGATCTACTTTACCTCGAGGCGGTTTATGATCTCTCTGAGGGGCAGAACGCTCTCGTTGCCCCCGATGAAGGTGGTGTTGGGGAGCCGGAACACCTTGTCCAGGTCAGACTCATCCAGACCATAAAACCCTGCCATCATCACCATGGAGACAGAGGATAGGGGTGAAGAAACAAAATATAATGTCAGGAGAGAGGAAGTGGTGATCTGAGAAAGAGGAAGAAATAGGGAGGGAGAGTGAGGGGGTATGGAGATGGAAGGCAAATATAAACATCAAACCGACTTGATATCTAGAGAAACACTTTATTAGAATCTAAGTTAAACATACAGCCAAAAAACCTCTGCATTTATTGGTTAAAAGCTAATAGAGGCACAGCATTAGTTTGATGGACAAAAACAGGTTTATTGCATGACACGAGAGATGGGAGTGATAGGATCAGGTGACAGAGAGAGAGAGTTGAAGAGAAAGAGGGGGAAGAGACAACACCAATGTTAAAATGGAGAAAGGTGTTGGAGAGAGAGGTGACAAAAATGTAATTCCGCTTCTAGAATACTGTACCTTTTAGATTCTAGAAATTCTATTATAGAGTGGTATAGCAACAGGAGAGAGGGATGATGTCCTGTCTGGAATGAAAGGGTGAGTGATGATGCAAATACAAAATGGAGGCAGGCAATGGCGTGCACTTGATAGGATGTCACAGAGAATCCTAACATATGGAATTGTTTTACGATGGCCAAACTGAGGATCACTTAACTATTTGATTTAGAATTTTAGAACCCCTTTAAGTATAAAAAAAGTATTTAAAAAAGTGTTTGATGAAACACTGAATTTGACCTTTCTGCTATTAGCCCATAGAAATACATTGAATAACAAATTCATACATGTAAAATAAATCATCAAAAGGAAGTTTGTTTTAAAATGTCTGTCCTATATCTGAGTAATACAAGAATGATCAATATATATATATATATATATTTTTTAAATGGACACTAAACTATCTCCATATATACTTCCATTCGTTTTTTAAAACTGGTACGGCTACCTTCAGACTAGTCTTGTGAGGCTTGTGGGCATCCTAGAGAAAAACATCTCATCTTTCCATAGGGGCTCATATTAGTGTGTAGAACAAACTAATCAGATGCTACAGATGTTTGTGTGAGAAGACCGATTTTCGGGATGTCTCATGGTCTGACAAACACCGCTGTAGCTCGGCCACCTTCCACCGCAGATGTGGAAGGCTACATTTGGTGGATGCGGTGGATTGAAACACAGCCCATGCAAAACAACATATCTCTAGTTTAAACAGACGTATTTTGTCATTCTTTTGTTACTGCTTATTAGATTTTCGTGGGGCACGGACATCGCCTCTAGAGGTTTAAACAATATGGTCATTTTCAGATATACAGGGTAAAGTTGATCATTTCATAACGAGGACAGCAAGCGGGAGGAGAAAACAAGAACTCCATAAAAACATCCAACATCCGATTTAGGAATGGGGGTGAAATCCTCTATAGTTGTGCTATATATTCATTGACTATGTCATAGCTAATTTGTAAATTATAAATATTGATACATTAGTAGCTCAAACACTTAATCTGCAAAAATGACAAGTTCATTTGTGGGTGATGATGATTTCAGAACCAAAGTGGAGGGACAAAAAACAGGCTGCATTGCCCCCTAAACTGATAGCGGTAATGAGATGTTAAATGCCTCGTCTCCCTTATGGCTCAACTCGGGTGCCTACATTGTTACGCTCGTCGTCAGATGATAAATGACCGGATCAAGGTGCAGCGTGGTAGGCGTACATTCTCTCTTTATTTGAAAGCGTAATACTGGGAAAAAACCATGAATACAAACTGAACGTCAAGCTAGTCATGCATAAAGCAACAAACAAAGACAAGATCCCACAAAACCCAAAAGGAAATTGACAACGATAGACAGCTGCCTCCGATTGGGAATCAAACACACCAACATAGAAACAGAAAACCTAGAATGCCCACCCTAATCACACCCTGACCTAAACAAATAGAGAAATAAAAAGGCTCTCTAAGGTCAGGGCATGACAGTACCCCCCCAGGTCTGGGTGGGCATCTATGCTTCTGTGGAATCGGACCATGGATGTCACCGGAGGCTCCGGACCGGGGAACGTCGCCAGGGGCTCCGGACCATGGATCATCACTGGTGCGTGGAGCTGCCACAGGGATTACCAGGCTGGGGAGACACACTGGATGCCTGGTACGTGGAGCCGGAACAGGTCTCACCAGACTGGGGAGATGCACTGGACGCCTGGTGTTTGGAGCAGGCACCGAATACATTGGGCCACGGAGGCGCACTGGAGATCTCAAGCGTAGAGCTGGCACAACCTGTCCTGGCTGGATGCCCACTTCCGCCTGGCAAATGCGGGGGGCTGCCACAGAGCTATGACCGTAGCATTATGACCACAGTGTAATGTTATGACTGTAGTGTAGTGTTATGACCGTAGCATAGAGTTATGACTGTAGCATTATGACTGTAGCGTAACGTTATGACTGTAGCGTAACGTTATGACTGTAGCGTAACGTTATGACTGTAGCGTAACGTTATGACTGTAGCGTAACGTTATGACTGTAGCGTAACGTTATGACTGTAGCGTAACGTTATGACTGTAGCGTAGCGTTATGACTGTAGCGTAGAGCTATGACTGTAGCGTAGAGCTATGACTGTAGCGTAGAGCTATGACTGTAGCGTAACGTTATGACTGTAGCGTAACGTTATGACTGTAGCGTAGAGCTATGACTGTAGCGTAACGTTATGACTGTAGCGTAACGTTATGACTGTAGCGTAACGCTATGACTGTAGCGTAGAGTTATGACTGTAGCGTAGCGTTATGACTGTAGCGTAGAGCTATGACTGTAGCGTAGCGTTATGACTATAGCGTAACGTTATGACTGTAGTGTAGAGCTATGACTGTAGTGTAGAGCTATGACTGTAGCGTAGCGTTATGACTGTAGCGTAGCGTTATGACTGTAGCGTAACGCTATGACTGTAGCGTAGAGCTATGACTGTAGCGTAGCGTTATGACTGTAGCGTAACGCTATGACTGTAGCGTAGAGCTATGACTGTAGCGTAGCGTTATGACTGTAGCGTAGCGTTATGACTGTAGTGTAGAGCTATGACTGTAGCGTAGCGTTATGACTATAGCGTAACGTTATGACTATAACTATAGTTCCCTAAAGGAGGGAAACGAGTTACAGCATACTATGGGGAGCCGCACTATCGCGATCGACATCCACACTTGACAAGGTTAATGAAATCCCCACCCCACTGGAAGCTCCTTCAATTTAATACCACTCTTCATCGAGCCCAGGACCTGGTGGTGCGGGGCCAAACAGGTGTTGTACCTCGTTCCCTCCTTCAGGGAACAGTCGTTAGTCATAACGCTACGTTCCCTTTCAGTCAGTCAACTTCGGTATAACATAATATGGGGAAATATAATCACGCTCCAAGCCGACCCCAACGGATACTAAATGAAAACGTCCCATGACAGACCACCCAGATCTGACCCCGCCAGATGCGGATGTCTGGGTATTGTGCACACGGCACTCTGCTTAGTGACTTTCCCCTGTCCCAGCCGTAAGAATCCTGTGGGCCTCTCTGAGAGTGTAGTCTTAGGGACACAGTCAACCAGTACGTAGGGAATTGGTGACAGTTTGGAATCAGGCTGCAGCAGAATGGGGGCTAGTGGAGCAAGAGGAATTATAGGATCCTGGATATAGTAGTCTAGGAGGTGTGTCCATACCTCCAGCTGTGAGATCATACAGTCACTCTTTTCCCCAGAGATGTCTGGGGGACACAGACACACACGTGTTAGTGAAATGTACACACACATGGGTTAGTGACACACGTGCGCACATGCTCACACACAGACAAGACACATTCTGGTGCACACCCACAGATGTCTCTTAAACACACATACAAACCAGGATATTGCTTCACATTTTCACATTAGCATTTTCTCAAAGGTGTTGAGTGTCCTGTCAGCTAAAAGTGACAGCCAGTCAACCAGCCAGTCAACCAGCCAGTCAATCAGTTTGTCTACTGAAGCTCAACAATAACAGTTTTGAGCCACACAGAACCAAAGGGCTGAAGAGAACTCATTGACCCTAACACCACATAGGCTATCTGTACATTCCATGTCATCACTCTTTTTTGAACTCTGTAACCCTTTCAGTGCACACTCACACGCACGCATACGTATATGCAGGCAGTACACACACCCACATGCACACACACACATTCACTACCTTCCCTATCGTTTGTGTGAATGTCACTAGAATAGCGTGCTGACAATGATGGGTTGTTTTACGCGAAGGCCTTGTGAGAAAGCAAGGTGGCACAATAAGACCAGTCCCCAACGTCATCATGATATTGCCAGACATTTTAACCCCCAGTCCCCCATGCAGTTAACCCTACATGGGTTGTGGGGGTGGGGAAAAACACATTTCCATGTGGAACGTTCTGACAGATTGCATGATGGCATCAATGTGGGAATTCCAGAAGAGAATTCCAGAAAAGAACCCTCATGTTTGATTCTCTTATCTCTAGCATGTACATGGATACTATGGAATATTAGTGTTTTACAAATGTGGGATCTTAATTTGACATCTGTATGTGTACTATAAGAGATCATTACCTAGAGATTACCAAGGCAGGAAGAAGGAGTGATTAGGTAATAGTATGTGTAGAGATAACTAGATAACTAACAGTACGACAATCTGACTCTGTTCCTTAAACGTGACTGAGAATGACTGAAACAAAATGTCGGCACATGATATTTATCCATGGCATATGCAACACTAGCACAGCCATATATATATATAGTTTGGCTAGCTGCTATAAGTAGCAGCATGTACAGTTGAAGTCGGAGGTTTACATACACTTAGATTGGAGTCATTAAAACTAATTTTTCAACCACTCCACAAATGTCTTGTTAACAAACTATAGTTTTGGCAAGTCGGTTAGGACATCTACTTTGTGCATGACACAAGTCATTTTACCAACAATTGTTTACAGATTATTTAACTTATAATTCACTGTATCACCATTCCAGTGGGTCAGAAGTTTACATACACTAAGTTGACTGTGCCTTTAAACAGCTTGGACCATTCCAGAAAATTATATCATGGCTTTAGAAACTTCTGATAGGCTAATTGACATCAATTAGAGGTGTACCTGTGGATGTATTTCAAGGCCTACCTTCAAACTCAGTGCCTCTTTGCTTGACATCATGGAAAAATCAAAAGAACTCAGCCAAGCCCTCAGAAAACAAATTGTAGACTTTCACAAGTCTGGTTCATCCTTGGGAGCAATTTCCAAACGCCTGAAGGTACCACGTTCATCTGTACAAACAATAGTACGCAAGTATAAACACCATGGGACCACACAGCCATCATATCACTCAGGAAGGAGACACGTTCGTTCTGTCTCCTAGAGATGAACGTACTTTGGTGCGAAAAGTGCAAATCAATCTCAGAACAACAGCAAAGGACCTTGAGAAGATGCTGGAGGAAACAGGTACAAAAGTATCTATATCCACAGTGAAACGAGTCCTATATCGACATAACCTGAAAGGTCGCTCAACAAGGAAGAAGCCACTGCTCCAAAACCGCCATAAAAAAGCCAGACTACGGTTGCAACTGCACATGGGGACAAAGATCGTACTTTTTGGAGAAATGTCCTCTGGTCTGATGAAACAAAAATAGAACTGTTTGGCCATAATGACCATCGTTATGTTTGGAGGAAAAAGGGGGAGACTTGCAAGCCGAAGAACACCATCCCAACCGTGAAGCACGGGGGTGGCCGCATCATGTTGTGTGGGTGCTTTGCTGCACAAAATAGATGGCATCATGAGGAGGCAAAATTATGTGGATATATTGAAGCAACATCTCAAGACATCAGCCAGAAAGTTAATGCAACGGTAGATTTCCTCCTATTCATCTGAAGGGTAGTAAGGATCGATGCGGCGTGGTAAGTGTTCATGACGATTTTAATAAGAAAAGCCTGAACACTGTGAAATACAAAACAATAAACAATAAACCAAACCGAAACAGTCCCGCGTGGCACAAACACTGACACAGGAAACAAACACCCACAAACAAACATTGAAACCCAGGCTACCTAAATATGGTTCTCAATCAGGGACAACTATAAACAGCTGCCTCTGATTGAGAACCATATCAGGCCAAACATAGAAATGGAAAAACATAGAAAAACACACAGACTACCCACCCCAACTCACACCCTGACCAAATAAATAAAGACAAACGTGGTCTGAACGTGACAGTTAAAGCTTGGTCGCAAATGGGTCTTCCAAATGGACAATGACCCCAAGCACATTTCCAAAGTTGTGGCAAAATGGCTTTAGGACAACAAAGTCAAGGTATTGGAGCGGCCGTCACAAAGCCCTGACCTCAATCCTACAGAAAATTTGTGGGCAGAATTGAAAAAGCATGTGCGATCAAGGAGGCCTACAAACCTGACTCAGTTACACCAGCTCTGTCAGGAGGAATGGGCCAAAATTCACCCAACATATTGTGGGAAGCTTGTGGAAGGCTACAAACGTTTGACCCAAGTTGAACAATGTAAAGGCAATGCTACCAAATACTAATTGAGTGTATGTAAACTTCTGACCCACTGGGAATGTGATGAAATAAATAAAAGCTGAAATAAATAATTCTCTCTATTATTCTGACATTTCACAATCTTAGGATCACCACTTTATTTTAACTGACCTAAGACAGGGAATTGTTATTAGGATTAAATGTCAGGAATTGTGAAAAACAGAGCTTAAATGTATTTGGCTAAGGTGTATGTAAAATTACGACTTCAACTGTATGCTATAGTAGAGGCTAAGGGAATTATATAGTTGGGTGACAGGTGGGTTTAACCATGTGGAGGGTGAGGATGGGAGTGTAGGGTTAGGGTTAGAGATGTGGTGACAGACCATATTTGAGGCCTAAATCCTGTAAGTCTCCATTACCCCCTTAACCCCTCCTCTCCTCACCCAATTTGTCACTGGAGGTGATGATGTCAGAGGAGGGAGGACCAGCTAAGATGCCCAGAGGTTCCAGTGTAACGTCCGTTGTTAAATGAAGACCAAGGTGCAGCGTCGTAGGCGTACATTTTCTTTCATTTTAAATGTTCCACCAAAAAAAACAATAAACAACTCAACGAACGTAAAGCTAGGAGTGCAACACATGCAACACACAAAGACAAGATCCCACAACTGAAGGTGGGAAAAAGGGCTGCCTAAGTATGTTCCCCAATCAGAGACAACGATAGACAGCTGCCTCTGATTGGGAACCTTACTCGGCCAACAAAGAAATATAAAAATAGATTTCCCACCCTAGTCACAACCTGACCTACCAAACAGAGAATTTAAAGGATCTCTAAGGTCAGGATGTAACATCCAGCTGTGCCACGTGGTGACTCTTGAATCTCGAATCTACAGGGGGCAGGAGGGGCAGGTCCGAGAGAAGGGGGGAGCAACAAATTGAAAAAATAAAAAATAAATAAACAAACAAAACAGAGAAAGAGAGCAGAGGTGAGGGAGGAAACAGAGAGGCGAAAGACAAAATATATAAATAAAGTAGAAGCAAAAAATATGTAATTATTTTTTTAAAGAAAGGAAGGGAGAAGACAGGAAGAAGAAAGAAAGACAATCATTCAGAAAGATGAATCAGAGTTGGCGCCACACAGCAGCGAGATGAGGCAGGCGCACATTTCTCACCAACTTTCTTCAAGCCCAGCATTACTGGGGACTCATCAAAGTCTATCACACCGATGTCCAGAGGGTCCAGCTTGGCTATGTGGTGCCCCCGCACCTAGACACATACAGGGCAACCACACTTACTGTGTGTGTGTGTGTGTGTGTGTGTGTGTGTGTGTGTGTGTGTGTGTGTGTGTGTGTGTGTGTGTGTGTGTGTGTGTGTGTGTGTGTGTGTGTGTGTACAGTACCTGGTACGCTCGTACGAGTGACTGTACAGCCAGATGGTCCTCCACTAACTTCTCCATGTTAGGTTGAGCTCCAACCATCGCCTGGGTGTTGGCCAATCCCAGAGCAGCACCACCCAGAGGAGGAGGGCTCTGATAGGCTGCGCCTGGTGACACCCCAGCGTTGGCATTCCGGAAGAAAATATCCCACGACTACAGAGAGAGAACAAATAGAAGAGGGAGGGCAGAGAGGGGGTGGAAGAGAAGGAGGGAGAAACATACTTCAGCTTGGTTAGAAATCTATCAATCCAGGTATGCCAGGTATTCACCAAGATATGACATGGTTAAATGGTATTTACACAGTAATAACCTATGAATTACTGTTGTTCCTTTTGGAATTAATTTAAAAACAAAACACCACTACAAGACAACATTTAGTACCAGGTAGTTAGTTAACAATTGCATTGCCTAATAATATCTACTCAACTTAGGTCACCAAAGCTAAAGTCATTTAGCCCTGCCAGTCACAGTGAGTGCTACAGAGAAGGTTTTGCAACATGTGGAAGTGTTGCTCAACAGTAGTGTTGAGGGGTTGGTTCTTAGCTCAGTAATCTATGTTAAGTGTTGGTTGACCAGATCAGGCATTACTAAATAAAAGAGGGCCAGCCAGGAGCTAGATAGATTCTGGGTTGCAGTATCACACACCATATCACAACTAGGGTTCTTGTGTTATATAAGCTAGAAAAAACTGTTAGAAAAGCTGTGATATGCACAACCATGCACACACACACACACACACACACACACACACGCAGGCAAAAACCATGCATGCATGTGAGTGCACAACCACCGGCCTTCTTTGCTCACTTTGAGAACAATACAGTGCCACTGACACGACCCGCTACCAACACCTGCAGGCTTTCCTTCACTGCAGCCAACGTGAGTAAAACATTTAAACGTGTTAACCCTCGCAAGGCTGCAGGCCCAGATGGCATCCCCAGCCGCGTCCTCAGAGCATGCGCTGACCAGCTGGCCGGTGTGTTTACAGACATATTCAATCAATCCTTATCCTAGTCTGCTGTTCAAGAGGGCCACCATTGTTCTTGTTCCCAAGAAAGCAAAGGTTACTGAGCTAAATGACTACCGCCCCGTAGCACTCACTTCCATCATCATGAAGTGCTTTGAGAGACTAGTCAAGGACCATATCACCTCCACCCTACCTGACACCCTAGACCCACTCCAATTTGCTTACCGCCCCAATAGGTCCACAGACGACGCAATCGCAATCACACTGCACACTGCCCTAACCCATCTGGACAAGAGGAATACCTATGTAAGAATGCTGTTCATCGATTACAGCTCAGCATTTAACACCATAGTACCCTCCAAACTCGTCATTACCCTGGGTCTCGACCCCGCCCTGTGCAAATGGGTCCTGGACTTCCTGACGGGCTGCCCCCAGGTGGTGAGGGTAGGTAACAACATCTCCACCCCACTGATCCTCAACACTGGGGCCCCACAAGGGTGCATTCTCAGCCCTCTCCTGCACTCCCTGTTCACCCATGTCTGTGTGGCCATGTACGCCTCCAACTCAATCATCAAGTTTGCAGACGTCACTACAGTGGTTGGCTTGATTACCAATAACGACGAGACGGCAAAATTATTCAGCCCCCATAAGTTAATACTTTGTAGCGCCACCTTTTGCTGCGATTACAGCTGTAAGTCGCTTGGGGTATGTCTCTATCAGTTTTGCACATCGAGAGACTGAAATGTTTTCCCATTCCTCCTTGCAAAACAGCTCGAGATCAGTGAGGTTGGATGGAGAGCATTTGTGAACAGCAGTTTTCAGTTCTTTCCACAGATTCTCGATTGGATTCAGGTCTGGACTTTGACTTGGCCATTCTAACACCTGGATATGTTTATTTTTAAACCATTCCATTGTAGATTTTGCTTTATGTTTTGGATCATTGTCTTGTTGGAAGACAAATCTCCGTCCCAGTCTCAGGTCTTTTGCAGACTCCATCAGGTTTTCTTCCAGAATGGTCCTGTATTTGGCTCCATCCATCTTCCCATCAATTTTAACCATCTTCCCTGTCCATGCTCAAGAAAAGCAGGCCCAAACCATGATGCTGCCACCACCATGTTTGACAGTGGGTATGGTGTGTTCAGGGTGATGAGCTGTGTTGCTTTTACGCCACACACAACATTTTGCATTGTTGCCAAAAAGTTCAATTTTGGTTTCATCTGACCAGAGCACCTTCTTCCAAATGTTTGGTGTGTCTCCCAGGTGGCTTGTGGCAAACTTTAAACAACACTTTTTATGGATATCTTTAAGAAATGGCTTTCTTCTTGCCACTCTTCCATAAAGGCCAGATTTGTGCAATATACAACTGATTGTTGTCCTATGGACAGAGTCTCCCACCTCAGCTGTAGATCTCTGCAGTTCATCCAGAGTGATCATGGGCCTCTTGGCTGCATCTCTGATCAGTCTTCTCCTTGTATGAGCTGAAAGTTTAGAGGGACGGCCAGGTCTTGGTAGATTTGCAGTGGTCTGATACTCCTTCCATTTCAATATTATCGCTTGCACAGTGCTCCTTGGGATGTTTAAAGCTTGGGAAATCTTTTTGTATCCAAATCCGGCTTTAAACTTCTTCACAACAGTATCTCGGACCTGCCTGGTGTGTTCCTTGTTCTTCATTATGCTCTCTGCGCTTTTAACAGACCTCTGAGAATATCACCGTGCAGGTGCATTTATACAGAGACTTGATTACACACAGGTGGATTGTATTTATCATCATTAGTCATTTAGGTCAACATTGGATCATTCAGAGATCCTCACTGAACTTCTGGAGAGAGTTTGCTGCACTGAAAGTAAAAAAGTTTAAAATATCCAATAAATGTCGTTCCACTTCATGATTGTGTCCCACTTGTTGTTGATTCTTCACAAAAAAAAATTAGTTTTATATCTTTATGTTTGAAGCCTGAAATGTGGCAAAAGGTCGCAAAGTTCAAGGTGGCCGAATACTTTCGCAAGGCACTGTAGTAGTTGTGGAATTGTTAGGTTAGATTACTCGTTGGTTATTACTGCATTGTCTGAACTGGAAGCACAAGCATTTCTCTACACTCGCATTAACATCTGCTAACCATGTGTATGTGACAAATAAAATTTGGGTTAGGGTTAGGGTTAGGGTTAGGGGTAGGATTTGTTTTGTTGACGTTGAGTGTGACAGGCGGAAATTCAGGAAACTAGCCTTACTCGCAGAGAGGCTAACCTGTTACATCTATGGGGGCGCTATTTCATTATTGGATAAAAAACGTGCCCGTTTTAAGCGCAATATTTTGTCACAAAAAGATGCTCAACTATGCATATAATTGATACCTTTGGAAAGAGAACACTCTGACGTTTCCAAAACTGCAAAGATATTGTCTGTGAGTGCCCCAGAACTGATGCTACAAGCGAAACCAAGATGAAACTTCAAACAGGAAATGAGCAGGATTTTTGAGGCTCTGTTTTTCATTGTCTCCTTATATGGCTGTGAATGCGCAAGGAATGAGCCTGCCCGATCTATCGTTTCCCCAAGGTGTCTGCAGCATTGTGACGTATTTGTAGGCATTTCATTGCAAGATTGACCATAAGAGACAACATTTGCCAGGTCCACACCGGTGTCCTCCGTCGAAATTGGTGCGTCATCTTCAACTGCACTTCTTTTTCCAAGTGATTCACAGGAGAAAGTAGACATTCACGAACAATATATCAATGAAGAGATATGTGAAAAACACCTTGAGGATTGATTCTAAACAGCGTTTGCCGTGTTTCAGTCGATATTATGGAGTTAATTTGGAAAACAGTTCGCCGTTTTGATGACTGAATTCACGTTTTTTTTTGGTACCCAAACGTGATGTACAAAACGGAGCGATTTCTCCTACACAAAGAATCTTTCAGGAAAAACTGAACAGTTGCTATGTAACTGAGAGTCTCCTCATTGAAAACATCCGAAGTTCTTCAAAGGTAAATGATTTTATTTGAATCCTTTTCTGGTTTTTGTGCAAATGTTGCCCGCTAAATGCTACGCTAAATGCTATGCTAGCTATCAATACTCTTACACAAATGCTTGTTTTGCTATGGTTCAAAAGCATATTTTTAAAATCTGAGATGACAGTGTTGTTAAGAAAAGGCTAAGCTTGAGAGTTAGCACATTCATTTCATTTCATTTGCAATTTTCATAAATAGTTAACGTTACGTTATGCTAATGAGGTTGAGGCTATAACTGGATACAGGTTTTTTTCATAGCCAAACGTGAACAAAACGGAGCGATTTGTCCTACACAAATAATATTTTTTGAAAAACTGAACATTTGCTATCTAACTGAGAGTCTCCTCATTGAAAACATCTGAAGTTCTTCAAAGGTAAATGATTTTATTTGAATGATATTCTTGTTTTTGTGAAAATGTTGCTGGCTGAATTCTAGGCTTATAGCTATGCTAGCTATCAATACTCTTACACAAATGCTTGTTTAGCTATGGTTGAAAAGCATATTTTGAAAATCTGAGATGACAGTGTTGTTAACAAAAGTCTAAGCTTGAGAGCAAATATATTATGCTAATGCTAATTATAGTTACGCTAATGAGCTTGAGGCTATAAATAGGATCCCGGATCCGGGATTGCTCGACGCAAAAGTTAATAGCTTCTACTCCCAGGCAATAAGACTGCTGAACACTTAATAAAATGGCTACCCGGCCTACTTGCATTGATCCCCGTGTTTTTACACTGCTGCTTCTCGCTGTTTATTATCTTGCATTAGTCACTTTACCCCTACCTACATGTGCATATTACCTCAATTACCTCAACTAACCTGTACTCCCGCATATTGACTTGGTACTGGTATCCCCTGTTTATAGCCTCGTTATTGTTATTTTATTGTCTTGTTCTTTTTACTTTATTTTATTTAGTAAATATTTTCTTAACCCTTGTGTAGTCTTAACATTCTGTATACTCCCCTTGTCCTAAGGGTAAAAAATGACCCGCCTTCACTAAACCCCTCAAATAAAGCAGCTTAATTGAATTTCAAACCCAAAATCTATTTTGCATGAAGAAACAGCCTGTCATTCATCACAAACTTTGTGAATATCTGGGTTTTCCCTCTTCACAATGCAGAAAGACTGCATTTAATCAGTGGAAACCACTCATTTTTATTACGACACACCTGTCATAATTATTTTCTTTTACTAAAGTAGAGGTTTATTATTATTATTATTGCTAAAGGTACTGCATAGGTGTAAAAATATTTTTTAGCAAGAGATTACTTGTATAGACTAAGAAAGTGGCAGAAATGTGCAGAAAGTAGTTTTGAATGCATTTTATTGAAGGAAACAATAACAGTCTTGGACTTTTTTGGCAACATAGTCATATATTCTTATGTACTGTACAACGAGGAATTCTACTACAAAATACTAGCCCTCCCATTTTTTTTGCCATTGTCTCCACCCACAAGGTGTATAAACAACAACAATACATAAGCATAAAATAAGATAATTGTCACGAATAGTACCGATGTTGACTCCCCTTCTGGTTCTGGTGGCGGTCGTCTTCGCCGGTCTACTAGCTGCCACCGATCCTTTGTTCTGTGTTCGTTTATTTTTGTCTAATTGGTTTCACCTGTTCCTTGTTTGGTTGTTAGGGTGGGGTTATTTAAGTTGGTTTAGCCCGCTTCTGTTTGTTGCGGGCTTGTTCTACTGTATTGTGAGAGGTGTTAGTATTTTGTGTTGGGGTTTTCCGCTGTCCTAGTATTTTACCATCAGGGTCCTATTTGTTTATAGTTTCGCCTGTGTTTGGTAAATACGTTTAGATCTTTTGATTAAGGACATTAAAGCGTGGTTTTTCCCGCATCTTTTGCTCTCTGCGCCTGACTCCACACACACTCACTCATTGAGCGTTACAATAATAGATACAAAACAAAAATGTGAAGAACATAAATCAATCAACTCTAATTAGCACATGTAGAACAGTATGCAAGTGTGTGTGCATGGACTTTGCAGATGGATTTCTCACATGTGCAGCACATAGTATTGGTTTTACAGTCCTTCTTTGGGGGGCATAATTGGCATGTCCTCTTCTTGCCTGCCCCAGCTACAGCCTCAGGTGGATCAGGACAAGATTCAGCCCCCTGAACAGCTTTCACAAGCGCTGCAGAGGCTGCTTTGCGGTGGAGGCGCTCCCTTCTTTGAAAGTGCCTTTCCCAGCTGCTTCAGGAACACCCTCCTATTGTTCCTCTTATCAGGCATCCAGATAGAGTTGATATTCTTCCATATCACAAAGGCATTGTATGAGGACACATCAATGATGTTATGGAAGATAACCAGGGACCAGCGGGCAGTCATCCAGCAAGTTCCAATCACCTTGTCCAGATTGTCCATGCCTCCTTTGTCGTGGTTGTAGTCCAGGATGATGGCTGGCTTCCTGTCCTCACGATCACTAATCTCAGCCATTTTGTGCAGTGTGCTCAGGCGGACCACGTTCTTGTTCCTCTTTGGGAGGTAAGAAACTAGAATAGTGTTAGGGGTGAAGGCAAACTTTGATGAGAAGGCCTCTCTCCCCCTTGTTGCGAGGAGTGCAGGGGGAGCTCAAGCTTGTTCTTTCTCTGCCAACCATAGTGATCCTCCTCTTCAGGAACTGCTGGCTAAGTTCATAAGAGGTGAAGAAATTGTCACATGTGACATTGTGCCCCCTCAGTCCATCTGTCACATCAAGCACAACCCGCGTCCCCTGTTTCTTCTCCAGGCCTCCACTGGTCGGCTTCCCTGTGTAGACTTGCATCTTCCAAGCGTAGCTGTCTCACAGGCAACCCGTATCCTGATGCCATACTTTGTTGGGTTGCAGGGCATATACTGCCGGAAAGGACAGCGATCTTTTGACAAAAGAGATTACTATCAGTAATTAGTACCAGTGTCACAGAAAACAATCACATAAATCAATGATATTACAGCCATACATAATAAAATGAACAGTGAAAATCACTTACATTACAGATATGAAAATAAAAATGTACCTCTGAATGGAACCAGTTGCTCCTCCACTGTTACTTCAGGCCCAGGGTTGTAGAGGTATGGCAGACGCTCCACCCACTTCTCCCAGACCTCTCTTATGGCTCCACCCACTTCTCCCAGACCTCTCTTATGGCCGCCAGTTTGTCTCTCAAACGTCTTGCAGGTCTTGACTCATGGTTATCAAACCGTAGCATTCTTGAGAAAGTGGAAAATACTTTTCAGTGGCATTGTGGCATGGAAAATCACCCTTTCACTCTCTGCATCCCACAGACTACATGTAGCCTCGCCTCGGGACCTATACACACCCGCTAAGATTAGCAGCCCTATATTGGCATGCAGGTCAATCTCATCCATCCTTTTACAGTTGTCTCCATATTTACAGAAACCCTCCAAATTTGTCATCTCCAGGATGATTTTTTTCGATGGCTGGTGTGATGAACATGTAGAATGTTATGTGATGTCCTGGGCATGGGTAACTGCATGTCTTGTGGGCCCTGGGGTCATCCTTATGACATGTTGTGCTGCCATCCTGCCCTGGTTGTCATATGGTGACAAGGACCATGTTATTTTGCTGTTCTTTGACAAAAATGTCTCTCAGTTTGGGGGATTTCTTCTTCATCTGAAGATGATACATCTTGCTCTGGGTTGTATTCTTCCCCATCTTCTTCTTCAGATACATCCTCCTCTTCTAAATCATTGTTCTCTTGTTCCTCCTGGACATCTGAAAAAGTCAGATCTATGACCTGTTGGGCACTGAAACGTGCACTCATGGCTTTAGCAAAGAGAGAACTGGGGGGACTGTCATCTGCAGCACCTTTATAACCTCTGACTGCATTCTTCATTAGTAAACCATGCTTTCAATAAATGTTTATTTTGTCTGAAATGTTGTTTATTATGTCTTTGAACTTGAGTCATGTGCGGGGGTCGTGGAGGGGAGATGCTGCACATGCACAATAACGTTTTTTAGTTCAATCAGTAGCACACATAATCTCAATTTCTCAGTGTGTGTGTGTGTGTGTGTGTGTGTGTGTGTGTGTGTGTGTGTGTGTGTGTGTGTGTGTGTGTGTGTGTGTGTGTGTGTGTGTGTGTGTGTGTGTGTGTGTGTGTGTACCCTGGTGGTGTACAGCTTTCATGGAAATATGAACAAAGGCGTTGTTTCACTTTTTCTAATGTTGGGGTCACTCTATGAAAAGTAATCCAATTTTAAGTTGAAAAAATATAATTTAGGGGCTTTTCTCTGTTAAACATAGTGATGGGTCATTTTTTACCCTTAAGACAATACAAGGGTTAACTCTTGAATCTGTAATGTTGGTTATGGGCTTGCAAGTAAGCATTTCACAGTAAGGTCTACTACACCTTTTTCAGCATGTGACAAATGCAATTTAATTAGATTTTAGACACCACAATGACTCCAATACTGTACCTCACTTTCAATATCTATATGTGTGTGTGTGTGTGTGTGTGTGTGTGTGTGTGTGTGTGTGTGTGTGTGTGTGTGTGTGTGTGTGTGTGTGTGTGTGTGTGTGTGTGTGTGTGTGTGTGAACCAATATTGCAACTCTCAACACACACTCACTATCTCTCTCTTACACACACATACACACACAAACACACACACCAACAACAATGCCCTTTAACCAACAGACAATGGCTAGAGGGGAGGACTGGACATTCCAGATGAACGAGAGAGTGAGAGAAAGAATGAGGGAGAGAATGAGAGAGAAAATTAGAGTAAGCGTGATGAGAGAGACAGAGTAATGTGCTCAGAGGCAATGTTCCCTCTAAACTGCATGCGTGCGGGACTTCCACACAGAAGAAATAACAGCCCACAGAGAGAAGCGCGTTGATTGAACTTCACTCAACTTTCTAGAGCAGTGGTCACCAACCGGTTGATCGCAATGTACTGGTCGATCACCAAGGCAGTCTAGTCAATTGCCAAACATTTCTGTAAAAACCCCACCTATAAAGCCTTTTTATTTGTCTCGGGCTGTTGGTGTTAAGTGTACCCAATTCAACTGCCCTGCGCATGTGTTTGAAGGTACAAACTCTGCTTTCCCTGCGGGCCCTGAGAGCAAATCAAGTGCACTATAAGTTTACCGCAGGCCAATCGTATGGCTCATATTTCAGTGTCTGCAGTAACATTAGCAAGTATAAAAGAAAGCTAAGGCAAAGTTGATATTGTGAGATTTCAAAACATTTAAAACAATGACTAGAGAGAGACTGTCAACGCATCCACCAAAGATCTGATGTTTTTATGAGTGAGTTCATGTTTAAGTTCTTACTCAGCACTATCAACACTTTATATTCAACACTTTTATAAGCCATAAAATGCACGTTCTTCCTATTTCCACTCGGCACTTCAACAAGCAGTGCAGCAGTAATGAATGAGTAGGAAAGTGTATCTATAGGCTTGTGTTGTTGTTATTATTGGTCGCTTGGAAATTGCACAGAATTTTTGAGCCCCAGCTGTTAATCAAAAAATACTTTGACTGGTACTGTATATACAGTGCCTTGCGAAAGTATTCGGCCCCCTTGAACTTTGCGACCTTTTGCCACATTTCAGGCTTCAAACATAAAGATATAAAACTGTATTTTTTGGTGAAGAATCAACAACAAGTGGGACACAATCATGAAGTGGAACGACATTTATTGGATATTTTAAACTTTTTTAACAAATCAAAAACTGAAAAATTGGGCGTGCTTTCCTCAGGCGTTATTGTTATTGTGTCTGTTTATCTGTCTCATGTCTGTGCGCTACTCGTGATTCTTGTTTTGTTCCATGTTCATTTATTTATTAATCCCCCCCCCTGCAGTTGCTCCCGACTCCTACCGTACAAATGACAAAATAACAATGTCACCTAGGGATACAAAGGATTCAAAAATATATATTTTACTGGTGAGGTTGGGTACATGGGCTGCTGCCGAAGCAAAAGGGGATGCCTTAGCTGGCTTGTCAGGCTTCCATGCCTTCAGCCTGCTTGATAGATTCACAAGCCTCGGTTGGCTCGTCAGGCTTCCATTGCCGAAGCTACCGGGGATGCCTTAGCCAGCTCGCCAGGCTTCCAAGCCTCAGTTGGCTCGTCAGGTTCTCAAGCCTCGGTTGGCTCGTCAGGCTTCCATTGCTGAAGCTAACGGGGATGCCTCAGATAGCTCGTCAGGCTTCCATGCCACAGCTGGCCCGACAGGTTCTCAAGCCTTGGTTGGCTCGTCAGGCTTCCATGCCTTGGCTGGAACCGCACGTCAGGAAGGGCTACTGTCACGTCTACTCCAGCTCCCCCTCTCTGGTGCTCGTTGTCACTTGTTTTCGCCAGTTCTCATTATTACGCACACCTGTCACCTGCACCTCATGAGACTCACCTGGATTCCATCACCTTCCTGATTACCCCCCCTATACATGTCACTCCCTTTGGTTCTTTCCTTAGGAGTTATTGTTTCTGTTTATATGTTTCATGTCTGTACGCTACTCGTGTTTCTTGTTTTGTTCCATGTTTGTTTTTTTATTAAATTCACTCCCTGTACTTGTTTCCCATTTATTAGCGTACACGTTAGCGGATATACCTCACCAAGGGGAAGCAACAGGAATTTAAAAAATATTTTTTAAACTGGTGATGTCGGGTCCAAGTGCTGCTGCCGAAGCAACCGGGGATGCCTCAGCTGACTTGTCAGGCTTCCATGCCTCAGTTGGCTCAGCATGCTCCCCATGCACCGCCCGGCTCGTCAGGCTCCCGCGCCTCAGCCGGCCTATCAGGCTCCCACGCCTCAGCTGGCCCGTCAAGCTCCCGCGCCTCAGCCGGCTCTACAGCTTCCCACGCCTCAGCAGAAGCGACCGGCCAGCTCCTGGTCCTCGGGACCGTCCCTCTGGTCGGCATCATCCGGCGGCTGGAGCCGCGTGGCAGGGAGGGGGTACTGTCACGTTTACTCCCGCTCCCCCTCTCCGGTGCTTGACGTCGCCAGTTGTCTTATTTTTTCGCACACCCGCCACCATCGTTACGCGCACCTGCGCCCCATGACACTCACCTGGACTCCATCACCTTCCTGATTACCTCCCCTATATCTGGTTCATTCCTGAGGCGTTATTGACTCTGTTTCATGTCTGTACGCTTTTCGTGTTTCTTGTTTTGTACTATGTTTGTTATTTATTAAATTTGCACTCCCTGTACTAGCTTCCCGACTCCCAGCATAAACATCACAGTTCTGGTCTGATAAGTTCATTTTCTTCACCTCGTGTTGAGAGTTTCAGAGTTTCTAACCATTTCAACGTATAGACCACGGTCTCATGTCTTTCTGGTCTGGTATGTTAATTCTCAACTCATCCTTTATACACTCTGGTAAAAAGGGGGCATTTCCATCATGCTGACATGCTCTCTGAGCTCCCTCGGGGCGTGGCTACTTACTGTGCAAGGTATTCTCAAAAACAATGATCTTATTAGAAAACTAAAATCACATTAATATCTTATCAAAAAAACTGTACTTGTTTTTGATATTGTCTACACCACGTATTGGATGGAGACTTATTACCTGTAGTGCAAATACTTTAAGTTACAGTATTTCGTTTATAACTTTACTAATAAAATCACAAAATGAAAAACAATATGACATGATTATTCTTTAGGTCCCCACTGACCATTTCCCACATTCTTTATGATAGAATTATTGTTCCATTATCCACTTTTTGGATGTTAGAGTTTTTGGCTGGCAAAAGTATGTGAACAAAGACATTCCTTTGGTTCATACTAAAGAGCCAGAGGGTCCTCTTGCTGCATAAAATTTACGACTGGGTGTGAGGTGTCAAAAAGCGTCCCAGCTGCTTTTTTATGCACATTTCTCTCTATGCGTATTCTGACCTGGAATTTAAGCATGAGAATAGCATGCTTTTCACCTACTATTTTTGGGGGTGGAGATTAAATAAATGAAGGTGTAGTGGAGGTGTGTCTACAGATACACCATATTCTGACCTTCATTTAATTCCCTAATAATTCCACCACTTTTATGCGCGATGAAACTATGAATAAGGTCGAGCAATCTGTCAGTTCCAAGTGGAACAACATCTAATACATTTTTTCTGATAGAAATAACACCATTACAAAAAGAGCTAGGTAAATGAATCAACTGTTTGGATAAGGGGATTGTAAATATAAATTATCATTTTTTTAGATCTATTTTACCTTATTATCACTGGAGAGAAATGTGAAGCCAGTCATGTGGCAGCAAACTGAAGCATATCAACATTTCACCTTTTCCACAATGAAGTTGATGAAATGTTGGTCTTATAACTTTCAGTGATGAAATTTTGAGACCCAAGCTATAGGCTTATGTTGCCATGTGCATATGACAGTATAGTGCCAAACCTACCGAGTTGATTTATGATTCCTAAAATGTTTTAATTATATGCCCAGACTTTTCACTGTATTGTGTACAATTTGTATGGTGTTTAATATTAGCCACTATTGGTAGCCTCCGTCAGTTATACCACATGCATTTCTAACTCCCTTTAGTGTTAGTTTCCATTTCGTATCATTCCATTACATCATTAGTTTACCTTTCTTTCACCTGTCACGTTGGTGTGGTTGTTCCTGAGGACCTAGCAATAGTGGATCATATTAGGCTAACATATTACAAGTTGTGCAATAATTTGGGACATGTAGCCTATTGGAATCATTATGGAACGCAGACCATGCGTAGCAGTTTAAACCTGGAGGCTGGTGCACGGTTCACGAAAACAGGACCGTTCCATGATTAATGAGGATTATCAGGGTTGATTTATACGATTACTGTTCAATTCCTATTGAACAATTTTCTCACTTTCCAATATTTCATGGATTGAACACAATTGTTCAAGCCATGAAATATTGGAAAGTGAGAAAAGTGTACAAATATGACAACTTTCAGGATGAATCAAACCACTATGGTTTTGATTCGCCAATATATTTAGTGCAGAAATACTTTCCTAACCCTAAATAATATACAGAGTATTTTTAAACCCTACCAATTGGTCCTATGTGCATTTAAGTATGCTCTCGCTCTCAGAGGATCTGAGCCCTAGGACCATGCCTCAGGACTACCTGGCCTGATGACTCCTTGCTGTCCCCAGTCCACCTGGTCGTACTGATGCTCCAGTTTCAACTGTTTTGACTGCGGCTGTGGAAGCCTGACCTGTTCACCGGACGTGCTACCTTGTCCCAGACCTGCTGTTTTCAACTCTCTAGAGACAGCAGGAGCAGTAGAGATACTCTGAATGATCGGCTATGAAAAGCCAACTAACATGTACTCCTGAGGTGCTGACCTGTTGCACCCTCTACAACCACTGTGAATATTGTTATTTGACCCTGCTGGTCATCTATGAACATTTGAACATCTTGGCCATGTTCTGTTATAATCTCCACCCGGCACAGCCAGAAGAGGACTGGCCTGGTTCCTCTCTAGGTTGGGTTTCTGTACAGCACTTTGTGACATCAGCTGATGTAAGAAGGGCTTTATAAATACATTTGATTGATTGGTTGATTGATTGATTGGTGGAGCAGCCAGCGGAAAATATGGAGCGTAGATGTTGGTAATGTTCTCAAGTTGCAACGTGATTGGCTCAGTGTTCTGTCACTCATGGGGATACTACGTCCTCACAAAATCTATGGGGAGAACTTGAAAATTCAAGCCCCTTGGGTGCTGCCATAGAGTTACATTAGAAGTGCCCATCCAAAAAGGCTCAAGGTCATTGGCCACAGATAAAATTACATCAAGTCATGTTATATCTACAGTAGCATTGATTGGACTTGGAATTTTAGCTAAGAAGCTAGCAGTCATCGTCATGAATCAAGTCGACAATCTACTGGCAAATACTTTTCAATCCTTGTCACATGAAGAGAAATTACGAAGAGAAATTATAGATAAAACATATAGGTGCTCATTGGCCATTGGACATAAACATTACTACACAACAAGTTGGAAATCACAACTTGTTGTGGTTTGGAAGGAATCCGTGGCTAACTGCAAGCATTGCAAAGCAATCACTAGCCTGCTATTCAGTGGAGTGCCTACTGTTCTGACTTTGTGATGCACATATAGCCTATAGCCTGTTTTAGAGAAATGTCATCATCGAATATTGTAAGAGCATTCATTGTCTGCTTATATGCCCCCTTTATTTATCCTATGGTTCTGACTTGGTGTACAAGGAGAATACTGTAAGAACGGCCCATGTTCTGAATTCTGTCGTTGTACATTTGAAAAGTGCTGAGTAAATACTGTAATTAAATTGAGTACGTCCAAGCTCGCTCATTAATGTCTTAATCAAATTTACGGATTGCTTCTCATCCACTTGTCGTCTACTTATGCAAAAGTTTGTACATCTCAATTGTCAGTAGAAACCACACACAACCTTTCACATGACCTTGGTAGCATCTCTAGCTTCCTGTATTACACAGGAATCTGATGGGAGAGGGGGAGCGGTATGTATGTATGTATGTGTGATGTGTGTGTGATGAGTGTGTGTGTGTGTGTGTGTATGTGTGATGTGTGTGTGATGAGTGTGTGTGTGATGAGTGTGTGTGTGTGTGTGTGTGTACACGCTCACATTTTTGCCCTGACCAGAGGTCGTGCAGGTGTATGCGTAACTCTTGTCCCACTGCGTTTTGAACATAAACAGGCCATAGTCCTGGGAAGCAGCTCACCTGCCTGCCCCACACTCTCTCTCCTACCTTGTGTACACTCCTAGGGTTCTCCAGCCATGCATAGTACATCTCTTCTACATAATTACAACTGGTCCCATTCAGAAAAGGCTCGGCCGACACCGACGTAGTGTAACTCCTCATTGGTTCAAATGTCCTCAAAGCCCCTCCCACTGCCATCGGCCCGGCCTGTGATTGGCTCTTGACTGTCTGGGTGGCCGTAATAGGCCTTAGCCTAGCAACTGTAGTCCTTAAGCGCTGCATGGTAGCCTATTAGCTGTGGCTTCTACCCCTCTCGCTAAACGAGGAAGGAGATCAATAACAATTCCCGTCGCCAGGAAACACCAGGATTAGGAGAAAGTTATCCTCTAGATGCTGATCTTATGTCAGTTGTGTGTTTCCCTCCTAATGTTTCAGGTAAGGATTGGTTTAGGAACAGTTGATCCTGTTTTTTTGGTCTACATGCAACTTCTTCCAGGAGCATGGGACATGCAGAGCTTCTTCTTCCTCTCGTTTACTCTCGCTCGTTGTATCAGGTCTCATCCTGTAAATCGTTGTTTTCTCAGGCTGTGTAGAGAGAGATTACATCATTAACCAGAGGGTCAAGTCATACTTCCCAGTTCCCACTGACCCCGCCTGTGCTGTGTGAACATATAACATATTTATGATATGGGCTGGATCATATATCATTATTTATGCATTTAGACCTGGCTGCCTACAATAAATGGCAAATAAGAGAAGTCTTCTAAAAATATATTTTAGTCACACTCACAGACACACACTCCTACACATGTACATACAAACACACACACACACACACACACACACACACACACACACACACACACACACACACACACACACAGACTCACTGCAGCGACTTGAAACAAGTTATGTCAGTCAACTATTCACACAGAGAATAAATTATATAAATACCCCACATACAGTACTTGTTGTATTCAGGCCAGGGGTGGAAAAAATACCCAATTGTCATACTTGAGTAAAAGTAAAGATACATTTAAAGAAAATGACTCAATTAAAAGTGAAAGTCACCCAGTAAAATACTACTTGAGTAAAAGTCTAAAAGTATTTGTTTTTAAATATACTTAAGTATCAAAATTAATAAATTAATAATAATAATAAATATTTTCAAAGTCCTTATATTAAGCAACCCAGACTGCACAATGTTCTTGTTTTTTTATACATACAGATAGCCAGGGGCGCACTTCAACAGTCAGACATAATTTACAAACGATGTATTTGTGTTTAGTGAGTCTGTCAGATCAGAGGCAGTAAATATGACCAGGGATGTTCTCTTGATAAGTGCGTGAATTAGACAATTTTCCTGTCCTGCTAAGCATTCAAAATGTAAGAGTACTTTTGGGTGTCAGGGAAAATTTGAGGAGTAAAATGTACATTATTTTCTTCAGGAATGTAGTCGAGTAAAAGTAAAAGTTGTCAAAAATATAAATAGTAAAGTAAACACACCCCCAAAAAACTACTTAATTAAGTAGTACTTTAAAGTATTTTTATTTTGGTATTTTACACCACTGATTCAGCCCCGTACAATACTGTATTCCTCTGTAACTATCAATGAAGTAAGCATTAATGAGCCGCGTATTGCAACTCATAACCTAGACTAAGCCCATATATTATGTGCTAAACTGTGTAGAGCCAGCTGGTAGCTATATCTACTGTCCAAACGCATTGCGCTCCTTGCGTTATCTGTGCGTGTCAGGTAATGATAGCATTTGGTTGGACAAATATAACTAATGCTTTAAGATTTGTATAAAACAAAAAAGTACCCGATATATTCATATATTTATAACTAAGAAAACGGCAATACCTAATAGTTCGACAACATATAGTTATGGACTTAACGCTCTATCTTATGGCTGGCGCGTTTTATGCAAATAATGCAACAATCATATTTTGGTAGCTATTAAAAATAGGCGTCTGTACTTACTTTCCGCGACTTTGAACACTTCGGGACTTTTAGTAGTAACTTCTCTTGCTTGCTCGTGGCTTCCCGAGACTGTACTCTCGGTATGTCTCCTCTTTAAACTGGCAGGCAGGTTTTCTGATTGCACTGTCTGATGTGCTGATATGCGTCACGCTACGGTTACGTCAGCCTGAGGAGAGGAGCGCTGTGCACACATGTTCTGCTTTCTGTGTACCAGATAAACGGTGTGCTCTATTCTACCCCACTAAGCAAAATAGCAGTAACTGCTCATAGGGTGAAACAGAAAAATTCCTTCAACGTTTAATTGTCAAACGAAATTAATTGTAGGCAGATCACTGGAGATGTGGTTGTCTTGCTATTAGGTCATTTTTATTCATGTTGACCCTAGACATCATTTACTGGCTTCTTGCTTGGTACACACACTGAAAAGCTTTCATAATGATTCATTGTTTTACACAATCTTGATTTGTATGTGTCATACAGTTGATAATTGTATCAGCAAAGAACAATCAATCATACCAAGGTAAACCGTAGTAACCAAAGTCCAAAGAGCGGTGAAGCCCACATAAAAAACACTAACTGATTTGAGGGATTGCAGTTACTGCTTTTTTCCTTAATTTCACTAACTTTTTCCACTTACTGCAAATATGACCCACCATTTTCTCCAAAACAACATAGTGGAGGCATGATATTTGTCCACATGATAAAGCATAAAAAAATGCAAAAATACATTATAATGAATAATCAAATCAAATCAAAATGTATTTGTCACATACACATGGTTAGCAGATGTTATTGCTTGTGCTTCTAGTTCCGACAATGCAGTAATAACCAACAAGTAATCCAACTAACAATTCCAAAAATACTGTCTTATACACACAAGTGTAAGGGGATAAAGAATATGTACATAAAGATATATGAATGAGTGATGGTACAGAGCAGCATAGGCAAGATACAGTAGATGGTATCGTGTACAGTATATACATATGAGATGAGTATGTAAACAAAGTGGCATAGTTAAAGTGGCTAGTGATACATGTATTACATAAAGATGCAGTCGATGATATAGAGGACACTATATACGTATACATATGAGATTAATAATGTAGGGTATGTAAACATTATATTAGGTAGCATTGTTTAAAGTGGCTAGTGATATATTTTTACATAATTTCACATCAATTCCCATTATTAAAGTGGCTGGAGTTGAGTCAGTGTGTTGGCAGCAGCCACTCAATGTTAGTGGTGGCTGTTTAACAGTCTGATGGCCTTGAGATAGAAGCTGTTTTTCAGTCTCTCGGTCCCAGCTTTGATGCACCTGCACTGACCTCGCCTTCTGGATGATAGCGGGGTGAATAGGCAGTGGCTCGGGTGGTTGTTGTCCTTGATGATCTTTATGGCCTTCCTGTAACATCGGGTGGTGTAGGTGTCCTGGAGGGCAGGTAGATTGCCCCCGGTGATGCGTTGTGCAGACCTCACTACCCTCTGGAGAGCCTTACGGTTGTGGGCGGAGCAGTTGCCGTACCAGGCGGTGATACAGCCCGCCAGGATGCTCTCGATTGTGCATCTGTAGAAGATTGTGAGTGTTTTTGGTGACAAGCCGAATTTCTTCAGCCTCCTGAGGTTGAAGAGGCGCTGCTCCGCCTTCTTCACGATGCTGTCTGTGTGAGTGGACCAATTCAGTTTGTCTGTGATGTGTATGCCGAGGAACTTAAAACTTACTACCCTCTCCACTACTGTTCCATCGATGTGGATAGGGGGGTGTTCCCTCTGCTGTTTCCTGAAGTCCACAATCATCTCCTTAGTTTTGTTGACGTTGAGTGTGAGGTTATTTTCCTGACACCACACTCTGAGGGCCCTCACCTCCTCCCTGTAGGCCGTCTCGTCGTTGTTGGTAATCAAGCCTACCACTGTTGTGTCGTCCGCAAACTTGATGATTGAGTTGGAGGCGTGCGTGGCCACGCATTCGTGGGTGAACAGGGAGTACAGGAGAGGGCTCAGAATGCACCCTTGTGGGGCCCCAGTGTTGTGGATCAGCGGGGTGGAGATGTTGTTGCCTACCCTCCCCACCTGGGGGGCGGCCCATCAGGAAGCCCAGTACCCAGTTGCACAGGGCGGGTTCGAGACCCAGGGTCTCGAGCTTGATGACGAGCTTGGAGGGTACTATGGTGTTAAATGCCGAGTTGTAGTCGATAAACAGCATTCTCACATAGGTATTCCTCTTGTCCAGATGGGTTAGGGCAGTGTTCAGTGTGGTTGAGATTGCATCGTCTGTGGACCTATTTGGGCAGTAAGCAAATTGGAGTGGGTCTAGGGTGTCAGGTAGGGTGGAGGTGATATGGTCCTTGACTAGTCTCTCAAAGCACTTCATGATGACGGAGGTGAGTGCTACGGGGCGGTAGTCGTTTAGCTCAGTTACCTTAGCTTTTGTGGGAACAGGAACAATGGTGGCCCTCTTGAAGCATGTGGGAACAGCAGACTGGGATAGGGATTGATTGAATATGTCCGTAAACACACAAGCCAGCTGGTCTGCGCATGCTCTGAGGGCGCGGCTGGGGATGCCGTCTGGGCCTGCAGCCTTGCGAGGGTTAACACGTTTAAATGTTTTACTCATCTCGGCTGCAGTGAAGGAGAGTCCGCATGTTTTCGTTGCAGGCCGTGTCAGTGGCACTGTATTGTCCTCAAAGCGGGCAAAAAAGTTATTTAGTCTGCCTGGGAGCAAGACATCCTGGTCCATGACGAGGCTGGTTTTCTTTTTGTAATCTGTGATTGACTGTAGATTAGTACAAAATAACTTTTTAAATACATGATTTTAAAGCTTCAAATGCTTTCTTTGCAAATTCTCAAATTACAAATCATTAACAGTTATTTCAAATTTTTATATTGACAGAGTTCAAAGACTTATAGTAATATTCTTCAAAATCAACAGAATGCATATTTAATTTTAAAAAATCATGATAATTTAAAAAAACAGGCAATGACCAATGTCCTCATTTTTTTCCATCACTGAACAAATTTCAGGTCTGCATAATGCAAACACAAACTTGAACAATGAAAATCCTGTGCATCTTCTGGTGTGCGTTTACTGTGAACAGAGGCTGTACCCGCTTTAAGTTTCAACAGTAGCCAAGTAAACTACTGTAGCTATTTGATCATAATGTAGGCCTACCAGCATGACCTACCATCAAAAACAATGAAGGAAAAATCACATTCCATAACATTTTAACATGGAAATAGCTGTTCTGTCATTCAGCCTGCAGTAGCAGCCCATGTGTGGTGTTCAATGCTTACATTCCATGAGACTTTTGAAAAGAAAACATGCAGGGCTTGACACTAACCTGTTTATAAACGTGTCCTTCAGACAGGGAGGTAACTGAAAATGTTGTGTTTGATGCAACAACAAAAAATCTTTACAAAATACAATTCATTATTATTCCCATACCATTATTACAGAGAATCAGACAAATTATGCTACTATGACGGATGTGAAACGCTAGCTTAGTTAGCGGTGGTGCGCACTAAATAGCTTTTCAATCGGTGACGTCACTTGCTCTGAGATCTTGAAGTAGTAGTTCCTCTTGCTCTGCAAGGGCCGCGGCTTTTGTGGAGCGATGGGTAACGATGCTTCGGAGGGTGACTGTTGTTGATGTGTGCAGAGGGTCCCTGGTTCGCCCCTGGGTATGGGCGAGGGGACGGTCTAAAGTTATACTGTTACACTACGCTATGCCTATTGGCTACTTATCTTATTCAAGACCGTCTCAAAATATAACACTTTCCCTTTAATACATAAAAAAGCTGTTTACCTGACTCTCTTTTCAAAGATGGCTAGAAATGCACTCGTTTTGTGCTCTTGTTGTCAGCAACCTCTCCCCCATTGTTGACTAGAAATGAGCAGTAACTGGACTAATAACTCACTAACTAGCTGTTACTGTAATTTAATTATGCCAATGTGCTTTCATCAATTGAAAGCCCTTAATCTATTTTATGAGAATTTGTAAGATTTCTTGTTTGCATAAAATAGACGCAGACCAGTCTTTAATAATAGGTAATAGAATTTATTCTCGGAGCGCGCTCCCACTTAAACACGTGCAGCAGTTTATATACAGATCATGACGTCATTTCACTGCTTTAACAGAATCCCCTCCTCTCGACCGGGACAAAGTAAGGTGAAAAGTTCATTCTAACTTACTAACACACTCCCAGATAACTTTTGACCCCTCAACATTATCGATCACCACTGAACTGACAGTTATAATTAACAGAAAACCTAGGAATGCACTCACTGCCTTACCTAAAACCCCAGAGCTAAGTTTCAGTAGGGTCAACCATAGGCTAACGACCTTATGTGTTTACACAGTCCCCAACCCATTTGTTTCTGCCTAGTTGGAATGGTGTTCATTAACTTTTTATTACTCCTTGTCCTGTCACACAATCCCTTCTTATGAACTCATATTGTCAATCACTTATAAAACGAAGTATAAGTTTACCTAGATACAATTCTATTTAAAATGGGGATATTGTTTATTCATTTATCCATAATAAATCCATAATAAATTCAACAATCCACCCTGAAAATGACTAAACAATTCGTACTTTCATTAAACACTAAAAGGAAACTTCAATGATATCCTAGGAATAAGACAAACCAATACACGTATGTACACACGATCAACGTCCGGGACTGTTTTAACCTACATCAGAATCATAACACTTCTTATCAGGATTTTCGTTCCAATCGTCATTTCAAAACAGTCCATACTTTGAAATATGAATAACCTAAATCTCCAAAACATCAAATATTGTCTCGTCTAACATAGGCGCCTCATAATTAAAAGATCCGGATTCCTCCACTGGACCCGGGGTCCTGTATTCATCATTCCACTGGTCAGAGCTTAGAATGGGTCCATATCTCACCATCTGAATCGTCATTGATTTCTCCAGAGTCCTGGAAATGAGAACTTTCACACACGGAATCAGAACACATCCGCACAACACTAACACAGTCACACAGGTGAAGGTAGCCCATAGCACAGTAATCATAACATTTTTCCATCTTCCAAACACTCTGTCAACCCAATTAGTCAGAGAAGTATCCACCCCTGAGTTCACTGCCAACTCTTGAGCTAGGGTGTGTAAACCAGCCAAGCACTTGGTCACCGGAGCTGTATTATTTGGGATGAATGTACAGCACATCGACCCGAACAGCACGCAAACCCCACCCTTTTCTGCCAATAACATATCTCACGCGATTCTATTCTGCCAAGCCATTCGGCTGGTGGCTTCGGTCTGTTCTGCTAGTCCTTTTATTGCATCTCTAGTATAATT
Organism: Oncorhynchus masou masou; assembly: GCF_036934945.1. NCBI lineage: Eukaryota > Metazoa > Chordata > Actinopteri > Salmoniformes > Salmonidae > Oncorhynchus > Oncorhynchus masou. The sequence goes on along the minus strand of NC_088239.1, from coordinate 72,607,128 downwards.
GATGAAGCACTGTCGAATATAATTGATCCAATCCACGTTCTTGTTGAGAGTGGACCGCCAAAAAAATACTTGACTCTAATCCTGCCCAGATCTGATTTCTAGCCTTAAACTCGTCTGGCACCCCTCGTGGAACCCCTATGTAGTCAATATAAACTCTCTCATCAAAAGACCCAGACGGAATACTTTGTTTCTCCCGTGTAGCCAACTTCATGTCATGGTGTCGAATGAGTGTGAAAGGCATTCCCAAATGTACCAGTACACATACCCCTGTCCAATTAGCAGGTAAAATGGGCCATAACGTCATTCCCCCACACAATCACCAGATATCAGCCCTGGGCATCCTTATCTTACTGAAATCCCCAGAACTCAAACCAGCCTGCCAGATTACTCATCACCCCATCAGTAGTAATATTCTCTGTCACATTGCAGGTACTGACTTCCCCTACATATTTTCCATAAGCACTATACCGGGCCAGACAGTAATAATCTCCTCTTGTCACTGTGAAAGGAGGAAGCCTAGATTTCAGAGGAACATGTGGATATAAATAGTGCAAATCCACACAACTGTTGTTATCTGGCTTTCCTGCTTTCATGAATAGCTTTACTATACAGGCCACTCCCTTGGGTGAATTAATATCACCGCTGGTTCTGCTCACACTGCCCTACCCTGTGCTCTGACCTCTTTCTCCCCTCTCTCTCCAGATGAAATCTCGCTTCTTGTGACGGCCGGCCGCCCAACAACCTGCCCGCTTGACCCTATCCCCTCCTCTCTTCTCCAGACCATTTCCGGAGACCTTCTCCCTTACCTCACCTCGCTCATCAACTCATCCCTGACCGCTGGCTACGTCCCTTCCGTCTTCAAGAGAGCGAGAGTTGCACCCCTTCTGAAAAAACCTACACTCGACCCCTCCGATGTCAACAACTACAGACCAGTATCCCTTCTTTCTTTTCTCTCCAAAACTCTTGAACGTGCTGTCCTTGGCCAGCTCTCCCGCTATCTCTCTCAGAATGACCTTCTTGATCCAAATCAGTCAGGTTTCAAGACTAGTCATTCAACTGAGACTGCTCTTCTCTGTATCACGGAGGCGCTCCGCACTGCTAAAGCTAACTCTCTCTCCTCTGCTCTCATCCTTCTAGACCTATCGGCTGCCTTCGATACTGTGAACCATCAGATCCTCCTCTCCACCCTCTCCGAGTTGGGCATCTCCGGCGCGGCCCACGCTTGGATTGCGTCCTACCTGACAGGTCGCTCCTACCAGGTGGCGTGGCGAGAATCTGTCTCCTCGCCACGCGCTCTCACCACTGGTGTCCCCCAGGGCTCTGTTCTAGGCCCTCTCCTATTCTCGCTATACACCAAGTCACTTGGCTCTGTCATAACCTCACATGGTCTCTCCTATCATTGCTATGCAGACGACACACAATTAATCTTCTCCTTTCCCCCTTCTGATGACCAGGTGGCGAATCGCATCTCTGCATGTCTGGCAGACATATCAGTGTGGATGACGGATCACCACCTCAAGCTGAACCTCAGCAAGACGGAGCTGCTCTTCCTCCCGGGGAAGGACTGCCCGTTCCATGATCTCGCCATCACGGTTGACAACTCCATTGTGTCCTCCTCCCAGAGCGCTAAGAACCTTGGCGTGATCCTGGACAACACCCTGTCGTTCTCAACTAACATCATGGCGGTGGCCCGTTCCTGTAGGTTCATGCTCTACAACATCCGCAGACCCTGCCTCACACAGGAAGCGGCGCAGGTCCTAATCCAGGCACTTGTCATCTCCCGTCTGGATTACTGCAACTCGCTGTTGGCTGGGCTCCCTGCCTGTGCCATTAAACCCCTACAACTCATCCAGAACGCCGCAGCCCGTCTGCTGTTCAACCTTCCCAAGTTCTCTCACGTCACCCCGCTCCTCCGCTCTCTCCACTGGCTTCCAGTTGAAGCTCGCATCCGCTACAATACCATGGTGCTTGCCTACGGAGCTTGAGGGGAACGGCACCGCAGTACCTCCAGGCTCTGATCAGGCCCTACACCCAAACAAGGGCACTGCGTTCATCCACCTCTGGCCTGCTCGCCTCCCTACCACTGAGGAAGTACAGTTCCCGCTCAGCCCAGTCAAAACTGTTCGCTGCTCTGGCCCCCCAATGGTGGAACAAACTCCCTCACGACGCCAGGACAGCGGAGTCAATCACCACCTTCCGGAGACACCTGAAACCCCACCTCTTCAAGGAATACCTAGGATAGGATAAAGTAATCCTTCTCACACCCCCCTTAAATGATTTAGATGCACTATTGTAAAGTGGCTGTTCCACTGGATGTCAGAAGGTGAATTCACCAATTTGTAAGTCGCTCTGGATAAGAGCGTCTGCTAAATGACTTAAATGTAAATGTAAATGTAATTCCATTTAATGGAAAAGGGATGGTTGTCAACTGAGGTTTTGCAGTTGCACAAGCATAGCATTCGTCTTTAGCTACTGATCTGGCCGTATATTGAATCTACTCTAACCAGAGGTTGGAATCTCTAAACCCAGTCTCCAACTCTATCACCTCTTTAAAGTCTTTTGTCTCAACTATTTGCACTGGTCCTTGGCCCTGGATGATTACACTAGGAATAACGGTTGTGTTAGGGAGACTGGTTAAATTTCGGCTGCCCTGTCACGCCCTGGCCATAGTTTACTTTGTATGTTTCTATGTTTTGATTGGTCAGGGTGTGATCTGAGTGGGCATTCTATGTTGGATGTCTTGTCTATTTCTGTGTTTGGCCTGATATGGTTCTCAATCAGGGGCAGGTGTTAGTTATTGTCTCTGATTGGGAACCATATTTAGGTAGCCTGGGTTTCACTGTGTGTTTGTGGGTGATTGTTCCTGTTTCTGTGTTTTGCACCAGATAGGGCTGTTATCGGTTTTCGTATGTTTGTTATTTTGTTAGTTTAATCGTGTATAGTTTCCGTATTAAATAAAATGAATCACAACTACGCTGCATTTTGGTCCGCTCCTCCTTCCCACCACGAAAGCCGTGACATGCCCATAGGATCCTTCCCAGCTTTTACCTTTGTGACCTGGAATGGTACTATAGTATCTGAGAAATACTGATCAAAACCAACATACCATAATCCAAGATCCTGGATCTTTACAGTTTTAATGGTAATTCGTACCTTTATACAATACCACCCCTGTTCCGGAAAACAGCTCAAAACTCCCACCTTTACTAAACTCCATCTGTTCCCATATTGAGTGTGTGGGTTGACATAGCCACCCTTCTCAGTGTGAGCTATGACCTGATTCCATGAATTACACGGTGATTTGCACAACTACCTTCCCCAGTGAACCATTGTTCTAGACTGCCAAGGAGTGAAAGACCCCAATTGGTCTATATAGAACTCAACTGAGATATCCTTCCCCAACTCCACTTTCACTTCCTTACTCTTCAGTTTTAGTGACCTTTTAAAATGCTTTGGTAAAATCGAATTACCCTCCTCTATCATATGAGTCCAGTTACCCTTATTGGCCTCCTCGGGGGGTTCATGGCATATCAGGAACATGGCTCCCACAACCATACAGCTCAGGATGGCCAGCCCACCTATAAGCCCCACCCTCTCCTAGAGAACACATCACCAGCAAGAGGCCAAAACACACCTCCACTTCTATGAACGCTCATAGCGGGGAAAGGTCTGGTATAAGGGAAGTCTTCAATAGGATTGTAACCCCCGTATCCTGTTGATACAGTTCTGCTCCTACCCCTATGATTGTTCGCCAGTGTCAGTGTGTCCTACCCTCTTACAATGGGTGATGTGCACCCAGGTTGCTCTTTCAGCTATCCTCACCGCGAAGGCAGTCACCAGGAGTACTTGGTATGGCCCCTCCCACCGTGGCTGCTTCCAGTTTTTTCTCTTTAGTGATTGGACCCAACCCCTGTCTCCCGGTTGAATCTGGTGTGCCACCTCCTTCTGTAGTTCTCCTGTTGGGCATAAAACCTTTGACATACGGGTATGGTTAATGAACAACCTTTTCATGTGATCAACCATACTGCTTTCCACTCCTATATCTGCTTGTTCCAATCGTACTAATTGGGGCATCCTATAGGGTCTGCCAAAAACCTTCTCAAATGGAGACAATCCCTCCCTATCAGGGGTTATCCTAACAGTCATCAACACTATAGGCAAGCATTTTACCCAGTTCAGCCCAGTACTTAGGTGTGTTTTTCTTAATCTATTTTTTACAGATTGATTCATGCGCTCAATAAGGCCCGAGCTCTGTGGATGATAAGAACAATGATTCTTCATGTTTATATTCAATTTCTGTCCTATATTATCAATTACTTGATTAGAAAAATGGGAACCATTGTCGCTATAGATAGTTTCTGGCAGTCCAATTCTCGGGATAATCTCCTGACATAATGCTCTAGCCACTGTTTCTGCATCTGCTGAGGATGTAGGAAACGCCTCCATCCATTTGGTGTATTTATCAATCATTGTTAAACACCACTTCTTATTTTCATTATTAGTTAATTCAATGAAGTCCATTTCCAATTGTTGGAATGGGTACCTAGCTGCAGGGTATTCACCCTGTGGTGCCCTTACTAAATGAAGTCCATTTCCAACTGTTGGAATGGGTACTTAGCTGCAGGGTATTCACCCTGTGGTGCCTTTACTAAATGAAGTCCATTTCCAACTGTTGGAATGGGTACCTAGCTGCAGGGTATTCACCCTGTGGTGCCCTTACTAAATGAAGTCCATTTCCAACTGTTGGAATGGGTACCTAGCTGCAGGGTATTCACCCTGTGGTGCCCTTACTAAATGAAGTCCATTTCCAACTGTTGGAATGGGTACCTAGCTGCAGGGTATTCACCCTGTGGTGCCCTTACTAAATGAAGTCCATTTCCAACTGTTGGAATGGGTACTTAGCTGCAGGGTATTCACCCTGTGGTGCCCTTACTAAATGAAGTCCATTTCCAACTGTTGGAATGGGTACTTAGCTGCAGGGTATTCACCCTGTGGTGCCCTTACTAAATGAAGTCCATTTCCAACTGTTGGAATGGGTACTTAGCTGCAGGGTATTCACCCTGTGGTGCCCTTACTAAATGAAGTCCATTTCCAACTGTTGGAATGGGTACCTAGCTGCAGGGTATTCACCCTGTGGTGCCCTTACTAAATGAAGTCCATTTCCAACTGTTGGAATGGGTACTTAGCTGCAGGCTATTCACCCTGTGGTGCCCTTACTAAATGAAGTCCATTTCCAACTGTTGGAATGGGTACCTAGCTGCAGGGTATTCACCCTGTGGTGCCCTTACTAAATGAAGTCCATTTCCAACTGTTGGAATGGGTACCTAGCTGCAGGGTATTCACCCTGTGGTGCCCTTACTAAATGAAGTCCATTTCCAACTGTTGGAATGGGTACCTAGCTGCAGGGTATTCACCCTGTGGTGCCCTTACTAAATGAAGTCCATTTCCAACTGTTGGAATGGGTACTTAGCTGCAGGGTATTCACCCTGTGGTGCCCTTACTAAATGAAGTCCATTTCCAACTGTTGGAATGGGTACCTAGCTGCAGGGTATTCACCCTGTGGTGCCCTTACTAAATGAAGTCCATTTCCAACTGTTGGAATGGGTACCTAGCAGCAGGGTATTCACCCTGTGGTGCCCTTACTAAATGAAGTCCATTTCCAACTGTTGGAATGGGTACCTAGCTGCAGGGTATTCACCCTGTGGTGCCCTTACTAAATGAAGTCAATTTCCAACTGTTGGAATGGGTACTTAGCTGCAGGGTATTCACCCTGTGGTGCCCTTACTAAATGAAGTCCATTTCCAACTGTTGGAATGGGTACCTAGCTGCAGGGTATTCACCCTGTGGTGCCCTTACTAAATGAAGTCCATTTCCAACTGTTGGAATGGGTACCTAGCTGCAGGGTATTCACCCTGTGGTGCCCTTACTAAATGAAGTCCATTTCCAACTGTTGGAATGGGTACCTAGCTGCAGGGTATTCACCCTGTGGTGCCCTTACTTTACCTTGGTGATTACTCTGTGCGCATATAGCACAACGTGAACAAAAGTTTTTTAAATAGTTAGTTATTCCATATGCTTCAAAGTGTTGTCTAACTAAACCTATCATACCCCCTGTTGATACATGGCTTTGCCCATGTAACAATATAGCAACATATTTAAACAATGACTGAGGTAAAATAGGTAGATTCCCTTTGTGCCATATTCCCCTTCTATCGACGGCTCCCATTTTGACCCATCTAGCAATTTCTTTAATTGGGGCTCTAAGCTGACTTTCCTTTAGTATCTCTGTGTCAATATTAACTTCCTCCTTTAAGTGCGTGTCTGTATGTGTGTATAGTTTTTCACCCGCTTTTTTAGCTTCCTCATCTGCCCGTCTATTACCAATGCTAATGCTATCCATTCCTTTAGTATGTGCCTCGCATTTACATATTGCTACTTTCTTTGGTAGTAAAACTGCCTCCAGTAAATCCAAGATTAACTGTGCATGGTTAATAGGTTTTCCCGCTGTGGTAACCATGCCTCTGTTTCTCCATTGAGCTGCAAATACATGGACCGTATTAAAAGCATAAGCACTATCAGTGTGTATTGTTATACAGTGCCTTGCGAAAGTATTCGGCCCCCTTGAACTTTGCGACCTTTTGCCACATTTCAGGCTTCAAACATAAAGATATAAAACTGTATTTTTGTGAAGAATCAACAACAAGTGGGACACAATCCTGAAGTGGAACGACATTTATTGGATATTTCAAACTTTTTTAACAAATCAAAAACTGAAAAATTGGGCGTGCAAAATTATTCAGCCCCTTTACTTTCAGTGCAGCAAACTCTCTCCAGAAGTTCAGTGAGGATCTCTGAATGATCCAATGTTGACCTAAATGACTAATGATGATAAATACAATCCACCTGTGTGTAATCAAGTCTCCGTATAAATGCACCTGCACTGTGATAGTCTCAGAGGTCCGTTAAAAGCGCAGAAGAATGAAGAACAAGGAACACACCAGGCAGGTCCGAGATACTGTTGTGAAGAAGTTTAAAGCCGGATTTGGATACAAAAAGATTTCCCAAGCTTTAAACATCCCAAGGAGCACTGTGCAAGCGATAATATTGAAATGGAAGGAGTATCAGACCACTGCAAATCTACCAAGACCTGGCCGTCCCAACTTTCAGCTCATACAAGGAGAAGACTGATCAGAGATGCAGCCAAGAGGCCTATGATGACTCTGGATGAACTGCAGAGATCTACAGCTGAGGTGGGAGACTCTGTCCATGGGACAACAATCAGTCGTATATTGCACAAATCTGGCCTTTATGGAACAGTGGCAAGAAGAAAGCAATTTCTTAAAGATATCCATAAAAAGTGTTGTTTAAAGTTTGCCACAAGCCGCCTGGGAGACACACCAAACATGTGGAAGAAGGTGCTCTGGTCAAATGAAACCAAAATTGAACTTTTTGGCAACAATGCAAAATGTTATGTTTGGCGTAAAAGCAACACAGCTCATCACCCTGAACACACCATCCCCACAGTCAAACATGGTGGATGGAGCCAAATACAGGACCATTCTGGAAGAAAACCTGATGGAGTCTGCAAAAGACCTGAGACTGGGACGGAGATTTGTCTTCCAACAAGACAATGATCCAAAACATAAAGCAAAATCTACAATGGAATGGTTTAAAAATAAACATATCCAGGTGTTAGAACGGCCAAGTCAAAGTCCAGACCTGAATCCAATCGAGAATCTGTGGAAAGAACTGAAAACTGCTGTTCACAAATGTTCTCCATCCAACCTCACTGAGCTCGAGCTGTTTTGCAAGGAGGAATGGGAAAAAATCTCAAAAAGGAAAAGTCTCTCGATGTGCAAAACTGATAGAGACATACCCCAAGCGAATTACAGCTGTAAATGCAGCAAAAGGTGGTGCTACAAAGTATTAACTTAAGGGGGCTGAATAATTTTGCATGCCCAATTTTTCAGTTTTTGATTTGTTAAAAAAGTTTGAAATATCCAATAAATGTCATTCCACTTCATGATTGTGTCCCACTTGTTGTTGATTCTTCACAAAAAAAATACAGTTTTATATCTTTATGTTTGAAGCCTGAAATGTGGCAAAAGGCCGCAAAGTTCAAGGGGGCTGAATACTTTTGCAAGGCACTGTACATTTACCCTTTCCCAAATCACAAGCCCTGGTATGAGCAATAATTTCGGCTTGCTGAGCGGAGTAATTTTTAGGCAAAGCTCCAGCTTCAAGCACCTTATTGAGAGTCACTACTGCATAACCAGTAGCATTTGAGCCATCTGGGTTCTTCCTAGAAGACCCATCTACAAACATAGTTATTTCAGCATCTGGCAAAGGCAGATCAGTTAGATCAGGTCTGGGGAGAACCACTTTCTCTGTCTCAGCTACACAGTCATAAGGACTCCCATCGGTGGCTATAGGGATTAGAGTGGATGGGTTCAAAGAGGTACAATGCTCAATTGTTAGGTTTGGCATATTTAACAGAATAATCATACAAGACAAATGTCTTGCTGGTGACATGTACGCCATTTTATGTTCTAATAGCAAAATTGAGACAGCATGTGGGACCCTCAATGTCAAATCATGGTACAGTACTACAGATGCAGAATCCTCCACAGCCCGTGCTGCAGCCACCACTGACTGTAAACACAGGGGCATCACCTCATCGAGACAGGAGGAATAATAGACCACTGACTGTAAACACAGGGGCGTCACCTCATCGAGACGGGAGGAATAATAGACCACTGACTGTAAACACAGGGGCATCACCTCATCGAGACGGGAGGAATAATAGACCACTGACTGTAAACACAGGGGCATCACCTCATCGAGACAGGAGGAATAATAGACCACTGACTGTAAACACAGGGGCGTCACCTCATCGAGACAGGAGGAATAATAGACCACTGTTATTGACCCCCTGTAGGTCCATTACCATCCTCCAGTCAGTGTGGTATAACACTGTTATTGACCCCCTGTAGGTCCATTACCATTCTCCAGTGAGTGTGGTATCACACTGTTATTGACCCCCTGTAGGTCCATTACCATCCTCCAGTCAGTGTGGTATCACACTGTTATTGACCCCCTGTAGGTCCATTACCATTCTCCAGTCAGTGTGGTATCACACTGTTATTGACCCCTGTAGGTCCATTACCATTCTCCAGTGAGTGTGGTATCACACTGTTATTGACCCCCTGTAGGTCCATTACCATCCTCCAGTCAGTGTGGTATCACACTGTTATTGACCCCCTGTAGGTCCATTACCATCCTCCAGTCAGCGTGGTATCACACTGTTATTGACCCCCTGTAGGTCCATTACCATCCTCCAGTCAGTGTGGTATCACACTGTTATTGACCCCTGTAGGTCCATTACCATTCTCCAGTGAGTATGGTATCACACTGTTATTGACCCCCTGTAGGTCCATTACCATCCTCCAGTCAGTGTGGTATCACACTGTTATTGACCCCTGTAGGTCCATTACCATCCTCCAGTCAGTGTGGTATCACACTGTTATTGACCCCTGTAGGTCCATTACCATCCTCCAGTCAGTGTGGTATCACACTGTTATTGACCCCCTGTAGGTCCATTACCATCCTCCAGTCAGTGTGGTATCACACTGTTATTGACCCCTGTAGGTCCATTACCATCCTCCAGTCAGTGTGGTATCACACTGTTATTGACCCCCTGTAGGTCCATTACCATCCTCCAGTCAGTGTGGTATAACACTGTTATTGACCCCTGTAGGTCCATTACCATCCTCCAGTCAGTGTGGTATCACACTGTTATTGACCCCTGTAGGTCCATTACCATTCTCCAGTGAGTATGGTATCACACTGTTATTGACACCCTGTAGGTCCATTACCATCCTCCAGTCAGTGTGGTATAACACTGTTATTGACCCCTGTAGGTCCATTACCATTCTCCAGTGAGTGTGGTATCACACTGTTATTGACCCCCTGTAGGTCCATTACCATCCTCCAGTCAGTGTGGTATCATACTGTTATTGACCCCCTGTAGGTCCATTACCATCCTCCAGTCAGTGTGGTATCTCACTGTTATTGACCCCTGTAGGTCCATTACCATTCTCCAGTCAGTGTGGTATCACACTGTTATTGACCCCTGTAGGTCCATTACCATCCTCCAGTCAGTGTGGTATCACACTGTTATTGACCCCCTCTAGGTCCATTACCATCCTCCAGTCAGTGTGGTATCACACTGTTATTGACCCCCTGTAGGTCCATTACCATCCTCCAGTCAGTGTGGTATAACACTGTTATTGACCCCCTGTAGGTCCATTACCATCCTCCAGTCAGTGCGGTATCACACTGTTATTGACCCCTGTAGGTCCATTACCATCCTCCAGTCAGTGTGGTATCACACTGTTATTGACCCCTGTAGGTCCATTACCATCCTCCAGTCAGTGTGGTATCACACTGTTATTGACCCCCTGTAGGTCCATTACCATCCTCCAGTCAGTGTGGTATAACACTGTTATTGACCCCCTGTAGGTCCATTACCATCCTCCAGTCAGTGTGGTATCACACTGTTATTGACCCCCTGTAGGTCCATTACCATCCTCCAGTCAGTGTGGTATAACACTGTTATTGACCCCCTGTAGGTCCATTACCATCCTCCAGTCAGTGTGGTATAACACTGTTATTGACCCCCTGTAGGTCCATTACCATCCTCCAGTCAGTGTGGTATCACACTGTTATTCCCCCCCTGTAGGTCCATTACCATCCTCCAGTCAGTGCTAGGGAATGCCTTCTTTACTGGAAAAAGTGGAGAGTTACAGAACGCTTCATCCCCCGGTATGATAACCCCTCCCTTTCTTAACTGTTCAAAAGAGGGTGTTATTCCTTTAATCGCTTCTGGCTTTAATGGGTATTGTTTTTGGTAAGGTCTATAACTTCTGGCTTTAATGGGTATTGTTTTTGGTAAGGTCTATAATTTGATATTGGGACAACATGAACCGGAATTACTCCTTTAATCAATCCTACATCCACGGGACCCTGTGACCACAGTTACTCAGGTACTCCTTTCAAATCTTCCTCCTGTTCTTCTGTCAATAGGTATCCTGTCTCTCAGAAAATCCCCCCACCCTCACTAATGTGCACAGTGGGGGCACAGTTTGCTCTCCAGTTTAACCTGCGTCTGTACCTATCTGTGGACGGGCTATGTTGAACACCTCCCTCCCCTGTTACCCAGTCTGTTAGTCTTTTCCCCTCTGTCACCCAATATCCCATATTTTCCATGGCCCAGAGGGTTCTCCAGCTAAAGACACACGGGGGCTCCCTTTTTCTCTGTATAGAGTCTGTATATGAGCAGGCAGTTCCACCTCCACCGCCGCACGAGCAGAGTCATAATGAAACCATTTCAGACCAATTGTTCGCTCAGCTGTACCTAGAAGTGCCTTCTCATATACCGGGCTGGGGTGTCTGTTATACCACAATGTACAGTGCAAGTCTTCTGGAGACTTTTTAGTGGGTCCTGATATGACATCATCTGTCAGTATCAACAATGCTTTAGGTATGTCTGTTAGACCTCCACTCAATAAATCTTGACTATACCAGTAATGTGGATCTCCTTCCCCACAGATTACCATGTTATTCTTGACAACCTGGGCTTTCATACCTCTGTTTGTAGGTGTTATAGCTATGTTCAAGAGTTTCATTACATCTCTCCCCAGTAGATTCACAGGACACAGTTTTGATATTAGAATTGGGACTGTCGCCTCCCCCTCAGTCCTTTCATGTCTGAGAGTTATGGGAGTCGAGAGTCTTTCTACATAATGATGGCCTGACGCGGAATGTACAATTATATTATTCCCCGAAACTGGAATCCCTTTTGGCGCATCCTCACTGCATATAGCTGTCCTACATGCTCCCGTATCACACAGAAATGTAATTCTTTTTCCCATGACCATCAGTGTTAAAACGGCCTTTTCTTCTAGAGCGAGAGCTAGGTCTACTGTGGCCAATTCAAACACCTCCATTTCCGTGTCTGTTTTATCTATACCATCAAGGTCAGAATCTTTTTCACTATAATCACTGTCATTTTCCTCATACCAGTCCACCATCTCCTTCCTGACTATTTTAGCATTATCAGTCTCTAGTCATGATTTATCATTGTCGCTGCCAGTCTCAGATTTAGGGCGCCTCTGCTCCTTTCATTTTTTCCCCTTTTACCCTGTGCTTTCTGCTTACAGTTGCGGCTTTGATGTCCATTTTTATCACAAAGGTAACATGGGGCTTCGCATTCTCTGGCGAAATGTCCATCTCATCGACAGTTGTAGCATTTCCCCCTCCTGTCGCTCTGTCCTCTTTTTGTTCCAGTTTTCAATACTACTGTTCATTCAGAACATTCACCAACTTTGCTCAACATGCTGCTTGATTCGAACTCATCATCCATTTCCGCCATCTTTCCCCGCAGGAGAGGTGCCTGCAAACTTGCCTGTTTTTATACTTGACCATAGAGTTTGCGAGAGGGCACACCAGCCATGAATGCCCTCTATCCACCTCCATGCCTCAAATTGGGGAAATTCTGAACAGTAAGGCAGCACAATGTTTGACATTCACATTTTGCCTTTAATCTAGACATTTGTCTTCTGATATGGGCGCCCAAGTTCCTCATACGTTACGTGGCTCTGTGGTTGAGAAAAGAAAATCCCCAAAGATTTGCCATCCTACTACCCCAGCAGTCGGGGATTCAATTCCCCTGTAACTTTCACTCCTTCTAATGTCTAAACAAAGCACAGAAAAGATGTATGGTGAATTTCACACAAAAATATTCATCTTAGGCTCTATACCCCTCAAACTCAAATCTGGACTTCGAAACCAGTTCCGCTGCATTTCCTTATTGTTCCCCTCTAACCAGGGACGGATTTAGACCTGGCGTACCAGGTGGGTGCAATAAATGATCAGGTAGAACATAAAACCAGCAGGCTCCGGACCTTGTAGGGTAGGAGTTGAGTACCCCTGCCTTATACAGTCTTGAGGTAAGTTGATTTAACATGGAATTAAATTAATAATCCGTTCAAAAACTCTATTTTCCTATTTGTTTTCATTAGTCCACTGTTGATGCAGTACCAAAATATTGCATGTCAGCAATCAAGTATTCAGCTTTGCATTTGGCATCATCATGATGATGTGGCAAGAGACAATTAGCTTTTTGAAAGTCCTATAACTTGAAAACTTGATTACTGACATGCAAAACATTTTGGGACTGTATCAACCGTGGACTAATGAAAAAAAATACCAACATATATGGTCAGTGGATTATTCCTTTAAATCCATGTTTTATTGAGTCCATGTTGTCTACTTATCTCATCTGAATCGGCCCCATGTGCTCAGTGTAACAAGGGTGGTTCTGCAAAAAAATCAGCATCAATCAATATTTATGTTATAAAGCATCTTATTGTTGGAGAGAAACAGGCCAAAACATTATTTTTGTATTTTGATGATGCCTTTTACATGCACTGAAACATTGAAAGGTGTTTTCATAAACCTCTCTTAAAAACACAATGATTCAGAATGAAGAACCACTTTGGGTGTTTCAGAGTACTTCCATTCTGGTTTGAAATCCATTCAGTGAATCAGAACACTTCCATTGGGTTTACATTCAAACACCCTCCAAACACCAGATCTCAGCTTAGGTACACTACTTCTCATGGTTTCACTACGCAATGATGGTGTTTTGAGTCTTTCTATTTTAGTACGCTTTTACTGCAGTGGGCTAAATCAGGGTCACACAGAGTGTTTCTTTGTAGTCTTAAACAAATCTACTTTGAAACAAAACTATACACCTCACACACATGGTTGTGGGCTTAGAAAAAGAAGACATCTGTACCATGTCAGATATACAGTTGAAATGTATAAAATGTTGAGTTTGCATCCCAATATTACACTTTATAGACATCACAGAAGACTAAAATATAACAAACTTGTTTGACATAGCAGTTTTAAAAATAATGTTTATTAATTATGAAACATATGAATACCATTCCACCCATGAAGCCACTAGGTCTTTTAACCGCAGGAAAGGGCTACCAGCGTAGTGGTAATCAATTGGGGATGGTCAGGTTCCTCCCACTAAACTCTGGCTGGCACTCACTGTTCCATTCCAGTTAATGAGTCATGTGATATTACAAACCTATTCACACACACACACACACACACACACACACACACACACACACGCACACGCACACGCACACACGCACACGCACACGCACACACACACGCACACTCGCTCTGTGTAGTACACACAGAACACTCATTGTGGTACACCATTGCATGAACACACCCTCAGAGGTAGAGTGAAAGCGTTAGAGAGGTTTATGGGGAACTTTGTCCCTGGTTGAGAAACTGTTAGAGGAATTTAGTTCCTATGTGTTCATCAAAACACTCTGTCCTTTATAAGAATTTGTAAGGTTCTTATTTACATGAAATAGACAGAGACCAGTCATTAACATTAACCAATAGCAGTTATTCTCGAGAGCTCTGCTCATAATACCATGTACATTGGTTTATATACCTCACATTTCATCATAAATGTCCCTCCTCCTCTCAGATACAATGGCAATATAGTTCACAAGCCTTCCCACATTGTCTGCCAACTGTTAATTAAACAATCTACTACAAGCCCAAGGTTTCTCCCCTCCCTGTGTGGGGACAGAATGTCCTGTAAGGAACACAGTATTCCAGCCGGTCTGACGATAGCTCCATTAGTTTCAAACAAGGAACAGAAAGTCCTTGTTATAATTCTTGACTAAAACTACACACATTCTATTCAGTGTTATGATTATAATAAGATTCATACAGTGACAGGGTAGTATTCTGTTTAGTTATAGTTCTACGTTAAATGTATACATCATTTAGTCATATAAGTCCCATAACAGAAACAAAGGCAGATGTTTCCTGGTCTGTCCTTATCTTATCCACTAATGATATACTGTATCTGTCAGCACACACAGTGACACACACATGCTCTGTTCTGCCTTATTATTATTCTACCATGCTGGTCATTTATGAACATTTGAACATCTTGGCCATGTTCTGTTATAATCTCCACCCGGCACAGCCAGAAGAGGACTGGCCACCCCACATGTGCTCTCTCTAATTCTCTCTTTCTTTCTTTCTCTCTGAGGACCTGAGCCCTAGGACCATGCCCCAGGACTACCTGACATGATGACTCCTTGCTGTCCCCAGTCCACCTGGCCGTGCTGCTGCTCCAGTTTCAACTGTTCTGCCTTATTTTTATTCGACCATGCTGGTCATTTATGAACATTTGAACATCTTGGCCATGTTCTGTTATAATCTCCACCCGGCACAGCCAGAAGAGGACTGGCCACCCCACATAGCCTGGTTCCTCTCTAGGTTTCTTCCAAGGTTTTGGCCTTTCTAGGGAGTTTTTCCTAGCCACCGTGCTTCTACACCTGCATTGCTTGCTGTTTGGGGATTTAGGCTGGGTTTCTGTACAGCACTTTGAGATATCAGCTGATGTACGAAGGGCTATATAAAATCAATTTGATTTGATGCTGATAAGCCTGGCCCTAGGTTGCAGCCAATTGTGCTTATTCTGCTCCCACTAGGAGTCAACTTTGTGTGTGTGTCTGTGTGTGTGTGTGTCAGTTGGAAGGAACAAGATATAATAGACACACAGAGAGACACAGCTGGAATTGACAGGAGTTCTCTTTATTGGTAACATATTGATAACACCTCAACACTGTTACACAACACAAGGAATGCTCACTGGAAGAACAGAATTCATCGTCATATTGGATTCATGTTTACAAAGTCATCTTGTGAAAGTGAAAGTGCGGGAATATCCCAATGGATTTCTAGTCCATCACCTTAGCCACTCGGCCACGACAACTAGTGCGTGTGAAAGTGGATGATATGATGGCAAGCCCTGGTTGACTCTCAGAGGAGAGTTAAAATGAAGGTTAGGACTAACAGCAACCAGAGTGTGCTAAGATGAACACAAACACAGTCTTAATTTCACCAATGGCCGTGTGAGGTAATGCCACCTCTCTGAGTGACCTCATTCTGACGTTGTTAGCTGGCCTGATTAGCACTGATCCTGTTACTGAGACTACCCCGGAGGAGGACTGCCAGGAATACATGCAGTGCATGACCCTGTGTGTGACTGAGACTACACCGGAGGAGGACTGCCAGGAATACATGCAGTGCATGACCCTGTGTGTGACTGAGACTACACCGGAGGAGGACTGCCAGGAATACATGCAGTGCATGACCCTGTGTGTGACTGAGACTACACCGGGGGAGGACTGCCAGGAATACATGCAGTGCATGACCCTGTGTGTGACTGAGATTACACCGGGGGAGGACTGCCAGGAATACATGCAGTGCATGACCCTGTGTGTGACTGAGACTACACCGGAGGAGGACTGCCAGGAATACATGCAGTGCATGACCCTGTGTGTGACTGAGGCCTGAAAAATAGAATCTTTAGTTGAAACAAAGCGACACCCTGCCTCTGTTCCTTCTGCCTTTGTTTTGGTAAAATACTGAGGAATGGGCCTGTTCCTTCTTCCTTTGTTTTAGTAAAATACTGAGGGATGGACCTGGAGAAATGTAACCACTCTCAAACTCACAGACAGAGACCTGGATGCAAGGACTGATCATCCACGATTTCAAAATTATAGTTTCGACCATGTTTTGAGGCTTTACATTGTTTGTTTACATTGATTACAAACATGGGAGTAAAACAAGCTTATATGTTGGGTTCTGATGGGGCACGACAGTTGAACTAAGCTCATTTATAAGTTATATTCTTCAACAATCAATGGGTTTACATAATTTACGAGTTTACAAGTCAAAAAATGGCTGTAACAATTAAGGACTCTAGTTTTAAAGTGTGTGTGTGCCAGGGCAAGTCTTAGGGACAGGCTCTAATGTTCAACCCAACATTGTAGATGGAAGGTGCTCAGCCCTAATTGTCAACCCAACATTGTCGATGGAAGGTGCTCAGCCCTAATTGTCAACCCAACATTGTAGATGGAAGGTGCTCAGCCCTAATTGTCAACCCAACATTGTAGATGGAAGGTGCTCAGCCCTAATTGTCAACCCAACATTGTAGATGGAAGGTGCTCAGCCCTAATTGTCAACCCAACATTGTAGATGGAAGGTGCTCAGCCCTAATTGTCAACCCAACATTGTAGATGGAAGGTGCTCAGCCCTAATTGTCAACCCAACATTGTAGATGGAAGGTGCTCAGCCCTAATTGTCAACCCAACATTGTAGATGGAAGGTGCTCAGCCCTAATTGTCAACCCAACATTGTAGATGGAAGGTGCTCAGCCCTAATTGTCAACCCAACATTGTCGATGGAAGGTGCTCAGCCCTAATTGTCAACCTAACATTGTCGATGGAAGGTGCTCAGCCCTAATTTTCAACCCAACATTGTAGATGGAAGGTGCTCAGCCCTAATTGTCAACCCAACATTGTAGATGGAAGGTGCTCAGCCCTAATTGTCAACCCAACATTGTAGATGGAAGGTGCTCAGCCCTAATTGTCAACCCAACATTGTAGATGGAAGGTGCTCAGCCCTAATTGTCAACCTAACATTGTCGATGGAAGGTGCTCAGCCCTAATTTTCAACCCAACATGGAAGGTGCTGTGCTTCAGTGTGTATGGTGACTCCCCCTAGAGGTCAAGAGATGTAACTTTTAAATGACTGAAATCATCATCGTACGATGCGTTTTGTGTGATGCAAAATGCATCATACGGTGATGATTTCTGTATTTTGAAAGTTACATCTCTTGAAAACGTCATTGCTGACAAGCAAAACATTTTAGGACGATGTCAACAATGGACTAATGACAGTTTTTGTGTGGAATTGTCTTTTAAGTGCACTGAGAGACAGCAAGGCAAGTCAACAGGGAGGGAGGGAACATAATACTGGTACACACGCTGTGGACCAGAGACCTCATTTATCAAATGTTCTTAGTTATTATAGAACATTATTATAGAACATTTCTGTGATCATACAATTGTACAATTATTTCTTACAATATGATGAAATTCTGTTTATATAATGTATACACTTATAAATAAAGTTGGTCACAAAAAAATATAAATATATATAATTCACAAAACTTCATGCAAAATCTATGTAAATTGCATATTTTTATCACATTGTTGATGTGGAGTCTGTCATTCGCGATTCACGATCAGATGTTTACATACAAACATTTTATAAATGAGGCCCCTGGATATATATAGGTACTAAATCTGTTTCCAATGAAATGCCATCAATAACCATATGAAACACTTTTAGTGACCTGCCCACTCTGCCTCAGCAGTAGAGCCTGTTCAAAAGCATGTTTTACAATCATCATCATCATCATCACCGTCATCATCATCACCGTCATCAGCATCAGTATACAGTCTCCAGACAAAAATCCTTTTATGCACATTCCAAAGTTAGGAAAAGTTAGTTGGACATAGGAGGTCATAGTACACCAGCATTCAGTAAAAAATCCAGACAACAAACAATAACACCAATTTTATCGTCATGTTTCCATTTTCATGCAAATAAATGCAGTATAGTCACCACAATGAAACTGTTGTACAATACAGTGTGTAATCATTTCAAATGTATTGTTGTATCATCAGTGACTATATGCAATGCTCAACACATAGAGAATCAAGTATAAGAACAACAATATACAACGGTCATGCTGTATCGACTTGGCTCATCTTCTCTCCCCGAAGGGGAGGGGGTGGTGGTGCATATAGTTCATCATCAGAGGGTAGGCTGTTTCCATATTTAAAACTGTAGCAAAAACACACAACTGCACTAATCCTGTTGGTTTATACAATGTGTATTCAGTTCATACGCCAGGCAGGAAGCAGCCTTAAGCCGAACTTAAACTTTGCACAAGTTC
Source organism: Oncorhynchus masou masou (assembly GCF_036934945.1). NCBI lineage: Eukaryota > Metazoa > Chordata > Actinopteri > Salmoniformes > Salmonidae > Oncorhynchus > Oncorhynchus masou. Next base: position 72,588,203 of record NC_088239.1, on the reverse strand, counting down.
GCAACTGGGAAACCAGACGTTACTTGCATAGCGAAAATAAAACAGAAATCAAAATGAATCCCCGCAATTTGAACTCAACGCCATTTTGCTTAGTTAATTGTGTAATTGGGTTGCGTAAGGTATGAATTAGACTTTACTGGAGGAGCACAACTCAACAAACACTCACTGGGAAATAACACTGGAGAAGTCATGCTTGTCTTTAACAAGAGGAACAAACCCCTTTAAAGAGAATCAACTGGACCATTAAAGACATTGTACACTTTCATTATAACAACAACAACTTACTTGCATCAATAATAATAATAACAACAACAACAATAGTAGTAGTAATAGTAATAATACAAACAATAACAGAGTAATAAACTTGATTTAAACTGTAGATCCTATATGTATCTGCACCATGGGGTGGGTCTACAGCAGAGGGAGAGTACTGGACTGAAGGTTTGAGTGTGTTGCCATTTGTATTGGATGATATGGTTGCGGTGATAGTCGTGTGTGTGTGTGTGTGTGTGTGTGTTCAGGAGGAGTTGAGGCTGTGTGTTGTTAAGTTGCAGTAGTGTGCACTGGTCAGTAAGGAGAGCTGTAGCAATAGAGGGAGGGGGGACAGGCTCTCCATCTCCCCGCTCTCTCTCCATCTCTCTCCACCCTCCCTCACCTCTCTCTCTCCATCTCTTTCTATCCCCCTCACCTCTCTCTCTCTCCATTCTCCCTCACCTCTCTCTCTCTCCATCTCTCTCCATCCTCCCTCCCTCACCTCTCACTCTCCATCCTCCCTCCCCTCTCGCTCTCTCCCTCTCTCCATCCTCCTTTCCTCTCTCACTCTCCATCTCTCTCTATCCTCCTTTCCTCTCTCTCACTCTCCATCCTCCTCTCTCTCACTCTCCATCTCTCTCCATCCTCCTCTCCATCTTCCTCTCCCTCCCTCCCTCTCTCTCTCCATCCCTCTCACTCTCCATCTCTCTCTCCATCCTCTTTTCCTCTCTCCATCCTCCTCTCCTCTCTCTCTCTCTCTCCCTCTCCTCTCTCTCTCCATCCCCCTCCCTCTCTCTCTCCATCCCTCTCCCTCTCACTCCCCATCCTCCTTTCCTCTCTCTCACTCTCCAACTCTCTCTCTCTCTCTCTCTATCCTCCTCTCCTCTCTCTCTTCATCCTCCTTTCCTGTCTCTCTCTCGCTCCATCCTCATTTTCTCTCTCTCTCCATCCCTCTCCCATCCCTCTCTCTCTCCATCCTCCTTTCATCTCTCCATCCTCCTCTCCCTCTCCTCTCTCCATCCTCCTTTCCTGTCTCTCTCTCTCTCCATCCTCCTCTCTCTCTCTCTCTTTCTCTCTCTCTCTTTCGCTCACTCGCTCGCTCACTCACTCATTCACTCCTCCTGGAAGACAGAAAAAAAACATTCTAGGTTTAACAGCAACTCTGGAAACAATAACTGTCAAGCTCTGAAGTGTGTGTGGGTGTGTGTGTAGCTATGGGTGTGCGTGTGAATGAATGAGTGTGTGTGTTAGTAACAGTGAGTGTGTGTACCAGTTCACTGCTGCAGCGGTGCGGCCGGTGCTCCAGAGCAGTGGAAGTGAACATTCTGCCACTTGCTCTCTCGGCGATGCCACACCCTCGTCTCCTCTGATTGGCTGGAGCATGGGCGGCCAGTGCCATCGACGAATTGCGTGAGGCGTATGTAGGCGATGCAGGCGGCGTCTTCACCAATCAGGTGGACGTGAGGGTTGAGGATTGTGGTATGGATGGGCTTACTGTTCTTAGACAGGACTGAGAAAGGAGAGAACAGATAGTTTATGGTTGTATAATAGTCGTGTAATGGTTATTTTAAAGTTGTTTAGTGGTTGTCTTACGCCTGTGTTATAGTTGTGTAATGGTTGTTTAGTAGTCTTAAGGTTGTGTTATAGTTGTGTAATGGTTGTGTAGTGGTTGTGTTAGAGTTGTGTAGTGATTTTCTTAACGTTGTGTAATGGTTGTCTTACGGTTGTCGAAGTAGAACCGGTGGAAGTCCATGCCCTCCACTAGGTTCCCCAGGGCCTCTGGCTCAAATGACGTCAGACATGGGTCACAGATCTTCCTGTTGAAAACACAGAACACAACACTTTACAACATATTGTGTCACAACGAACACATCAAGCTCAACACAACACATTGTTTCACAACACATCATCTGAACTCAGACTAAAAGAGTAACCAAAGAATCTCAGTTTAGAACCTCCGTAGTTTTAGCGAGATAGTGAGGTGCATGCTGGGAGTTGTAGTGTTATGGTGATTTGAGTTGCAGGCTATCATCCCTGCTACAATATTTAGAGTATAAAGGTGTTTTTTTGCAGAGGTCAGTGCAGTTTAGAAGAAGTCAAATGTCACCTGTAGTTTGAGGGTAAAATTAGGCGCAGACTAGGAGTTTTAGTGTTATGGTGAGGGGCAGGCTGGGAGTTACAGTACTCTGGTGAGGTGCAGGCTGAGAGTTGTAGTGTACTCACGCATAGGCCTCAAAGTCTCCATTGTTGACAGCTTCAATCAGCTGCTCAGTGATCTTGATAATCTCCTGTTTTCGCACTGCAGGGGGAACCAATAACAGAGTGAACATGGGTTGGGAACAATAAAATCGTTTTGCCACAAATTTCGCAGAGCAAGATTCCCAAAGGCAGGAACGTCGACTCCAATTTTGCTGCAGCAGCTCTCACTTCAGGAGCTCAGGGCCCGGCCCAGCATGCATTTGTAGTCTACTTGTGTGCTGCTAGAGGCACTTGCTTTAGCTACTGTCATAGAGTTCACTAAATAAAACACACAGGTGCAAAATCAAGGTGACTTACAAAGATGAGGACCAAGAGCAAGAGAGGGAGTGTGGTGATGTAGTGTCCACAACTAAAGAATCATTGTGGAATCTCTAAGGACACATCTCAAATGCATGACGGTGTACTTACTACGTGCACATGCTAAAAGAAGGGAACGAGGCTAGCTAAGTGTGTCATTGAAGCAACGTATTTATAAACAAAAAATCTGATCTCTTAAAACTTTCGTACATTCTTTTTCGATTATCTATACAATGGGCCGTAATTTATTTTAGGCCTGGCATATTCCCACTTTTTCCCACAAACGTAAAAGACTACCTATTGAAAAACGTAAAATAAACAACTCTGCATCTCTGCCCAGCCTGGCAAGAGTGGCCCAAAGCGGGTTTAGCATCCCCAGCGGCTCTGAAAGCGCTGAAAGGATATTCTCTACTGCAGGCCTACTTTCCAGGCACCATCGCATGAGCATGAAGCCCCAGACTTTGGCCAAACTCTTGTTTCAAAGGCACTGTTGACTAAGCCAAATAAGGCATTTTACATTTAATTTGTATTTAATTCTAAGTCAGTCGCAGCCTACAGTATATGTGCAATTTATAGACTTTAATGATTTAATAGAACAAACTGTTGCTTTAATGCTAAGTACTTTATGTCCCTACTAGCCTAGTGCTTCACAATGTATTTCTTTGTAGGTGTTAAGGGATTTTTATGAATAATGACTAAATTATGTATACATTTAAATCAGAACTATGACTAAGCAGAATAATACTATGTTACTGTATGGATGTGTGAATCTTATTATAATCATACTACTGAATGTAATGTGTGTAGTTTTCGTCCAGAATTAGGAGGACTGTCTGTTCCTTGTTTGAAACGAATGGAGCTATCGTCAGACTGGCTGGAATGCTGTGTTCCTTACAGGACATCCTGTCTCTACAGAGGGAGAGGAGAGACCTTGGGCTTGTAGTAGATTGTTTAACAGGTGGCAGACAATGTGGGAAGGCTTGTGAACTATATTTCCATTATATCGGAGAGAAGGAGGAACAGCATTCAAAACGCTATGACAAAATGTGATATAAACCAATATACATTGTGTTATGATCAGTACTCTCGAGAATAAACACTAATAATTGATTTTGAGACTGGTCTCTGTCGATTTTATGCAAATAAGTATCTTACAAATACATATGTATAAAAAAATATTATATTTACATGTAGTTAAGGTCGGAAGTTTACATACACCTTAGACAAATACATTTAAACTCAGTTTTTCACAATTCCTGACATTTAATTCAAGTAAAAATTCCATGTCTTAGGTCAGTTAGGATCACCACAATAATTTAAGAATGTGAAATGTCGGAATAATAGTAGAGAGAATTATTTATTTCAGCTTTTATTTCTTTCATCACATTCCCAGCGAGTTAGAAGTTTACATACACTCAATTAGTATTTGGTAGTATTGCCTTTAAATTGCGTAACTTGGGTCAAACTTTTCGGGTAGCCTTCCACAAGCTTCCCACAATAAATTGGGTGAATTTTGGCCCATTCCTCCTGACAGAGCTGGTGTAGCTGAGTCAGGTTTGTAGGCCTCCTTGCTCGCAAATGCTTTTTCAGTTCCGCGCACAAATGTTCTATGGGATTGAGGTCAGGGCTTTGTGATGGCCACTCCAATACCTTGACTTTGTTGTCATTAAGCCATTTTGCCACAACTTTGGAAGCAAGCTTGGGGTCATTGTCCATTTGGAAGAACCATTTGCGACCAAGCTTTAACTTCCTGACTGATGTCTTGAGATGTTGCTTCAATATATCCACATAATTTTGCTTCCTCATGATGCCATCTATTTTGTGAAATGCACCAGACCCTCCTGCAGCAAAGCACCCCCACAACATGATGCTGCCACCCCCGTGCTTCACGGTTGGGATGGTGTTCTTCGGCTTGCATGCCTCCCCCCTTTTCCTCCAAACATAATGATGGTCATTATGGCCAAACAGTTCTATTTTTGTTTTATCAGACCAGAGGACATTTCTCCCAAAAGTACAATCTTTGTCCCCATGTGCAGTTGCAAACTGTAGTCTGGCTTTTTTATGGCGGTTTTGGAGCAGTGGCTTCTTCCTTGCTGAGTGGCCTTTCAGGTTATGTCAATATAGGACTCGTTTTACTGTGAATAAAAATACTTCTGTACCTGTTTCCTCCAGCATCTTCACAAGGTCCTTTGCTGTTGTTCTGTGATTGATTTGCACTTTTCACACTAAAGTACATTCATCTCTAGGAGACACGTCTCCTTCCTGAGTGGTATGACGGCTGCGTAGTCCCATGGTGTTTATACTTGCATACTATTATTTGTACAGCTGAATGTGTAACGGCGTTCTTCTTTAGTTGAAGGAGAGTCGGACCGAAATGCAGCGTGTAAGTTACTCATGTTTATTAGGAAGACAAAACGAACGAACTATACACGAATAACTATAAATACAAAAACAACAAACAGAACGTGAAACTTATTACAGCCTGACTGGTGCACACTACACAGAGACAGGAACAATCACCCACGAAATACAAAGCGAAAACCAGGCTACCTAAATACGGTTCCCAATCAGCGACAACGAGAATCACCTGACTGATTGAGGACCGCCTCAGGCAGCCAACCTATATAACACACACACACCCCTAATCAGCTACAATCCCAAACACTACAAACCCCAATACGAAAATACAATACATAATAACCCCATGTCACACCCTGGTCTGACTAACTAATAAACTAAAACACAAAATACTAAGACCAAGGCGTGACAGAACCCCCCCCTAAGGTGCGGACTCCCGAACGCACCTCAAAACCATAGGGAGGGTCCGGGTGGGCGTCTGTCCATGGTGGCGGTTCCGGCTCCGGACGTGGACCCCACTTCATAAATGTCATTGTTCCTCCCCTTCGCGTCCATGGATAATCCACCCTAACCGCCGACCATGGCCAAATAGTCCTCACCCAGAACCCTACATAACAGAGGAGCAGCTCGTGACTGAGGGGCAGCTCGGGACTGAGGCAGCTCGGGACTGAGGGGCAGCTCGGGACTGAGGGGCAGCTCGGGACTGAGGGGCAGCTCGGGACTGAGGGGCAGCTCGGGACTGAGGGGCAGCCCAGCACTGAGAGGCAGCCCAGTACTGAGAAAAAGCCCAGTACTGAGATGAAGCCCAGCCAGGCAGTAGAATCCGGCAGATCCTGGCTGACTGGCGGATCCTGGCTGACTGGCGGATCCTGGCTGACTGGCGGATCCTGGCCGACTGGCGGATCCTGGCCGACTGGCGGATCCTGGCTGACTAGCAGATCTGGCAGATCCTGGCTGACTAGCAGATCTGGCAGATCCTGGCTGACTGGCGGATCCTGGCTGACTGGCAGATCTGGAAGAGTCTGGTTGACTGGCAGATCTGGAAGAGTCTGGTTGACTGGCAGATCTGGAAGAGTCTGGTTGACTGGCAGATCTGGAAGAGTCTGGCTGACTGGCAGATCTGGAAGAGTCTGGTTGACTGGCAGATCTGGAAGAGTCTGGCTGACTGGAAGAGTCTGGCTGACTGGCAGATCTGGAAGAGTCTGGCTGTCTGGCGGATCTGGAAGAGTCTGGCTGACTGGCAGATCTGGAAGAGTCTGGCTGACTGGCAGATCTGGCTGCTTCATGCTGACTGATGGCTCTGGCTGCTCCATGCTGACTGACAGCTCTGGCGGCTTCATGGAGACTGGCAGCTCCTTGCAGACTGGCAGCTCTATGCAGACTGGCAACTCCATGCAGACTGGCAGCTCTTTGCAGACTGGCAGCTCTGGCTGCTCCATGCAGACTAGCTGCTCCATGCAGACTAGCAGCTCAGGCTGCTCTATGCAAACTGACAGCTCTGGCTGCTCAATGTAGACTGGCAGCTTAGGCTGCTCTATACAGACAGGAGGCTCCGGCAGCGCTGTAGAGGAGGAAGGCTCTAGAACCGCTGAACAGACGGGAGACTCCGACAGCGCAGGAGAGGGAGAAAGCGCTGGCTGCGCTGAGCAGGCGAGGTGCACTGAAGGCCTGATGCGTGGTGCTGGCACTGGTGGTATTTGGCCGAGGACACGCACAGGAAGCCTAGTGCGGGGAGCTGCTACTGGAGGGCTGGGGTGTGGAGGTGGTACTGGATAAAGGCCAGGCACAGGAAGCCTGGTGCGGGGAGCTACTACCGGAGGACTGGTGTGTGAAGGTGGCACAGGATGGACTGGACCGTGAAGGTGTACTGGAGAGCCTGAATGCAGGACTGGCACAGGACGTGCAAGGCTAGGTAGGTACTCAGGAGGCTTAGTGCGTGAGGCTGGCACACTTTCCACCAGCCGACTAACACGCACCTCAGGACTAGTATGGAGTGCTGGCCCAGGTGCCATTAAATCCCCGACACGCTCCGTCGGCCGAATATTATATCTAAAGCACCAAACTAGCAACTCCCTCATTAAACTCTCCTCCAATTTCCCCATTAACTCCTTCACAGTCTCTGCTTCGCTCACCTCCAACACTGGTTCTGACCTCCTCCTTGGCTCTTCACAATAAACAGGGAGAGTTGACTCAGGTCTGTCTCCTGACTCAGCCACTCCCCCTGATAGCCCCCCCCCAAAAAATTTTGGGGGCTGCTTTTCGGGCTTCCATCCACGTCGCCGTGCTGCCTCCTCATACTTGCGCCTCTCCGCTTTAGCCGCTTCTAATTCCTCCTTGGGGCGGCGATATTCACCAGGCTGAGCCCAGGGTCCTTTTCTGTCCAGTTCCTCCTCCCATGTCCAATTCTCTAAATGGTGTAGCCTCTCCCACTGAAGCTGCTTCTGTTGCCTTTCGTGTAGCTCCTGTTTCCTCTTCGTCTGCTGCACTTTATGGCGGCTACACTCCTCTGGTTTAGCCCAGGGTCCTCTTCCGTCAAGGATTTCCTCCCATGTCCAGAAATCCTTAAAACGCGGCTCCTCTTTGCGCTGCACCTGCCTGTTAACACGCTGCTCGGTCCGTGTTTGGTGGGTGATTCTGTAACAGCGTTCTTCTTTAGTTGAAGGAGAGTCGGACCGAAATGCAGCGTGTAAGTTACTCATGTTTATTAGGAAGACAAAACGAACGAACTATACACGAATAACTATAAATACAAAAACAACAAACAGAACGTGAAACCTATTACAGCCTGACTGGTGCACACTACACAGAGACAGGAACAATCACCCACGAAATACAAAGCGAAAACCAGGCTACCTAAATACGGTTCCCAATCAGCGACAACGAGAATCACCTGACTCTGATTGAGAACCGCCTCAGGCAGCCAACCTATATAACACACACACACCCCTAATCAGCTACAATCCCAAACACTACAAACCCCAATACGAAAATACAATACGAAAATACAATACATAATAACCTCATGTCACACCCTGGTCTGACTAACTAATAAACTAAAACACAAAATACTAAGACAAAGGCGTGACAGAATGTGGTACCTTCAGGCGTTTGGAAATTGCTCCCAAGGATGAACCAGACTTGTGGAGGTCTACAATTTATTTTCTGAGGTCTTGGCTGATTTCTTTTGATTTTCCCATGATGTCAAGCAAAGAGGCACTGAGTTTGAAGGTAGGCCTTGAAATACATCCTCAGGTACACCTCCAATTGACTCAAATGATGAGAAGCTTTCAGAAGCTTCTAAAGCCATGACATCATTTTCTGGAATTTTCCAAGCTGTTTAAAAGCACACTCAATTTATTGTATGTAAACTTCTGACCCACTGGAATTGTGATACAGTGAATTATAAGTGAAATAATCTGTCTATAAACAATTGTTGGAAAAATTACTTGTGTCCTGCACAAAGTAGATGTCCTAACCCACTTGACAAAACTATAGTTTGGTAACAAGAAATTTGTGGAGTGGTTGAAAAACAAGTTTTAATGACTCCAACCTAAGTGTATGTAAACTTCCAACTTCAACTGTAAGTATTCAGACCCTTTCCTCAGTACTTTGTTGCGATTACAGCCTCGAGTCTTCTTGGGTTTGACACAGCAAGCTTGGCACACCTGTATTTGGGGAGTTTCTCCCATTATTCTCTGCAGATCCTCTCAAGTTCTGTCAGGTTGAATGGCGAGTCTCGCTGCACAGCTGTTTTCAGGTCTCTCCAAAGATGTTCGATCGTGTTGAAGTCCGAGCTCTGGCTTGGCCACTCAATGACATTCAAAGACTTGTCCTGAAGCCACTCCTGAGGGGTCTTGGCTGTGTTATTAGGGTTGCTGTCCTGTTGAAAGGTGAACCTTCACCCCGGTCTGAGGTCCTGAGTGCTCTGGAGCAATTTTTCATCAATGATGTCTCTGTACTTTCCTCCGTTCATCTTTCCCTCGATCCTGTCTAGTCTCCCTTCTGCTGAAAAACATTTCCACAGCATGATGCTGCCACAACCATTCTTCAGTGTAGGGATGGTGCCAGGTTTCCCCCAGATGTGACGCTTGGCATTTAGGCCAAAGAGTTCAATCTTGGTTTCATCAGACCAGAGAATCTTGTTGCTCATGGTCTGAGAGTCTTTAGGTTTGGCAAACTACAAGCTGGCTGTCATGTGCCTTTTACTGAGGAGTGGCTTCCGCCTGGCCACTCTACCATAAAGGCCTGATTGGTGGAGTGCTGCAGAGATGGTTGTCCTCCTGGAAGGTTCTCCCATCTCCAAAGAGAAACTCTGGAGCTCTGTCAGAGTGACCATCGGGTTCTTGGTCACCTCCCTGACCAAGGCTCTTCTTCACCGATTGCTCAGTTTGGCCGTGCGGCCAGCTCTAGGAAGAATCTTGGTGCTTCCAAATTTCTTCCATTTAAGAATGATTGAGGCCACTGTGTTTCTGGGGACCTTCAATGCTGCAGACATTTTTTGGTACCCTTCCCCAGATCTGTGCCTTGACACAACCTTGTCTCTGAGCTCTACGGACATTTCCTTCGACCTCATGGCTTGGTTTTTGCTCTGACATGCACTGTCAACTATGGGATATTATATGGACAAATCATGTCCAATCAATTGAATTTACCACAAGTGGACTCATCTCAAGGATGATCAATGGAAACAGGATGCACCTGAACTCAAATTCTCGTCTCATAGCAAAGGGTCTGAATACTTATGTAAATAAGGTATTTCTGTGTTTATGTTTTCGCTTTGTCATGATGGAGTATTGCATGTAGATTGATGAAAATCATTGAATCCATTTTAGAATAAGGCTGTCACGTAACAAAATGTGGAAAAAGTCAAGGGGTCTGAATCCTTTCAGAGTGCACTGTAATACAGTATAGACTAAATAATAGATTTTTGTTACTTCTTAGGCTCCCTGTCAGGCTCCTGACCTATTTAGAGAGTTTATATGCTGTTTAATACGACATGTAGCCTATTAGAAATGATAAGCGCTTCTTACATTCACCTCTTCATTTTTATTAAAATACTTTTCATTCAAATCAAATGGTTTGGTTTCAATCCTTCAAAACCAAATGGTACTGTTGGTCCAGGTAGTTACAATAGATGGGTTTTGGTTCAATTGTGATTTTAATGAATGGAGCGAATTAAGAGTGGCATTTATTTGTATTTTTTGAGTGCAGAGCGTTTTTTAGCGGAGCGGTTGGAAAGGAGGTGGATGTTCTTGAGCGATGAACAGAATTTCTGACTGCTCAACTCTGCTCACATACTCTGGTAACTCTACAGACGGCTTGCTATTCATGGTGGTGTATCCTCTCATTCAATTCTCTCTTTTTATCTCTCTCTTATCTCCCTCTCATCCTTTGAGCCTGGTATAAGTATACTTCCACACACTCCTTCCACTAGCATGGTACACACACTCACACATACCCATAATATATAGTCCTGCCACTCAGGTCTCCATAGAGCTATGCAGGGCCATGGAGAATGAACACTTCAACACCAGAAAGAACTACAGATATAGTTCACCTGGCTACAGTTCACCTGGCTACAGTTCACCTGGCTACAGTTCCCCTGGCTACAGTCACTAGGACTTATTTCTCCTTCTCTCCTGTCCTTCTCTTCTCTCCTCTTTCCTCTCCTGTGTGAGGCATGTTGAGCTCATCCAGCTATCCCTCTCTCCCTCCCTCCCTCTATCCCACACTCCCTCTCCCTCTATTACTCCTCCCCCTCCCTCTATTACTCCTCCCCCTCCATCCCTCCCTCCCCCTCCCTCTATCCCACACTCCCTCTCCCTCTATCCTCCTCCCTCCCTCCCTCCCTCCCTCCCTCTTCCCCTCCCTCCCTCCCTCCCTCCCTCCCTCTCCCCTCCCTCCCCCCCCTCTATCCCTCCCTCCCTCCCTCCCTCTATCCCACCCTCCCTCTCCCTCTATCCCGCTCTCCCTCCCTCCCTCTATCCCACCCTCCCTCTCCGTCTATCACTCCCTCCCTCTCCTTCTATCCCTCCCTCCCTCTATCCCTCCCTCCCTCTCACTCTATCACTCCCTCCCTCTCACTCTATCACTCCCTCCCTCTCACTCTATCACTCCCTCCCTCTCACTCTATCCCTCCCTCCCTCTCACTCTATCACTCCCTCCCTCTCACTCTATCACTCTATCACTCCACTGTCTGCTTCCTCTCTTCGTCCTCTCTACTTCCTCCCCCCTTCATCTCCACTTCCTTTTTTTCCGTCGTATTTGTTTCCTCTCTCCTTCCTCTCTTCTTCTTCTCTACTTCCCTTCTTTCCTTCCTGTCTGTTTACTCTCTCCTTCTTCTCTCCTTCCTTTCTTCTTCCTCTTTACTCTCCCTCTTTTCTGCCTCTCCTTCCTCTCTCAACTTTGTTTGGTGTTCTCATGGTGTTCAACCATAGTGCTGTATATGTGTCATGATAATAGTAGTGTGTGTGTGTGTGTGTGTGTGTGTGTGTGTGTGTGTGTGTGTGTGTGTGCGTGCGTGCGTGCGTGCCTCACGTTTCACATCCTCATCCTCAATAGTGGTGTTGCTGTCAGATGAATCCTGCAGACACAGAGAGACATGTCAGTTACAGGTTAACCCCGATACACACACAGGCACACACACACACACAACGCACGCACACACACACACACACACACATACACACACATACACACACAATTATCATGACACAAACATACAGTGTTATGGTTAAACACCATGAGAACACCAAACTCAGTTTCCCCCATTCAGTGTGCCATACATGCAGTGGTCTATAGCAGTAGAAACCACCAGATGGCAAGAGGTAGAGCACACCCACAGAGCCCTGTTCCATTTAATTCCACAAGATGGCGTTGGTGGACAAAATATCTCCACATAATGTAGTGTCGGTAGTTTTGTGTCAGTGTGGTTATATTAAGCAGCTGTTCTCAGGTCCATATGACTGCGGCATGCAGCCACTCCAGACCTACAACCCACACAAAACTCCTCAACCAGGAGTCATGCTAGACACACACACTATAATACGCTAACACACCAGCTTGCCAAGGACAGAGCGAGAGAAGATGAGGATGAGAGAACTGAAAACAGGAGAGAAAAGTATGGGGGGATGGAAGAAGGATGTACCTTGTTCCTATCCACATGGATAACAGTGGTCTGAGGCTCCTATTGAGAGAAATAGAAAGAGAGGGGAGAAAGAAAGAGAGAGGGAGAGAGAAAACAACAGAGAGAGAGAGATGAAGAGGGATGACAGAGAGCAGAGTTGTAGGTGACAGAGAAACAGAAAGAGAGATATGGAGGAAGAGAGAGAAGAAAAGACAAGTTAAAATTAAGAAAGAGAGAGAGATTTCCCCCTGAGAAAGGGTTATTAAAGGGTTAATGGAAGGAAATAAATGGTTATTCAAAGAATTCCTCTAAGAAAATGATATCAGAAACAAAAAATACGAGTCTCACTCAGGCATTTGTTCTCACTCTGGCAAGAACCTAAAACGAACCCACATCAAACCCAAAGCCACCCTGCATATCTTCCTAAGGATTCACAGTTCACAGCAGGCCAAACAGAACACAGATTAACATACACCTGAGTGACACACACCAACACTGTCACCCACAAATAGAAAAAAACGCCAAAGGAAGATGGCTTGTGACTGCACTTCTACCAGTAAGCCGCTGTCGCTACTCTATTACGGCACCTTATAGCTACTACAACCTGACGAACCATAACTTACAAGTCATGCAGCTTCATCATACTCACAGGCGCACACTCACAAACAGTCGCACACATGCACACAATCACACACACAGAACGGCTCCTAATAAGTGGCTGGTGATGGGTGCAGAGTGCAGACAGTCTAAGATAGAGAGAGACACAGAGACACAGGCAGGCAGGCAGGCAGACAGACAGGCAGGCAGACAGGCAGACAGACAGACAGACAGACAGGCAGGCAGACAGGCAGACAGACAGACAGGCAGACCGACAGACAGGCAGGCAGGTAGGCAGGCAGGCAGGCAGGCAGACAGGCAGGCAGACAGGCAAACAGACAGACACAGAAGAACAGACAGACTGAGGACATAAAGACGGACAGAGAAAGGGAGAGAAGGAAGTTGAATAGCGACAGAGGGAGATGGAGTGATATATAAAGGAGGAGTGTACCAGTGGAGCAGAGGGGGTTCCCTTGGGGCTGGTGACTGTGCTGTTTCTCGTGCTGTTAGGCTGCAGCAGTGCACAGAAAACAAGGGGTTAAAACACGACACAACAGAGAAGTGAGAGGAGGTGTGGATGTGGGTGAGGTTAGAAAGGAGGCTGGTCTAGTGGTTGTGTTGCCACCGCCTGGTCACATGTTATGCCCCTGAAGGCAGCGTTTCATATCCCCATTCTGCTACACTTCTATCATTACAATCATTACAAGTGGAATTCCACTTGTTTAAAGAATTTAAAACATTAGGGGTCTCCCCAGTGGTGCAGGGGCCTAAGGCCTTGCATCACAGTGCAGCTGTGCCTCTAGAGATTCTCGTAACTGGCCGCGACCGGGAGACCCATGGGGCGGTGCACAATTGGCCCAGTGTCGTCCGGGTTAGGGGAGGGTTTTGCCGGCAGGGTTGTCCTTGTCCCATCGCGGTCTAGCAACTCCTGTGGCGGGCCAGGCGCAGTGCATGCTGACACGGTCGCCAGGTGTACAGTGTTTCCTCTGACACATTGGTGCAGCTGGCTTCCGGGTTAAGTGTGCATTGTGTCAAGAAGCAGTGCGGCTTGGTTGGGTTGTGTTGCAGAGGACGCACGGCTCTCAACCTTCACCTCTCCCGAGTCTGTACGGGAGTTGCAGTGATAAGACAAGACTGTAACTACCAATTGTATACCACGAAATTGAGGAGAAAAAGGGGTAGGGAAAAAAAGTATATATATATATAACAAAAATCATTTAAAACAATAAAGAGTTGACCCAATACAGTGATTTAAGGTCAGTTTTTCAGGTTCCCCCCTAAAAATGTTCAAGGTTAGGATTTAGCTAGACTTAGGAAAGCTGATCTTAGATCTGTGCCAACCTCTCAATAATAAACACGCCACTCTTTTTCCATCTCTGCAGTTAATATACTGTATGGTCTATATCAGGTCCAAGTCTATGTAATGTTCTTGTCTATATCTATCATGAGACGGACTCATTCAAACCCAAAGGACTGATATACAGGGCAGGATCAATATTGTGAGTCAGTCGGTGTGCAGCCAGAGGACATCAGAGGACCTGGTTAGTGTGAAGGAGCGAATTAGAAGTGATCGAGCCTGTCAGAGGACCTGGTTAGTGTGAAGGAGTGAATTAGAAGTGATCGAGCCTGTCAGAGGACCTGGTTAGTGTGAAGGAGCGAATTAGAAGTGATCGAGCCTGTCAGAGGACCTGGTTAGTGTGAAGGAGCGAATTAGAAGTGATCGAGCAGAGGACCTAGTGTGAAGGGAGCGAATTAGAAGTGATCGAGCCCGTCAGAGGACCTGGTTAGTGTGAAGGAGCGAATTAGAAGTGATCGAGCCTGTCAGAGGACCTGGTTAGTGTGAAGGAGCGAAGTTAGAAGGAGCGAATGATCGAGCCCGTCAGAGGACCTGGTTAGTGTGAAGGAGCGAATTAGAAGTGATCGAGCCTGTCAGAGGACCTGGTTAGTGTGAAGGAGCGAATTAGAAGTGATCGAGCCTAGGACCTGTTAGTGTGAAGGAGCGAATTAGAAGTGATCGAGCCTGAAGTGATCGAGCCCGTCAGAGGACCTGGTTAGTGTGAAGGAGCGAATTAGAAGTGATCGAGCCTGTCAGAGGACCTGGTTAGTGTGAAGGAGCGAATTAGAAGTGATCGAGCCTGTCAGAGGACCTGGTTAGTGTGAAGGAGCGAATTAGAAGTGATCGAGCCTGTCAGAGGACCTGGTTAGTGTGAAGGAGCGAGAGGACCTGGTTTAGTGTGAAGGAGCGAAGAGGACCTGGTTAGAAGGAGCGAATGATGATCGAGCCTGTCAGAGGACCTGGTTAGTGTGAAGGAGCGAATTAGAAGTGATCGAGCCTGTCAGAGGACCTGGTTAGTGTGAAGGAGCGAATTAGAAGTGATCGAGCCTGTCAGAGGACCTGGTTAGTGTGAAGGAGCGAATTAGAAGTGATCGAGCCTGTCAGAGGACCTGGTTAGTGACCGAGCCTGTCAGAGGACCTGGTTAGTGTGAAGGAGCGAATGATCGAGAGAGGACCTGATGTGAAGGAGCGAATTAGAAGTGATCGAGCCTGTCAGAGGACCTGGTTAGTGTGAAGGAGCGAATTAGTGATCGAAGAGGACCTGGTTAAAGGAGCGAATTAGAAGTGATCGAGCCTGTCAGAGGACCTGGTTAGTGTGAAGGAGCGAATTAGAAGTGATCGAGCCTGTCAGAGGACCTGGTTAGTGTGAAGGAGGAATTAGAAGTGATCGAGCCTGTCAGAGGACCTGGTTAGTGTGAAGGAGCGAATTAGAAGTGATCGAGCCTGTCAGAGGACCTGGTTAGTGTGAAGGAGCGAATTAGAAGTGATCGAGCCTGTCAGAGGACCTGGTTAGTGTGAAGGAGCGAATTAGAAGTGATCGAGCCTGTCAGAGGACCTGTCAGAGGACCTTTAGTGTGAAGGAGCGAATTAGAAGTGATCGAGCCTGTCAGAGGACCTGGTTAGTGTGAAGGAGCGAATTAGAAGTGATCGAGCCTGTCAGAGGACCTGGTTAGTGTGAAGGAGCGAATTAGAAGTGATCGAGCCTGTCAGATTAGAAGTGATCGAGCCTGTCAGAGGACCTGGTTAGTGTGAAGGAGCGAATTAGAAGTGATCGAGCCTGTCAGAGGACCTGGTTAGTGTGAAGGAGCGAATTAGAAGTGATCGAGCCTGTCAGAGGACCTGGTTAGTGTGAAGGAGCGAATTAGAAGTGATCGAGCCTGTCAGAGGACCTGGTTAGTGTGAAGGAGTGTGAAGGAGCGAATTAGAAGTGATCGAATTAGAGGAAGTGATCGTGATCGAGCCTGTCAGAGGACCTGGTTAGTGTGAAGGAGCGAATTAGAAGTGATCGAGTGTGAAGGAGCCTGGAGGACCTGGTTAGTGTGAAGGAGGACCTGAATTAGAAGTGATCGAGCCTGTCAGAGGACCTGGTTAGTGTGAAGGAGCGAATTAGAAGTGATCGAGCCTGTCAGAGTGAGGACCTGAAGTGATCGAGCCTGTCAGAGGACCTGGTTAGTGTGAAGGAGCGAATTAGAAGTGATCGAGCCTGTCAGAGGACCTGGTTAGTGTGAAGGAGCGAATTAGAAGTGATCGAGCCTGTCAGAGGACCTGGTTAGTGTGAAGGATCGCGAATTAGGTTAAGTGATCGAGCCTGTCAGAGGACCTGGTTAGTGTGAAGGAGCGAATTAGAAGTGATCGAGCCTGTCAGAGGACCTGGTTAGTGTGAAGGAGCGAATTAGAAGTGATCGAGCCTGTCAGAGGACCTGGTTAGTGTGAAGGAGCGAATTAGAAGTGATCGAGCCTGTCAGAGGACCTGGTTAGTGTGAAGGAGCGAATTAGAAGTGACCCGAGTGTCAGAGGACCTGGTTAGTGTGAAGGAGCGAGAAGTGATCGAGCCTGTCAGAGGACCTGGTTAGTGTGAAGGAGCGAATTAGAAGTGATCGAGCCTGTCAGAGGACCTGGTTAGAAGGAGCGAATGAAGTGATCGAGCCTGTCAGAGGACCTGGTTAGTGTGAAGGAAGTGATCGATTCAGAACCTGTGAAGGAGCGAATTAGAAGTGATCGAGCCTGTCAGAGGACCTGGTTAGTGTGAAGGAGCGAATTAGAAGTGATCGAGCCTGTCAGAGGACCTGGTTAGTGTGAAGGAGCGAATTAGAAGTGATCCCTGTCAGAGGACCTGAGTGTGAAGGAGCGAGCCCTGTCAGAGGACCTGGTTAGTGTGAAGGAGCGAATTAGATGATCGAGCCTGTCAGAGGACCTGGTTAGTGTGAAGGAGCGAATTAGAAGTGATCGAGCCTGTCAGAGGACCTGGTTAGTGTGAAGGAGCGAATTAGAAGTGATCGAGCCTGTCAGAGGACCTGGTTAGTGTGAAGGAGCGAATTAGAAGTGATCGAGCCTGTCAGAGGACCTGGTTAGTGTGAAGGTGTGAAGCGAATTAGAAGTGATCGAGCCTGTCAGAGGACCTGGTTAGTGTGAAGGAGCGAATTAGAAGTGATCGAGCCTGTCAGAGGACCTGGTTAGTGTGAAGGAGCGAATTAGAAGTGATCGAGCCTGTCAGAGGACCTGGTTAGTGTGAAGGAGCGAATTAGAAGTGATCGAGCCTGTCAGAGGACCCGGTTAGTGTGAAGGAGCGAATTAGAAGTGATCGAGCCTGTCAGAGGACCCGAAGGAGCGAATTAGTGTGAACCTGGAGCGAATTAGAAGTGATCGAGCCTGTCAGAGGACCTGGTTAGTGTGAAGGAGCACACTTCTAGAAGTGATCGAGCCTAGTCAGAGGACCTGGTTAGTGTGAAGGAGCGAATTAGAAGTGATCGAGCCTGTCAGAGGACCTGGTTAGTGTGAAGGAGCGAATTAGAAGTGATCGAGCCTGTCAGAGGACCTGGTTAGTGTGAAGGAGCGAATTAGAAGTGATCTGAGCCTGTCAGAGGACCATCTATCTAAAGGTTAGTGACACACTTCTACTAGAAATAGGTGAAATTAGCAAGGTGCCAATGTACAGTTTCATATAGGTTTGATGATGTTGCAGGTAGAAATGACCCGGGTTATGGTTAGTGTGAAGTGAAGTCGAGCCTGTCAGAGGACCCGGTTAGTGTGAAGGAGCGAATTAGAAGTGATCGAGCCTATCAGAGGACCAGGTGTGTGAAGGAGCAATGTCAGAGGACCTGGTTAGTGTGAAGGAGCGAATGAAGTGATCGAGCCTGTCAGAGGACCTGGTTAGTGTGAAGGAGCGAATTAGAAGTGATCGAGCCTGTCAGAGGACCTGGTTAAGTGTGAAGGAGAGCGTCAGAGGACCTGTAGAAGTGATCGAGCCTGTCAGGCAGAGCAGTTCTCCCAGGAGATGTAGCAGGTTGTGGACTGTGGGGGCAACACCACCTCACTGCACAGTAAGGCAGTGAAAACACAGCCATAATGGAAGCTCATCTATCTAAAGGTAGACCGAAGGGTTTTACGGAGTTCCTTTTGACACACTTCTACTAGAGAATAGGTGAAATTAGCAAGTTGCCAATGTACAGTTTCATATAGGTTTGATGATGTTGCAGGTAGAAATGATTTTGTGCAAATTCTTCCTATAGGCATATGAGATAAATACTGAATAAAGATATAAACGCAACATGTAAAGTGTTGGTCCCATGTTTCATGAGCTGAAATAAAAGATCCTAGAAATGTTCCATATGCTCAAAAAGCTTATTTCTCTGTGCATAAATTTGTTTACATCCTGTTAGGGAGCATTCCTCCTTTGCCAAGATAATCCATAAACCTGTCGGGTGTGGCATACTTTATTATTTTATTTCACCGTTATTTAACCAGGTAGGCTAGTTGAGAACAAGTTCTCATTTACAACTGTGACCTGGCCAAGATAAAGCGTAGCAGTGTGAACAGACAACAACACAGAGTTACACATGGAGTAAACAATTAACAAGTCAATAACACAGTAGAAAAAAAAGAAAGAGTCTATATACATTGTGTGCAAAAGGCACGAGGAGGTAGGCGAATAATTACAATTTAGCAGATTAACACTGGAGTGATAAATGATCAGATGGTCATGTGCAGGTAGAGATACTGGTGTGCAAAACAGCAGAAAAGTAAATAAATAAGAAGCTGATTAAACAGCATGATCATTACACAGGTTCACCTTGTTCTGGCGACAATAAAAGGCAATGCTAAAATGTGCAGTTTTGTCACACAACACAATGCCACAGATGTCTCAAGGTTTGAGGTAGCGAGCAAATGGCATGTTGACTGTAGGAATCTCCACCAGAGCTGCTGCCAGAGAATTTTATGTTAATTTCTCTACCATAAGCCGCCTCCAACGCTGTTTTAGATAATTTGGCAGTACATCCAACCGGCCTCATAACCGCAGACCACGTGTAACAACAACTGCCCAGGACCTCCACATCCAGCTTCTTCACCTGCGGGATCGTCTGAGACCAGCCACCAGGACAGCTGATGAAACTAAGGAGTATTCAGTCTGTAATAAAGCCCTTATGTGGGGAAAAACTCATTCTGATTAGCTGGGCCTATGCCCTCCCAGGCCCACCCATGAATGCGCCCCTGCTCAGTCATGTAAAATCCATAGATTAGGCCCTAATGAATTTATTCAGTTGACTGATTTTCTTATATGAACTGTAACTCAGTAAAATTGTTCCATGTTGAGTTGATATTTTTGTTCAGAATAGATGCACTTCAGCTTGGAATGGGAAACACAATCATCAGAAAGTCTTTATCTGGCAGAGTTGTTGACGTAACGTAGTCTGTACCACTAACCTTCCTAGACCACTAGGTATGGGACATGCAATACAAATGAAGTGATAGGATAAAATCCTCATTTTGATTATCAGCACCACTAATCACCCCAAACCACTTTTTGATGGCCTTATTCTTTTTTGTGTATAGTGTATAGTTTTCTACATAATAGTACTTCTTGATTTGTGTCGTTATTTGAATTCTAATGATAGTTCAATTTAGATCTAATTCTGAGTTGACATCATGTAGGGCGAAGTAAATGCAATTATGATGACTACTGGACCTGGTCGTTTATTTTGACAGTAATTAGATTGCAACATTTAAGTCTCTAAAGGAAGGAATCTCATGTTTTTTTAATCATTCAAATACATTAAATATAACTATGCGTTGTTCATGATGGGAGTTGCTCTTCAAATGTAAACCTCTATAGATTGTTTGTTTTAAAGGGGAATGTTACATGTTTTTTTGACTGAGGACATGTTCTCATTTGCAGCAACGACCTGGGTAATAGTTACAGGGGAGAGGAGGGGGATGAATGAGCCAATTGTAAACTGGGAATTATTAGGTGACAGTGATGGTTTGACACCGGGGTTAACACCCCTACGATAAGTGCCATGGGATCTTTAATGACCTCAGAGAGTCAGGACACCAGGGTTAACACCCCTCCTCATACAATAAGTGCCATGGGATTTTTAATGACCTCAGAGAGTCAGCACACCTGTTTAACGTCCCATCCAAAAGACAGAACACTTGGGATATTTATTTTTTAGACCAGAGGAAAGAGTGCCTCCTACTGGCCCTCCAACACCACTTCCGGCAGCATCTGGTCTCCCATCCAGGGACAGACCAGGACCAACCCTGCTTAGCTTCCAAAGCAAACCAGCAGTGGTATGCAGGGTGGTATGCTGCTGGCACAACTTATCCTGAAAATATGATTTGACATAAATACCCTCAATGGGGTTGTAAAACCAGGTTTTTATTTTATCTTGGGGAATCAATCTTATTTATTATTTTCATTGTTAATTTGATGCCTTTAGCCCCTTTCAATTTGTAATTTTTGATTACTGAAACTTTCAAGTAAGTTGTTATTTTCAAGTTTCAATTTTCAAGATTGAATGTTAGGATACAGTAGGTATCCATTTATTATATCCTTTAAACATTTGTTATAGCTTTTAAAGTCTATTGTGCATGTACAGAAGACTGAACGGAGGACAATAAGGCAGGTAGCATAGCGATTGGGCTAGTAACAGAAAGATTGCTGGTTCAAATCCCTGAGCCGACTATGCGTTGATGTGGCCTTGAGTAAGGTACTTAACTCTAATTGCTATTGTAAGTTGCTCTAGATAAGAGTGTCTGCTAAATGAGGTACATCTCAGAGCGTGTGGTTAGCGAGCAGCCAGCCTATCAGAGGACCATGTGAGAGGGTGAATTAGAAGTGACTGAGCCAGCATATTTCAAGACATTGCATATGGGGGTGTAGCGAGATTCCTGATGGGTTGGACGATTCTCTATTCATCTTAAGAAAATGTGGAAATCAAATCAATCCGCCATCATTAACACAATGGAAAAATCAAATTATTTAAATATTGAAAGTGCGTGGGCTACTGAGAGAAACAACATGATGCAGTTTCAGGCCATGTGGTGGAAAGTGATGCAGCGCTGGAGATGGGGGTGTGTGCTAGTGGGTCTGGGCAGGTGGAATATAGTTGATGTTTGTATGATGTTGTCGTTTCTATGTCTATGTTTGGTTTGGTTTATAAAAGATCGAACAAAATGTTGCAAAAAATAAGTGATTGAGCCTGTCAGAGGGTGTGGTTAGTGTGTGTGGGTGGGGTTAGAAGTTATTGAGCCTATCAGAGGGTGTGTTAGTGTGTGTGGGTGGGGTTAGAAGTTATTGAGCCTATCAGAGGGTGTGGTTAGTGTGTATGGGTGGGTGGGGTTAAAAGTTATTGAGTTTATCAGAGGGTGTAGTTAGTGTGTGTGAGTGGGGTTAGAAGTTATTGAGCCTATCAGAGGGTGTGGTTAGTGTGTGTGGGTGGGGATAGAAGTTATTGAGCCTATCAGAGGGTGTGGTTAGTGTGTGTGGGTGGGGTTAGAAGTTATTGAGCCTATCAGAGGGTGTGGTTAGTGTGTGTGTGGGTGGGGTTAGAAGTTATTGAGCCTAGAGGGTGTGGGTGGGGATAGAAGTTATTGAGCCTATCAGAGGGTGTGGTTAGTGTGTGTGGGTGGGGTTAGAAGTTATTGAGCCTATCAGGGTGTGGTTAGTGTGTGTGAGTGGGGTTAGAAGTTATTGAGCCTATCAGAGAGTGTGGTTAGTGTGTGTGGGTGGGGTTAGGAGTTATTGAGTTTATCAGAGGGTGTGGTTAGTGTGCGTGGGTGGGGTTAGAAGTTATTGAGTTTATCGGAGGGTGTGGTTAGTGTGTGTGGGTGGGGTTAGGAGTTATTGAGTTTATCAGAGGGTGTGGTTAGTGTGTGTGGGTGGGGTTAGAAATTATTGAGCCAAGATAGATAGACACCCTACAGCTCATTTACCCACAAGCCTGATCAACCGAACAGAACAGAACTAAGCAGATCAAATCAATCAAATGACTTCAAGAATTGGATTGGGTCCTCCTCTCTATCCCAGCCCCGTCATCCTACACACCCACAGAGCATGTGTGAGATGTAGTGAGAGGCACTCCGATTCCATCAAAAACATCAAAGCTTATCAGGAATATGTTGGTAGAACGTGGTATATACACTGAGTGTACAAAACATTAAGAACATCCTGTGTATCAAGAATAGTCCACCACCCAAAGGACCTTAGAGAGTCCATGCCCCGACAAATGTAGTCTGTTCTGAGAGGGGGGGGGGGGGGCAACATAGGAAGGTGTTCCTGATGTTTGGTATACTCAGTGTATTTGACCAACACCAACAACATAAACCAGAACACAGACATTAGAGCAAGAGGAAAGGAGTGCCTGCCTCCCTGCCTGCCTGCCAGCCTGCCTGCCAGCCTGCCTGCCTGCCTGCCTGCCTGCCTGCCTCCCTGCCTGCCTGCCAGCCAAAATCCCAGAATAACATGCCAACTACACATAACCCCAGAATAACATGCCAACTACACATAACCCCAGAATAACATGCCAACTACACATAACCCCAGAATAACATGCCAACTACACATAACCCCAGAATAACATGCCAACTACACATAACCCCAGAATAACATGCCAACTACACATTACCCCAGAATAACATGCCAACTAGACACAAACCCAGAATAACATGCCAACTAGACACAACCCCAGAATAACATTCCAACAACACACAACCCCAAAATAACATGCCAACAACACACAACCCCAAAATAACATGCCAACTACACACAACCCCAGAATAACATTCCAACAACACACAACCCCAAAATAACATGCCAACTACACACAACCCCAAAATAACATGCCAACTACACACAACCCCAAAATAACATGCCAACCACACACAACCCCAAAATAACATGCCAACTACACATAACCCCAGAATAACATGCCAACTACACATAACCCCAGAATAACATGCCAACTACACATAACCCCAGAATAAAATGCCAACTACACACAACCCCAGAATAAAATGCCAACTACACACAACCCCAGAATAAAATGCCAACAACACACGACACGTGACCAGCCTACCAGCTACTGAACAACATATCAATTACACACAAGTGGCATGGAAATACAGTACAAACACACACACACACACAAACAAACTGATTATGTGTTTGGGAAAATGACCAGCCCTTCATTCAAGGTCTGATAATAGTTTGCCACAGTGAAACTGCAACCACAACAATGCATCATTAGCATATCTGTCTCTCTCTTTCTGTCTCGGGTGGAATGACTGACAGGTGACTCATCAGTAGAGACCACTGAAAGAGTATGATAGAGAGGAGAGGGGAAAGAGAGAGGAGAACAGGAGGAATATAAGAGATAAGGAGGGGAGAGTGGAGAGGGGAGGAGAGGGGATAGGAGGGGAAGAGAGAAAAGGAGGATAGAGAGAGAACAGGACAGGAGAAAGAGAGGAAGAGGAGAGAAGAGGTGAAGAGAGAAGAAGAAAAGGAGGGAAGAGAGGAAAAAGAGGAGAGAAGATGAGGAAAGAAAGAGGAGAGAAGATGAGGAAAGAAAGAGGAGAGAAGATGAGGAAAGAAAGAGGAGAGAAGAGGAGAGGTGGAGAGAAAGGAGAAAATGGGATGAGAGAAGAGAAGAGGGGGGAGAGAGGGATACAATGATATCCTCACCAGGATCTGAACCTTGGGACTGGATTTCCATCTCTGGTTGTAGTGATGGAATGGATGATGAGATGGAGAGAGTGAGATGAACACCATGAAGGGTATGAAGAATGAAAATGAGTGTGGATTGTACGTGAAAATTTAAAAAATGGTTTACACAAATGATCATATCACAAAAAAGAAACAATAAATTAATCCAACAAATAATCATTCAGATATGGCATGTACAATAAACTTTGATTCTGCTCCTTTATGGACGTAGATGAAATAGATATATAACGGATGTGGATTACTGCCTAAAGAAAAAGAATATGAGAAAAATACCTTAAAATATGTGTGTGTGTGTGTGTGTATATTGAGATGGTTGCTAAGCGACGGCAGTGGTGCAGCTGGTGGTACTGTTGCTTCTATTTCGGTCTTCCTGGTTCCCAAAGTTCAGAAACACAGCGAGAGTAGCCTACCCATCCGACAGAACACACACACACACAAACCGGCGTAGGTGAACTCATCTCATCCTTGAGGTGGTGGGGACAGGGAGTGGAGGGAGGGGACAGAGGTCTGTAGTTGTGGGAGGATTTGGATGGAGTGATGGAGAGGAGAGATGAAGGGGTGATTCAGACATATAAAGGGAGAGTAAGTGGTACTGCTAGTGCTGAAGAGGGTGAAACCACTGATATTTAGTACTGTGGTGAGTAGGCAAAGATAAGGAGATTATGCTCTGGTAAGAGAGATGCGAGATAATTATCCAACTTTGTGTGTCCATAAACTGTGTTAGTTATTGCATTCCTCTCCACAGCTGAGGTTGGCGAGCAGAACTTGGGAAGAATTGACACTCAGAGCTCGTGCTAGCTGTGACATCATCAGTCACTCTTAAAGGGATCTGCTTTCTTACACAGCCACCCCAAATGTATGTAAAGACATTCTAAACAGGGAGAAAGTCTGTTCTGCGTAGCAGGATAACCTGCGTCTTTGTTGCAAGGACTTTGGGGGTGTACCAGCCGGCGGGCTACTGGCCCGAAGGCAAGTCCGACCTTTGACCTAGATGGCAGCAGTCATGATGGATCCATCAGCTCCAGGGTAGGTAGGTATGTGTCACCTTCCCACCAGGGTCCACGATGAGGAACACTTCACTGGGTGAACTGGAGAATGAGTCGGACGCCACGTGTAAGGATCATGTTGTTGCACAAAGATTTTCCATGTGGCAAGCCTGCTGATGTCTGAGAGCTGAGGACTGAAACAAATGGACAAAGGTCCACAGAAAGTTATTTGTATCCGGTACTTCTTGGAGAGTTCGAGCAGAAGGAAAATATCAAAGGTAACAGGCATCTTGACAAATAGCTCTGAGGGTGAGAGTCAGTAGTGAGGTTGAGGTGCTGCATAGCCATTGGCAAGACGATGCTCCGCTCTGAGCCATCAGTTTCTACGTCATCAAGCTCGATGGCGGGGGATTTCAGGATGGTAGCTAGCTTACACTGGACGAGATGGCGGGGCTGACTGTACTTATCCTGCGGGGCTGACCGTACTTATCCTGCGGAGCTGACGGTACTTACCCAGCGGGGCTGACCGTACTTATCCTGCGGGGCTGACCGTACTTATCCTGCGGGGCTGACCGTACTTATCCTGCGGGGCTGACCGTACTTATCCTGCGGGGCTGACCGTACTTATCCTGCGGGGCTGACCGTACTTATCCTGCGGAGCTGACCGTACTTATCCTGCGGAGCTGACCGTACTTATCCTGCGGGGCTGACCGTACTTATCCCTGCGGAGCTGACCGTACTTATCCTGCGGGGCTGACCGTACTTATCCTGCGGGGCTGACCGTACTTATCCTGCGGAGCTGACCGTACTTATCCTGCGGGGCTGACCGTACTTATCCTGCGGGGCTGACCGTACTTACCCTGCGGAGCTGACTGTACTTATCCTGCGGAGTTGACCGTACTTATCCTGCGGGGCTGACCGTACTTATCCTGCAGGGCTTGTAAGGCAGCAGTATAAGGTCTTGGGTCATGCATGTAGGCCTTGGCGAGCTGGAGTGCACTTGGAAGTTTCAGGTGTCCAAGAAACACCTGATACTTATACCGCTCATTCAGGTGCCTGTGATTGTTCATCATGTCGTCCAGGGCAATTTTGAGGAGGGCGAAGTCACTCTCTTTGCCGCTCTCGAAATGGGGCAACGATGGCTTGAGATGATGAGGCAATCAGCTGTTACTTGCCAAGTGGTAAAGCAGGTGCAGGACAGGGTGCAATCTGGTCAGGAGCAGGGTATGGTGCTACTGGATTGGGATAGGGCACGCCTAAACCCAGAGAGCAGTAGTGTTCTCCTGGAACGGTCTAACCAGGAGAGAAGTAGTGTTCTCCTAGAACGGGGTAACCCGGAGAGAAGTAGGGTGCTACTGGAACTGGGTAACCCGGAGAGAAGTAGTGTTCTCCTAGAACTGGGTAACCCGGAGAGTAGTAGGGTGCTACTGGAACTGGGTAAACCGGAGGGAAGTAGGGTGCTACAGGAACTGGGTAACCCTGAGAGAAGTAGGGTGCTACAGGAACTGGGTAATCCTGAGAGAAGTAGGGTGCTACTGGAACTGGGTAACCCGGAGGAAAGTAGGGTGTGTGGCAAACCTCTTCAAGGTTAGGAGCGTTTGTCACAAACTAAGTGGTAAACTGTCACCAAATCACCCAAGAATGAGAGTTCTTTCGAACAGGACAGTACCTGTGTGTTTGTTTCTCCGTCCTGGTCCACCCAGGCCGTAGGCGAGGTCAAGGATAGCAGGGTTCGGTACACGAATCGGGTTCTCGGTAGGTCCAGGTCCAAACGCCAACAGGTAAGTCCAAAACAGTCCAGCTCATACACGGTAAATCCAGCCAATCTCTATTGTCTCTTTCTCTATTGTTCATAGATCCTTCCAGCACTCTCTTCTTCTCTTCCTGGTTTTTCTTGACCCTTTATCTGTGGGTTGGCTCCACCTTCTGAGGGTTCCCCTTGCTTCTGGGACTTGTAGTTTTGTTGGTCGGCCATTTTGTGATCTGTAGTTCTGACAGGGGTGGCCATTTTAGTGATCGGGCAGAGCCCGTTTATTAGTTCTGCTCTCACATATCTGCCATTTACCACTCGACCCCTTCTTTGACACATCATCTCCCCCTAGATCCGACCCCCTAGGTCGGGCTACCGCAGCAAAATATGCGTGCATGCGGGATAACCCATCCACGTTTCCCATTTCCTTCCCTGCTCTGTGTTTCAAGTCAAAATGAAACGGTTGGAGACTCAAAAACCACCGCATCACCCGAGCGTTCTTCTCTTTAGCCCTATGCATCCAGGTGAGTGGGGCATGGTCACTGATGAGGGTGAAGTGGCGCCCCAGCAGGTAGTATTTCAGGCTTTCTAGAGCCCACTTTACTGCCAGCGCCTCTTTCTCAACGACTGAGTAGTTGGTTTCCGTGGTTCCAGCTTCCTGCTTAAAAACAGGATGGGGTGTTCCACCCCTTCTACCTCTTGGGATAGCACTGCTCCCAAGCCGACCTCTGAGGCATCCGTCTGAACCATAAACTCTCTCTCAAAGTCTGGTACCACCAGCACTGGATTACAGCAGAGAGCCTCCTGTAATGTCCTAAATGCTTTGGTGGCCCTTTCATCCCATTTGACCATGTTTGGCCCTCTGGCTCTAGTCATGTCGGTAAGTGGGGCGGCCACTGTGGCATAACTTGGGATGAACTTCCGGTAGTAACCCGTCAGCCCTAGGAAGGCTCGAACCTGCTTCTTATTTACTGGTTTCGGCCATTCTCTAATTGCCTTCACCTTCTTATGTTGGGGTTTGATTAACCTTCTTCCCACAGTGTATCCCAGATACTCTGTTTCCTCTAACCCCACATAACACTTGGCAGGGTTTGCCGTGAGCCCTGCCTTTCTAAGGGCGTCTAACACTGCCTGTACCCGGGGTAAGTGGGATTCCCAATCTGGGCTGTAGATCCCCATGTCATCTAAATAAGCTGCAGCATATGCTTTGTGCGGTTTTAGGACTTTGTCCATGAGCCGTTGAAAGGTGGCTGGGGCCCCGTGTAAGCCGAATGGCATGACGGTGTATTGAAACAAACCGTCAGGTGTTGCAAAGGCTGTCTTTTCTTTGGCCCTGGGGGTCAGAGGAATTTGCCAGTACCCTTTTGTCAGATCAAGAGTCGTAATGTACCGAGCATTACCAATTTTCTCCAGTAGTTCATCTACTCGGGGCGTGGGGTAGGCATCAAACTTGGAGATTTCATTTACCTTCCGAAAGTCGTTACAGAACCGCAAAGACCCATCGGGCTTGGAGACCATCACAATTGGGCTAGACCACTCACTATGTGACTCTTCGATCACTCCAGCTGTCAACATTTTCTCCGCCTCTGCTCTAATCGCGGCCCGTCGAGCCTCGGGTACCCGATATGGCCTCATACTCACTTTTCTCCCTGGTAGGAAACGATATCATGAGCCGTAACCTCAGTTCGGCCAGGTACCTCTGAAAACACATCTCTGTTCTTCTGGATCAGGGTCTTTACTTCCTGTACTTGTGCTGGGGACAGAGTGGTGAGATATTTACTTCGGCTGTCTCCTGAGTGTGTGTGGGGTATGTGACCATTAGTGTTTCTCTCTCTCTCCATGATTTTAACAGATTTATGTGATAAATCTGTTCCTGGGGCCGTCGACCTGGCTGTCGGATCCGATAATTGACTTATCCTATTCTCTCCAGTACTTCATATGGTCCTTTCCATGTGGCCAGTAGTTTACACTCTACCGTGGGGATCAGCACTAACACCTTATCTCCCGGTTGAAATTCCCTTAGGGTAGCCTGCCGGTTATAAGTGTGCCGCTGGTGCTCCTGTGCTTGTCTCATGTGCTCTCTAACGATGGGCATGACTGTAGCTATCCTGTCTTGCATTGCCGTGACGTGCTCTATGACACTAATATACGGGGTGGATTGGTGCTCCCAGGTTTCCCGGGCGATGTCTAAGATTCCCCGGGGATGCCTCCCATATACCAGCTCAAAGGGAGAAAACCCCAGCGAGGCTTGAGGAACCTCTCTAATGGCAAACATCAGATACGGCAACATGCAATCCCAGTTCTTCCCATCCTTATCGATTACCTTCCTGAGCATTGACTTCAGGGTCCGGTTGAATCTCTCACCAGCCCGTCCGTCTGAGGATGGTAAACCGATGTCCTCAACTGTTTCACCTGCCACAGTTTACAAAGGTCCGCCATAATTCGGGACATAAAGGGGTCCCCTGGTCGGTAAGGATCTCCTTTGGAACCCCTACCCTGGTGAACAAGAGCACTAATTCCTTTGCAATATTCTTGGAAGCCATCGTCCGAAGGGGAATGGCTTCTGGGTAGCAGTGGCATAATCTAGAATGACCAGAATGTATTGGTGCCCTCTGGCGGATTTGGGTAGTGGGCCCACTAAATCCATCGCTATCCTCTCAAATGGCGTTTCGATTATGGGGAGTGGCACTAACGGGCTTCTAACAGCTGGTCGGGGAGCTGTTAACTGGCACTCCGGGCACTCTCCACAATGCCGAGCCACTTCAGCTTGAATTCCTGGCCAGTAAAACTTCCTTACAATCCGGTCTCGGGTTTTATCGATACCAAGGTGTCCACCCAGAATGTGCCCATGAGCTAGATCCAGTACTGTCCTCCGGTACCGAGTGGGAACCAACAACTGTTCCACCACATCAACCCCTATTTTCGAGACTCTGTACACCAAACCCTTTTTCATGATGAAGTGGGGAAAACTATTAGGCATCATACCAACATTTATAGGAGTACCATCTACGACCTGCACATCTGCTCTGGCTTGCTGCAGGGTTGGATCCTGGTTTTGGGCCGTCCCAAAATTAGTCAAGGAACCTGCCAGGTCTGCGGGTTCTAGATCGTCGTCCTCTGGATTCAGACCGACCCCAGCCTCACTAGTACCGGGCTGTTCGTTATCAGCGAGGTTTGCCCATGCCTGGGGAACGGGAATCTTTCCTCCTGTGCCTGCTCAGCTGTTCCTGCCATACAATACCGTTCAACCAGGCCCATGAGATGGTCGGCGGAAAGTACCTCGTTCTGGCCAACCCATCGTCTCACTTCTTGGGGTAGACCTCGCTGAAACTGGTTGAGTACGATGGTCTCGACGATCTCGGCGGATGACCGGGTCTCTGGTCGCAACCATTTCCGTGCCAGGTGAATCAAGTCGAACATCTGTGTTCGTGGGGGTTGTCCCGGTCGGTAGGACCACTGGTGGAAGCGGTGTGCCCTCACGGTATTGGTCACTCCCAGTCTAGTCAGGATCTCTCCCTTTAGTTTATCGTAATCCGGTGCATCTTTCAACTCCAGGTCGAAATACGCTTTTTGAGCGTCCCCTGCCAGGTATGGTGCCAGAAGCCCTGCCCATTCTTCTTTTGGCCACTTCTCCCTCTCTGCCGTACTTTCGAAGGTGGTAAGATATGCTTCCACATCATCCTGAGCTGTCATTTTTTGAAGAAAATGATTGGCCCTCCTCTGGGTGTTTGCAGCTGGTAATTGAGCCCCAATTTGGTCCACTAGACCCTTTAGGCCTTCTCTTAACTCCCGGGTGTTTCTCTCTTGCTCTTCTCTGAGCAGCTGGTTGGTGCGGTGCTGGACCTGTAACGTGTCCTGATAAATAGCTCATCAGGATGCAATGCGAATGTGTTGAGCTCTAGTTGCCTCTTGTTGGGCGGCCGCCGCTTGTAACAGGGCCTGTATGGCTCCCTCCATACTCATTTTCCTGAGAAACTGTCCTAACCAAACAAAGCCACCAAAAAAACCTGCCTCCCCTTTGGAGTGCTAACTGAACATTTTTTTCTTTTTCTTCTACCTAACCAGTGGTATGGTTAGTCAATGTCCGCATCCTCCACCACGTGTGGCAAACCTCTTCAAGGTTAGGAGCGTTTGTCACAAACTACGTGGTAAACTGTCACCAAATCACCCAAGAATGAGAGTTCTTTCGAACAGGACAGTACCTGTGTGTTTGTTTCTCCGTCCTGGTCCACCCAGGCCGTAGGCGAGTTCAAGGATAGCAGGGTTCAGTACACGAATTGGGTTCTCGGTAGGTCCAGGTCCAAACGCCAACAGGTAAGTCCAAAACAGTCCAGCTCATACACGGTAAATCCAGCCAATCTCTATTGTCTCTTTCTCTATTGTTCATAGATCCTTCCAGCACTCTCTTCTTCTCTTCCTGGTTTTTCTTGACCCTTTATCTGTGGGTTGGCTCCACCTTCTGAGGGTTCCCCTTGCTTCTGGGACTTGTAGTTTTGGTGGTCGGCCATTTTGTGATCTGTAGTTCTGATAGGGGTGGCCATTTTAGTGATCGGGCAGAGCCCGTTTATTAGTTCTGCTCTCACATATCTGCCATTTACCACTCGACCCCCTTCTTTGCCACAGGTGCTACTGGAACTGGGTAACCCTGAGAGAAGTAAGGTGCTACTGGAACTGGGTAACCCGGAGGAAAGTAGGTTGCTACTGGAACTGGGTAAACCGGGGGGAAGTAGGGTGCTACAGGAACTGGGTAACTCGGAGGGAAGTAGGGTGCACCTGGAACTGGGTAACCCGGAGGGAAGTATGGTGCTACAGGAACTGGGTAACCCGGAGAGAAGTAGGGTGCTACAGGAACTGGGTAACCCGGAGGGAAGTAGGGTGCACCTGGAACTGGGTAACTCGGAGGGAAGTAGGGTGCACCTGGAACTGGGTAACCCGGAGGGAAGTATGGTGCTACAGGAACTGGGTAACCCAGAGAGAAGTAGGGTGCTACAGGAACTGGGTAACCCGGAGAGAAGTAGGGTGCTACAGGAACTGGGTAAACCGGAGGGAAGTAGGGTGCTACAGGAACTGGGTAACCCGGAGAGAAGTAGGGTGCTACTGGAACTGGGTAACCCGGAGAGAAGTAGGGTGCTACAGGAACTGGGTAAACCGGAGGAAGTAGGGTGCTACAGGAACTGGGTAACCCGGAGAGAAGTAGGGTGCTACTGGAACTGGGTAAACCGGAGAGAAGTAGGGTGCTACAGGAACTGGGTAAACCGGAGAGAAGTAGGGTGCTTCTGGAACTGGGTAACCCGGAGAGAAGTAGGGTGCTACTGGAACTGGGTAAACCGGAGAGAAGTAGGGTGCGACTGGAACTGGGTAACCCTGAGAGAAGTAGGGTGCTACTGGAACTGGGTAACCCTGAGAGAAGTAGGGTGCTACTGGAACTGGGTAACCCGGAGGGAAGTAGGGTGCTACTTGTTTTGTCTTCTGTGTTGGACTCCATCCATCATCATGTTACACATCATTCTCGGCCTACGGCTGAATTAGTGACAACAGAGATTTACCAATCATTTCAGATTTTATTATTGTTGTTTTTTTACTCATTTTAATTGAGGTTTCATTATCACCCATTAAATTATTTAATCTTCAATATGTGCATATACATAGGTTTTGCAGGTACCCCAGGCTACCCATCTCCAGAGGAACTGAGGAAGGAGGCTTATGGTAAACCTGTAGACATCTGGGCGTGTGGTGAGTATAGAGCACTACAGTGACACTATATTACAGTGCCTTGCGAAAGTATTCGGCCCCCTTGAACTTTGCGACCTTTTGCCACATTTCAGGCTTCAAACATAAAGATATAAAACTGTATTTTTTTGTGAAAAATCAACAACAAGTGGGACACAATCATGAAGTGGAACGACATTTATTGGATATTTCAAACTTTTTTAACAAATCAAAAACTGAAAAATTGGGCATGCAAAATTATTCAGCCCCCTTAAGTTAATACTTTGTAGCGCCACCTTTTGCTGCGATTACAACTGTAAGTCGCTTGGGGTATGTCTCTATCAGTTTTGCACATTGAGAGACTGAACTTTTTCCCATTCCTCCTTGCAAAACAGCTCGAGCTCAGTGAGGTTGGATGGAGAGCATTTGTGAACAGCAGTTTTCAGTTCTTTCCACAGATTCTCGATTGGATTCAGGTCTGGACTTTGACTTGGCCATTCTAACACCTGGATATGTTTATTTTTGAACCATTACATTGTAGATTTTTCTTTATGTTTTGGATCATTGTCTTGTTGGAAGACAAATCTCCGTCCCAGTCTCAGGTCTTTTGCAGACTCCATCAGGTTTTCTTCCAGAATGGTCCTGTATTTGGCTCCATCCATCTTCCCATCAATTTTAACCATCTTCCCTGTCCCTGCTGAAGAAAAGTAGGCCCAAACCATGATGCTGCCACCACCATGTTTGACAGTGGGGATGGTGTGTTCAGGGTGATGAGCTGTGTTGCTTTTACGCCAAACATAACGTTTTGCATTGTTGCCAAAAAGTTCAATTTTGGTTTCATTTGACCAGAGCACTTTCTTCCACATGTTTGGTGTGTCTCCCAGGTGGCTTGTGGCAAACTTTAAACAACACTTTTTATGGATATCTTTAAGAAATTGCTTTCTTCTTGCCACTGTTCCATAAAGGCCAGATTTGTGCAATATACGACTGATTGTTGTCCTATGGACAGAGTCTCCCACCTCAGCTGTAGATCTCTGCAGTTCATCCAGAGTCATCATAGGCCTCTTGGCTGCATCTCTGATCAGTCTTCTCCTTGTATGATCTGAAAGTTTAGAGGGACGGCCAGGTCTTGGTAGATTTGCAGTGGTCTGATACTCCTTCCATTTCAATATTATTGCTTGCACAGTGCTCCTTGGGATGTTTAAAGCTTGGGAAATCTTTTTGTATCCAAATCCGGCTTTAAACTTCTTCACAACAGTATCTCGGACCTGCCTGGTGTGTTCCTTGTTCTTCATGATGCTCTCTGCGCTTTTAACGGACCTCTGAGACTATCACAGTGCAGGTGCATTTATACGGAGACTTGATTACACACAGGTGGATTGTATTTATCATCATTAGTCATTTAGGTCAACATTGGATCATTCAGAGATCCTCACTGAACTTCTGGAGAGGGTTTGCTGCACTGAAAGTAAAGGGGCTGAATCATTTTGCACGCCCAATTTTTCAGTTTTTGATTTGTTAAAAAAGTTTAAAATATCCAATAAATGTCGTTCCACTTCATGATTGTGTCCCACTTGTTGTTGATTCTTCACAAAAAAATACAGTTTTATATCTTTATGTTTGAAGCCTGAAATGTGGCAAAAGGTCGCAAAGTTCAAGGGGGCCGAATACTTTCGCAAAGCACTGTATATATGTATCTGTCTCATCCCTTTCTCCATCTCTCTCTCTCTCAACAGTATCTCCTCTCCTTCCCTCACCACTCAACACACGTGTGTGTGTGTGTGTGTGTGTGTGCGTGTGTGTGTGCGTGTGTGCTTGTGTTTTGAACCAAAATAGCTCCAGTGTTGTTTGCAAAGTGCAGACAGGAGAGGAACAGAGAGGAGGGGGGGATTGGAGGGTTGTACAGAGTGAGATTACATAACGACAGATTAATCATGTGGAGAGAAATAATCTGAGATTAGCACCATGCCAGCCAGAGAGAGAGAGGGATGGACGATGGAAGAAGGGTACAGAAAGAGGGAAAGATGAAAGGAGGAGAAATAGAGGGAGGAAGATGGAGATGAAAACCTCTGTTAGGCATAAACAACCAAACCTCACCGCAAACAACCAAACCTTACCGCAAACAACCAAACCTTACCGCAAACAACCAAACCTTATTATAAACAACAAACCTTAACAACAAACCTTACCAACAAACAACCAAACCTTACCGCAAACAACCAAACCTTACCGCAAACAACCAAACCTTACCGCAAACAACCAAACCTTACCCTAAACAACCACACCTTACCCTAAACAACCACACCTTACCCTAAACAACCAAACCTTACCCTAAACAACCAAACCTTATTATAAACAACCAAACCTTATTATAAACAACCAAACCTTATTATAAACAACCAAACCTTATTATAAACAACCAAACCTTATTATAAACAACCAAACCTTATTATAAACAACCAAACCTTATTATAAACAACCAAACCTTACCATAAGCAAACAAACCTTAACATAAAACCTTATTATAACAACCAGACCTTTACCATAAACAACCAAACCGTACTATAAACAATCACATTTTACCATAAACAACCAAACCCTACCATAAACAACCAAACCCTACCATAAACAACCAAACCTTACCATAAACAACCAAACCCTACCATAAACAACCAAACCTTACCATAAACAATCAAACCTTACCATAAACAATCAAACCTTACCATAAACAATCAAACCTTACCATAAACAACCAAACCTTACCATAAACAACCAAACCCTACCATAAACAACCAAACCCTACCATAAACAACCAAACCCTACCATAAACAACCAAACCCTACCATAAAACCTTATTATAACAACCAAACCTTACCATAAACAACCAAACCTTACTATAAACAATCACATTTTACCATAAACAACCAAACCTTACCATAAACAATCAAACCTTACCATAAACAATCAAACCTTACCATAAACAATCAAACCTTACCATAAACAATCAAACCTTACCATAAACAATCAAACCTTACCATAAACAATCAAACCTTACCATAAAACCTTACCATAAAAAAACAAACCTTACTATAAACAACCAAACCTTACCATAAACAACCAAACCTTACCATAAACAACCAAACCCTACCATAAACAACCAAACCTTACCATAAACAACCAAACCCTACCATAAACAACCAAACCCTACCATAAACAACCAAACCTTACCATAAACCACCAAACCCTACCATAAACCACCAAACCCTACCATAAACAACCAAACCCTACCATAAACAACCAAACCTTACCATAAACATGACTATTGGAGTCTACTGTACACATCCATTGCTGTCCTGAGAGTTTGACCCATAGAGGTCTATAGAACAGCGTATGTTATATCTATGATGGGTTTGACCACTGACAGTGCACATGAATAGAACATTTTAACTACATAGCTAAAGTAACTGAAGCTACAGTGCATCAGACTACGCTGGATAGTCAGACTAATAGGCTACACACACACAAACAGCTGACACAGACAGCACGCAGTGTACACAACGAGCAGTAATAAACACACACTCACACCCAAACAGCATGCCCACAAAACACAACACCACATAACACTGCCAATTGTAGGAGGTGGGAGAGAAGAAGAGAGAGAAGAGAGAGGAGAAGAGCGAGATGAGAAGAGAGGAGAGGAGAAGATAGGAGAAGAGAGATGAGAAGAGAGAGGAGAAGACATAAGAGAGAAGAGAAGAGAGAAGAGAGATGAGAGGAGAAGAGAGAGAGGATAAGAGAGAAGAGAGATGAGAAGAGAGGAGAAGAGAGATGAGAAGAGAAGAGAGATGAGAAGAGAGAAGAGATGAGAAATGAGAAGAGAAGAGAGAAGAGATGAGAAATGAGAGAGATGAGAAGAGAAATGAGAAGAGAGCTGAGAAGAGAAGAGAGGTGAGAAGAGAGCTGAGAAGAGAGCTGAGAAGAGAAGAGAGATTAGAAGAGAGCTGAGAAGAGAAGAGAGATGAAAAGAGAGATGAGAAGAGAGAGAAGAGAAGAGAGGAGAAGAGAGAGGAGAGGGGAGGATACACCTGTTTATGTATCTTACCTTGACGTCAGCCTTCTTGTTGAGGAGACTCTTGGCTGCCAAGGAGATTGAGAAGACACTCTCAGAGGTTAGAGTAGTCATCCTACACACTCTATTGCTAAAACACACCTCACACACACACGCACAAGTGTCGACACCTAGCTATCCCCAAGCTAGCTAACACACACACACTAAACTAACTAAACCCTCTCTCACACACACAGAACTCTCGAAAGCGAACACACTGAAACGCCAAACTCTAAACAGTGCCAACACACCCACTAAAGCTCATACACACACAAACTACTGTAAACCCCTACAAACG
This sequence comes from Oncorhynchus masou masou, assembly GCF_036934945.1. Classification (NCBI taxonomy): domain Eukaryota; kingdom Metazoa; phylum Chordata; class Actinopteri; order Salmoniformes; family Salmonidae; genus Oncorhynchus; species Oncorhynchus masou. The sequence continues at coordinate 72,551,406 of NC_088239.1, read as the reverse complement.
AGCACACTGAAACATTTAGAATCGCACATACACACACACATTCTCACTGAGACAAGTGATCTACTTTGTACTGTAACTATCTCTCATACCCCCCCCCCCCACACACACACACACTCACACAAGCACACACATTCATACACACACATGCACAAAAACCTCTATCCAACTGACACTCATTAACCCTGAACCTGAACCACTGCCCAAAGCAAGGGATCAGCACAGTCCATCAGGGATAGCACACACACGCACACACACGCACACACACACATACACAAACACACACAGGGGATTAGAGGTGAAAGTGTAGTGGAATATGAAATGGAGAAGCAGGTGTATAGTAATGGTTTTGTTCATCTCTGAAGCAGGTGGGATTCATTCAGATTAACATTAGGGGATTCCTCACCAGGAAAATAATACAGGAAAATAATTCAGTAAGGAGAGCCATGCAAATGATACACAAACACTTTACATTACAATATAAACTGATCATAAACACACACACTCATAAATGCTTGCAGGAAGGTTTATGAATCTTTCTGTATTCTGTATTAATAACCAGAGGCGGGGGGGGAGAGAGAGAGAAATAGAGAGAGAGAGAGAGAAATAGAGAGAGAGAGAGAGACAGACAGACAGAGTGAGAGAGTGAGAGAGTGAGCGAGATAGAGAGGTGAGAACACAGGAAGCTCTGGTGCTGACACTGATTAATCACCATAGCAACACATAACTTTTGAGTGGGAGGAGAATCCTCAGCTTTGGCCTGGAAGAGTCTGAACACAGAAAGAACTCTATCTCTCCACAGCTTGTATCTCACACACATCAAAGACACCTCACACACACCTCACATACTGCTCATGAGGGACAAAACACAGGCAGAAAATGTTAAACAAAAAAGGACTCCAGCCCAAAGATACAAAAGACTAAAGCATGTTAGAGGGAGGGAGGGAGGGAGGGAGGGAGGGAGGGAGGGAGGGAGGGAGGGAGGGAGGGAGGGAGGGAGGGAGGGAGGGAGGGAGGGAGGGAGGGAGGGGAGGGTAGATAGACATGCCATGTATGCTGCTTCATTCATTAAAGGGGGAGAGGAGGATAAATAGAGGAGAGAGGGAAATGTGAGGGAGGGAGGGAGGGGGTAGGGAGGGAGGGTAGATAGACATGCCATGTATGCTGCTTCATTCATTAATGGGGGAGAGGAGGATACATAGAGGAGAGAGGGAAAGGTGAGGAGGGAGGGAGGGAGGGAGGGAGGGAGGGAGGGAGGGAGGGAGGGAGGGAGGGAGGGAGGGAGGGAGGGAGGGGAGGGAGGGAGGGAGGGAGGGAGGGAGGGAGGGAGGGGGAGGGAGGGAGGGAGGGGAGGTAGGTAGGTAGGGAGGTAGGGAGGGGAGGAGGGAGGGAGGGAGGGAGGGAGGGAGGGTAGATAGACATGCCATGTATGCTGCTTCATTCATTAAAGGGGGAGAGGAGGACAAATAGAGGAGAGAGGGAAAGGTGAGGGAGGGAGGGAGGGAGGGAGGGAGGGAGGGAGGGAGGGAGGGAGGGAGGGAGGGAGGGAGGGAGGGAGGGAGGGAGGGGGGGAGGGAGGGAGGGAGGGAGGGAGGGAGAGGAAGGACAAAAGGAGTGCAAAAGGGAAGGATGAGGAAGGAAGTGCGAGGGAGAGGAGATAAGAAGAAGAGAGGAGAGACTGTATAATTGTGTAACAGGAGGAGGTATAGAAGCGAGGGATGGAAGAAGATACCTTGCTCCACTATCCCAGCAGCAGTTGCAGGAACAGTAGTGATTGACGCAGGAGATGTAGACTGTCTACCGACTGACACAGAGAGAGCGAGAGAGAGAGAGAGAGAGAGAAAGACAGAGAGCAAGTGAAAGCAAAGGACAGAAAAGGGGAAGGAGTGAGGGAAGAGAAGAGAGGAGCGTGTCAGCGTGTCAGCGCGTCAGCGTGTCAGCGTGTCAGTGTGAAGAGATGCCAGATTGAAGTCATATTACCCAAGTCCCAGTTAAGTTTCATCAAAGTGAGTCAAGGGCAAAAACATTTCAACATAAAACAAATCTATGTGATGATGTTGAATCAAAGTGTAAAAAGTAATCAACGTCAGGGAATTTCATATTATTTTCACCCATCTTTTAACCTAAATCCAGTGACATGGTGACATCTGTTTCCAGTGAGAAGTCTCTCACCCCTCTTACCTTGGTCGGCAGACACCGTGTTCGTCCAGAGGAACAGGGACATGTTATGAACCATGCAGCTTACCATTGTAATCAAACTTAGTAAAGTCCTTCATAATGGGAGACTAAAGTCTTCACCCGATCAGTTTGTGATAATGACAACATCTCATGACTTTTTTTTGTGCTTGTGGAGAGAGAGAATGAGAGCAAGTGCATGTGTCTCTGTGTGTGTGTGCGTGTGTGTTTGTGTGCACACGTGGTTGTCTGTGCCGTGCATGCATGCGTGTGTGTGCATGCGTGTAAGTGTTTATGTATGACACACACATTTACCAGAGAAATTCCTCGTCACCAGCATAGCAGTTAGGACGGCTCCCTATGGACAGAAGAGAGAGAGAGTATTGAATTGAGAGAGGACTATTACAGACCCTTTCCATTCACCAGGAAGACCACTTATAACCCACTCATACTATTATAGTTAAAGATTTTATCAATGAACATTAAAGAGATTCTTCGGTACTTTTGCATACTTTTTAGCCAGTAGTTCTCAAAGTAATCCCCACTAGCCAAAAGTGGTCCCCGACAATGTGCAGTTATGTGCACCACGCCACTGCTCGATCTTACTCTGCTGTGTGTATCTTGCTAGCTTTTTATTTATTAGTATTTATTTAACCTTTATTTAACTTGCTAGCTGTTAAAATGGTGAGAAGCTGAAGCCCATTGCCTGAAACTCGAATTGCTAGGGGGCTGGCCCACTAGGGATGGGGGTCTGAAATAATTGTACTATTCGAATAGTGCCATGAAGTTTTGTTGGATATCCTAGCTAGGCTAATTATAGCTAGTTAGGCTAATTGTAGCGAGCTTGGCTAATTGTAAATAGCTAGGCTGATTGTAACTAGCTAGGCTAATTGTAACTAGCTAGGCTAATTGTGGCTACATGCTGCACTTTCTCCCCAATCCCATTCAGAGAAAACAACAGCATACCTGTTGGTTGCTCGTTGTAGCCCACTCCTTCTCATTTTGTAAACTGTTAATTCCGTAATTTTAATGCTTTATGTATTGCATTAGATTAAATCTCTCTCCACTCGCTACACATTGAGCCTCTTTGCCGCTTTAATTGGCCAACATTAACAATAAGCAACCATGCACGTCATATAACTACATTGAAAAGTTTGTTGTGTTATTAAATTAATAATTTCAAGTGATGTGGTATATCCTTGTATGTAACAACGTCACATGGATATTTTTTACTTTATTTAAAAAAAAGCTGTTTTAATGTTAATGGGCCTGTAGTATATTATTTTTCATGACAAAAACTATTCAAATCCTAATATTAGTAATAAGAGTTCTAATATTTTAATAACTGTGTACATGGCCCATGTGTGGGTAAATGTAGGGAAAATGGCACAGCATCCAGAAAACAGTTGATTTCAAACTTGGAATTTTGTGGCTAATTGAAGTTATATTATGCATGTATGAACTACACATTAACACATCCAGCCCAAGGCGGGAGGTTTAAAAAAATACTTATTAGAGGTTTCGTAACATGTCTTTAACTAACTAAGAGCATGTGTGATCACAGTAGAAGATCCGTAACATGTCTTTAACTAACTAAGAGCATGTGTGATCACGGTAGAAGATCCGTAACATGTCTTTAACTAACTAAGAGCATGTGTGATCACGGTAGAAGATCCGTAACATGTCTTTAACTAACTAAGAGCATGTGTGATCACGGTAGAAGATCCGTAACATGTCTTTAACTAACTAAGAGCATGTGTGATCACGTGGACACCATACAATAAGAATGGCTAGCCTGTGTACACACATACACTAACAGGCTGTGTTTCTTGTGTGTGTGTTCCTTCCTTTCCAGATCCAGCAGTATTATCGATCCACTCCTCGTGACATATAGCCTTGGTCTCAAACACACACTCCCCGCCTTCCAAATGGCAACGTATAGACCCTGGGAAAAAGTAGTGCACTATATAGTGAATATGGCACCATTTATTCCCAGTGTAACATACATGAACCAGTCTGTTCCAGCTCATCTAAACATACTAGCAGAATCCATATGTCTGGCCACATCATCCAGACATCATCCTCTATGAATAGAGAAAGGCACCAATCCATCTATCATGGCATAGGAGATATGGAGGGAAAGAGAGTGGAGGGGAGGGAGAGAGAGAGAGATAGGGAGGGAGGGAGAGAGAGATGGAGGGGAGGGAGGGAGAGATGGAAGGGAAGGAAAGAGAGATATGGAAGGGAGGGAGAGAGAGTGATGGAGGGGAGGGAGAGAGAGATAGAGAGGAGGGAGAGAGAGAGCAAGGGAGGGGAGGGAGAGAGAGAGCAAGGGAGGGGAGGGAGAGAGAAGGGAGAGAGAGAGGTGGAAGGGAGGGAGAGAGAGAGAGATATGGAGGCAAGGGAGAGAGAGAGCGATGGAGGGGAGGGAGAGAGAGAGCGATGGAGGGGAGGGAGAGAGAGCGCGATGGAGGGGAGGGAGAGAGAGAGAGCGATGGAGGGGAGGGAGAGAGAGAGAGCGATGGAGGGGAGGGAGTTAGAGAGGGAGAGAGAGATAGAGAGGAGGGAGCGAGAGAGAGCGATGGAGGGGAGGGAGTTAGAGAGGGAGAGAGAGATAGAGAGGAGGGAGAGAGAGATATGGAGGCGAGGGAGAGAGCGGGGGAGAAGGGAGGAGAGAGCGAGAGAGCTACAGAGAAAGAGAGAGCTATAGAGAGAGCTATATAGAGAGAAAGAGGTCATGAGCAGATAAGCTCCTGCATTTTTCAGCATGTTCTTTAAAAGGATAGATTTAGAGTTAGATAAACTTAGATTTTTTTGGTAGGGACATTACAGGATTCCACCCTCCACAACATAACCTTCACTCAAATCAAAACTCAAAACCTACAACCCTGATTTTGGACTGAATTACCTAGAAGGCTTACAACTACCAAAAAGTATTATTATTATTGTTCCCTTTTTGCTGACTGTTATGAAAATGGGAACATAAGCAACCTTATCTTCCACGCAGACCATCCCCTGGCATTCCACAGTGCTATATCATGAGTTACCGATGGGTGGAAACTCATGATACTAGACAACGTGGACTCTGAGTCAGCTAATGTAAATCTTTATAAGTCTGGAACAGTATTGGTACAGGGAAATCGCAAACAGTTTCAGCTGGACTTTCACCTAATCAAAGAAATAGCTCAGTAGGAGAAGCTCTCCGTTGAGAAAGATACCCCCAACCCAAGCGGGTCAGACCAGCCCTATGCTAAGGTGTATAGAGTTCAGTGTGTCAAATCAGAGGGCCTGTTGTCCGGACCTCTGACCGTCTCTATGGGGGTGCCACAGGGTTCAATTCTCGGGCCGACTCTCTTTTCTGTATACATCAATGATGTTGCTCTTGCTGCTGGTGATTCTCTGATCCACCTCTACGCAGACGACACCATTCTGTATACTTCTGGCCCCTCCTTGGACACTGTGTTAACTAACCTCCAGACGAGCTTCAATGCCATACAACTCTCCTTCCGTGGCCTCCAACTGCTCTTAAACACAAGTAAAACTAAATGCATGTTATTCAACCGATCACTGCCCGCACCTGCTCGCCCGTCCAGCATCACTACTCTGGACGGCTCTGACTTAGAATACGTGGACAACTACAAATACCTGGGTGTCTGGTTAGACTGTAAACTCTCCTTCCAGACTCACATTAAGCATCTCCAATCCAAAATTAAATCTAGAATCGGCTTCCTATATCGCAACAAAGCACCCTTCACTCATGCTGCCAAACATACCCTCGTAAAACTGACCATCCTACCGATCCTCGACTTCGGTGATGTCATCTATAAAATAGCCTCCAACACTCTACTCAACAAACTGGATGCAGTCTATCACAAGGCCATCCGTTTTGTCACCAAAGCCCCATACACTACCCACCATTGCGACCTGTACATTCTCGTTGGTTGGCCCTCGCTTCATACTCGTCGCCAAACCCACTGGCTACAGGTTATCTACAAGTCTCTGCTAGGTATAGCCCTGCCTTATCTCAGCTCACTGGTCACCATAGTAGCACCCACTCGTAGCATGCGCTCCAGCAGGTATATCTCACTGGTCACCCCAAAAGCCAATTCCTCCTTTGGTCGTCTTTCCTTCCAGTTCTCTGCTGCCTATGACTTGAACGAATTGCAAAAAATCACTGAAGCTGGAGACTCACATCTCCCTCACTAGCTTTAAGCACCAGCTGTCAGAGCAGTTTACAGATCACTGCACCTGTACATAGCCTATCTGTAAACAGCCCATCTATCTACCTACCTCATCCCCATACTGGTATTTATTTATTTTGCTCCTTTCACCCCAGTATCTCTACCTGCACATTCATCTTCTGCCGATCTACCGTTCCAGTGTTTAATTGCTATATTGTAATTACTTCGCCACCATGGCCTATTTATTTCCTTAACTTACCTCATTTGCACTCACTGTATATATACTTTTTGTTTTCTTTTGTTCTACTGTATTATTGACTATATGTTTTGTTTATTCCAGGTGTTTCTGTGTTGTTGTATGTGTCGAATTGCTATGCTTTATCTTGGCCAGGTCGCAGTTGCAAATGAGAACTTGTTCTCAACTAGCCGACCTGGTTAAATAAAGGTGAAATAAAATAAATAAATAAATGCAAACTTCCGACTTCAACTGTATATAATATGACGTTTGAAATGTCTTCATTATTTTGGAACTTCTGTGAGTGTAATGTTTACTGTTGATTTTTATTGTTTATTTCACTTTGTATGTGATCTACTTCACTTGCTTTGGCAATGTTAACAAATGTTTCCTATACCAATAAAGTGCCTTAATTGAATTGACTCGAGAGAAGAGAAAGACAGAGACAGAGGGAAGGGTGAGTGGTAGGTTGCTAGGGTGTTGTGTAGATGTGAGAAGGCTCAGAGATTACTCCAGTATTCCTAGTGATTATGAAATCATTAAGAGAGAACAGACCTTGAGTTTCCTCCGGGCGTTGAACTTCTTCAGGCACTCCACTGTCTCCTGTCTGTGCATCATGGACGCCACGGTGGAGCGTTGCTGGAAAGAGAGAAAGAGAGAGACAATGTCAAACAGGGAAACCGAGAGGAAAAGTGTGTGTGTGTGTACTTACGGAGACCCATGGGTGTTTGAGGGACTCCTGGGCAGTGATCCTCTTGGCAGGGTTAATGGTCAACATCTGGTTAATCAGGTTCTTGGCTTCTGGAGTCACTGAGTCCCATTCTGGAGACGGAAACTACACACACACATACTCCCTTTTGTCAAACAAATGTGCGTGTGTGTGTGTGTGTTCGTGTGTGTGTGTGTGTGTGTGACTCACGTCATAAGCTCCTGCTTTAATTTGCTGATAGAGTTTGTGTTGGTCCTCATCCCAAAATGGAGGATACCCCACTAGCAGGATGTACAAGATCACACCTACACACACACACACACACACACACACACACACACACACACACACACACACACACACACACACACACACACACACACACACACACACACACACACACACACACACACACACACACACACACACACACACACACACACACACACACACGTTGAGTGGTGAGAGAAGGAGAGGAGATACTTTTGAGAGAGAGAGAGAGATGGAGAAAGGGATGAGACAGATACATATATAATATAGTGTTACTGTAGTGCTCTATACTCACCACAAGCCCAGATGTCTACAGGTTTACCATAAGCCTCCTTCCTCAGTACCTCTGGAGATAGGTAGCCTGGGGTACCTGCAAAACCTATGTATATGCACATACACACAGTGGTTAAACTGTATGACTTCAGTCGTAGGCCGAGGATGATGTATAACATGATGATGGATGGAGTCCAACACAGAAGACAAAACAATATGTAGAAACTGGTCTACTATTTTGTTGAAAACTGGAAATATAATCAACAATGTAATTTTAACTCAAATAAATCTATGAAACTGAAATGGAAAGCTGTCTTTTTTTTGCCCAACATCATCAGCAGCAGGACTTATATCATCATCAGCAGCAGGACTTATATCATCAGCAGCAGCAGGACTTATATCATCATCAGCAGCAGGACTTATATCATCATCAGCAGCAGGACTTATATCATCAGCAGCAGCAGGACTTATATCATCATCAGCAGCAGGACTTATATCAGCAGCAGCAGCAGGATTTATATCATCATCAGCAGCAGGATTTATATCATCAACAGCAGGATTTACATCATCAGCAGTAGCAGGATTTATATGATCATCAGCATCAGCAGGATTTATATGATCATCAGCAGTAGGATTTATATCATCATCAGCAGCAGGACTTATATCATCATCAGCAGTAGCAGGATTTATATGATCATCAGCAGTAGGATTTATATCATCATCAGCAGGATTTATGTCATCATCAGCCGTAGCAGGATTTATATGATCATCAGCATCAGCAGGATTTATATGATCATCAGCAGTAGGATTTATATCATCATCAGCAGTAGCAGGATTTATATGATCATCAGCAGCAGGATTTACATCATCAGCAGTAGGATTTATATCATCATCAGCAGGATTTATGTCATCATCAGCAGTAGCAGGATTTATATGATCATCAGCAGCAGCAGGATTTACATCAGCAGTAGCAGATTTTATATCATCATCAGCAGTAGCAGGATTTATATAATCATCAGCAGCAGCAGGATTTATATCATCAGCAGCAGCAGGATTTATATCATCAGCAGTAGCAGGATTTATATCATCAGCAGTAGCAGGATTTATATCATCATCAGCAGTAGGATTTACATCATCAGCAGTAGGATTTATATCATCAGCAGTAGTAGGATTTATATCAGCAGCAGCAGCAGGATTTATATCAGCAGCAGCAGCAGGATTTATTTCATCAGCAGCAGGATTTATATCATCATCAGTAGTAGGATTTATATCATCATCAGCAGTAGGATTTATATCATCATCAGCAGTAGGATTTATATCATCATCAGCAGCAGGATTTATATCATCATCAGCAGAAGGATTTACATCATCAGCAGTAGGATTTATATCAGCAGCAGCAGCAGGATTTATTTCATCAGCAGCAGGATTTATATCATCATCAGCAGTAGGATTTATATCATCATCATCAGCAGTAGGATTTATATCATCATCAGCAGCAGGATTTATATCATCATCAGCAGCAGGATTTATATCATCAGCAGCAGTAGGATTTATATCATCGTCAGCAGTAGGATTTATATCATCGTCAGCAGCAGGATTTATATCATCAGCAGCAGGATTTATATCATCATCAGCAGTAGGATTTATATCATCATCAGCAGTAGGATTTATATCATCATCAGCAGCAGGATTTATATCATCATCAGCAGCAGGATTTATATCATCAGCAGCAGAAGGATTTACATCATCAGCAGTAGGATTTATATCAGCAGCAGCAGCAGGATTTATTTCATCAGCAGCAGGATTTATATCATCATCAGCAGTAGGATTTATATCATCATCATCAGCAGTAGGATTTATATCATCATCAGCAGCAGGATTTATATCATCATCAGCAGCAGGATTTATATCATCAGCAGCAGTAGGATTTATATCATCATCAGCAGCAGGATTTATATCATCGTCAGCAGTAGGATTTATATCATCGTCAGCAGTAGGATTTATATCAGCAGCAGCAGGATTTATATCATCAGCAGCAGGATTTATATCATCGTCAGCAGTAGGATTTATATCATCATCAGCAGCAGGATTTACATCATCAGCAGCAGGATTTACATCATCAGCAGCAGGATTTGCCTGCAAACCAACGTGGACAGCATAAGAATGTATGCTTCGTCATACATGGCTCCCAGCGTGCCCAGAAACCCCAGGGCCTCCCTGTACCTTGGTGATCTTTACCCTGAGGTGACTGACGCGTTTTGTTTTACAATTTCAGTCCTATTAGGGATATACTCCAGGTTGTTAGGGACAAAATCACCTGCCGATCCTCTCAGGTGAACTACGTTAACCCAGCTGGACACGATGAACTTTGAAACCATCCATGGAAGACCAACCTGGGGCCTGTGGTCTCAGCGTGACCTCATTTCTGAGGAAGAGCGGGGTAGGAAACACATTTGTCAAGAACCTGGACAAGATCTTCTGCAACAAAAGTGTGTACGACACCTTCTCTGCCTTCGGAGACATTGTCTCCAGCAACTGGTTTGTGATGAGAATGGCCAATCTAAAGGCTATACCTTCGCCCAATACGACACCAAGTGTGTGTATGTGTTTGGGTGTTTATGTGTGTGTGTATGTATGTGGGTGCGTGAGTGTGTGACGTACCGAACCATGCCTGTTGGTCTCCCTGCACCTCGATGGCCAATCCAAAGTCAGCCAGCTTCACTGCAGCATTCTTACACTTACTGGCCAGCAGGAGGTTCTCTGGCTACATAGGGGACAGATGGGACAAGAAGTCAAACACACACACATCACTTCTCGTGGGGTGCTGGGCATAAAATCATGTAGTAGTAACACACTTGCACTTACACCCACACCCACACACAGATGGTCCCATCATTAACAGTCATTTATTTTATGTATTTATTAGGAACCAATCTGTCTGTAACAGCTGTGGCACTGCTACTGTGGTTGAAAGTGCTAACAGTGTCACACACACACACAAGGATCTACCGTAGCAGTGTCACACACACACAAGGATCTACTGTAGCAGTGTCACACACACACACACACACACAGAGAGAGACAAGGATCTACCGTAGCAGTGTCACACACACACACACACAGACAAGGATCTACCGTAGCAGTGTCACACACATACACACACACACACACACGGATCTACCGTAGCAGTGTCACACACACACACACACAGACAAGGATCTACTGTAGCAGTGTCACACACAGACAAGGATCTACTGTAGCAGTGTCACACACACACACATACACACACACAGACAAGGATCTACCGTAGCAGTGTCACACACACACACACAGACAAGGATCTACCGTAGCAGTGTCACACACACACACACACACACAGACAACGATCTACCGTAGCAGTGTCACACACACACAAGGATCTACCGTAGCAGTGTCACACACACACACCTACCGTAGCAGTGTCACACACACACACACACACACACACACAAGGATCTACCGTAGCAGTGTCACACACACACGGATCTACCGTAGCAGTGTCACACACACACACACACACACACACACACACACACACACACACACACACGGATCTACCGTAGCAGTGTCACACACACACACGGATCTACCGTAGCAGGGTCACCACTGCAGCATGTGTCGATTATTGAGTGATTCATTTGGGCATGCAGGGCAGAGGAGGGAAAGAGGGGTGGAATGTATGTGTGTGTGTGTGTGTGTATTTTAGTGTCACTGAGGGGAACAAGAGGCAGGGTAGTATTATATTATTACGTACATACACAGGCAGCAGAGTGGGCTGATTCAATGAGCTATGGATCATCTAATAAACAGTTATGGAAGTTGGCCTTCTACAGGCCCTGTGTTTTCTACAACCCTGAGTTTTCTACAACCACTATATTATCTACGGCCCTGTGTTATCTACAGTGTTTCCCCTTAAACTACTCAAGTGTTGCTTTAGCAGTATGCTTAGGGTCATTGTCCTGCTGGAAGGTGAACCTCCGTCCCAGTCTCAAATCTCTGGATGACTGAAACAGGTTTCCCTCAAGAATTTCTCTGTAATTTGCGCCATCCATCATTCCTTAAATTCTGAACAGTTTCCCAGTCCCTGCTGATAAAAACCATCCCCACAGCATGATGCTGCCACCACCATGCTTCACTGTGGGGATGGTATTCTCGGGGTGATGAGAGGTGTTGGGTTTGCGCAAGACATAGTATTTTTCTTGATGGCCCAAAAGCTTTTTTCTGGCCACTTTTCTGTAAAGCCCAGCTCTTTGGGACAGATACTCCAATCTCCGCTGTGGAGCTATGCAGCCCCTTCAGGTTATGTTTGGTCTATTTGTTGCCTCTCTGATAAATGCCCTCCTTGCCTGGCCCGTGAGTTTTGGTGGCCATCTCTTGGCAGGTTTGTTGTGGTGACATATTCTTTCCATTTTTTAATAATAGATTTAATGATGCTCTGTGGGATGTTCAAAGTTTCAGATATTTTTTTACAACCCAACCCTGATCTGTACTTCTCCACAACTTTGTCCCTGACCTGTTTGGAGAGCTCCTTGGTCTTCATGGTGATGCTTGCTTGGTGGAGCCCCTTGCTTAGTGGTGCCCTTTCAGAACAGGTGTATATATACTGAGATCATGTGACAAATAAAATCCACCTGTGTGAAATCTAACAAATCTTATTTAGGGGCTTCATAGCAAAGGGGGTGAATACATACGCACGCACCACTTTTCCATTTTTTTTTTAAATTTTTAAACAAGTTATTTTTTTCTATTTTGTGTATGTCTAATACATGAAATCCAAATAAAAATCCATTTAAATTACAAGTTGTAATGCAACAAAATAGGAAAAACACCAAGGGGGTGAATAGTTTTGAAAGGCACTCTACAACCCCTGTGTTATCTACAGACCCTGTATTATCTAACAGCCCCTGTATTATCTAACAGCCCCTGTGTTATCTACAACCTGTGTGTTATCTACAGCTCCTTTGTTATCTACAGCCCCTGTGTTATCTACAACCCTGTGTTTACAGCCCCTGTGTTAGGTATACTGCAGTATTCCCAGTGTGTGTGTGTGTCATGTGAGGTGCTGATGAATGTTTAAAATAAAAACCACAGTTTCAGTCACCGTTCTGCTGGTAACTTAATAAAACACCCACTAGGGAAATCAATAATTTCACAGACACATGCCATTTCTTCCTCTAATGACAGTTCTGCAAACCTCATCTAGAAGACTTCCCTCTAAAAGTTACTGCTCATAACATTTCAACACTTTTGACACACACTCACACACACGCATGTAAACACTCTCACACATACGCAAACAATCTCACACAAACACAGTGTTAATCCCAGTAGGACTGTTGTATAATAATGTCAGCACAGACAGCAGATCTATCTCAGAGGGAACAGGTGGAGAGCACACACACAGTTGACTCACCTTGAGATCTCTGTGTACCACACCCGACTGGTGACAGTGTAACACAGCCTCCAGGATCTGCTGGATGCAGTGACTGTATGACAACACCAGGGGGAGTGGGTTAGTCTGTCAGTGTGCTGCATCTGCGTTTTGTGTGGTGTATTGCAGTGCTCTTAAAATGTGCTAGACAAATTACCTCTTGAGGGCAATAAAGTATTCTGTCCAATTCTATTTTAGTCCCAAAAGTGCAAAAGTCAAGCTAAATCAAGCGCCCCTCAACTTTCAAGTATTGTGTGTGAACACCTTGTGAACACCTGTCAAAGAGATGATGAAGAGGAAATGCACTGTTCTAGGAATCAAGCAGCGTAGGAATGAACTGCAGTCTGTCCGTCTGTGTCTGTCTGTCTGTCTGTCTGTGACTGTGACTGTCTGTCTGTGACTGTGAAAGAGATGTCTAACATGGTGACTTTGCCTGTGTTTTTTTATATAAAAACTGCATAATAAAAATGAGAACAGGTTCTCTCTCTGACTTTCATTTATTTTCTTTTTTTTTAGCATAGGTTGCCATGAGCAACACACTACCAGTCTTGGAGAGACAGAGAGACGGACAGAGGACACATGGAAAGTAGGAAAAAAATCAGAACAGACACACAGGGTAGAGCAATGCAGCTACGATTTACATACGGTGAAATATGTATTCTCTCTCTCTTTCTGTCCCTCCCACACACACACACACACACACACACACACACACAGTCAAATTCCTGAGGGGCAAGGCTGTGTCGGTCTGTGTGTGTGTGTGTGCGTGCGTCTGTGCATGTCTGTGCAAGCTGAGGAGAAGTGCTCAGTGCAATGAAAATGTATTCTACAAGGTAAACTGAGAGTAACATTGAACAGGAGAAAAAGAGAGAGAGAGCATGTGATAGAGAAGGGATGGATGGATGGATGGATAAAGAGGGTGTACTGCGTAAAAGGTGTTTACCTGGCATCTGCTTCACTGTAGTACTCTCTGGCCACAATGTCCTCAAACAGCTCTCCACCTGTCACCCTACAACACACAGACACTAGTTAACACACAGACTAGTTAACATACAGACACTAGCTAACACACAGACACTAGCTAACACACAGGCTAGCTAACACACAGACACTAGTTAACACACAGACTAGTTAACATACAGACACTAGTTGACACACAGACACTAGTTGACACACAGACACTAGTTAACACACAGACACACACAGACACTAGTTGACACACAGACACTAACACACAGACACTAGTTGACACACAGACACTAGTTAACACACACAGACACAGTTAACACACAGACACTAGTTAACACAGGACTACACACACAGACACTAGTTAACACACAGACACTAGTTAACACACAGACACTAGTTGACACACAGACACTAGTTAACACACAGACACTAGTTAACACACAGACACTAGTTAACACACAGACACTAGTTAACACACAGACACTAGTTACAGACACTAGTTAACACACAGACACTAGTTAACACACAGACACTAGTTGACACACAGACACTAGTTACACACAGACACTAGTTAACACACAGACACGAGTTAACACACAGACACTAGTTAACACACAGACACTAGTTACACTAGTTGACACACAGACACTAGTTAGACACTAGTTAACACAGACACTAGTTAGACACTAGTTAACACACAGACACTAGTTGACACACAGACACTAGTTAACACACAGACACACAGACACTAACACACAGACACTAGTTGACACACAGACACTAGTTAACACACAGACACTAGTTACCACACAGACACTAGTTAACACACAGACACTAGTTAACACACAGACACTAGACACTTACCACACAGACACTAGTTACACACACAGACACACAGACACGAGTAGTTAACACACAGACTAGCTGACACACAGACACTAGTTGACACACAGACACTAGTTACACACAGACACTAGTTGACACACAGACACTAGTTGACACACAGACACTAGTTAACACACAGACACTAGTTACACAGACACTAGACACTTAACACAGACACTAGACACACAGACACTAGTTAACACACAGACACAGTTAACACACAGACACTAGTTTAGACACACACACAGACACTAGTTGACACACAGACACTAGTTGACACACAGACACTAGTTGACACACAGACACTAGTTGACACACAGACACTAGTTAACACACAGACACTAGTTAACACAGACACTAGTTGACACACAGACACTAGTTGACACACAGACACTAGTTGACACACAGACACTAGTTGACACACAGACACTAGTTGACACACAGACACGAGTTAACACACAAGACACTAGTTAACACACAGACACAGTTGACACACAGACACACACACACACAGTTGACAACAGACACTGCACACAGACACTAGTTGACACACAGACACGCACATATACAATCACAGAGCACACAGGTTGACACACAGACACTAGGGATGTCACACAGACACTAGTCACACAGACACTAGTTAACACACAGACACTAGTTAACACACAGACACTAGGAAACAGACACTAGTTAACACACAGACAACACACAGACACTAGTTGACACACAGACAGTTGACACACAGACACTAGTTGACACACAGACACGACACACAGACACTAGTTAACACACAGACTAGTTAACACACAGACACTAGTTGACACACAGACACTAGTAGCAGACACTCTGCACTAGTTAACACACAGACTAGTTAACACAGGGTTGACACACAGACACGAGTTAACACACAGACACTAGTTAACACACAGACTAGTTAACACACAGACACTAGTTGACACACAGACACTAGTTGACACACAGACACTAGTTGACACACAGACACTCAGACACTAGTTGACACTCAGACACTAGGCACTTGGTTGCACATGGAGACAGGGGATTCCACTCTGCAGGGATCTCTCTGGAGTTTGTGCAGGGGAGTTTGTGTGTGTGTGTGTGTGTGTGCATACGTGCGTGTGTGTGCATGTATGTGTGTGCGTATGTGCAAGGCTAAAGATGGAACTGAGCATGTGCAAAGAGGAGGATGGTTATGTAATAGGAAAAAATCTCCTTGGAAACAGGGAGAGGAGAGAAAAAGAGGAGAGAAGGAGGAGAGGGGGAGGGGGCGAGAAAGAGGAAGAGGAGAGGGGGAGGATGAGAGAAGGAGCGAGAGGAGAGGGGGAGGATGAGGGAAGGAGGAAGAGGAGAGGGGGATGATGAGAGAAGGAGGAAGAGGAGAGGGGGATGACGAGAGGAGGAAGAGGAGGATGATGAGAGAAGGAGGAAGAGGAGAGGGGGATGATGGTAGGAGGAAGAGGAGAGGGGGATGATGAGAGAAGAAGGAAGAGGAGAGGGGGATGATGAGAGAAGGAGGAGGAAGAGGAGAGGAGAGGGGGAGGATGAGACAACAAGAAGAGGAAGAGGGGGGGGATGAGACAACAAGAAGGAGGAAGAGGAGAGGGGGATGATGAGGCAACAAGAAGAAGGAGGAAGAGGAGAGGGGGATGATGAGACAACAAGAAGAAGGAGGAAGAAGAAGAAGAGAGGGGGGGTGAGAGAAGAAGGAGGAAGAGGAGAAGGACGAGGAAGATGAGAGGGGGAGGATGAGACAACAAGAAGAAGGAAGAGGAGAGGGGCAGGATGAGAGAAGAAGGCAATAAGAAGGAAGGTGAGAAGAAAAGGCAGGAAAATGGGATGGAAGTAGAAGAGGAAGGATAGAAGAAGAAGGGAGGGATACAAGATATTGAGGGAAGAGAGGAGAGAGGGAGGAGAGCACTGCCACTCACAAGTCAAACAGAAGATAGTGGAAGCCCTCCTCTGATATGCTGTCATGGAGACGAACTAGAGAGGAGAGAGAGAAAAAGAGAAAAAAAGAGAAAGAGAGAGAGAAAGAGAGAGAGAAAGAGAAAAAAAGAGAAAGAGAGAGAGAAAGAGAAAAAAAGAGAAAGAGAGAGAGAAAGAGAAAAAGAGAAAGAGAGAAAAACAAGAGAGAAGAAAAAAAAAAGAGAAAAAGAGAGAGAGAGAGAGAGAGAGAGAGCGCTATTGGTTGAGAACATCAGCAGAAAACATATTCTCATATTCTTCCTGTGCTGCAGCCCCAGCAGCAGAGAGAGAGAGAGAGAGAGAGAGAGAGAGAGAGAGAGAGAGAGAGAGAGAGAGAGAGAGAGAGAGAGTTACAGGTACTGACCGATATTGGAGTGTTTGAGCAATCTGCAGATCCTGGCTTCCCTCTCCAGCTTCTGGTGATCTGAGGAGAGAATAAGAAGATATAATATTGATACAATGATATCATAATATGGTACAATATGATATATCATATCATTACCACAAGGAGGAAATCAGAGCTTTTATACAATGTAAGTGTATTCAACAGAATACACAATATACAATATACACAACACAATATACGCACGTGCACACACACACACAGTGTGTTGTATATACAGTAGATACCCTGAGGGTTTCAACTGCCCCATATTAACTCCCCTTACTATAGCTTCAGATGGAGGGATGGAGAGAGGAGGAGAACAGAGGAGGGGAGAGATAAAGAATAGATATGTGGTAGTGGAGAACGGTTCTGAGGGCACACACTTAGTGTGTTATAAATTCTGTAATGAATGTATTGTAATGTTTTTGAAATTGTATAACTGCCTTAAGTTTTCCGGACCCCAGGAAGAGTAGCTGCTGCCTTGGCAAGAACTAATGGGGATCCATAATAAACCCCAGGAAGAGTAGCTGCTGCCTTGGGAAGAACTAATGGGGATCCATAATAAACCCCAGAAAGAGTAGCTGCTGCCTTGGCAAGAACTAATGGGGATCCATAATAAACCCCAGGAAGAGTAGCTGCTGCCTTGGCCCTAATGGAGATCCAGGAAGAGTAGCTGCTGCCTTGGCAAGAACTAATGGGGATCCATAATGGAGATCCAATAAACCCCAGGAAGAGTAGCTGCTGCCTTGGCAAGAACTAATGGAGATCCATAATAAACCCCAGGATGAGTAGAGGAATCAAGAGGAATCAATATTGAACGTTCAGACAACCTATTTTATCCCGTAGGAAAGTGTATGTAAATAATCCATACATATCCCAGATGTTAGGTCCTGTCAGAGGTCAGCTCCACCCAGTCCTGTTCAGCCTCTTGACCAGTGGTTCTCACAGCCTGGGTCCCTGGGTTATACCAGGAGAGCCTGGATGTGGCTGCCCAGTTATACCAGGAACCTGTTCCCTGACCATTCCCTCAGATGGTCAGCCTGTTCAGCAGCCAATTTAGGATGGAAAAGTGCATTCAGCCTGGGTTTGAACCAGGAACACGCTTATACCAGGAGCCTGTGTGGTCCAGAAGCCCCCAGTACCAGGAACCTAGCCTACAAGTTATCCAGGAGCCAGCTGTGCCCAGTCAGATTACACTGGAACCTGTCAGGAATACCAGGAGCCTCAGCCTAGCCCAGTTATACTGTTCAAAGTTATACTTAGTAATGGGAACTAACCAGGAGCCTAAAATACCAGGAACCTCTACACAGGATAGCAAGTTATACCAGGAGCCAGCCAGTTCAGCCTAGCCCAGTTATACCAGGAGCCTGTTCAGCCTAGCCCAGTTATACCAGGAACAGCCTAGCCCAGTTATACCAGGAGCCTAGCCTAGCCCAGTTATACCAGGAACCTGTTCAGCCTAGCCCAGTTATACCAGGAGCCTGTTCAGCCTAGCCCAGTTATACCAGGAGCCTAGCCAGTTATACCAGGAGCCTGTTCAGCCTAGCCCAGTTATACCAGGAACCTGTTCAGCCTAGCCCAGTTATACCAGGAGCCTGTTCAGCCTAGCCCAGTTATACCAGGAGCCTGTTCAGCCTAGCCCAGTTATACCAGGAACCTGTTCAGCCTAGCCCAGTTATACCAGGAGCCAGTTCAGCCTAGCCCAGTTATACCAGGAGCCAGTTCAGCCTAGCCCAGTTATACCAGGAGCCTGTTCAGCCTAGCAGTTTCAGCCTAGCCCAGTTATACCAGGAGCCTGTTCAGCCTAGCAAAGTTATACCAGGAGCCTGTTCAGCCTTTATACCAGGAGCCTAGCCTAGCAGTTATACCAGGAGCCTGTTCAGCCTAGCCCAGTTATACCAGGAACCTGTTCAGCCTAGCCCAGTTATACCAGGAGCCTGTTCAGCCTAGTTATACCAGGAGCCTGTTCAGCCTAGTTACCAGGAGCCTGTTCAGCCTAGCCCAGTTATACCAGGAACCTGTTCAGCCTAGCCCAGTTATACCAGTTATACCGAGCCAGTTCAGCCTAGCCCAGTTATACCAGGAACCTGTTCAGCCTAGCCCAGTTATACCAGGAGCCTGTTCAGCCTAGCCCAGTTATACCAGGAGCCAGTTCAGCCTAGCAGTTATACCAGGAGCCTGTTCAGCCTAGCCCAGTTATACCAGGAGCCTGTTCAGCCTAGCCCAGTTATACCAGGAGCCAGTTCAGCCTGTTCCAGGAGCCTGTTCAGCCTAGCCCAGTTATACCAGGAGCCTGTTCAGCCTTCAGCCCAGGAGCCAGTTAGCCTAGCCAGGATACCAGGAACCTGTTCAGCCTAGCAAAGTTATACCAGGAGCCTGTTCAGCCTAGCCCAGTTATACCAGGAGCCAGTTCAGCCTAGCCCAGTTATACCAGGAGCCTGTTCAGCCTAGCCCAGTTATACCAGGAACCTGTTCAGCCTAGCCCAAAGTTATACCAGGAGCCTGTTCAGCCTAGCCCAGTTCCAGGAACCTGTTCAGCCTAGATTATACCAGGAGCCTGTTCAGCCCCAGTTATACCAGGAACCCAGCCTAGCCCAGTTATACCAGGAGCCTGTTCAGCCTAGCCCAGTTATACCAGGAACCTGTTCAGCCTAGCCCCTGTTCAGTTATACCAGGAACCTGTTCAGCCTAGCCCAGTTATACCAGGAAGCCTAGCCCAGTTCCAGCCTAGCCCAGTTATACCAGGAGCCAACCTGTTCAGCCTAGCCCAGTTATACCAGGAGCCTGTTCAGCCTAGCCCAGTTATACCAGGAGCCTGTTCAGCCTAGCCCAGTTTCAGCCCAGCCTTTATACCAGGAGCCTGTTCAGCCTAGCCCAGTTATACCAGGAGCCTGTTCAGCCTAGCCCAGTTATACCAGGAACCTGTTCAGCCTAGCCCAGTTATACCAGGAGCCTGTTCAGCCTAGCCCAGTTATACCAGGAGCCTGTTCAGCCTAGCCCAGTTATACCAGGAACCTGTTCAGCCTAGCCCAGTTATACCAGGATACCAGGAGCCTGTTCAGTTTATACAGCCTAGCCCAGTTATACCAGGAACCTGTTCAGCCTAGCCCAGTTATACCAGGAGCCTGTTCCTGTTCAGCCTAGCCCAGTTATACCAGGAACCTGTTCAGCCTAGCCCAGTTATACCAGGAGCCTGTTCAGCCTAGCCCAGTTATACCAGGAACCTAGCCAGTTATACCAGGAGCCAGTTCAGCCTAGCCCAGTTATACCAGGAACCTGTTCAGCCTAGCCCAGTTATACCAGGAGCCTGTTCAGCCTAGCCCAGTTACCAGGAGCCTAGCCAGCCCAGAGCCTGTTCAGCCTAGCCCAGTTATACCAGGAACCTGTTCAGCCTAGCCCAGTTATACCAGGAGCCAGTTCAGCCTAGCCCAGTTATACCAGGAGCCTGTTCAGCCTAGCCCAGTTATACCAGGAGCCTGTTCAGCCTAGCAAAGTTCAGCCTAGCCCATCGGGTGGTGTAGGTGTCCTTTGTTTTGTTGACGTTGAGTGTGAGGTTATTTTCCTGACACCACACTCCGAGGGCCCTCACCTCCTCCCTATAGCCATCTCATCGTTGTTGGTAATCAAGCCTACCACTGTAGTGTCGTCTGCAAACTTGATGATTGAGTTGGAGGCGTGCATGGCCACGCAGTCATGGGTGAACAGGGAGTACAGGAGAGGGTTGAGAATGCACCCTTGTGGGGCCCCGGTGTTGATGATCAGCGGGGTGGAGATGTTGTTACGTACCCTCACCACCTGGGGGCGGACCGTCAGGAAGTTCAGGACCCAGTTGCACAGGGCGGGGTCGAGACCCAGGGTCTCGAGCTTGATGACGAGTTTGGAGGGTACTATGGTGTTAAATGCTGAGCTGTAGTCGATGAACAGCATTTTCACGTAGGTATTCCTCTTGTCCAGATGGGTTAGGGCAGTGTGCAGTGTGATTGCGATTGCATCGTCTGTGGACCTATTGGGGTGGTAAGCAAATTGGAGTGGGTCTAGGGTGTAAGGTAGGGTGGAGGTGATATGGTCCTTGACTAGTCTCTCAAAGCACTACATGATGACGGAAGTGAGTACTACAGGGCGGTAGTAGTTTAGCTCAGTTACCTTAGCTTTCTTGGGAACATGGACAATGGTGGCCCTTTTGATGGATGTGGGAACAGCAAACTTGGATAAGGATTGATTGAATATGTCCGTAAACACACCAGCCAGCTGGTCTGCGCATGCTCTGAGATACGCAGCTGGGGATGCCGTCTGGGCCTGCAGCCTTGCGATTGTTAACACATTTAAATGTTTTGCTCACGTCGGCTGCAGCCCGCAGGTTTTGGTAGCGGGCCGTGTCAGTGGCACTGTAGTGTCCTCAAAGCGAGCAAAGAAGTTGTTTAGCCTGTCTGGGAGCAAGACATCCTGGTCCGCGACGGGGCTGGTTTTCCTTGTATAGTCCGTGATTGACTGTAGACCTCTCGTGTCTGAGCCGTTGAATTGCGACTCTAATTTGTCTCTATACTGACGCTTAGCTTTTTTGATTGCCTTGCGGAGGGAATAGCTACACTGCTTGTATTCGGTCATGTTTCCGGTCACCTTGCCCTGATTAAAAGCAGTTGTTCGCGCTTTCAGTTTTGCACGAATGCTGCCATCAATCCACGGTTTCTGGTTTGGGAATGTTTTAATAGACGCTGTGGGTACAACATCGCCGATGCACTTGCTAATAAACCTGCTCACCGAATCAGCGTATACATAAATGTTGTTGTTCCCAGTCCATATCCCAGTCCACGTGATCGAAGCAATCTTGAAGAGTGGAATCCGATTGGTTGGACCAGCATTGAACAGACCTGAGTGCGGGAGCTTCCTGTTTTAGTTTCTGTCTATAGGCAGCGAGCAACAAAATGGAGTCGTGGTCAGCTTTTCTGAAAGGAGGGCTGGGGAGGGCTTTATATGTGTCGCGGAAGTTAGAATAACAATGATCTAAGGTTTTGCCAGCCCTGGTTGCACAATCGATATGCTGATATAATTTAGTAGGGAGCCTTGTTTTCAGATTAGCCTTGGCTACAATAAATGCAGCCTCAGGATATGTGGTTTCCAGTTTACATAGAGTCAAATGAAGTTTGTTCAGGGCCATCGATGTGTCTGCTTGGGGGGGATGTATGCGGCTGTGATTATAATCGAAGAGAATTCTCTAGGTAGATAAGACATGAAGGTCAGTCAATACTGAAAATATCAAGAACTTTGAAAGTTTCTTCAAGTGCAATTGCAAAAACCATCAAGCACTATGATGAAACTGGCTCTCATGAAGATCGCCACAGGAAAGGAAGACCCAGTGTTACCTCTGCTGCAGAGGATAAGTTAATTTGAGTTACCAGCATCAGAAATTGCAGCCCAAATAAATGCTTCACGGAGTTCAAGTAACAGACACATTTCAATATCAACTGTTCAGAGGAGACTACGTGAATCAGGCCTTCATGGTCTAAATTGCTGCAAAGAAACCACTACTAAAGGACACCAATAATAAGAAGAGACTTGCTTGGGCCAAGAAACACGAGAGATGAACATTAGACTGGTGAAAATCTGTCCTTTGGTCTGATGAGTTCAAATTTGATATTTTTGTTTCCAACCACCATGTCTTTCTGAGATGCAGAGTAGATGAACAGATGATCTCTGCATGTGGGGTTCCCACCGTGAAGCATGGAGGAGGTGTGATGGTTTGTGGGGGCTTTGCTGGTAACACTGTCTGTGATTTATTTAGAATTCAAGGCACATTTAACCAGCATGGTTACCATAGCATTCTGCAGCGATACGCCATCCTAGCTGGTTTGTGCAGAGTGGAACTATCTGTTTTTCAACAGCACAATGACCCAACACACCTCCAAGCTGTGTAATGGCTATTTGACCAAGAAGCAGAGTGATGGAATGCTGCATCAGAAAACCTGGCCTCCACAATCACCTGACCTCAACCCAATTGAGATGGTTTGTGTTGAGTTGGACTGCAGAGTAAAGGAATAGCAGCCAAAAGTGCTCAGCATATGTGGGAACTCCTTCAATACTGTTGGAAAGGCATTCCAGGTGAAGCTGGTTGAGAGAATGCAAAGAGTGTGCAAATCTGTCATCAAGGCTTAAAGGGTGGCTACTTTTAAGAATCTCATATAAAATATATTTGGATTTGTTTAACACTTATTTGGTTACTACATTATTCAATATGTGTTATTTCATAGTTTTGATGTCTTCAGTATTATTTTACAATGTTGAAAATTGTAGGTGAGTACTTGAATGAGTCGGTGTGTCCAAACTTTTGACTGGTGCTGGCAAATGTTGACTTCAATGCTTCCACAGTTGTGTCAAGTTGGCTGGATGTCCTTTAGGTGGTGGATCATTCTTGATACACACGGGAAACTGCTGAGCGTGAAGAACTCATTAGCGTTGCGGTTCTTGACACAAACCAGTGCGCATGGCACCTACTAACATACCCTGTTCAAAGGCAGTTATATATTTTGTCTTGCCCATTCACCCTCTGAATGGCACACATACAATCCATGTCTCAATAGTCTCAAGGTGTAAAAATCATTCTTCAACCTGTTTCCCCCCTTCGCCTACACTGATTGAAGTGGATTTAACAAGTGACATCAATAAGGGATTATAGTTTTCAACTGGATTCATTAAGTCAGTCTATGTCATGGAAAGAGCAGGTGTTCATAAAGTTTTGTACACTTAGTGTGTGTTATATATATATATATATATATATATATATATATATATATATACAGTGCCTTGCGAAAGTATTCGGCCCCCTTCAACTTTGCGACCTTTTGCCACATTTCAGGCTTCAAACATAAAGATATAAAACTGTATTTTTTTGTGAAAAATCAACAACAAGTGGGACACAATCATGAAGTGGAACGACATTTATTGGATATTTCAAACTTTTTTAACAAATCAAAAACTGAAAAATTGGGTGTGCAAAATTATTCAGCCCCCTTAAGTTAATACTTTGTAGCGCCACCTTTTGCTGCGATTACAGCTGTAAGTCGCTTGGGGTATGTCTCTATCAGTTTTGCACATCGAGAGACTGAAGTTTTTCCCATTCCTCCTTGCAAAACAGCTCGAGCTCAGTGAGGTTGGATGGAGAGCATTTGTGAACAGCAGTTTTCAGTTCTTTCCACAGATTCTCGATTGGATTCAGGTCTGGACTTTGACTTGGCCATTCTAACACCTGGATATGTTTATTTTTGAACCATTCCATTGTAGATTTTGCTTTATGTTTTGGATCATTGTCTTGTTGGAAGACAAATCTCCGTCCCAGTCTCAGGCACTGAATATATATATATATATATAATATATATATATATATAAGTAAATATATATATAATGTATATATATAAATAAATATATATATACACATTATATATATATAATGTATATATAAATAAATATATATATATATAAATAAAAAAATAAATAAATAAAAAAATATATATATATATATATATATATATATATATATGTGTATGTATGTATGTATGTATGTATGTATGTATGTATGTATGTATGTATGTATGTATGTATGTATGTATGTATGTATGTGTTGCAGAGAGAATGAGAGAGAGAATGAGAGAGAGAGAGAGTGAGGTATGGAGAGAGAATGATATAGATATATAGAGAGAGAGGGAGGGATGGAGAGAGAATGATATAGATATATAGAGAGAGCGAGAGGGAGGGATGGAGAGAATGATAGAGAATGAGTAGTCTGCTCATCAGTAGCTCAAGCTAACAAGAGAAAGCAGATGCATTTGGCTGATTGATCCTTTTCCTCACACTGCCTCTAAATGTGTGTGTGTGCGTGATTGTGTGTGTGCATGTATGTGTGTGTCTATATATATGTGTGTGTGTGTGCGCTTCTGGTGTCCTCGATCTGCAATCTCACATTAACATATTTGAGATGCTGCTTGATTCTACAAAGTGAGACAGTAATTTATGCTCCTCTTGATAGAGAGACAGAAAGGGAGAAAGAGCAGAGAGAAAGGGGAGAGAGAGAGAATGAGGGAGAGAGGGAGAAAGAGAGAGAGCAGAGAGAAAGGGGAGAGAGAGAGAGAATGAGGGAGAGAGGGAGAAAGAGAGAGAGAGAGAGAGGGAGAGAGAGCAGAGAGAAAGGGGAGAGAGTGAGGGAGAGAGGGAGAGAGAGAGTAGAACCGTTTCTACTGCCAACAGATATAGCACGACAACCTCTGAAGATCTTCATTTAGAGACAAGGGGCTGCATCTCAATGTACAGTCGCTGACCCTACCTTTCCCTCATCTCCTCCATGAATAACTAAAAGAGCTCGTCATCCATATTCTAGTCTCCTCAGCTCAGAGGATGAAGAGAACAGGAAGAGAGGAGACAAGGAGAGGGTGGAGAGGACACAAGGAAATGAGGACACAGGCACACACAAACACATAGAACACTCATATTTTGATAGACTGTAAATCTGCCCTATAAATATCAAATTATAACTTTCTGCCTCAAACAATATTAAAACACTAAATTAAACAATGAGGGCTTGGCTAGGCTATCCCCTCTCATACTGAGAACACACACACACACACACACCTCACATGAGGCAAATAAGATGCACCTGATTGTCAGCTGTTTCTAGTCAATAGGTGAGGAGAGAGGTGTATATTAATAATAATAATAATAATAATAATAATAATAATAATAATAATATGGTGCTTATATTTGTCCTATTTCAGGAAGGCCATAGAGATCATCAGGGACAACAACCACCCGAGCCACTGCCTGTTCACTCCGCTATCATCCAGAAGGCGAGGTCAGTAGAAGTGCATCAAAGCTGGGACCGAGAGACTGAAAAACAGCTTCTATCTCAAGGCCATCAGACTGTTAAACAGACTGATTAAACAGACTGATGTT
This sequence comes from Oncorhynchus masou masou, assembly GCF_036934945.1. Taxonomy (NCBI): domain Eukaryota; kingdom Metazoa; phylum Chordata; class Actinopteri; order Salmoniformes; family Salmonidae; genus Oncorhynchus; species Oncorhynchus masou. Next base: position 72,524,937 of record NC_088239.1, on the reverse strand, counting down.
AAACAGCCATCACTAACATTGATTGGCTGCTGCCAACATACTGACTCAACTCCAGCCACTTTAATAATGGAAAAATGAATGTAATAAATGTATCACTAGCCACTTTAAATAATGACACTTAATATGTTTACATACCCTACATTACTCATCTCATATGTATATACTGTACTCTATACCATCCACAGCATCTTGCCTATGCCGTTCTAAACCATCACTCATTGAAAAAAAAATGTATGTACATATTCTTATTCATTCCTTTACACTTGTTTTTATAAGGTAGTTATTGTGAAATTGTTAGGTTAGATTACTCGTTGGATATTACTGCATTGTCGGAACTAGAAGCACAAGCATTTCGCTACACTCGCATTAACATCTGCTAACCATGTGTTTGTGACAAATCAAATTTGATTTGATTTTAATGATGGACTGTTGTTTCTCTTTGCTTATTTGAGCTGTTCTTGCCATAATATGGACTTGGTCTTTCACCAAATAGGACTATCTTCTGTATACCAACTCTACCTTGTCACAACACAACTGATTGTCTCAAACACAAGGAAATATATTCACAACTGTTAATTGAAATGCATTTCGGGTTGAATACCTCATGAAGCTGGTTGAGAGAATGCTAAGAGTGTGTAAGCTGTCAAGGCAAAGGGTGGCTACTTTGAAGAATCTCAAATATAAAATATATTTTGATTTGTTGAATACTTTTTTGGTTACTACATGATTCCATATGTGTTATTTCATAGTTTTGATATCTTCACTATTGTTTTACAATGTAGAAAATAGTAAAGAAAAAAAAACTTGAGTAGGTGTGTCCAAACTTTTGACTAGTACTGTATATACAGTTGAAGTCGGACGTTTACATACACCTTAGCCAAATACATTTAAACTCAGTTTTTCACAATTCCTGACATTTAATCCTAGTAAAAATTCCCTGTTTTAGGTCAGTTAGGATGACCATTTTATTTTAAAGAATGTGAAATGTCAGAATAATGGTAGAGAGAATGACTTATTTCAGCTTTTATTTCTTTCATCACATTGCCAGTAGGTCAGAAGTTTACATACACTCAATTACTATTTGGTAGCATTGCCTTTCAATTGTTTAACATGGGTCAAAAGTTTTGGGTAGCCTTCCACAAGCTTCCCACAATAAGTTGGGTGAATTTTGGCCCATTCCTCCTGACAGAGCTGGTGTAACTGAGTCAGGTTTGTAGGCCTCCTTGCTCGCACACGCTTTTTCAGTTCTGCCCACACATTTTCTATAGGATTGAGGTCAGGGCTTTATGATGGCCACTCCAATACCTTGACTTTGTTGTCCTTAAGCCATTTTGCCACAACTTTGGATGTATGCTTGGGGTCATTGTCCATTTGGAAGACCCATTTGCGACCAAGTTTTAACTTCCTGACTGATGTCTTGAGATGTTGCTTCAATATATCCACATAATTTTCCATCCTCGTGATGTCAACTATTTTGTGAAGTGCACCAGTCCCTCCTGTGGCAAAGCTCCCCCACAACATGATGCTGCCAACCCTGTGCTTCCCGGTTGGGATGGTGTTTTTTGGCTTGCAAGCCTCCTACTTTTTCCTCCAAACATAATGATGGTCATTATGGCCAAACAGTTCCATTTTTGTTTCATCTGACCAGAGGACATTTCTCCAAAAAGTATGAACTTTGTCCCTATGTGCAGTTGCAAACCGTAGTCTGGCATTTTTATGGTGGTTTTGGAGCAGTGGCTTCTTCCTTGCTGAGCGGCCTTCAGGTTGTCGATATAGGACTTGTTTTACTGTGGATATAGATACTTTTGTACCTGTTTCCTCCAGCATCTTCACAAGGTCCTTTGCTGTTGTTCTGGGATTGATTTGCACTTTTCGCACCAAAGTACGTTCATCTCTAGGAGACAGAACGCGTCTCCTTCCTGAGCGGGTATGACGGGTGCGTGGTCCCATGGCGTTTATACTTGCGTACTATTGTTTGTACAGATGAACGTAGTACCTTCAGTTGTTTGGAAATTGCTCCTAAGGATGAACCAGACTTGTGGAGGTCTAAAAAAAACAGTCTGAGTTCTTGGTTGATTTCTTTTGATTTTCCCATGATGTCAAGCAAAGAGGCACTGAGTTTGAAGGTAGGCCTTGAAATACATCCACAGGTACACCTCCAAATTACTCAAATGATGTCAATTAACCTATCAGAAGCTCCTAAAGCCATGACATAATTTTCTGGAATTTTCCAAGCTGTTTAAAAGCACAGTCAACTTAGTGTATGTAAAAGTGAAATAATCAGTCTGTAAATAATTGTTGGAAAAATTAGTTGTTAATTAACAAGAAATTTGTGGAGTGGTTGAAACACAGTTTTAATGACTCCAACCTAAGTGTATGTAAACTTCCGACTTCAACTGTATACACATATATATATATATCTTACACTACACACACACTGCATAGGGATGAGAAAGCTAACTTTATATCGTATAGTTTCACCAGATACCACACAGCTTACCCACCATGCAGCTATTTGACAGTTGGCACATATTGTGTGTGGGTGGATGTGTCTCACCTCTGGCTGAGAGCTTTTTAGTATTGATGATTTTGGCAGCATATTCCTGGCCGGTACAAAGTTTGACACAGCGGCGCACCACTGAAAACGCTCCCCTGGGAAACAAAGGCAGATAAAACAGGTGTTAGGCATCACCTGGCCTTGGCAGCATCTCAATATTCTAGTCATTTCCTCTACTGTCTCATTTGTCTCCTTTCCTTCATTCCCACTGATCTTAAAGAACTGGACAGGTTGAAAGCATATCCTTATTCACTTCCCCTCTGCTGCTTTCACATCTGCCTTTCATCTGCATTTCTCCTGAAAGGAGTCATTGAGTGTGAGACATGTGACAAGCAGCACAGCAGCACATCATGCAAATGAGAAGACTCAAGAGAAAACAACAGAAACGGTCTTTCAAGGATTTCTTTGTGTGTGCGTGCAACCGTTTGTGTGTGTCTGCATCTGTGTGAGAGGGAGAGAGTGAGACAGAGCGTGCATGCACCGTAGCAGTGCTGGTATTTTGGGGAGAGCTTGCATAACTAACTCAGCAGGGAAAACAGCAGTAACCGTCTGTGTCGTTTTCTCTGAGCTATATATAGAACACCTTAGTACTGTTACACAATAAGACACACACACTCTAACCTGACTGTCTCACACATTCTCATGCTTACACTAGACCCCACGTCTCACACACACACACTTATAATGCCATGACAGGTGAGTCTGTAAGAGTATATATATATACAGAGACAGCAGGCTTATGACAGCAGAGAAAGACTTGTGAGACACACACAGACACACACCAAAAGGGGACAATCTGCCATCCTTACAGGAACTGTAATGAAGGTCCTGTTATCTCTTGGGGCAGCTGCTGCCACCACAGCATGGCGATTGTCTCTGGCTAATCACACAGGCCAGTACACACACGCATGGCGATTGTCTCTGGCTAATCACACAGGCCAGAACACACACGCATGGCGATTGTCTCTGGCTAATCACACAGGCCAGAACACACACGCATGGCGATTGTCTCTGGCTAATCCCACAGGCCAGAACACACACGCATGGCGATTGTCTCTGGCTAATCACACAGGCCAGAACACACACGCATGGCGATTGTCTCTGGCTAATCACACAGGCCAGAACACACACAGCATGGCGATTGTCTCTGGCTAATCACACAGGCCAGAACACACACAGCATGGCGATTGTCTCTGGCTAATCACACAGGCCAGAACACACACGCATTGCGATTGTCTCTGGCTAATCACACAGGCCAGAACACACACGCATGGCGATTGTCTCTGGCTAATCACACAGGCCAGAACACACACGCATAGTGAGTCTCTGGCTAATCACACAGGCCAGAACACACACGCATGGCGATTGTCTCTGGCTAATCACACAGGCCAGAACACACACAGCATGGCGATTGTCTCTGGCTAATCACACAGGCCAGAACACACACAGCATGGCGATTGTCTCTGGCTAATCACACAGGCCAGAACACACACGCATTGCGATTGTCTCTGGCTAATCACACAGGCCAGAACACACACGCATGGCGATTGTCTCTGGCTAATCACACAGGCCAGAACACACACGCATAGTGAGTCTCTGGCTAATCACATAGGCCAGAACACACACAGCATGGCGATTGTCTCTGGCTAATCACACAGGCCAGAACACACACGCATTGCGATTGTCTCTGGCTAATCACACAGGCCAGAACACACACGCATGGCGATTGTCTCTGGCTAATCACACAGGCCAGAACACACACAGCATGACGATTGTCTCTGGCTAATCACACAGGCCAGAACACACACGCAGGGCGATTGTCTCTGGCTAATCACACAGGCCAGAACACACACGCATAGCGATTGTCTCTGGCTAATCACACAGGCCAGAACACACACGCATGGCGATTGTCTCTGACTAATCACACAGGCCAGAACACACACGCATGGCGATTGTCTCTGGCTAATCACACAGGCCAGAACACACACGCATGGCGATTGTCTCTGGCTAATCACACAGGCCAGAACACACACGCATGGCGATGTCTCTGGCTAATCACACAGGCCAGAACACACACGCATAGCGATTGTCTCTGGCTAATCACACAGGCCAGAACACACACGCATGGCGATTGTCTCTGGCTAATCACACAGGCCAGAACACACACGCATGGCGATTGTCTCTGGCTAATCACACAGGCCAGAACACACACGCATGGCGATTGTCTCTGGCTAATCACACAGGCCAGAACACACACGCATAGCGATTGTCTCTGGCTAATCACACAGGCCAGAACACACACGCATGGCGATTGTCTCTGGCTAATCACACAGGCCAGAACACACACGCATGGCGATTGTCTCTGGCTAATCACACAGGCCAGAACACACACGCATAGTGAGTCTCTGGCTAATCACACAGGCCAGAACACACACAGCATGGCGATTGTCTCTGGCTAATCACACAGGCCAGAACACACACGCCATGGCGATTGTCTCTGGCTAATCACACAGGCCAGAACACACACGCATAGTGATTGTCTCTGGCTAATCACACAGGCCAGAACACACACGCATAGCGATTGTCTCTGGCTAATCACACAGGCCAGAACACACACGCATGGCGATTGTCTCTGGCTAATCACACAGGCCAGAACACACACGCATAGCGATTGTCTCTGGCTAATCACACAGGCCAGAACACACACGCATGGCGATTGTCTCTGGCTAATCACACAGGCCAGAACACACACGCATGGCGATTGTCTCTGGCTAATCACACAGGCCAGAACACACACGCATAGTGAGTCTCTGGCTAATCACACAGGCCAGAACACACACAGCATGGCGATTGTCTCTGGCTAATCACACAGGCCAGAACACACACGCCATGGCGATTGTCTCTGGCTAATCACACAGGCCAGAACACACACGCATAGTGATTGTCTCTGGCTAATCACACAGGCCAGAACACACACAGCATGACGATTGTCTCTGGCTAATCACACAGGCCAGAACACACACGCATTGCGATTGTCTCTGGCTAATCACACAGGCCAGAACACACACGCATGGCGATTGTCTCTGGCTAATCACACAGGCCAGAACACACACGCATTGCGATTGTCTCTGGCTAATCACACAGGCCAGAACACACACGCACACCAGTGAACCTGCAGTTACATATACAAATGAACTACACGCTTTGCCATAAAGGTCCAGACCTCTTAGTATAGAACTCCTAGTATTAGGGGCTACACTTTATGGTAATATGTGCAGCAAATGTTTGGATTCAATAATGGTACCATCTCTACAGTTCTGTTTGCATAAGGATGTATTATGATCTATACAATATGTTTCTCCTCCTGACAGAGAATGAGGAGAATACTCCCCCCTACCCAGTCCCATCCAGCACAGCCTGACACACCTATCCTGCTATGTGATACAATTTATATCTCTCTCTCTCTGTCTCTCACTCACCCTCTCTCTCACCCTCTCTGTCTCTCACTCACCCTCTCGGTCTCTCTCTCACACCCTCTCTCTCTCACACCCTCTCTCCCTCTCACACCCTCTCTCATACACAGTCACACACACACCTATCTTTCCATCCTCTCTCAAGACCCCAATTACAAAACATCCCATGCTGCTCTGATCTCTGACAGCTCAAATTGGCACACTTCCTCTCTCTTCAGACTGTTATATCATGTCCCCAGTCCCCACTGATGCTGTTATTGCAGACCATGCAGCAAGCAGATCAAATGTAGGCTAGCCTGTCTTTAATATTCAAGTTTATATATTGTATTGTCATGTCGAGGCTACACTTCAAAACAGAGTCAAAACGTGCGTTTTGTTTAACTGTGTTGCTACGAACGTAACAGATCAGCAGAGATGAGCTCTGACCCCCATTCCGCTGCGCTGCCGCTCCAACAACCCATACACATCTGCAGACATGCAACTATGCAAAGCAACCATAGAATAACAGGATGAGGATACAATGATGGTGCCATCATAAAGCAATAATGCAGCAACGCCTTACTTTCCGAGTTCTTCGTATAGTTGGAAATCGTCCGTAAAACGTGTACAGGTAGTCACTGCCATCTTCCGTTTATTCGCGAGGGTTGTGCGCCCAAAATAAATCCGTCTTCAATTGAATTTATATTGGATGTATCCGTATAGTAGCCTAGTTATTCTATGTAAAAAAAATGCCGCGGTGTAATGCGTTTTCTGTCCAGAGAGCACTAGGAACCAGGCCTCAAGATATGTAGGCTATTCGAGTGGAGGAGAGGCAGTGGTGCTTCTCTCTCTCTCTCTCTCTCTCTCTCTCTCTCTCTCTCTCTCTCTCTCTCTCTCTCTCTCTCTCTCTCTCCGAAAGTGTTTCGTTCAATCGCCGTTCACTCCGTTTCTGCACCAGCGAGCGCGCTGTAAATTCAACACAGCATTTCCCCACCACCAGGGGGAATTGCAACGGCTCGACAACACCTGGCACATCAGAATCAGATATGTTCTTTACAGGCTTTGGCATCATCACCAATCATGTGTAGCAGCTGGAACACCTATAGCCTAAAGGCAATACAATTGATTGAGGTATTTTTTAACAGTGTTGAAACTGTTAGACAGGTAAATAAACTGTAAACTGTTATACTTTGATTATCGTATTTTTTCAATGACCCGACACACCAATTGAAATCAAAGTGTGGTCCATGGTAGGCAACATCAGTGCTTGAGGTGGGCCGGTGCTCAACGCAGTATCGCAAAATGTATCCTGCGATAACTGGCCACTCTTGTAAGATAGAATTGACTCTAAAGCATGACGAATAAAAACTCCTAAATATACCATTTCAGTCCACTTGAAGAACTGGGCAACTTAAAGCACCAGTGTAACTGACCTGGATGTAACTGACCTGGCATGGAAGAGATCTACGGAGTCATAGGCTGCTACTGTCTATTGTCTCTATTCTTGGATTGTTCTTCTGCACTGATATCACGAATAACTCTATTCTTAGGAGCAAAGCTTCTACACTTCAGACCTGAGAAAGACAATCATTTTGATCTTCAAAGAATTGTCTGTGACTGTATGAATCTTTAAAGATTTGTCTGTGACTGTATTAATGTTTAAAGACTTGTCTGTGACTGTATGAATCTTTAAAAGAACTGTCAGTGACTGTGCTAATCTTTAAATAACTCTCTGTGACTGTATTAATCTATAAATAACTATCTGTGACTACTCATCTCTAAAGAACTGTCTGTGATTGTATTTATCTTTAAAGAACGGGCTGTCGGTGTCTATGCTGTCTGTCTGAGCATCTGACCAGCTGTAGATATATTAGTTCTGATATCCATATTTGACCTTATTCATCTGATATTGCCATTCTCAGACCAAGAAGGAATATTGTACTGCACTCAGGAGAATCAGAGATCTTTTTATAGCGCCCTCCTTTGACACTACTGTTAAATGTCAGGTCTGTCACCAGGCACCTCTGTAGATCGACAGGGACCCAGAGACATATAGAGATCTCTACTTAGCAGCAATCCATTTTGCTTGGACATTGCCATTGAGGGCTTTCACCATTTTAAAGTAGACTTCTTCAAATGGTTTTGTCTAGTTTATAAATGTATTTCAGGTATATCACCGCCATCTAATGGCCACAATAAATAAATTACCAGATTTGGTTCAAGACTCCAGCACTGCAAGTGGTGGTAAATCAACAATATTATCTTTACACTTTTCTCCAAAAATCTAAAGTAAATAGACTACTTGAAAGTGGATATTGCCTCAATGTGGGTGCTTTGGTGTGTTTAGACCCCAGGAATAGAAGCTGCTGCCTTTGCAGGATGGAGAAGGGATTCCTAATAAATACAACAAAAATGGCACTTCCCATTCTGCCGCAGACGCCATAATGGCAGATACAATGTTGAGAACTCTTTGCATCTCTATGGCACGGACGCATAGGTTTTAATGCCGCTCCACAGCACACAGCGTAGCCTAGTGGTTAGAGCGTTGGACTAGTATCCGGAAGGTTGCAAGTTCAAACCTCCGAGCTGACAAGGTACAAATCTGTCGTTCTGCCCCTGAACAGGCAGTTAACCCACTGTTCCTAGGACGTCATTGAAAATAAGAATTTGTTCTTAACTGACTTGCCTAGTTAAATAAAGGTAAAAAAAATAACAGACACATCAGTGCAGGTTTTATTTAACTTCATTTATTTCAGGCACACAGTACTGACACAACTCAGTAAAATGGCAGGGAGGTATTTAGCCAACCAATATTAGTCTACATGTAAAACACCACAGACATCTGGACCTGGAAGTTGCCCCTCCACTTCAATGGTGAAGGTTAGGATATGGAGAGGGTAATCTGATCCTAGACCTGTGTCTGTACAGCTATCTCCTAGGTCCAGGTGTGTTCAGTGGGAAAACAGACATTTAAACAGGTATGTTCAGGGTCATGTTCATTAGGGCCCAAAATGGAAAGGGTTTTTAAAATGTTTTGCAATGGAAAGAGTGAATGAGCGTTCAGGGAGTGCAGGAAGTTCCTCACAGTTTGTATTTTTTCTTCTGTTTGGTCCCTAATGAACACAACCTGGGTATGTCACATCAGTCAGAACACAGTAACAAAGCTCATCTCCCTCCTATTCAAAGATCACTCAGAAAAAGAAAGAAAATCTTAAAATACCAGGCAGTTTCTACTGATAAATCTGCTAACCCTCCTCAGTCTCTCAATCACAATCCCCAACATTGTGTGATCACATCTGTACGGCGCTGGAGGGGATGTCGAACATGGAGGGATCAAACTGTTGTCCTTTGAAGGGAGAGCCCTCAGCATCCCACCCCTTCTTCAGCATGTCATGCACCTTCTACATGAGGAGAGAGAGAGAGAACTTGTGAGAATGGAATGCCCACATATATACAGTGCATTCGGAAAGTATTCAGACCCCTTGACTTGTTCCACATTTTGCTATGATACAACCTTATTCCGAAATTGATTAAATCGTTATCCACCCTCATCAATCTACATGAAAAACTGAAAAATTACATTCAGTATTGAGACCCTTTACTCAGTACTTTATTGAAGCACCTTTGGCAGCGATTACAGCATCAAGTCTTCTTGGGTATGATGCTACCAAGCTTGGCACACCTGTATATGGGGAGTTTCTCCCGTTTTTCTCTGCAGATCCTCTCAAGCTCTATCAGGTTGGATGGGGAGCGTTGCTGAACAGCTGTTTTCAGTTCTCTCCAGAGATGTTCGATAGGGTTCAAGTCCGAGCTCTGGCTGGGCCACTCAAGGACATTCAGAGACTTGTCCCAAAGCCACTCCTGCGTTGTCATGGCTGTGTGCTTAGGGTCATTGTCCTGTTGGAAGGTGAACCTTCACCCCAGTCTGAGGTCCTGAGAGCTCTGGAGCAGGTTTTCATCAATGGTCTCTCTGTAATTTGCTCCATTCATCTTTGCCTTGATCCTAACTACTCTCCCAGTCGCGCAGCTGAAAAACATCCCCGCCACATGATGCTGCCACCATCATTCTTCACCGTAGGGATGGTGCCAGGTTTCCTCCAGACGTGACACTTGGCATTCCAGCTAAATAATTAAATCTTGGTTTCATCAGACCAGAATATCTTGTTTCTCATGGTCTGAGAGTCGTTTGGGTGCCTTTTGGCAAACTCCAAGCGGGCTGTCATATGACTTTCACTGAGGAGTGGCTTCTGTCTGGCCATTACCATAAAGCCCTGATTGGTGGAGTGCTGTATAGATCATTGTCCTTCTCGAAGGCTTCTCGATCGCCACAGAGGAACTCTGGAGCTCTGTCAGAGTGACCATCAGGTTCTTGGTCATCTCCCTGACCAGGGCTCTTTTCAACCATTTGCTCAGTTTGGCCAGGTGGCCAGCTCTAGGAAGAGTTGGTGGTTCCAAACATCTTCCATTTAAGAATTATGGAGGCCACTGTGTTCTTAGGGACCTTCAATGCTGTAGAAATATTGTGTGTAGATTGATGAGGGGAAAAAACAATGTAATCCATTTTAGAACAAGGCTGTAACGTAACAAAATGTGGAAAAGGTCAAAGGGTCGGAATACTTTCAGAATACACTGTACATAAAATACAAATACAGAACTGCACAATTGGACTCAACATAGTTCAGCCACAAATTCCTCCACATGTCCCTAAAGTTAAAGTCGGAAGTTTACATACATTTGAACCCAGTTTGCACAATTCCTGACATTTAATCCTAGTAAATAACCTGTTTTAGGTCAGTTAGGATCACCACTATATTTTAAGAATGTGAAATTTCAGAATAATAGTAGAGAGAATGATTTCTTTCAGCTTTCATTTCTTTCATCACATTCCCAGTGGGTCAGAAGTTCACACACTCAATTAGTATTCGGTAGCATTGCCTTTAAATTGTTTAACCTGGGCTTCCCACAATAAGTTGGGTGAATTTTGGCCCATTCCTTATGACAGAGCTGGTGTAACTGAGTCAAGTTTGTAGGCCTCCTTGCTCACACACACATTTTCAGTTCTGCTCACAAATGTTCTATAGGATTGAAGTCACAGCTTTGTGATGGCCACTCCAATACCTTGACTTTTGTTGTCCTTAAGCCATTTTGGATGTATGCTTTGGGTCATTGTCCATTTGGAAAAACCCATTTGCGACCAAGCTTTAACTTCCTGACTGATGTCTTGAGATGTTGCTTCAATAAATCCACATAATTTTAATCCCTCATGATGCCATCTATTTTGTGAAGTGCACCAGTCCCTCCTGCAGAAAAGCACCCCCACAACATGATGCTGCCACCCCCGTGCTTCACGGTTGGGGCGGTGTTCTTCGCTTGCAAGCCTCCCCCTTTTTCCTCCAAACATAACGATGGTGATTATGGCCAAACAGTTCCATTTTTGTCACCCGACCAGAGAACATTTCTCCAAAAAGTATGATCTTTGTCCCCATGTGCAGTTGCAAACCGTAGTCTGACTTTTTTATGTCGGTTTTGGAGCTGTGGCTTCTTCCTTGCTTGCTGAGCAGCCTTTCAGGTTATGTCGATATAGGACTCGTTTTACTGTGGATATAGATACTTTTGTACCGGTTTCCTACAGCATCTTCACAAGGTCCTTTGCTGTTGTTCTGGGATTGATTTGCACTTTTCACACAAAAGTGTGTTTATCTCTAGGAGACAGAACGTTTGTTTGTACAGGTGAACGTGGTACCTTCAGGCATTTGGAAATTGCTCCCTAGGACGAACCAGACTTGTGGAGGTCTACAATTTTTTTTCCTGAGGTCTTGGCTGATTTCTTTTGATTTTCCCATGATGTCAAGCAAAGAGGCACTGGGTTTGAAGATAGGCCTTGAAATACATCCACAGGTACACCTCCAATTGACTCAAATGATGTCAATTAGCCTATCAGAAGGTTCTAAAGCCATGACATCATTGTCTGGAATTTTCCAAGCTGTTTAAAAGCACACTCAATTTTGTGTATGTAAACTTCTGACCCACTGGAATTGTGATACAGTGAATTATAAGTGAAATAATCTGTCTATAAACAATTGTTGGAAAATTACTTGTGTCATGCGCCAAGTAGATGTCCTAACCCACTTGCCAAAACTAGTTTGTTAACAAGAAATTTGTGGAGTGGTTGAAAAACAAGTTTTAATGACTCCAACCTAAGTGCATGTAAACTTCCGACTTGTAAACTGTATACCCTTCTCAACATCATGAGGCTTAGGTTAGTTTGATGGTAGTGTATGCATGTTTACGTGTGTGTGTGTCCACTCTTGTGCATGTGTGTGTGTGCTCTCACCATCTCGTGGCTCTGGGGCTTGCCCTGTAGTTTCTGGTGGTAGTCGAAGGTGAGTCTGTCCAGCACGGCATGCTCCTCCTCATCCACGGTGGCCATGGAGCGCTCTCTGTTGATCTGGTTCACATCAATCTCCTTCTCCCCTTTCAACACAGCACTCCACCAGACCTCCCCACTCTTACTGAGAGACAACTACAGGGAGAGGGAGGAAGGCTGTGTCAGTGAGTGAGTGTGTCTAGATAAATTTGTAGGTGTGTGTGTGTGTGTCACTCACCACCACACAACATCCAGGCTCCAGGCTCCATAGTGAGTTCTCAGTGTTGATCTTATGTGTGAGCTCTCCTTCCATCAGGACCGTCTCTCCTGCCTCCTCCTTCAAACACACACGCACACTGCCTGGCTGCATGTTCACACACACCTGGCACGGACACACACAAAGAGAAGTTAAAGCATGAGTACTTCACAAACATTACATGGTACAACCCCAGGAGAAATGTTAAACTCGAGAATAAACTGGCCACAGAAAACTCATCACATCATAATAATTCAAACAGGCATTTATAAACATTAAGGATTTGCTTTTAAAAGGTTGAAATATGTAGAAAGAGGAGCACTGTGGTGGCCGTGTTCACCTGTCTGCCCTTGACGACGGTCTTGGGAACGTGGACCCGGACCTCAACGTCGGTGTAGTCCTGAGACCAGCTGTAGGTGTCCCTCACCGCCCCATTGTAACTATCTGGACTGGCCTGTTGCACCACCTGACCACTGACACACACACACACACAGTGGAAGAAGCACTCGATACAAGGGTTGGTATTAGGGTGGGTTTTGAGTTGCCACTAAGGAGATTCTACCAAATTCAAAACTGCCAACATGTATTTGTAAAGCATTTCAGCAAATATGTAAATGTCCCATCTATAAAAGGTTTTAACAGTTGTGGACCTGTTCTGTGCAACTTTGTGGACCCTTTTCTAAAGCATTGAAAAAGCTCAGAGAAAGAACCTGTCATACTGGCATGGCCAAGAGAGGCAGTACAATACTAACTCTGTAGATGCTGAACAGGCTGCTGCATGGTCTCCATGTGATGACTGCTGGGCCACACTGCTGCAATGGGGCTGTGGAATAGAGTCTGGAGCTTGGCTGGAAGAGGCTTGGCTGGAGGAGGTAGTGCACGAGGCTGCACTGGGCTCTCCAGAAGCTGAGTCACAGCTCTCTCTCTGGGCATCAGGCTCTGTCTTCTCCCCCCTCGGCTCCTCTGGCTGCTCAGTGGCCTGTAACTCCAGCTCCTGCACCGCGGGGGGCACCATCCTGGCCTCCTGTCTCTGCTGCAGCTCCCTTTGTTGCCTCTCTCTGTCCTGCTCAGCCACATGCTCAAACAGACGGAAGGACTGTGGAGAATAACAGAGACATGACAAGCTAAGTCCATAATCAACCCCTATCACTTTTTGTGCACCTCAAAGGTAGTCTGCAAGATGGCATCATCATAGAAAAGGGGACGACATCCCAACTTATAACCAAATCAGCCTAACATCAGACTAACATCTCTTCCCATACGAGTTTAGACACAAGGAGAGATAACAACAATGGTAGTCTTGACAGATTAGGTCAGCGTAGCCTAGTGGTTAGAGCGTTGGACTAGTAACTGGAAGGTTGTGAGTTCAAACCCCCGAGCTGACCTCCGAGCTGACAAGGTACAAATCTGTCGTTCTGCCCCTGAACAGGCAGTTAACCCACTGTTCCCAGGCCGTCATTGAAAATAAGAATGTGTTCTTAACTGACTTGCCTGGTTAAATAAAGGTAAAATAAAATAAAACTGTTAACCTATCATAGCAGGTGTAAAAGAAAATGCATGAGCAGAGTTCCCACATCTGCTGAATCCCTGAAAACCGGATACAACCGACTGTTGGCAACTGCGTTAAGGGTGGGTCATATGCCACATTCAAAACAACTGTAGCAATCATAGCCAAATACCATCCGGTCACGCAGGGCGCCTGACCTCCAGGGCCCACACCCCTAACTAATTTCCCGCAATTCTACACATTTTACCATGCCATGATAATGATACCTGAGTGAGAGTGACTAACAAAATCAATGGGTCCCCCTGGAGGTCAGGGCCCTGGGCACATGACCTGCGTGACAGGTCGGTATTTGGCAATGATTACTAGAAGTTGAGATAGCTGGCTCGACTAATTTACCAATCTAAAAATGTTTAGCTGACATGGCTAATTGAGTGACGAAGTGACCGACATAACATGAGAAAAATTGTTGATATACAACCAAATTTCGAACTTGCACCTTATGTATTCTACTATTCTAACTCTCAACAATAAGTTGAGATCAAGACTGAGTTCATTAAGCGCGGTTGCTTATGCCTGGAGCAGGCCCCTGTTCAAGACCACTTGACTCGGAATTACTAGTCGGAAACTCGGGCATCTTTCTAAAGTTCTCATTTACATTTAAGTCATTTAGCAGACGCTCTTATCCAGAGCGACTTACAAATTGGTGAATTCACCTTCTGACATCCAGTGGAACAGCCACTTTACAATAGTGCATCTAAATAATTTAAGGGGGGGGGGGGGGAGATCACGTCATGATTTTTATCTTGTTTTTTCCGAGTTCCCTGTTGTCTTGAAAGCACCATCTGTTGATGTTGTTGGTAAATCGACCCGTTGTTTATGCTGATGTCATACTACTAAGTGTACGTTTAAAAATTACATCTATATTGAGCAGAGGTCTATGGATAGGATGGACACGTTACATTTTTAGCAATGCTTTTTTTACTGATAAAAACTAGATCATTGTATCCGCAGTGGAGCCCAGTTTCATAATATTACCATGTTTTTTATTTCACCTTTATTTAACCAGGTAGGCTAGTTGAGAACAAGTTCTCATTTACAACTGCGACCTGGCCAAGATAAAGCATAGCAGTGTGAACAGACAACACCACAGAGTTACACATGGAGTAAACAATAAACAAGTCAATAACACAGTAGAAAAAAAAGAGTCTATATACATTGTGTGCAAAAGGCATGAGGAGGTAGGCGAATAATTACAATTTAGCAGATTAACACTGGAGCGATAAATGATCAGATGGTCATGTACAGGTAGAGATACTGGTGTGCAAAAGAGCAGAAAAGTAAATAAATATAAACAGTATGGGGATGAGGCAGATAAATTGGGTGGGCTATTTACCGATGGACTATGTACAGCTGCAGCGATCGGTTAGCTGCTCAGATAGCAGATGTTTGAAGTTGGTGAGGGAGATAAAAGTCTCCAACTTCGGCGATTTTTGCAATTAGTTACAATCACAGGCAGCAGAGAACTAGAACGAAAGGCGGCCAAATGAGGTGTTGGCTTTAGGGATGATCAGTGAGATACACCTGCTGGAGCGCGTGCTACAGGTGGGTGTTGCCATCGTGACCAGTGAACTTAGATAAGGCGGAGCTTTACCTAGCATGGACTTGTAGATGACCTGGAGCCAGTGGGTCTGGCGACGAATATGTAGCGAGGGCCAGCTGACTAGAGCATACAGGTCGCAGTGGTGGGTGGTATAAGGTGCTTTAGTAACAAAACGGATGGCAGTGTGATAACTAGATGCAGTTTGCTGAGTAGAGTATTGAAAGCTATTTTGTAGATGACATCGCCGAAGTCGAGGATCGGTAGGATAGTCAGTTTTACTAGGGTAAGTTTGGCGGCGTAAGTGAAGGAGGCTTTGTTGCGGAATAGAAACCCGACTCTAGATTTGATTTTAGATTGGAGATGTTTGATATGCGTCTGGAAGGAGAGTTTACAGTCTAGCCAGACACCTAGGTACTTATAGATGTCCACATATTCTAGGTCGGAACCATCAAGGGTGGTGATGCTAGTCGGGCGTGCAGGTGCATGCCCGACTAGCATGTTGTTTGGAGTGCAAATGCTTGTTTGGAGGTTAGATAGCACATGGAGTGTTGTATGGCATTGAAGCTCATTTGGAGGTTAGATAGCACATTGTCCAAGGAAGGGCCAGAAGTATACAGAATGGTGTCGTCTGCGTAGAGGTGGATCAGGGAATCGCCCGCAGCAAGAGCAACATCATTGATATATACAGAAAAGAGTCGGCCCGAGAATTGAACCCTGTGGCACCACCATAGAGACTGCCAGAGGACCGGACAACATGCCCTCCGATTTGACACACTGAACTCTGTCTGCAAAGTAGTTGGTGAACCAGGCAGGGCAGTCATTAGAAAAACCGAGGCTACTGAGTCTGCCGATAAGAATATGGTGATTGACACAGTCGAAAGCCTTGGCCAGGTCGATGAAGACGGCTGCACAGTACTGTATTTTATCGATGGCGGTTATGATATCGTTTAGTACCTTGAGCGTGGCTGAGGTGCACCCGTGACCGGCTCGGGAAACCAGATTGCACAGCTGGTTGCTGTAGTTTGGAAGTAATCACGAAAAAACAGGCCTTGTTTTAGGGCATTTTCACCCTGCCAGCTCCAATTAGTTCTATTGAGCACCATGGTACCAACTACCTTCCGAACATTCTAGGGGGCAAAATGGATAGCCTAATCGGCTAACACAGCTACAGCTAGCTACAGTAGTAAGTAAGCTACATGTGCTACCTTTAGGACCATTTTCTCGGCCACCCCTGGAGGGAAGCCCATACGGTCGTTGGGGGTTGACAGCAGACGGTAAAAGTCTGTCTTGCGGTACAGGAAGCCGAAGTAGACCTGAAGGAAATTCTGGATGTTTCCAACATGCTGCAAGATTCCAAGCAAAGCGTTGTCATACAACTCTGTCATTTCCATGGGCGACGCCATTGTAGATTTGAAACTTTCTGCGTAATTTGTCAAACTGTTGAAACTTGACGCAAAATACTATTGTATTTCAATAAATGTATCTTTATCGCAAAAATGTTTAGTTGTCCGTTGAGTTTGAGATTGTGCTCCCAAGCTAGCTGGATAGCTATTTTGATTTTTAGGTACGAACTGAAAATTGTCCCCAAGGTAACACCACCACCCGCAAAATAAGGTTCCTATGTGAAAACACTGTTTTCTAATACAATACATTGTGTTGAATATAATGCATCCATATCAATATATATAATCAATAACAATGTAATTGGTGTTTATATAATTGTACATCTTGATACAATGAGAACGACTAATGTCTGTCTCTTCCCACAAACCCTTTCATCAGTCAAAATGTCTGCTTCCTTGAGTTGTCAGAGTGTGATATCGGTGACAAACATGTTGACATTCGTTCAATAATTTGTTCAATAACAGTTTGAGATTATTCTACTTTAAAGTGTTGTGAAATATTCTAACGATGACCAGTTGTTTTGATACGTGGGCGAGGCTTTGACAAATAGCGTGTTTCTGGCTAGCCAATTATATAGCAGCTAACGTTAGCCAATGTTACTTGGCTGTTGCTCGCGTCTTTGTTTTCACACCTTTGCCCCACAGAACGCGCTTGCCAGAGTCGGCACTTCGATATACAATAACTCTGCAACACGAGCACTTCATGTCACTGCAGCATGCTGCAAGGTATGTATTCAACCTGACGGTTAATGACATTGACTGGCTGCTAAAAAGAGCCTCCAACTTGGCATCTGGTACTTTCCCTTTTGTGTTGTCAGAATCGTGCAGCTCGTATTCGGGTGGGGAAGGAAGACCGACCACTAACCTATGAGCAAGCACTCCACCTCCACCACATAGGACACCGCAAGTTGGCTCTCCCAGCACACTAGTGAGTCACTGTCTAGTTTCCCCCACTTATCTGACCTTGTACAAGCTAACTCAGTGTATAGCTATTAACAATGTTACTGTCAATACGCTGGGCTTGGTTACAGACTAACCATAGTGATCAGATAGAAATGCTGACCAACTTGATCATTGTGTGTCAAATGAGACCTAACCTTTCTCCCTCCATCCCGTTCTTTATCTCCTAGGTAACCTACAGGGAGGAGCATCAGATCGTACTGTGGAAGACGTGTTTGTAAGACGTTTCCTCTTCGGAACTTTCCATAACTGCCTGGCCAATGAGATTATGATAAAGCCACGAGGCAACATGCTGGTGATGTGTACCCTGATGCTACAGAAGTTCTACTTCCTGATTGGCTACACGGAGACACTGCTCTCCCACCTCTACAAGTGTCCTGTTAAGATGGAGGTACAGACCCTGGAAGATAAGGCTGTCTACAAGTACCTCTGAGACAGGAATTGCTAACAGATTTGACTTTCAATACTTTTTTTTTAACCTTTATTTTACTAGGCAAGTCAGTTAAGAACAAATTCTTATTTTCGATGACGGCCTAGGAACAGTGGGTTAACTGCCTGCTCAGGCATACAGGACTATTTTGGGGAAACTCACCACCGTACAGTTGTAAAAAATAAATTGTATTTGAATGAGTCTATTAATCTCTATCTACAGTGTGTGGAAACCAACTGTTGAGTGTGTGCCTTGGAGTTGGCTCTTCACAGTAGGAATAGACAGACTACCAGATAGTGTTATCTTCAGGTGAAACGTCAACTTAGTGAAAATAAATCTAATGTATACAAGTGACACGTGTCTCTATCCTACACGGCAGACAATCTGTTCCAACATAGTACATTTCTCTTTTTAAGGAGAAGGAAGCGAGAAAGGTAGGAAAGAGTGTCACAAATAGGCTTTGGGTCAGATTCAAACCCACGTAGTTAGTGGTAGGTAGGTGCTGGTACTGACAGCCAGACCATTCTGTAACACATTGCACCCTCCTGAACAGGCCCCATTGTTTTTCCATCTCTTTGAATTGGATTCCATTCCAGTCTAGAACTATTCACTACTTGTAAATCATGTGTTGGAGTTAAATGGACTTATGAAAAACTCAGTGGAATGCTTTTTCATTTATTGATTTCTCATGATGCGGTCACATTGAACAAAGCATTAAAAAGCTGCTTCAGTGCAAAAAGACAAGGCACACAGATTACGTCATCTTCGTCCATATCAAAGGTTAGAGTATGAACAATTCCCTTAAATAATCAGTGATATATTCCTGTCTGTAAGGCCACATTGATTTTTCAAAACGATTCCACACGAATATAACATTTGTCTGATCTACATCTAGGAAAATGTCCCTCTTGATTTATTTTGGGGAAAAAAGGGTCATGGCTGTAATGGTTAATACTCAGATTGTATCAGTCATTGTAGAACATTTTGTTTACAGACAGTAAACTTCACATTCTCAGACACCTTGCCTGTGTCCCAATCTGTTCTTTCTTCAAAAGTGTGCACTTGTACACTCCTTCCCATACATTTAATACCATTGGATCAGTATAGACATGGACTAAAGGGAGTTAATGTCTTAATACCAGTAATTTACTTTGAAATCCACGAAGTCAACAAGTGCACACTAAATGAAAGAAAGTACAGCTTATTGTGAGGCAGGTTGGGAGGCACACAAACAGCAAAGATAGGACAAATACCACTTGTCCTCTGGGCTCACATTCTGTAGGAACAGGCTCATTCAGTTTTCCCTTCTTTCACCTCTCTTTCCCTGGAAAAGTGCTCATAGACTAAAATGTAAAACACAGCTCTCGTCTTCCTTATGCTCCATACATACAGCGAGTAGCAAACAGGGAAATCATTCCATTGGGCGAGAAGTGGGGGGGGGGAATAACAGATCGGTGTCTAGGGACAACTTCATCCTACTCCGGGAAACCTTGGGCTAAATTGGGTCAAAACCTCTACATTGCTATTGCAACCGCTTCCTTTCGGTGGTTATGACACTGACTTCTGATTGGCTCTGGCTAGTGAGAAAAAGGTTGATTGGATGCCAGACCCTGTACTCAGATATAAAGAACATAATCATGATAAACAGTGTGTTCCAGGTACATTTTCTGCATATATATTCTTATTAGAACATACTGATGTGGTTCCTTAAATTCCAATTCACACATGCGTATAATACAATGAGTGAAATAGGACAAATATAAGCACCCACCAAATTATCATCATCTGCATGTAAAATGTGTCTCTGGAACGCACCCAAGGAGTCTATACAGTGCAACATGTCTGCCAACACAATAACATCACAGTATGTGGATGGACTGAGGGTAGGTAGAGAGTTTGGGTTAGTCCATCCACAGAGTGAAACATCAGCACAGTTCAGGTGGAACAGTGCTCACTATGCTAATTATACTCAGACAACATTTGTCCAATCCCAAATCGACCTCTCTAGCCCTCGCTCCTAAGCACTTGTAGATCTAAAAAGGAGCATTACGCCACAAGCAATCTGGTGAATATCAAGCCAAATATATCAATGTGGACCTTATTTTCATATTCTATTGGGATTTTCTAAACATTGACAGCCATATTGATATGAGCCGTGCTTTGGGAAAACCTCTGATGGTGTCCAACATTGTGGTCACAGATGTACCTCCCAACCATCACCTACTGCTGCTTTCGAGGCGTTTTGTATGTTCTCAAACAAGCTCATCGCCATATTGTTAATACCTTTCAGATCTACATTTGGTTGCATATGGATAAGGGGCTATGGGGTAAATTTGGGATTGGACATTGGTACTAGGCTATGGTCCCACCCTGCTTGCAGTGTGACTGGTTATATCTTGGTGGCACGGCAGCTGTCGCCCTCGCATGACTGCAGCTTGATCAGCCGTTGGTTCATGGCCTGGAGGAGGGTGGGGTCAACCTTCTTAACAATGTTCTCCAATTGGTGCGGGTCAGAGGTCAAGTTATATACCTCAACAAATGACTGAGGAGAGAGAGAAAAAGCAAGAGAGAAAACAGATTGAGAGGACAATTACTCATTAAAATCCATAGAAACAAGACAACATGTACTAAATAAGCTAGGTAGTACAAGTTAATTTAAAAACAGTACATAAAACAGAGCCATATACAGTCTTTACATATATGGCTATGCATACAACTACTAACAGACAAAACTGCTACTTTAAGTCATAAAAACCTAACAAATGCACATGCCCACACACCTCAGTGTCTGCAAACTCGCAGTACTGCAGGTTGTGTTCAACCAGGGTCCTAACACAGGCATAGGTGTTGTTGTAGGCATCCTCACACACACAGTCTGGGAAACATTGCTGAAGCAAAGAAGAACAAGAGACATTTTGCATTCCTCCAAGACATAGAGCTGCACTTCAGTGGGACTATTGCCTCTACTACAGGAATAATGTACAGTACTTAAAGAGTCAGGCAACTGCTGATGGAGGGTAGGAGCAATGGTTATGAACAGGGTAATTACATTAGTTAATTGTAAAATGGTAACAAGGGTATTGTAAAGGAGTAACTCACTGACAGACCAGGGCCCAGTTTAGGGCAAGCGGGGTCGGGGTCAAGGTGTCCCTCTCCTGTGTACTCTACCAGGAAGTAGGGGCGAGCTGTACCGTTACGCAGCTCAGGGGCCTACAAAGAGACAGAGTCAGATGGACAGACTATTACATAGAGAGAGGTGTGTTGATAACCTGCAGACACACAGACAGACAAAGATGATAAATGGACAGAGAACAATAAGTAACCTAATTGACCATTAGAGAGGAAGGACTGTCAATCCAAAACACTCCGAGACAAAAGATAGTGGTAGACAGACATTTAGCTCACCATCTGAGAGAGGAAGGACTGTCCATCCATATTAACAAAGGAGAGGTTGAGTCCTGAGATGTCCAGAAAAGTGGGAGCCAGGTCTATGTTCAACACCGGGGCCTGGAGGAAGACACACACACACAGGTAAGTATGGATGGAAAAGTGAAATGAGAGCATGGATGGATGTGTGGTTGATGGATAATAAGTGGATTGATAGATAAATGGAGCTAGGGACTCACCGGGAGTGTCTGTTGGGGTTTGATGCCTGGCCCACGTACCATGAGAGGGATCCTGATATCAAAGTCGTACAATTGTCTCTTGTCAATGGGCAGAGAGAACTGACCTGGAAGACAGAGAACATAAAAGGCACAGAATAACAGAATGCCACTAGAATACATTACTAGAGAACATTTCTGTTGAGAGTGGTGACATATCCTGATACAGAACACTGGGGATTTCATTACGTTTCCCAAACGTAGCTTTTAATAATCTGACAAATGTGAAGTTGATACTAGGGGTCTGTTTGTTATGAAGTCGAGCTGTGAAGTTGAACTGTTACGTCAACCACAGGAAGGGGGTCACTGCAGGTGTGAAACAAACAGATACCAAATATAAGCAGGCAGACAGACACATACACCCACACTTACCGGTGTGGTAGCCATTGTCAGAAGTGTAGAAGATGTAGGTGTTGTTGAGCTCCTTCAGCTCTTCTAGTTTCTTGACCAGAGCCTCCACCATGTCGTCCACTGACAGCAGGGTCTGCCACCTGCAGTACGGGAGGGGAATTACAATCATTACCGGAAAATCAGAGACTTGAGAAGAGAACTATTTTGTATTTTGCTACAATTGTATCCAGGTATTACGAGAGGTTTATTGCGATGGAGTACAGTGATTTGATTAGCTGGGTGTATCATGAAAAGTGTTTCAGGATGATTTGATTGGCTGTTGTACCTTTTCCTGTAGGCATTATCCAGGAAGTTTAGGGAGGTGCTGGGCATGGGGTTGCTAGGCTGGCGCAACAACCAGTGTTTATCCTTCCCGGGTTTGTCAAAGCTACCATCCCGGGGGGCTTTGACATCTGTAAAGTTTTTGTCATACTGAGGGGCGGCGGTCCAGGGGGAGTGAGGGGCGGGAGGGGACAACATGATGAAGAACGGACGCTGGGGACTCCTGTCATCCAGGAAATGGAGAGATCTGTTCAACTGGAGACGAAGGAGAGAGGTAGTGGAAAGAGATAACATTAAGAGAGAGCAAAGATTAAAATCAGGTGCTTTAATCAAATCCTAAACAATCACAACACAGACAGATGAGCTTTTGTTATATGAAAAACTAAACTAAAAACTGTACATATAGTAGTTAGAACCCAAACAAGACTGGGGGAATATATTTTTGGAACGTTGAGACAAAACTCCTCTCAGGCATCCAGAGACAATAGTCGGAGTGGTGGCGGACAAAATAAAACCAGACCGGCCATGTAATGAACTGGAGGAGTTGGAACGAAGACAAGTGGTGAGTTGCATAACACATCTGTGAACCATTACACTAAGTTCTGGTCCTGGTTCAGATGGCTCAGTGTATTGGAGCATGGTGCTGGCAAAAAAAAAATGTATGCTTCATAAATGTATGTGAACACTAAAATAGCTACTAAATGAACATTTCTGGTAAATATCCGTACAGTGCATTCAGAAAGTATTCAGACCCCTTGACTTTCCACTCCCTCTCCTCCCACTCCCTCCCGCTCTCCTTTGTTACGTTGCAGTCTTATTCTAAAATGTATTGAATTGTGTTTTCCCCTCATCTACACACAATACCCCATAATGACAAAGAAAAACTTTTAGAAAGTTATGCAAATTGATTAAAAATTAAACTGAAATATCAAATCAAATTTTATTGGTCACATGTGCCAAATACAACAGGTGTAGCGTAGACTTTACAGTGAAATGCTTACTTACGAGCCTCTAACAAACAATGCAGTTTAAAAAAAAGAATAAGAACAAGAGATAAAAGTAACAAGTACTTAAAGAGCAGCAGTAAAATAACAATAGTGAGACTATATACAGGGGGGCACCGGTTAGTTGAGGTAGTATGTACATGTAGGTAGAGTTATTAAAGTTGCTATGCATAGACGACAAAGAGTAGAAGTGGTGTAAAGAGGGTGAGAGGGGCAATGCAAATAGTCTGGGTAGCCATTTGCCGAGATGTTCAGGAGGCTTATGGCTTGGGGGTAGAAGCTTTTTTAGAAGCCTCTTGGACCTAGACTTGGCACTCCGGTACCGTTTACTTAAGTATTCAAACCCTTTAAGCAGTACTTTGTTGAAGCACCTTTTGGCAGTGATTACAGCATCGAGTCTTCTTGGGTATGAAACTACAAGATTGGCACACCTGTAATTGGAGATTTTCTCCTATTCTGTTCTGCAAATCCTCTCAAGCTCTGTCAGGTTGGATGGGTAGCATTGCTGAACAGCTGTTCTCAGGTCTCTCTGGGTTCAAGTCCGAGCTCTGGCTGGGCCACTCAAGGACATTGAGACTTGTCCCCGAAGCCACTCCTGTGTTGTCTTGGCTGTGTGCTTAGGGTTGTTGTCCTGGCTGTGTGGTTAGGGTTGTTGTCCTGTTGGAAGAAGGTGAACCTTCACCCCAGTCTGAGGTCCGGAGCAGGTTTTCATCAAGGATCTCTGTGCTTTGCTCCATTCATCTTTCCCTTGATCCTGACTAGTCTCCCAGTAGTTCCCGATGCTGAAAAACATCCCCACTGCATGATGCTGCTACCACCATAGGGATGATTCTGCCACTTCACCGTAGGGAGGGTGCCAGGTTTCCTCCAGACGTGACACTTGGCATTTAGGCCATAGTTCAATCTTGGTTTCATCAGACCAGAGACTCTTATTTCTCATGGCCCGAGTGTCCTTTAGGTGCCTTTCGTCAAACCTCAAGCGGACTGTCATGTGCCTTTTACTGAGGAGTGGCTTCCGTCTGGCCACTACCATAAAAGGCCTGATTGGTGGAGTGCTGTAGAGATCAGTATCCTTCTGGAAGGTTCTCCCATCTCCACAGAGGAACTCTAGAGCTCTGTCAGAGTTCGCATCAGGCTCTTGGTCACCTCCCTGACCAAGGCCCTTCTCCCACGATTGGCCAGCTCAAGGAAGAGCCTTGCCAGTTCCAAACATCTTCCATTTAAGAATTATGGAGACCACTGTGTTGTTCTTGGAGTCCTTAAATGCTGCAGAAATATTTTGGTACCCTTACTCAACACAATCCTGTCTCGGAGCTCTACGGACAATTCCTTTGACCTCATGGCTTGGTTTTTGCTCTGACATGCACTGTCAACTGTGGGACCTTATATAGACATCATGTCCAATCAATTGAATTTACCAGAGGTGGACTCCAATCAAGTTGTAGAAACATCTCAAGAATGATCAATGGAAACAGGATGCACCTGAGCTCAATTTCAAGTCTTTCTTGATTTAAATAAATGTTAGAATAAGGCTGTGACGTAACAAAATGTGGAAAAAGTCAAGTGGTCTGAATACTTTCCAAATGCACTGTATAAAATATGCATCTAAAACAGCAGACGGGTTGGTTGTTTAGCAACAAAACTGATGTGTGCGCAACTATGGGGCATCACAGCAAAGTTTAAAAATATATGGCAATTAGAAATCAAAACTGGATGGTCTTCAGAGATAGATGGGAGTTGTCGAGGGTAGCTGAAGGATGGGACTAAAAACACACAAAAGATAACTATTGTAAAATAGACTGTCCGTAACCTGCATATAGTATGTATGTATAAGCTGGAAATAGAAGTGTTGTCGCTTAGTTTACTCCAATTAGGAGGGGTGGTAGGGTTAGGGGGGGTGGTAGGATTAGGAGGGGTGGTAGGATTAGGAGGGGTGGTAGGATTAGGGGGGGAATAAAAGGGGGATGAGATTCCTACTTGGAAATGATCAGAACCAACCAATAGCAAAGCTCTACACAAATTGTTTAATTTTTCCTCTGAGGCTCAGAGTTTCCGTCATACAGCATACGACTCTGGGTTTATGATCACAAAAGGTGTTAAATTTTAGAAAACTAATTGTGGATGTCGCACCATTTGTACATGCATGTTTTTAAACTTTTAAATACAGAATAAATTTGTTTAATCATGAAGTTGGCCTAATATTCCTTAAAATTAAACAGACTGGGTTGTTGACATTTAAACTATATTTCATCTCCAATGGTTATTGAAAACATAAATACATTTGCACAATGAGCACTTTTGTCTCAAACACATTGTTACAGTTGTTGGTTAGCTAGCCAGCTAGAATTTTTTGCCATATTAGCATTGACATGAAATCAGTCAAAATACCTCCAAACAAGACATGGTATTAAGAACAAGATGAAACTATGATTCCCCACATCGCAGTTTGTAATTGTTGGTAGCTATCTGGCCACCTAGAATCACAACTCACGGCCCCATTTAAGCATGTGCATCAATTGTGACATTGTCAGCTACCAAACTCTTAGACAAGTTCAAGATCCGTTCATTGACATCTGTAAGTAACAGGCATTTCTTACATACATAAACCCAGTTAAACTGAAGCTTTAAAGTAAAGTGCCTGTGAAGCTGATTCACCATAAGTTAAGTTTCACCCTTTCAAAGTGTAAGCCAAGCAGAAAGTTTACCAAGTCACATGACCAGGGGTGGGATATACATGCAGACACACATAGGTAAGAAGACTACTGCCGGAGAATAATCACTCATTAACAACACACAATATGCAAAATAAAGAAACTCCCCTTTTGCATATTTTGGTACGGGTGAGGTAACTGCTCCAGAAAGCTACCTTTTCATTGGCTGCTCCAGATAGCTACCTTTTCATTGGCAAGATTAGTAAACTTAGGCATGACATGCCAATAACACAATTCTGACCTACATGCATAACTGACCAAATTATGAATGACAATAATTGTAATTTTGAATTCCATAAAGTGAGTATGGAAGAGGTGAAAAACAACAATGGAAAGCCATCTGGGTCTGACAACGTCGATGGAAAATTACTGAGGATGATAACGGACTATATTACCAAATCTTTCATCTACACCTACAGACCTGGAAGGAAGCAAGTCATTCCACTACCCAAGAACAGCAAAGCACCCTTTACTGGCTCAAACAGCTGACCAATCAGCACATTACCAAACCTTACTAAACTTTTGGAAAAAAATGGCGTAGGACCAGATTAAATGCTATTTCACAATAAACAAATTAACAATATTTTCAGCATACTTATAGGGAAGAGCACTTAACATGTATGGGAAATTGATAAGTGGATTGTGCGAGCTGTTTAGTTTGATTTTAGTGAAGCTTTTGACATTGATCATAATTTGCTGCTGGAAAAATGTGTATTATGGCTTTACATCTGCTGCTATATTGTGTTACCCATCTAACAGAACAGAGAGTGTTCTTTAATGGAAGCCTCTCCAACATAATCTAGGTAGAGTCAGGCATTCCCCAGGGCACATCCTTTATATCCACGCAAACTTGGTGCAAATCAATGCCTACAAGAAACCTGGCAACATTCAAAGCCACACTGAGTTTGGTTGTTCCCTTGTGAGAAGTAAAGGCACGCACGAGAAAAATGCAAGAGAATCCCCACAAAAAAAAAACATAACATTGCCAGCAATACCTCGCATTTTCCCAAATAAAACAGATATATAATAAAGGGGTCAATGTAAATAGTATGTGTAGCCATTTCATTAACTGTTCAATAAGATGGTCCGAAATATAAAATTAAAACACTAAAAGCATTGTATTTGGGAAAAATCATTCACTAAACCCCAACTAAGTCTTGTAATGAATAATGTGGAAATTCAGCAAGTTGAAGGAGATTAAACTGCTTGGTGCAACCCTGGATTGTAAAACTGTCATGGTCAAAACATATTGATGCAATGGCAAGTCTGTCCATAATAAAGTGCTTCTCTGCGTTCTTGACATCACTAACAACCAAAGTTCTACAGGCCTTAGTTGTTGCACCTGGACTGCTGCCCAATCACATGATCAAGTGCCACGAAGAGGGACATAGGCAAATTACAGTTGGCCAGAACAGAGCAGCAAAGTAACTCATGAATAAAAAAAATAAAAGCTAATAAAAAAAATGCAAGCAATAAAATCAGACCTTTTTAAACTACACCTTATGGAACAGTGCAGACTGTGAAGACACTCGTACATTGTAATATTGCTGTATTATGGATTCGGTACTGTAGATATGTTGTGGTATTGTACTGTGTAATAACATGTTGTGTGATGTACTGTTTTAGTTTGTATGTAATTGCCTAATGGGGATCTGTGATAAAATACACATAAAAAAAGAAGGTACGGTTGGGCACGATACAGGTAAGGTACAGAAAGATACAGGTAAGGTACAGAAAGATACAGGTAAGGTACAGGTAAGGTACAGAAAGATACAGGTAAGGTACAGGTAAGGTACAGAAAGATACAGGTGGGGTACAGGTAAGGTACAGGTAAGGTACAGGTAAGGTACAGGTAAGGTACAGGTAAGGTACAGAAAGATACAGGTAAGGTACAGGTAAGGTACAGAAAGATACAGGTAAGGTACAGGTAAGGTACAGAAAGATACAGGTAAGGTACAGAAAGATACAGGTAAGGTACAGAAAGATACAGGTAAGGTACAGAAAGATACAGGTAAGGTACAGAAAGATACAGGTAAGGTACAGAAAGATACAGGTAAGGTACAGAAAGATACAGGTAAGGTACAGGTGGGGTACAGGTAAGGTACAGGTAAGGTACAGAAAGATACAGGTAAGGTACAGGTGGGGTACAGAAAGATACAGGTAAGGTACAGGTAAGGTACAGAAAGATACAGGTAAGGTACAGAAAGATACAGGTAAGGTACAGAAAGATACAGGTAAGGTACAGAAAGATACAGGTAAGGTACAGAAAGATACAGGTAAGGTACAGGTAAGGTACAGGTAAGGTACAGGTAAGGTGCAGAAAGATACAGGTAAGGTGCAGAAAGATACAGGTAAGGTGCAGAAAGATACAGGCAAGGTACAGAAAGATACAGGCAAGGTACAGAAAGATACAGGTAAGGTGCAGAAAGATACAGGTAAGGTGCAGAAAGATACAGGTAAGGTACAGATAAGGTGCAGAAAGATACAGGTAAGGTGCAGAAAGATACAGATAAGGTACAGGTAAGGTGCAGAAAGATACAGGTAAGGTACAGAAAGATACAGGTAAGGTACAGGTAAGGTACAGAAAGATACAGGTAAGGTACTGAAAGGTACAGGTAAGGTACAGAAAGGTACAGGTAAGGTACAGGTAAGGTACAGAAAGGTACAGGTAAGGTACAGAAAGGTACAGGTAAGGTACAGGTAAGGTACAGAAAGGTACAGGTAAGGTACAGAAAGGTACAGTTAAGGTACAGGTACAGGTAAGGTAACGTAAGATACATGTAACGTACAGGTAAGGAAAGGTACAGTTAAGGTAACGTAAGATACATGTAACGTACAGGTAAGGAAAGGTACAGGTGGGGTACAGGTAAGGTAACGTAAGATACATGTAACGTACAGGTAAGGTAAGGTTCTGGTAAGGTGACGGGTAAGGTAGCGTAAGGTAAGATACATGTAAGTGGTTGTGATGATTCAATGTTTTTAAAGTATTTAACTGTACAAAGCTAAAAGGTTCATTTTCACACTATGGCCAAAGTTTTTCTTTCCTAACAGGCTGTGGCTACCGTCTGTCGGTCATTAGGGGTAACCTATTCAGTTGCACAACTGAAAGCATTCAACTGAAATGTATCTTCAGCATTTAACCCAACCCCTCTGAATCAGAGAGGGAACAGTTTGCTGGGGTTAATTGCCTTACCGTGCTCCACTTTGCCGGCTCTGGGATTCAAACCAGCTACCTTTTGGTCAGTGGCCCAATGCTCGTAACCGCTAGGCTTCCTGCTGAGTTCGGGTAGGCAAACCGAACGAGTGTGCTTGCATACCAGTGGAGGCTGCTGAGGGGAGGACGGCTCATAATAGTCGCTAGAACAGAGCCCATTAAAACACATGGAAACCATGTGTTTGATATATTTACGATTCTACTAATTCCGCTTCCGCCATTACCACAATCCCATCCCCCCCAATTAAGGTGCCACCAACCTCCTGTGTCATATACACCTTACATAGTTCAGAATACACAAGATCAAGCACGCACAAAATAACCATTTTTATTTTGAAAGCCATCAGTGTGAATTATTGATGCCCAGAGCTGGAAACACATCAGATGGCTTCCACAAACTTCCAAACTTTTGACTGCTACTGTACATAAATATATAAAAATGTCTTATCAAACACAAACTTGGTTACACGTGTCCTTCACTAAAAAAAAAAAAGGTGCAAAAACAGAAATATCCTAAACTATTTACAACTATTTACAGACCTTGACCGGCAGGGGCGCTTACTGGGGAGGGGTGGCTCCCAAACGTCATCATCCAAATCCTCTGCATCCTCTGTGGTGAATAAAATAAAGAGATATATTATGGTAAGACACAGAATTAGTTGACAATTTACAGAACAACATTACTGTAAAGTAAAAACACCAAGCCTAAACTATCTGTACAGTGACTCACATAGAAGGTGTGAAGCACACACACACACACTTTCGAGACAAAGGCAGAGGTGAGAACCACGAATAAACAATGGCCATGAGAGTTTAATGGCCTCTCTAAAGTTACAAGAATGAAACAGGAAACAGTGAACTAATATGAAACAGACAATAACTAATTTGGAATTATATAACATTGGAATGATTTGTTACAGGCCTATGTACCCTAATCCAAAGCACAAAAAGCAGACACCTTGTAAAAAATTAAATACATATATTAAGTTAGCTATATAAAGTCATGAAAATTATTTACTTACAGATCTAACAGTGGATCCAATCCTTCTAGAAAGCAATCTTCGTCGGCCGAGTCGAAATCCTTGTTGTCCAAATTGTTACCCTGATCCGAGTCCAACCAGTATTTTATTCAAAGCTTCTATGTCGGAATACATTAATATCTGCCTTGTTTTTAGCTTCCTGTTAGATATTCTTAGTGTTTACCCCTTGAGAAGCCATCTTTCATGCTAAAGTATAAAATGAAAGTGACAAAATCTGTTGACAAGTTCCATCTCTGAGTCAGGTAGCAATAGTTCGCATTAAGCATAAATGGTTCTAGGCCTTGTCCCACCCAGGTCAAATTCATATCCCTGGAAAGCTTATCTCATTGGCTACAAGACTGTCAAGGTGCCATAGTAGCCAATCCCCTGAATAATAGATGTCTCCAGCGCGTAATCAGGCAACGTCATATTTGATGGCGCAAAGAGTCACTCGGTGGACAGTTGATGTTGCCATTAAGTCATACATAATTAGATAACATGGCAATAGGCTAGATTTGTTCCCATCAACCTAAGGATTCATTTGATACCCCCCATGTAGCTTTAGCTCAAACACAGACCAGATCAAAGCTTACCGTGTAAGATATTTGCTGTGTGGTGAAAACGTTGTGTAAAATAAACATTGTGACTCTCTGGGCTGGTGATCAATAACGGTAGGTCACAGGCAGACAAATAAGATATCCTCATGATCTGTGGAGTCCCCGCTTTCAGTGTGAATCAACATATTCTGTGTTTATTCTATTTATGCTTCACAACGCTAACCGGAATGTAGGTAGCAGCTATCTTGAAATGAGGTCATTGGCTCGGCCTGCCCTTATACATTTGTATACCCACATATGGTAGTAAGTCAAACCAAAGATTTTAAGGCACAGGTCAATAGTCAAGATACTCAGCTTTCCACAGACACCCTGCTTTTACAGATAAAAAATTATTGAATATGGTCCCCAAATATGCGCAAACTGTTTCAGGTGGGGAGCATGCGGATGGTTTAAGGTTAGGGAAAATAGATTTTGAATCAATTAATTTGTGGTCCCCACAAAGATAGTAAAACATATGTACGTGTTTGTAGAAGGACAGGTTTTTGCTATCATCTGTAATGTGTAAAGTGTCCAGATAAGCACAGCTCCTCAGAATCTACATTCCTCTCAGGGAAGTGATCTCTGTATCTGTCATCAAAAAGGGTCTGCAGCTGATCAAACACACCGAAGAATGACCCTGGATAGGACCCCAGCATCAACAAGGCATCAGCTACCGCGTCACGTCTCACGGGGGTTATACCGCGTCATAGGGGACTATGCCGCGTCACGTCTCACGGGGGTTATACCGCGTCACGTCTCACGGGGGGCTATACCGCGTCACAGGGGACTATGCCGCGTCACGCCTCACAGGGACTATGCCGCGTCACGCCTCACAGGGACTATGCCGCGTCACGTCTCACAGGGGCTATGCCGCGTCACGTCTCACAGGGGGCTATACCGCGTCACAGGGGGCTATACCGCGTCACAGGGGGCTATACCGCGTCACAGGGGGCTATACCGCGTCACAGGGGGCTATACCGCGTCACAGGGGGCTATACCGCGTCACGTCTCACAGGGGGCTATACCGCGTCACGTCTCAAAGGGGTTATACCGCGTCACGTCTCAAAGGGGTTATACCGCGTCACGTCTCAAAGGGGTTATACCGCGTCACGTCTCAAAGGGGTTATACCGCGTCACGTCTCAAAGGGGTTATACCGCGTCACGTCTCAAAGGGGTTATACCGCGTCACGCCTCAAAGGGGTTATACCGGGCTATCCGTCTCAAAGGGGTTATACCGCGTCACGTCTCAAAGGGGTTATACCGCGGGGGCACGTCTCAAAGGGGTTATACCGCATCACGTCTCACAGGGGGTTATACCGCGTCACGTCTCAAAGGGGTTATACCGCATCACGTCTCACAGGGGGTTATACCGCGTCACGTCTCAAAGGGGTTATACCGCGTCACGTCTCAAAGGGGTTATACCGCGTCACGTCTCAAAGGGGTTATACCGCGTCACGTCTCAAAGGGGTTATACCGCGTCACGTCTCAAAGGGGTTATACCGCGTCACGTCTCAAAGGGGTTATACCGCGTCACGTCTCACAGGGGGCTATACCGCGTCACGTCTCAAAGGGGTTATACCGCGTCACGTCTCAAAGGGGTTATACCGCGTCATGTCTCAAAGGGGTTATACCGCATCATGTCTCAAAGGGGTTATACCGCATCACGTCTCAAAGGGGTTATACCGCGTCACGTCTCAAAGGGGTTATACCGCATCACGTCTCAAAGGGGTTATACCGCGTCACGTCTCAAAGGGGTTATACCGCGTCACGTCTCAAAGGGGTTATACCGCGTCACGTCTCAAAGGGGTTATACCGCATCACGTCTCAAAGGGGTTATACCGCATCACGTCTCAAAGGGGTTATACCGCATCATGTCTCAAAGGGGTTATACCGCGTCACGTATCAAAGGGGTTATACACACCCAACCACACAGGGCACACACCCACACAGTTGTATGGGTTGAGGACTTACTATGAGGTCTGTGAGGTAGTCTTTTTCATAATTGTCTCCGTGCTGCTCCTCTTTACCGTTGACTGACAGAGTGTAGTTGTAGTACTGAGAGTTCCCCATCTGCAACGACAAACACACAAAAGCATCAACACAGCTGTGACATCATCATCATACACCAATATATTATGTGTCTGAACAGGACTTACCAGTGCATGCCATTGGTCCCAGCCTGGGGGAACATAGCCAACATTCCCTGTTTCCTTCTTCCCGTACTGAGGAGAGAGAGAGAGGAACACGTGACATAGTGCTACAGACAGACATGTGAAGCAGGGTTGTGGTTAATTCCATTTCAATTCCAGTAAACACAGAAAGTAATACAAATTCTAAGTTCAAATGTTCCTAACTGAATGGAATGGACCCCAACTCTGATGTGAAATACAAAAAGACTAGACACACAATAGACAGATGTGGGAACAACTGACAGTCTAACTCGATGACATTACAGATGGATCTGGGAAAGGAAATGCATGAAGCCAAAAAAAAAAAAAAAAAAAAGGGGGGGGGGATCAATAGTTACATATCGCAATATTATATTGATCCCCCCCCCATCACACACACTACATGCATGTCATCATGTGATGCTTCCCTAGCTGTTAATTGATGTGTGGTCATATAATCTGTGCATGAATCTACCACTGCTTCTTCCTCTTTTCTGCTGGACATACTGACGTGTCATGTCATTTTAACCCGGTTGTTCAGCAGGCTCAACCTGAGTTCGTCTAACTTCTGCCAAGATCATCAGATCTATGAATCACCTCAACTTCCAAACTGTATTAACAGTTCTTTATTATAGAAAAAGTAGTAAATATGTGCAAATTCTTGTGGTGAAATCAGTCTCTTTTCGGCTTCATGCATTTCCTTTCCCAGATCCATCTGTAATGTCATCTAGTTAGACTGTCAGTTGTTCCCACATCTGTCTATTGTGTATATATAAAAGTTAGTACCAGTCAAAAGTTTGAACACACCTACTCATTCATATTTAATAGTCAAGGCATCAAAACTATGAAATAACACATAAGGAATCATATAGTAACCAAAAAAAGTGTTAAATAAATCTAAATATATTTTTTATTTGAGATTCTTCAAAGTAGCCACTCTTTGCCTTGACAGCTTTGCACACTACTAGCATTTTCTCAACCAGCTTAATGAGGTAGTCACCTGGAATGCATTTCAATTAACAGGTGTGCCTTGTTTAATGTTAATTTGTGGAATTTATTTTCTTCTTAATGCGCTTGAGACAATCAGTTGTGTTGTGACAATGTAGGGGTGGTATGCAGAAGATAGCCCTATTTGGTAAAAGACCAAGTCTATATAATGACAAGAACAGCTCAAATAAGAAAAGAGAAATGACAGTCCATCATTACTTTAAGACATGAAGGTCAGTCAAGTCGGAAAAAACATCAAGCGCTATGATGAAACTGTCTCTCATGAGGACCGCCACAGGAAAGGAAGATCCAGAGTTACCTCTGCTGCAGAGGATACGTTCATTAGATTTACCAGCTTCAGAATGTAGCTCAAATAAATGCTTCACAGAGTTCAAGTAACAGACACATTTCAATATCAACTGTTCAGAGGAGACTGCGTGAATCAGGCCTTCACGGTCTAATTGCTGCAAAGAAACCACTACTAAAGGACACCAATAAGAAGAGACTTGATTGGGCCAAGAAACACGAGCAAATCAAAGTTGTCACACGCGCCAAATATGACAGTGAAACGCTTACTTACAAGCCCTAACCGACAGTGAAACGCTTACTTACAAGCCCTAACCGACAGTGAAACGCTTACTTACAAGCCCTAACCGACAGTGAAACGCTTACTTACAAGCCCTAACCGACAGTGAAACGCCCAAGCCCTAACCGACAGTGAAACGCTTACTTACAAGCCCTAACCGACAGTGAAACGCTTACTTACAAGCCCTAACCGACAGTGAAACGCTTACTTACAAGCCCTAACCGACAGTGAAACGCTTACTTACAAGCCCTAACCGACAGTGAAACGCTTACTTACAAGCCCTAACCGACAGTGAAACGCTTACTTACAAGCCCTAACCGACAGTGAAACGCTTACTTACAAGCCCTAACCGACAGTGAAACGCTTACTTACAAGCCCTAACCGACAGTGAAACGCTTACTTACAAGCCCTAACCGACAGTAACCGACAGTGAAACGCTTACTTACAAGCCCTAACCGACAGTGAAACGCTTACTTACAAGCCCTAACCAACAGGGAAACGCTTACTTACAAGCCCTAACCAACAGGGAAATGCTTACTTACAAGCCCTAAAAAATAAAAAGTATTCGGTAAACAATAGATAAGTAAAGAAATACAAAATAAAAAACAGTAAAATGACAGTGAAAATAAAAGTAGCGAGGCTATATACAGGTGGTACCGGTACAGAATCAATGTGCGGGGCACCGGTTAGTCGGGCTAGTTGAGGTAATATGTACGTGAATGTATAGTTAAAGTGACTATGGATAGATAATAAACAGAGTAGCAGCAGCGTAAAAGAGGGGTTGGCGGGGGGAGTGGCGGCACACAATGAAAATAGACCGGGTAGCCATTTGATTACCTGTTCGGGAGTCTTATGCTCTGTGTTTTGGGTCATTGTCCTGTCAAATAGATTTGGTGCTCCGGTACCGCTTGCCATGCGGAGCAATGGACATTAGACCGGTGGAAAATCTGTCCTTTGGTCTGATGAGTCCAAATTTGAGAATTTTTGTTCCAACTGCCGTGTTTTTGTGAGACGCAGAGTAGCAAAACGGATGATCTCTGCATGTGTTGTTCCCACCGTGAAGCATGGAAGAGGAGTTGGGATGGTGTTAAGCTGGTGACACTGTCAGTGATATATTTAGAACTCAAAGTACACTTAACCAGCATGGCTACCACAGCATTCTGCAGCAATACGCCATCCCATCTGGTTTACGCTTAGTTGGGACTATCATTTATTTTTCAACAGGACAATAACCCAAAACCCACACCCAGGCTGTCTAAGGGCTATTTGACCAAGGAGAGTGATGGTGCTGCATCAGATGACCTGGCCTCCCCAAATCCCCCAACCTCAACCTAATTCAGATGGATTAGGATGAGTTGGACCACAGAGTGAAGGAAAAGCAACCAACAAGTGCTCAGCATGTGGGAACTCCTTCAAGACTGTTGGAAAAGCATTCCCCATGAAGCTGGTTGAGAGAATGCCAAGAGTGTGCAAAGCTGTCATCAATGCAAAGAGTGGCTACTTTAAAAAATCTCAAATATATTTTGATTTGTTTAAAACCTTTTTTAGTTACTACATGATTCCACGTGTTATTTCATCGTTTTGGTGTCTTCAATATTGTAGAAAACCCTTGAATGAGTAGGCGTGTCCAACCTTTTGACTGGTAATGTATATTTACTTGTTTTTGCTAGAAAGCGTTAGCTAGCGCTAGTCGGCTGTACCTGCGCCAAAACTTTTTCATCCTATATCTTGTTCTCAAACTTCTTTTTAAATAGTGAGCCAATAGGGTCTCAGCACTTTTGCTTCCACAAGGAAATAAAAGTCAGAGGTCCCTGGCAATTCCTAGCCCTAGTAGTGTGTAGTGTGTGTTACCTGGTTGAGGTACTTCCCGGCGTAGAAGGTCTGGTAATGCTGTTTGCTGAGGTAGACAGGGAAGGCCGTGGTCTCTGGTCCTTTCTGCCACAGAGGGCTGGAGCAGTTCCCATCCAGGGAGTTGTTCCTCACTGAGTGGTTATGGGGGTACTGCCCCGTTAAGATACTACTCCTACTGGGGCAACACAGCGGGGTCGCCGTAAACTGGAGAGAGGGAGAAATAACAAGAGGAGAGATTAGGGACATCTCAAAACCTTAGTGAAACTCCAGCAATTGGAATCTCAGTGTAATGGCTTAGGTGTCGGATTGACTGACAGGTTCAGGTTCGAGTACCATGTTGTTGATGTGAAGCTGTTCGGGTACTCACAGCATTTGAAAAGGTGGCTCCAGCATCTCCAATCAAGGCTTTGGTTTTCTTCATAGGTGTCTGTTGAACCGAGAAGCACGAAATGGAGAAGTGGTTTATTTTATCTCAACATGAAATCTTAAATACACACTTTTGTTTAATCCGAAACACTAGGAAGATGAAACAATATTAGACATCCTGTTTTGGTCCAGGTTGATATAAAATGTTCAAGGTTGAAACATCCGGTAGCCTATTTCTCATACTTTTAATAGACTACCCAACACAAGAAGCATGTAGCATGATGACCATATGATAGAAAATATGAATAGTCCTATAACCTATATATAGACCATGGTTTTGATTTTGTTGAATGCCACTGCTACAATGTGGGCTTCTGTATGTCGTACAATGTTATTGCCCTCTGCCTCAACATATAGGTCTTTAGCCACGTAATGTACGTTTGGAAAGTAGGATATGCAAATGGTGGAGTGGATCAAGCTTGTTCCCTTCAATTCAAAACACCGTCAGCCCACCATAACAACTATAGGCCTGGCTATAGCAGAGGACCACCACAATTATATTAGCCTATACATTATACAGTTTTAATATACATTAATACGTTTCATTTACTCACAAAACGTACTTGATTTAGTTATTTAACAAACCCAGCCAAACTAGAACTACTCACCATTCCCCCGAGGTACACATCCTGATCATCCGCTAAAATCAGGACGATATTGCTCGGTTTTTCGCATTCCGAACACCTGAGCGTGCAGGTAAACAGCGCGAGAAACAATGCTGCGCGCACTCCTCCATTCGGTGTTCGTTGTCGCTTCTTTTGTCTGATTCTTGCCTCCGAACTTGCCATGGGTTAGCTGGCTACCGCTTCACTGTTATAGCGCGATGTTTTCGTTTTCTGCTCTATGCGAAGCAATGAACATGTGAAAACACCTATGGACCGAGGGAGGGCACGGACAGAATGCAAGTCACACTGCTGCTGGTCACGAGGGAAGAGACGCCTGAGAAAGTTTGAGGAAGTAACCAGCTAATGATCATATGATCACCTTTTTTTCACTCGATTGAAGAGGGAGGACTTTAAACCGCTTGTGGTGTTTTAGATAAATACCAATAAATGTGGCAGCTTGCTTGAAATACCACAAAAGAAAGTGTTCTTAGAACGAGTCACAAATTGCAAACATCAGTGTAATGGGGCCTAGCGCGGAGTGTTTCATAAAGTATGTTGATGATTCGTCTTGAAACAGCTGAAACTTGTTACAACAGTTCGGTGTACATTTCTGTATACTAGTTTTGCTTTATTTCAAATCAAAATAAAAGTGTATTTGTTTCTAGCTAGACATTTGCCATGCGGGTAATTACATGTGTTTAACCTAATAGAGAAGTGATTAATTTGACGTACAAGGATAAACCCACGCGAACTCTTATGTTGACCACATGGGCGCGTGGTGGGAAGGGCACTTCCTGTTTCCCCGTCGGAACTATTTTTAGTGTTGCACTTGCTGCAGAAGGTGGTTGTCCAAAATTGACTTGATGAGACATGTATGTCATCGTGGTAGCAAGACAGCAGCACACTTTTTTAAATTTAACCTTTGTTTAACTATGCAAGTCAGTTAAGAACAAAATATTATTTACAATAGCGGCCTACCCCGGACGACGCTGGGCCAATTGTGCGCCGCCGTCAATGGGACTCCCAATCACGGCCGGATGTGATACAGCCTGGATTGCAGTGCCTAGACAGCTGCGCCAGTCGGGAGCCCAAGATACTGGTCAATTCAATTCAAGGGGCTTTATTGGCATGGGAAACGTGTTAACATTGCATAACATTAAATTGTCACGATCCGTACAGTAGGTGGCGGCAATACATCAATAGGCGTAGTCTGCCATAAAACCTTAAGGAAGAAGAAGCACACTCGTGAAAATTATGAACCGTTGTTCATGTATCTGTTGTCGTTTTTATAGACAGATGAGCGAGTCTGCCAACAAATATGGTCCCTCTAAAGCGCAGGAAAGTGAACTGCTCCGTTACAAGCGACAGCAGCGGTGACAGGACCAGCAAGTTTCCCGGGGTTGTCATCTATCTCCTGGAGAGAAAGATGGGAGCCAGTCGGAGAGCCTTCCTCACTCGGCTCGGCCGGGGGAAAGGTTTCAACATAGAATACTCATTAAGGTAGTGTGAACAACAATCTTCTGGTGTGAAAATAATGTACGCTAATAACTTCACCTTGTCTCCAGATCTAAGACCGATAGCTAGGCTAGAAAGATTGAGTTGGTATCAATCGAGACTTAAGTTCCTATAAATCAGTGGTCTTGAATGAAAGGGAACAAGGGTGCTTATGGACACTTTAGGGATATTTGCCAATGTAAATCAAGTCTTGGTAACCTCTCTTTCTCTGTTTCCCTAGCTGTTCCATCACTCATATCGTGTCCGAGAATAATTCTGGGGAGGAAGTCCGGACTTGGCTGAACCTCCAGACTGGAGGACAGGGGAGAGAAGGGGGAGAAGGCAGGACAGCCCGACCTGGTTCAGTCCATCTCCTGGACATCGTTTGGTACACAGAGAGCATGCATGCTGGCATTCCTGTGATTATACTGGACAGACACAGACTACAGGTAGGATATAGCCAGGCCACCGACCTGTACCGACTACCACTACCCGTACTTTGACTAATGTCATCTTCCTCGCATAGTGGAGAATGATATGAGTTTTTTTATGGCGGCACGCAACTGAAAACCTTTTGCAACAAAAAGTCCAGGTAGTCCTAATCTGTTTTCTTACGGCCCCTGTAAAACAACGCATTTCATTGCACCTATCCAGTCTATGTGACAATAAAATAAATGTTGTGGGGTGTGGCTAATGTACACAACCTTGCTCCACAGGAGAGAGAGAAGCCTGGTTTGGAGCTGGCAGTGGTCTCAGTACCCAGCTATGCCTGTCAGAGACACACCCCTCTACTGCACCACAACATAACACTGACCGTGAGTCCTCCTCCTTCCCACAATCCCCTCCTTTCTTACGATGTGTTTATGTTCTGAATGACGTCTATGGCTACTTTGTTCCATCCCAAACACTAACTAATGTTGTCAAAAGCATATTGTATTTTCTGAACGAGCTGTCTATATACCTCTCTCTATCTCTTTTTCAATTCAATTCAAGGGCTTTATTGGCATGGGAAACATGTGTTAACATTGCCAAAGCAAGTAAGGTAGATAATATATAAAGTGAAATAAACAATAAAAATTAACAGTAAACATCACACATACAGAAGTTTCAAAACAATAAAGACATTACAAATGTCATATTATATATATATATATGTGTGTATGTATGTAATGTATGTATGTATGTTATGTATGTATGTATGTATGTATGTATGTGTGTGTGTGTGTGTGTGTGTGTGTTTTAACAATGTACAAATGGTAAAGGACACGATAAAATAAATAAGCATAGATATGGGTTGTATTTACAATGGTGTGTGTTCTTCACTGGTTGCCCTTTTCTCATGGCAACAGGTCACAAATCTTGCTGCTCTGATGGCACACTGTGGAATTTCACCCAGTAGATATGGGAGTTTTTCAAAATTGGATTTGTTTTTCGAATTCTTTGTGGATCTGTGTAATCTGAGGGAAATATGTCTCTCTAATATGGTCATACATTGGGCAGGAGGTTAGGAAGTGCAGCTCAGTTTCCACCTCATTTTCTCTCTCTCTCTCTCTCTCTCTCTCTCTCTCTCTCTCTCTCTCTCTCTCTCTCAAATTCAAATTCAAGCTGCTTTATTGGCATGAAAAACATTGTGT
This sequence comes from Oncorhynchus masou masou, assembly GCF_036934945.1. NCBI lineage: Eukaryota > Metazoa > Chordata > Actinopteri > Salmoniformes > Salmonidae > Oncorhynchus > Oncorhynchus masou. The sequence goes on along the minus strand of NC_088239.1, from coordinate 72,483,776 downwards.
CAATATTGCCAAAGCAACAATGTATACAATATACATTGTAACAAAATTATAAATGATAGCAAATATAAAAGTGTAGTAAATAATAATACAAAATTAAATACAAAAATAATAACAATAAAATGGTAATAGTCAATAGTAGAAATGTAATAAATATAAAATCAAATTATGGAAAATGAAACTATAACTAACTTATAACTAAATAACGGTCATCTTCTCCTTTATATCAGTACTACAACTACAATCATCATTACTACGACTACTACTACCATCACTAAACTGTTATCACTACCATTACCACCCACATTTGGAATGATAAACATTAATAATTATAGTAATAACAATAATAGCAATAATAAGTAAGTTACTGCTTACTATGCAGATGTTATTATTCAGTGTCCCTCAGGCTATGGCAGGAAAATACATATTTGGCTGCAAGAGGAGCCATTGCTCCTTCGCCCATGAGTATTCTTAGTTTTTCCTCTGGGTTCAATTTGTAAAAATTTGGAATATGTGTAGTAATTTCTGTGAATAATGAATCTGTTTGTGAGGAATATTTATCACAGTAAAGGAGAAAGTGCATCTCTGTCTCTACCTCCCCTGTTATGCAGTGACCACATACACGCTCCTCTTTGGGTAGCCATGTCTTTTTATGTCTGCCGGTTTCTATTGCCAATCGGTGGTCACTCAGCCTGTACTTGGTAAGGATCTGTCTCTGCTTCGTATCTCTGACAGAGTAGAGATAATCAGCCAATTCATATTCTCTGTTTAGGGTCAGATAGCAATTTAGTCGGCTTTGGGATTTTGTTTCATTTTTCCAATGTTGTAAATATGATTCCTTTGATTGGTTCATGATTTTGCTTATTGAAATTCATTCTTTTGAAGCAGTGCTGGTGTCAGCTTGGTTGGTGAGGTCCAACACCAGCTGACTGAGAGGGCTCGTTTCTGGGCTCAGCTCTTTGGTTTGAAGTGATTTAAATTGCAGACTTGAATTTGGACTTGAATTCAGATGTAGCCAAAATTTTAATGATCTTTTCTGTATTTTCATTATTACTGGAAAACGGCCCAATTCTGCCCTACATGCATTAGTTGGTGTATTTCTCTGGACTTGTAGGATTTTCCGACAGAATTCTGCATGTAGGGCTTCAATTGGATGTTTGTCCAACATTTTAAAGTCCAGTTTATTGAGTGGCCCCCAAACCTCACTTCCATAAAGAGCTATTGGTAGGATTACACTGTCAAATATTTTAGTCCAAATTCTAATTGGGATGTTGATTTTGAATAATTTCATTTTTATTGCATACATTGCTCTGCTGGCTTTTTCTTTGAGTGCATTCACTGCCATATTAAAGTTTCCCGATGCAGATATGGTCAGACCAAGGTGGGTGTAATTTTTTGTGTGTTCAATTAAGGTGTTGTTCAGGGTGAATTTATATTTGTCTTTCGTTTTTTGGAAAATCATGATTTTAGTTTTTTGGAAATTTACTGCCAGGGCCCAATTATGGCAATATTGCTCCAGAATATTAATTTTCTGTTGAAGACCTTCTTTGGTTGGTGATAGAAGTACCAAGTCATCAGCATATAGCAGGTATTTCACCTCTGTGTCAAATAGTGTGAGTCCTGGGGGTGGAGATTGGTCCAACATGTCTGCTAATTCATTGATATAAATGTTGAAAAGATTTGGACTCAAACTGCAGCCTTGTCTCACACCTCGACATTGTGAAAAAAATGATGTTCTTTGGTTTTTGATTTTTATTGCACACTTGTTTTCTGTGTACATACATTTTTATTAAGTCATATACCTTACCACCAAGCCCACTTTGTATAATTTTGTAGAATAGCCCTTCGTGCCAAATCGAATCAAATGCTTTTTTAAAGTCAATAAAGCAAGCAAAGATTTTGCCCTCTTTTTTTTGGTGGACGTGTTTATTAATTAGTGTGTGTAAGGTGTATATATGGTCAGTAGTGCGATGGTTAGGGAGAAAGCCAATTTGACATTTACTTATTACATTTTTTTTCTTGAAGAAAAGTTTGAATTCTTGAATTCAAAATGCTACAGAAAATCTTTCCCAAGTTACTGTTTACACAAATTCCCCTGTAATTATTGGGGTCTGATTTGTCTCCACTTTTGTGGATAGGGGAGATGAGCCCCTGGTTCCAGACATCAGGGAAGCAGCCAGAAGTTAAAACCATGTTAAACAATTTAAGCACAGCATTTTGCAACTCAGGTGTGCTGTTTTTCAGCATTTCATTTCTGATGTTGTCTAGACCACAAGCCTTCTTTGATTTAATAGATTTTAGCTTTTCATTTAGTTCTTGTTTTCAGTTATTGGGTAATCTAATGGATTTTGATTGTTTTTAATGACTGATTCAAGGATGTTCAATTTTTCTTTAATTTCTAATTGGTTCTGTTTTGTGGGATGTTTTTGTATAGATTATCAAAATAAGTTTTCCAAATTCCTACATCTTGTATTGCTAATTCTTGTGGCTTTGTTGTGCTTAAATTGTTCCACATGTCCCAGAACTCAGAGTGGGGTGGTGAGCCGTTCTGACGTTGAGCAGTGAGGCACAGTCCACAGTGATCTGTTGATTTATTTTGTCGATCAACTTTCCTGGGAAGTCTTTTCTTGGTAGGAGGGTGGACACTATATTGGTTGTAGGGAACATAGCCTGTGCCCGTTCTGCCACTCTTCTCACTGCCCCAGATACATTTTCACCTTTAGCATGAAGGTCGTTTGTGCCAGTGTGGATGATGATGTTGTCAGGGGTGTCAATCTTGGTCTGACTGAGTAGCTGCATTGCACTCTCAGCTGTAGGACACCAGAATGTATACACCTTGTGTCTAGGGAATAATCTTTCCTGGACTAAGAACTTCCCATTTGAATCAATTAGGATTGCAGTTGTGGGTGATTTTCTGGGTGGCGCAGACTGGGAGGCTGGTAATTTGACCTGGGCTGGAGCAGACTGGGATGCTGGTAGGTTGACCTGGGCTGGAGAAGACTGGGAGGCTGGTAGATTGACCTGGGCTGGAGCAGACTGGTAGGCTGGTGCAGTGTCATCAGGCTGTGTGGTGGAGGCCATGCTGGTCTCAGGTTCTGATTGTGTTATGCCAACCTGGTGGACATGTTCTCTAGATACAGAGGACACAATGTCTCGCTGCCAGTTGAGGGTGTCAATGTACCTCTCTTTTTGTTCTAGCTCCTTTCTTGTTGTGCTCAGATGGTCTCTGAGGTCATCATTTGTCTGACTCAGCTTGTCCATTCTGCTTTCTAATTTAGCAATAGATGCTCTGCTCTCCTCCCTGAACTGTTTCATCTCTTCTTTGAGTTTCTGGACAGTGTCCTCCTCTTGAAGCTTGTTCTCTCTGAGTTCTATGTTCACCTCTTCTCTCTCTCTCTCTCTTTCACCTCTTCTCTCTCTCTCTCTTTCACCTCTTCTCTCTCTCTCTCTCTTTCACCTCTCTCTCTCTCTCTCTCTCTCTCTCTCTCTCTCTCTCTCTCTCTCTCTCTCTTTCACCTCTCTCTCTCTCTCTCTCTTTCACCTCTCTCTCTCTCTCTTTCACCTCTCTCTCTCTCTCTTTCACCTCTCTCTCTCTCTCTCTCTTTCACCTCTTCTCTCTCTTTCACTTCTTCTCTCTCTCTCTCCCCTCTTCTCTCTCTCCCTGTCTCCCCTCTTCTCTCCCTCTCCCCTCTTCTCCCTGTCTCCCCTCTTCTCTCTCTCTCCCCCCTCCTCTCTCTCGCTCTCCCTTCTTCTCTCTATCCTTCTCCCTCTCTCTCCTCTCTCTCTCCCCTCCTCTCTTTTTCTTTCCCCTCTACTCTCTCTCCCTCTCCTCTCTCTCTCCCCTCCTCTCTCTCGCTCACTCTCTTTCTTTCCTCTCGCTCGCTCACTCTCTTTCTTTCCCCTCTCTCTCTCTCCCTGTCCCCTCCTCTCTCTCTCGCTCACTCTCTTTTTTTCCCCTCTCTCCCTCTCTCTCTCCCCTTCTCCCCTTTCTTTTTCTCCCCCCTGTAGGATGCGTTGTCCATACTGGCTGAGAATGCGGAGCTCGGTGAAAATGAGGGACGGGGAGTGGCGTTCCGTAGGGCGGCAGCCTTGTTGAAGTCCCTCCCCCAGGAGGTCAGAGGGGCAGAGCAACTTCAAGGACTGCCTTGTCTGGGGGAGCACTCACTCAGAGTCATCAAGGTCTGGATACAGACAGCTGTCTATTTTTTTTTACTTCTCTATGTTTTCACCTCTCGCTCTTTCTGTCTGTGTGTATTTATTTCTGTCTGTGTGTATTTCTCTCGCTCTCTTTCTGCCTGTGTGTGTATTTCTCTCGCTCTCTCTGGTCTCTTCTCTCCAGGTCTCTTATCAGAATCTCTCAATCTACCTCTCAGTCCCTTCTTCTCCCTGTTTATCTTTAGGAGGTTCTGGAGGATGGTGTATCTCATGAGGTGGAGACCACCACGCATTCAGAACAGTTTAAGGCCATGAAGGTGAGTTCGGGTGCACTGAGACCTCTATCTCTGGTTATGGTCCATCGTTCTCTGTCCTTTGCTTTCACTTATTGGAGAGAAGTGTGTGTTTCAGGCCCTAACAGGTATTTTCGGGGTAGGGGCGAAGACAGCGGACCGTTGGTTCAGGGAGGGAATACACACCCCCTCCGACCTGCAAAGATCAGGACACACACTCAACAGAGCGCAACGAGCAGGTGTGTGTGTGAAGAGCCTCTCTGAGCAGTGGTAGTAAGCCCTAAGTGCCCTCTGCACAATAGTTTTCTACAGTCAGTGCAAAGGTCACTCAATCCTCTTCTCTCCTTCTTTCCCTCTCAGGTCTGCAGTATTATGACGAACTGAACCTGCCTGTCACGAAATCAGAGGCTGTTGCAATTGGTCAGATTGTGGAGAGGGCGGTCCATGCTGTGCTCCCGGGGGCAGAGATCACTCTGATTGGAGGATTCAGGAGGTACGCTGAGCAGTTTTCACTGCTCTACGCATTCAGGGACATATAACTGATCTGTATCTCTCTACGTCTTTCTTTCCCCTCTATTTCTGTCCATTGATCTTGTTCCTCTCTATTTCTCTCTAGTGTAGGGTTGTGAACGTTTAAACGAAATTCGGATACTTTCCCCCCACAAAATTAAAATCACAGTGCAGCTGGCTCTCCTGCTCTCTCTTCACTAATGATGCCAGTGTGTCTTCAGTCTGTTGCGTGTAGAATAGCCTAGCATATTCATTGATGATAGGCCCTGCTTTACTGAAGTTGCGAGACATTGCAAGCTAAGAAATTGCGAAATACAGCATTCCATTGCGAGATACAGCTTTTGATTACAGCTCTCTCTCCGTCCCTCGCTAGCTCGCTATCAAAGATGGGCCTACTGCACGGTTCTGACTCCGTCTGCCTGGTGGCAGACCTACCTATACTGTGCCCCTCCCCTCTCTTTCCGTCCCTCGCTAGCTCGCTATGAAATATGCGAGTGTTTGTGTTCTCGGAAGTACTGCAACTTATCAGTCTCCTCCGTTCCAAAAATACTGAATCTTAGTAGTCGATGCCTAGTGGAAAATGTTTTCTGCTAAATGTCTTGGTAAGTGACAGTATTTAAAAAAAATAATGTACACACTTTTTTTTAGGAGAGAGTGGTCTGCACGCAGGCAGCTCTAGGTCATTTTATTGACCGTTATGGTTGAATAGTGATGGAGGTTAGTAAAATGCCCGTTCAGTGGCGCTTCGAAACGATTCCCAGAGAAGGTTTAGTTTCAGCATTTAAAAAGCCGCAGTGTACCCTTTGATTGATTTGATTTGATTTACAGACAGACAAACATGCCGTAGCCGAGGCTATACCACAGACTATATATCTGGTAGGTAGAACTTCATTGAGGCGTTTTCAAGGCTATATGACTTGTAGGTAGAACTTCATTGAGGCGTTTTCAAGGCTATATGTCTGTGGTAGGTAGAACTTCTTCATTGAGGCGTTTTCAAGGCTATATGACTGGTAGGTAGAACTTCATTGAGGCGTTTTCAAGGCTATATGACTGGTAGGTAGAACTTCATTGAGGCGTTTTCAAGGCTATATGACTGTGGTAGGTAGAACTTCATTGAGGCGTTTTCAAGGCTATATGACTGTGGTAGGTAGAACTTCATTGAGGCGTTTTCAAGGCTATATGACTGTGGTAGGTAGAACTTCATTGAGGCGTTTTCAAGGCTATATGAATGTGGTAGGTAAAACTTCATTGAGGTGTTTTCAAGGCTATATGACTGGTAGGTAGAACTTCATTGAGGCGTTTTCAAGGCTATATGACTGGTAGGTAGAACTTCATTGAGGCGTTTTCAAGGCTATATGACTGGTAGGTAGAACTTCATTGAGGCGTTTTCAATGCTATATGACTGTGGTAGGTAGAACTTCATTGAGGCGTTTTCAAGGCTATATGACTAGTAGGTAGAACTTCATTGAGGCGTTTTCAAGGCTATATGACTGTGGTAGGTAGAACTTCATTGCCTGGCCCTAGTGGTTGTACGTGCATAATAGAACCATCAAATTGTATTTGTCATATGCACATTGTTAGCAGATGTTAATGCGAGTGTAGCGAAATGCTTGTGTTTCTAGTTCTGACCATGCAGTAATATCTAACAAGTAATCTAACCTAACAATTTCACAACAACTACCTTATAAACACAAGTGTAAAGGAATGAATAAGGATATATACATAAAAAATATTTGAATGAGTGATGGCCGAACGGCATAGGCAAGATGCAGTAGATGGTATAGAGTAGAGGTCGACCGATTATGATTTTTCAACGCCGATACCGATTATTGGAGGACCAAAAAAGCCGATACCGATTAATCGGACAATTTTTATTTTATATTTTTATGTATTTGTAATAATGACAATTACAACAATAATGAATGAACACTTATTTTAACTTAATATAATACATCAATAAAATCAATTTAGCCTCCAAGTAAATAATGTTCAATTTGGTTTAAATAATGCAAAAACAAAGTGTTGGAGAAGAAAGTAAAAGTGCAATATGTGCTATGTAAGAAAGCTAACATTTCAGTTCCTTGCTCAGAACATATGAAACCTTGTGGTTCCTTTTAACATGAGTCTTCAATATTCCCAGGTAAGAAGTTTTAGGTTGTAGTAATTATAGGACTATTTCCCTCTATAGCATTTTTATTTCATTAACCTGACTATTGGATGTTCCTATAGGCACTTTAGTATTGCCAGTTATACAGTATAGCTTCCGTCCCTCTCCTCGCTCCACCCTGGAGCAGCGTTACCCAAGCAGAGCAAGGGGAACAACTACTAGAAGGCTCAGAGCGAGTGACGTTTGAAACGCTATTAGCGCGCGTTAACTAGCTAGCCATTTCACTTCAGTTACACCAGCCTCATCTCGGGAGTTGATAGGCTTGAAGTCATAAACAGCGCAATGCTTGACGCACAATGAAGAGCTGCTGGCAAAACGCACAAAGTGCTGTTTGAATGAATGTTTACGCGCCTGCTTCTACCTACCACCGCTCAGTCAGATACTTAGATACTTGTATGCTCAGTCAGATTATATGCAACGCAGGACACCCTAGATAATATCTAGTAATATCATCAACCATGTGTAGTTAACTAGTGATTATGATTGAATGTTTTTTATAAGATAAGTTAAATGCTAGCTAGGAACTTACCTTGGCTTACTGCATTCGCGTAACAGGCAGTCTCCTTGTGGAGTGCAACGAGAGAGAGGCAGGTCGTTATTGTGGTGGACTAGTTAAATGTAAGTTTTCAAGATTGGATCCCCCGAGCTGACAAGGTGAAAATCTGCCGTTCTGCCCCTGAACAAGGGAGTTAACCCACCGTTCCTAGGCCGTCATTGAAAATAAGAATGTGTTCTTAACTGACTTGCCTAGTTAAATAAAGGTGTATATATAAAAAAATATATATATAAAAAATATTTATATATATATATAATAAAAATCGGCAAATCGGCACCCAAAAATACAGATTTCCGATTTGTTATGAAAACTTGAAATTGGCCCTAATTAATCGGCCATTCCGATTAATCGGTCAACCTCTAGTATAGAGTACAGTATATACATATGAGATGAGTAATGGAGGGTATGTAAACATTATATAGCAGCCACTCAATGCAGCCACTCAGCAGCCACTCAATGTTAGTGATGGCTGTTTAACAGTCTGATGGCCTTGAGATAGAAGCTAGAAGGATGATAGTGGGGTGAACAGGCAGTGGCTCGGGTGGTTGTTGTCCTTGATGATCTTTTTGGCCTTCCTGTGACATCGGGTGGTGTAGGTGTCCTGGAGGGCAGGTAGTTTGCACTCGGTGATGTGTTGTGCAGACCTCACTACCCTCTGGAGAGCCTTACGGTTGTGGGCGGAGCAGTTGCCATACCAGGCTGTGATACAGCCCGACAGGATGCTCTCGATTGTGCGTTTAAAAGTTTTAGTGTTTTTGGTGACGAGCCGAATTTCTTCAGCCCCCTGAGGTTGAAGAGGCGCTACTGCGCCTTCTTCACCACGCTGTCTGTGTGGGTGGATCATTTCAGTTTGTCCGTAATGTGTACGCCGAGGAACTTTCCACCTTCTCCACTACTGTCCCGTCGATGTGACTAGGGGGCTACTCCCTCTGCTGTTTCCTGAAGTCCACAATCATCTCCTTTGTTTTGTTGACATTGTGTGTGAGGTTATTTTCCTGACGCCACACTCCGAGGGCCCTCACCTCCTCCCTGTAGGCCGTCTCGTCGTTGTTGGTAATCAAGCCTACCACTGTAGTGCCGTCTGCAAACTTGATGATTGAGTTGAAGGCGTGCGTGGCCACGCAGTCGTGGGTGAACAGGGAGTACAGGAGAGGGCTTAGAACGCACCCTTGTGGGGCCCCAGTGTTGAGGATCAGCGGGGTGGAGATGTTGTTACCTACCCTCGCCACCTGGGGGCGGCCCGTCAGGAAGTCCAGTACCCAGTTGCACAGGGCGTGGTCGAGATCCAGGGTCTCGAGCTTGATGACGAGTTTGGAGGGTACTATGGTGTTAAATGCTGAGCTGTAGTCGATGAACAGCATTCTCACATAGGTATTCCTCTTGTCCAGATGGGTTAGGGCAGTGTGGTTGAGATTGCATCGTCTGTGGACCTATTTGGGCGGTAAGCATTTTGGAGTGGGTCTAGGGTGTCAGGTAGGGTGGAGTTGATATGGTCCTTGACTAGTCTCTCAAAGCACTTCATGATGACGGAAGTGAGTGCTACGGGGCGGTAGTCGTTTAGCTCAGTTACCTTAGCTTTCTTGGGAACAGGAACAATGGTGGCCCTCTTGAAGCATGTGGGAACAGCAGACTGGGATAAGGATTGATTGAATATGTCCGTAAACACACCAGCCAGCTGGTCTGCGCATGCTCTGAGGGCGTGGCTGGGGATGCCGTCTGGGCCTGCAGCCTTGCGAGGGTTAACACGTTTAAATGTTTTACTCACCTCGGCTGCAGTGAATGAGAGTCTGCATGTTTTGGTTGCGGGCCGTGTCAGTGGCACTGTATTGTCCTCAAAGCGGGCAAAAAAGTTATTTAGTCTGCCTGGGAGCAAGGCATCCTGGTCCGTGACTGGGCTGGTTTTCTTTTTGTAATCCGTGATTGACTGTAGACCCTGCCACATACCTCTTGTGTCTGAGCCGTTGAATTGCGATTCTACTTTGTCTCTATACTGACGCTTAGCTTGTTTGATTGCCTTGCGGAGGGAATAGTTACACTGTTTGTATTCGGTCATGTTTCCGGTCACCTTGCCCTGATTAAAAGCAGTGGTTCGCGCTTTCAGTTTCATGCGAATGCTGCCATCAATCCACGGTTTCTGGTTTGGGAATGTTTTAATCATTGCCATGGGAACGACATCTTCAACGCACGTTCTAATGAACTCGCACACCGAATCAGCGTATTCGTCAATGTTGTTGTTTGACGCAATACGAAACATATCCCAGTCCACGTGATGGAAACAGTCTTGGAGCGTGGAATCAGATTGGTCGGACCAGCGAACAGACCTCAGCGTGGGAGCTTCTTGTTTTAGCTTCTGTCTGTAGGCAGGGAGCAACAAAATGGAGTCGTGGTCAGCTTTTCCGAAAGGAGGGCGGGGGAGGGCCTTATATGCATCGCGGAAGTTAGAATAGCAATGATCCAAGGTTTTACCAGGCCTGGTTGCGCAATCGATATGCTGATAAAATTTAGGGAGTCTTGTTTTCAGATTAGCCTTGTTAAAATCCCCAGCTACAATGAATGCAGCCTCAGGATGTGTGGATTCCAGTTGGCAAAGAGTCAAATAAAGTTTGTTCAGGACCATCGATGTGTCTGCTTGGGGGGGAATATATACGGCTGTGATTATAATCGAAGAGAATTCCCTTGGTAGATAATGCGGTCGACATTTGATTGTGAGCAAGACATCCTGGTCCGCGACGGGGTTGATTTTCCCTTTGTAGTCCGTGATTGACTGTAGACCCTGCCACATACCTCTCGTGTCTGAGCCGTTGAATTGCGTCTGTACTTTGTCTCTATGCTGACCCTTAGCTTGTTTGATTACCTTGCAGAGGGAATAGCTACACTGTTTGTATTCGGTCATGTTTCCGGTCACCTTGCCCTGATTAAAAGCAGTGGTTCGCACTTTCAGTTTTGCACGAATGCTGCCATCAATCCACGGTTTCTGGTTGGGGAATGTTTTAATACACGCTGTGGATGCAACATCAACGATGCACTTGCTAATAAACTCGCTCGCCGAATCAGCGTATTCATCAGTGTTATTGTCCGACGCTATGCGGAACATAACATATCCCAGTCCACGTGATCGAAGCAATCTTGAAGCGTGGAATCCGATTGGTCGTACCAGCGTTGAACAGACCTAAGCACGGGTGCTTCCTGTTTTAGTTTCTGTCTATAGGCAGGGAGCAACAAAATGGAGTCGTGGTCAGATTTTACGAAAGGAGAGTGGGTTATGGCTTTATATGCGTCGCGGAAGTTAGAATAACAATGATCCAGGGTTTTGCCAGCCCGGGTCGCGCATTCAAAATGCTGCTAAAATTTAGGGATCCTTGTTTTCAGATGAGCCTTGTTAAAATCCCCAGCTACAATAAATGCAGCCTCAGGATATGTGGTTTCCAGTTTACATAGAGTCAAATTAAGTTATTTCGGGGGCCGTCGATGTGTCTGCTTGGGGGGGAATATACACGACTGATTATGATCGAAGATTATTGTCTTGGTAGATAATGCTGTCTGCATTTGATTGTAAGGAATTCTAGGTCAGGTGAACAAAAGGACTTGAGTTCCTGTATGTTGTTATGATCACACCGTGTCTCGTTAATCATAAGGCATACACCCCCGCCCTTCGGGCGCAGTGCACGCTAACCAAGGTAGCCAGGTGCACGGTGTTTCCTCCGACACATTGGTGCGGCTGGCTTCCGGGTTGGATGCGCGCTGTGTTAAGAAGCAGTGCGGCTTGGTTGGGTTGTGTTTCGGAGGACGCATGGCTTTCAACCTTCGTCTCTCCCGAGCCCATACGGGAGTTGTAGCGATGAGACAAGATAGTAATTACTAACAACAATTGGATACCACGGAAAGGTGGTAAAAAAAACATTTTTTTTAAAGAATAAGCCAGGTGGCTGTACCAACTCTGATGACGTATCCCGAGTGAGTCATGTTTCCATGAAACAAAGAACATTACAATCTCATTATTCTGCATTGTGAATTGACTTGGAATTGTAAGTCATTTTTTCTTGCTGTTTTTAAATGTGAGCAAACATGTTCATTTGTCACATCCCTACTATAGAGGTAAGCAGACTGGTCATGATGTGGACTTCTTGATAACCCATCCCGACGAGGGCAGAGAGGAGGGGCTCATGCCTAAGGTGGTGTCCTGGCTTGAAGCACAGGTAACACACACCAGATGTTTCTATTTTCCATCCGAACAACTTTACACTATCTATTACAATTCCCAGAAAGCATTTCCCCATTTCCTTTTGTCAACTAAATATGGAATGTATGCTTAGCTGTTTACTATACAAAACACCATCAGGCCTGTTCAGTTCAACAAGCCAACCTGAGTAAGGATGTTTCTGTACCCCTAGGGGTGTAACACTCTATTCTGTCCCCAGGGCTTCCTGTTGTACCAGAAGACCACTGGGAACTCTTATCTGGAGAGCAAAGAGGGTCCTGCGAGGCCAGCCTCTAACATGGACCGCTTTGAAAGATGCTTCTCCATCTTTAGACTGAGCGCAGACACCGAAGGGAGTGAGATCCAGACGGGGAGAGAGATCCAGAAGGAGAAGGAGATCCAGACGGAGGATGGTCCACAGACATACTCACCGACACTGACCAATACAGATCCACACACCCACTCAGACTCTCCTCACCCACTTCCCCAGACCCTTGTGGTGGTGGGTGATCATGCCCAGAAGGTGAGCTGGGTGCTGGGTCATTCTCAGTGCTCAGGTCCCCGGTCCTGGAGAGCAGTGAGGGTAGACCTGGTGGTCTCTCCATACAGCCAGTTTGCCTTCGCATTGCTGGGCTGGACTGGATCGAAGGTATGGCCTAAACCTAACCCCCAACCTCTAACTTGTGATACTGTTATAAGGCTTTAAGATGCAACTCACCCCCCACCAGCCTTCCATGTGAATCTTAGGCCTTATCTCATTTGGGGAAAAGTCTGTCCTCTGTCTTCTTTCCTCCGGAAACAAATAAGTAGTCAAGGAGAGTGTACATTTGTTAGTAGGAAGAGTGTCCTCTCCTCCTCATTAGCCACCTTTCATTGAGGATAGTCATGTGTATCCTACCAGAGTCCTTCCAGGAATAGTTTTGATCTGCTACACCCCCTTTGAAGCAGTTGTTTTCTCAGAGGAGAAAAGCATGCAAACATTTAAAAACAATATGCTAATTACTGTAAAATGTCTTGCACAAACTAGCTACATTTTGTTTGATCACTTTACATGTTTATTTTGGGATTCCACCCCTGTAAATGTATTTTGCCTGATGACGTGCGAGCGGAGCGCATTTTCAACCAGACTTCTCTCTCTTTCACACACTCACTCTTTTACTCTCTCTCTCTCTCTCTCTCTCTCTCTCTCTCTCTCTCTCTCTCTCTCTCTGTGCAGTTGTTTGAGAGAGAGCTGCGTCGCTGGGCAGTACATGAGAAGGCCATGACTCTGAGCAGCCATGCTCTGTACGACAGAAAACGGGTACACACCCTCTCTCAAACACACACACATTTTCAATACAGTAGTGGTTCATTTCTGTATTATCAAATGAGAGACAAACTTATCACACAAGTCAGAGTTATACTTAAACTAAATCTTTATTCACTTATTAATAAGGGAGCAGGTCAATACAACACACATATGAAGTGAATCGATTGCGTGCTCTGCGATAATGATGGCTGGTCGATGAACCACTCTTAGATGATTTGTTGAGAGGCCTGATACAGGATACCTTTTTTGCTACCTTTTTATAGCAAAGATACATCCTCTTAGTCTACATGACAAACAACGGATGTGTGGAATGTGTCAGAGGGTTAGAATTTGTATAAAATATACTAATAATTCACAGCAGACAGTATCAGTATCTTTACAGCAGAGAGTATCTGCTGTAAAGACTTCTCATTGTGTAGCAACCAGGGTATGGTACCCAAAAACAAGGTTTGTCTCATAATTATCCGTCATCTCCACCCTGGTACCTCCCAGCAAACAAACACCCAACTCATGCGATCTTTTCGGTTTTATCACCAAAGGCATCGTAAATCTACTGTCCGCATTAATCCCAAGGCCGACTGTTCACACAGACAAAATATAGTTATAACAACCCCTTATTCTGTTGCATAACACAACCATTTGATGCAATAACAGTATTATAACAGTCTTGTAATTTCAGTCTCACAATACTTTATTTGAATCCACACATCATAGTCAAGAAGGATTCAAACATTTCAAAGGGCACAGATACTTGGACACTAATGGATACAGACATACTCTCTCAAAAGTCATACACATGCCCACATTTTAAATATCGTGTCTTTGTGTGCTCACTTCAAAGGGCTGGCACCTGCACAAAGACGTGATGCTGACAATCAGCTGTAGTGATCTCCAAACTCTGTCTTTTCCATCTCCCTCTCTTATTCTCTCTCTTGCTCTCTCTCTCCTCCTCATTGCTCTCTCTTGCTCTCTGATCAGACGCAGTATCTAAGGGCTAGTTCAGAGGAGGAGATCTTTGCTCATCTGGGTCTGGAATATATCCCTCCCTGTGACCGGAACGCCTGACGACAACATACTGGACTGATAACAGATACAGTCTAAGAGCTAAGCAAACCCATGCTAAATGAAACCTAAACATAAGCCAAATCAAACTCAGCCTTATCCCGAGAACAACACACAGGCCAGATACAGCCTCGGGTAGGCAAGAAGGGGAGGTGAGAGGTGGATAGATAGTTACATATCTGTATTTTATTCAATTGTAAATAATCCAAAACATACAGACCCAGGATGTTGTAAAGTACCAAATCTATAGATGTCTTTAATTTGGTTAACTAAATTAAAATAACTTAACTACTCGAGCCATTAATTCTACAGTATGTGCTTTTTTTCATATCTGACATAGATCATAGATCATTTTCTTTCGTTGGTGCCTTGTTATTGAATACGTTTTTAATATTTACTGCAATTTGGCTGCTTGTTTGTAATATTTAGAATGCAATTAAACTATGTGAATTAAAATTATATCAATAATTTTAGACTTACCAAAAATCTTTTTAAATGTGACATAATGTAGGCCTAAAACTGTGTGCATCATGAGGGATGCTTAAATAAGTGCTTAAATATATGCATTCCCTCATGCAGTGTGTGTGGTTTTGTTACATTTTGCATGATGACAGCAGTGGCCTATTTACACAGCAGGTGTACGCTACACACACACCACCATCCAACTTACGGTCTCAGAAATAGAAACATTATGTACAAAATAAGTTTTTGAAAATGCCAAAAAACACACACACGTAGCATAATTGGTTAGGGGATCGTAAAACGGCAGCCATCTCCTCTGGCACATGTGACAAATAAAATGGGACTCTCATGACTATCACAGTGCAGGTGCATTTATACGGAGACTTGATTACACACAGGTGGATTGTATTTATCATCATTAGTCATTTAGGTCAACATTGGATCATTCAGAGATCCTCACTGAATTTCTGGAGAGAGTTTGCTGCACTGAAAGTAAATGGGCTGAATAATTTTGCACGCCCAATTTTTCAGTTTTTGATTTGTTAAAAAAGTTTGAAATATCCAATAAATGTCATTCCACTTCATGATTGTGTCCCACTTGTTGTTGATTCTTCACAAAAAAATACAGTTTTATATCTTTATGTTTGAAGCCTGAAATGTGGCAAAAGGTTGCAAAGTTCAAGGGGGCCGAATACTTTCGCAAGGCCCTGTATATACAGTGTACCATTTTATATATTATCAATTTATGTATTGTGGTGGTTTCTGTGTATACTCTTGTTTTTAGTTGACAGAAATAAAACTCCCCTATTATTGAATGAGGATAATGTGGGTGCAGCAGTTTATATACGACCGGGGGGGCATAAGAGTTGGTGAGGGACAAGTTATATATATAAACGCAACAATTTCAAAGTTTTTACTGACTTACAGTTCATATAAGGAAATCAGTCAATATAAATAAATTCATGAGGCCCTAATCTATGGATTTCACAAAACTGGGCTGGAGCGTAGCCATGGGTGGGTATGGGAGGGCATAGGCCCACCCACTTGTGAGCCAGGCCCAGCCAATCAGAATGAGTTTTTCCACACAAATGGGCTTCAGTATAGACAGAAGTACTCCCCAGCACACCCACGCAGGTGAAGAAGCCAGATGTGAGGGTCCTGGCCAGTTGGATTTACTGCCAAATTCTCAAAAATGACATTTTATTTCAGCTCATGAATCATGGGACCAACACTTTACATGTTGCTTTCATATTTTTGTTCAGTGTATAACTGGGAATGAAGTGACAAAAGGTTTAATGCAGAGCTCCTGAGTGGCGCTGCGGTCTAAGGCACTGCATCTCAGTGCTAGAGGTGTCACTACAGTCCCTGGTTAGATTCCAGGCTATATCACAACCAGACGGGATTGGGAGTCCCATAGGGCAGCATACACTTGGCCCAGCGTCGTCCGGATTGGTGTTTGGCCTGGGTAGACCGTCATTGTAAATAAGAATTTGTTCTTAACTGACTTGCCTAGTTAAATGAAGGTAAAATAAATGTCCAGGTAGCTATTTGGCTAACTATTTAAATATTTAGCAGTCTTAAGCTTGGCGGTAGAAGCTGTTCAAGGTCCTGTTGGTTCCAGGCTTGGTGCATAGGTACCGAGTCTATGACTCAGGTGGCTGGAGTCTTTGACCATTTTTTGGGGGGCCTTCCTTTGACATTGCCTGGTATAGAGGTCCTGGATGGCAGGGAGCTCAACCCCAGTGATGTTCTATGACTAATATAGTCATCGGATGAAATTAAATCCAGACAGTCAGCCAACTAACCAATTGCATAACATTTTGAATTTTGAGGTTGATTTGATTTAAATCGGCATGAGATACAATTACACTCTTCAGTCTTGAGAAAAAATCTGATTAACCATACTTGTTTTTCTTTAAATGTCTGCATTCTCAGACTGCTGAACTACCAAACATGCATTTGACACAAATGTACCCAAGATTCAAACTTGCAGTAGAAAATGATATACAAGAGAACATTCAGTTATTTTGCTCAACATTTAAACACGGGTCCCATAATTAAAAGCTCCTCACTCTGCAACCCTGCCTTATATTTCATGTTCACATAATCACCACCTCTTCCTACAGTGTTTTAAAGGTTTATTGGAAACAGACAGGGTCATTTCTCATATTGTGTGTGTGCCTCCACTGGCGTTTCCAGCACCTCTTCCTAACAGCCTCATTAACCTCTAAATGCCGGTCCAACTTCAAAAGCACCATCACCTCTCACAAGTCCTTGGTTACACCCCTTACACACACACACCTCAGATCGCTCTGTCACACCAAACTCAATGGAACAGGATCAGCTTAGTGAAAAACCCCTTGGATAGATCTCTCCTAAAGGCATTTCTAATAGTCAAACTAGTTATCATGAGTTCAAGTAAAAAAATGTATTTATATAGATAAGCATGTAAAGGGGCTTGTCAATCTCAGAATGTGTGTCTGTATGTGCTTGTGTGTGTGTGAGAGACGGAGCAGCAGTTTTTCTCCACGAAGCCTGCTCCCCATTGGCACGTCACGTGTTCCCACGCCGGTGATGCCACTCGTGTGAAACAAAAGTTTACTGACTGACTGGGAGGGAGAGACACACAGCAACAACACCTTTGTGTTCTGAGAGGAGCAGCAGAGACTGGAGGTCTGTAGGACTGGGTCGTGTTCTGAGAGGAGCAGCAGAGACTGGAGGTCTGTGGGACTGGGTCGTGTTCTGAGAGGAGCAGCAGAGACTGGAGGTCTGTGGGACTGGGTCGTGTTCTTCAGGACGTACTGAACACATCACTACTGGTGTGTGTGTTCATGCACTTTTGTGTGTGTGTATGTCAGAGAGGGTGTGTGTGTCTCCTATGTCTCACCTCTACAGAGACTGAAAAGTAGACCGCCTGCCTGTGGGGCCAGACTGCAGGCCTGCCTACTGTAGGTAATAATGGTTTTGTTGTGAGGGGTGGGGGGTCATGACCAAAGGCTTGTCCCCCCCCCTCTCCTTTTGATCATAGGAGTCACAGTGCTTTTCCCCCATGACCAGTATATCAAAGCACCAGGAGCCTTTGAAGGAGCTGATGGGAATCTGTAAGACAAGGAGATGAGGTCTGACTGGCTGGCTGTTATACACCACACGGGGCGGGACACTGGTGGACAACAGGAGCCAAACAGGTTAATAATCATTACATCACAGATAAACTAACATGAACAAACAGGCCGTGAATAGCAGATTCACAGATATAAAACTTCAATCAGAGGGTATATATCAGCAATGTTTAAGTGTCTTTCAACTGATTGTTCTGATGATACTGTACATATATTGAATTAAGATAAAAGGCACCTCTGTATGTGTGGTATTTGGACATGTGTTACAATATTTTATCAATTCCCCTTTCCATTTTGGGCTGAAGTATAAATGCTGTCAGTTAGACTGCTTCCTGTCCTCTGTCTCCTAATCCCGCACTGGGCACAGATCTTGGATCACCTTAACCTCCACAAATCCAAACCATAACCATTTGGGGGTTAAAGTGCTAAACTGCTTAGATCAGTGTCTAGTAGGGACAACTTTTGTTTGTATGTCTGTCTGCACGTGTGCATGTGTCGTGCACGACAGTGCCTGTGTGTGTGTGCAAGACTGTGCGTGCGTGCCTGTGTGTGTGCGTGCACCCCTGCTTGCTCGTGTGTGTGTGTGTTCTGAGAGGGCAAGGAGAGTGTCTGTGTCCAGAACAGAACAGAACAGCAAAAAGGGCCACACAGGACCATTAGAGATGAAAGGCTGTGAATGGAGCCAATCAAAGAGAAGCACAGCTGAAGACCGTCAGCCCACAGACAGAATGGCTTCTCCCTGGATCTCACACACACACACAAACCAACTAATAATGGTGAGCTAATAATGTAACTGTGTGAGTTAATACAGTTGAACACACACATACAGCAGAGTGTTGGTCCATTTCATTTTGTCAAAAGTTGAATTTGAGAAAAGACAAAGGGGTCTATCTCAAATCGGGAGTGGAATTTAACATGGAGGTCAAATATGGCCCAGTTATGTAGTAGGGCGTGACCCAGGTGGAAACAGTGTGGCCATAAATAAGTGTAATGGCAGAGCAAACAAACTACATGAGCTGTAGCTAATACAGTTGAAGACACACATACCACGAAAGAACAATCAGTGACTACATTAACAGAGTCCAAATGGAATGAGCCTTTAAACAAGGAAATCACAGGACCAGGAATATGCCTTAGCAATGTATTAATGAGTGTGTGTTGGGTTGACTAACTCAATGCCATGTGAGTGTCACTCATATACCAGGTTTTAAGATTCTGGAAGTAGGGCATTGTCATGAATGAAATGTCATAACCTGTTTTAATTTTATTTAACCTGTTCTGTAACTGCAGATTAGAATGTTCCGGGAGCTTCCATCAATAGAATAAGAACTCATTCTAAAGTTCCGTCTTACACAGACAGCAGGGCTTCCCAATAGCACCATCCCCCCTCTCCATACCCTGCAAGGACTGTATGTATAAATTAGCAAGGAAATAAAATAAACTACATTCAAATTAGAAGTAGTAGTGCAGAGACACATTCCTAGGATTAATTTCCTCAAGAGATCTGCCTTCCACACACACACACACACACTGAGGAATTTGCACACAGGCCTATTGACTACAGATAGGACTTCAAAATATTCTGATCTTTTTGTTTACTCTCTCCTTCCATATCTCCATCCCTATCTCAATCTCTGTCTCTTTCACTGCTAGGCACTCAGTCTCTTCATGCTATAGAGTGGGATGGGTACCAAGCCCACCTGTCTGTCTCCCCTGTCATTCAGTGATAGTGAGCTGGGTGCTGTGCTTTGATCTGGGGCTGTTGAGCAAGAAAGAGAGTTTACTGTTATTTTTTATAGTTTATTTCACTTTTATATATTATCGAACTCACTTGCTTTGGCAATGTTAACACATGTTTCCCATGCCAATAAAGCCCCTTGAATTTAATTGAGAGACAGGAGTCTCAGACCTGGGAAGTACTGCAGGAGACAGCACGACCACTGGCATACATAGGCCATCAAAGACCCTGATTTTGTGCATGTGTGTGGTTTCCTACATAATAGAACAGGCCTCTGTCCCAGGAACCCCGCATTAATGATTATTTACCACAGAGTGACTATAGACGGTTATTACTTGCATTAATTAATAAGAGCCTTTTTGTACAGCAATGCAGCTCCTGTGGTGCTGTAGCCTATCTCCTCCACTCTCCAGCACTGTGTCTCCGAAGGCAGGGGAGGGGAGGGAGAGAGGGCGGAGTGGCTGAGCGATTGATACATTGTGTTAGGGATTCAATCTAATCTAATCAAAGTTTATTGGTCGCATACACAGTTTTGCAGATGTTATTGCAGGTGCAGCGAAATGCGTATGTTTCTTGCTCCAACAATGCAGCAATATCTAGCAATAAAATAACAATACACAGATAATAATCCAAAAACGGCTTAATCACAAACTGACCCATTGATAAAATAGTTACGGTCTGTTATTCGGACCGGTGGGTGGAATGGATCCGAGGGCTGCTGCGCGCACTATCTCTCCACTTCTCCGCCTACAGGCGGCTGTCTCTGCACGCACTATCTCTCCACTTCTCCGCCTACAGGCGGCTGTCTCTGCGAGCACTATCTCTCCACTTCTCCGCCTACAGGCGGCTGTCTCTGCGCGCACTATCTCTCCACTTCTCCGCCTACAGGCGGCTGTCTCTGCGCGCACTATCTCTCCACTTCTCCGCCTACAGGCGGCTGTCTCTGCGTGCACTATCTCTCCACTTCTCCGCCTACAGGCGGCTGTTTCTGCGCGCACTATCTCTCCACTTCTCCGCCTACAGGCGGCTGTCTCTGCGCGCACTATCTCTCCACTTCTCCGCCTACAGGCGGCTGTCTCTGCGCGCAAACGGAGACCGGTCCCTTCAGTAGAATGCGAATCTTTGATACTCACAAACCCGAATGACATAGACGTCTCGAGGCGACCGCATTCAGAGAATAAATCACATTCGGTAGCTTCTCAGAACTCCAATGGGAAACGAAATAGTTTCCATAAATGTAAAAAGTGATGTGGTTGATTGAATAATTCTACGAGACCAATGAGACTGAACATTATTAGACAACAATGTCTTTCGGGATCAGGAAGATCAGACATTATTTCATTATGTTGAGCCAATCAATCAAGCCTGGTCACCATTCAACGGGTTAAAGACATATTCAAGGTTGGAATCATTTCCCAGTAGGCCTATACTGTAGCATCAGCAGGTCATGGAATGTATGAAGTTGTAATTTGATATGATGAGATATACAATGATGGGTGTTATTGGATCAGTTAATCATATTAATAAATATAGTGAAATATTCTATTTTTATTCCATGGGTGGAGCTGAGGAGCAGGAGGAAACGCTTCAGTGTTAAAGGAATAGTTCACCAAAATTACAAAATTAAATATTTTTCTTATTCTGCTTAATGGAAAGATATGACAGCAATCCATGCTTTGGTTTAGTTTCCCTGCATTCAGGTTAAGGAAACCAATGCGTAATTGTGTCATTTGGTTGAGCTATCCCTGATAAGAATACAATATGTTATTTAAGAATACATGTACTGGATGATTTAGCTCCCGAATGGCGCAGCAGTCTAAGCCATTGCATCTCAGTGCTACGGGTGTCAATACAGGCCCTGGTTCAATCCCGGGCTGTATCACATCCAGCCGTGTTCGGGAGTCCCATAGGGTGGCTCACAATTGGCCCAGCGTTGTCTGGGTTAGGATAGGGTTTGGCAGGGGCAGGGGTAGGCCATCATTATAAATAAGAATTTGTTCTGAACTGACTTGCCAGGTTAAATAAAATAAAAATGAAATAATGAGCCCTTGCTCTCACACACACTCATAGGGCTGTATTGGGAGGGGAAGTGAGGACAGTACGAATGGGATGGTGTGTGTGTGTGGAGGGGGGGGTAAACTTTCCAGACTCACTGGAGCCAGCGGGTAATGGTCTCACCTCATTCAGGTTGATTGAGATGTCTTAATTACTGCAGTTGTGAAAACTGAAGGAGGAAGGGGAGGATGTTCTTTGATCCTTAGCTGAGTGAGTCGTAAATGAGGAGGAATTCCCTGGATAAATACTGACTCTACTCCTGAGACTCAGATCATTACTCCATTACTCCATGTTCTCTCTCCGCTGAGAGAGAACACACACTCACACACAGTCTTCACTGGATTTACCCAGCTTTGAGAAAAGGTTGTTTGCATTTCTGGAACCCAAAGGATAATATTAGATTATATTTCTCCAAAAGGACAGTTTTTCCACACAAACAACAGGACTTTTTCTGGATTTTTAGTTATTTTGTTGGATATCTCCATCGTACAACCATGAGAGGACATTTCTCCATCGAGTGGCTTGCCCAAAGTAGCCAGGCATTAGGAAGCATGAGACCCTCGCCTCTCCCCTCTTCCTGGTCCTCTGTTGGACCCAACAGCACCTCCGTGACCCAACCTGAGAGCCTGCCTGGGTTCTACTGCCGACCGAGACCCGAGAATCAGGAGAACCAGGCAAGGAGAGGACAGAGGCTCAACCCATTCAGCTATCCCTGCCTGGCAGGCCCTCAGATGTGTACACATACAAAGAGGAGTAGCCCCCTCCACCACAACCACCAAGGTAGGTTCACTTTTCCTCAAATGACCTCACCTCAGGATCTGAGCTTAGATGGGGAGCATACATTAATTTAAATAGTGTCTTGTTGTTTTGGGGTGTGTTTTAAGCTGTGTATTGGAGGAATTAATTGACTCAGAGATAGATAATTCATAAGTAATAGCTACATCTGATTTAGCTCTTAAAGTGCTGAAAGCGCCATAGTTAGGACGCACCTCAGAGACATGAATTTGTTTGAAAGGTTCAGAGCACACAAACGTTTTGGGAACCACTATGATGTGACATATGGATGGATTTGAAATCTAACTTCTCTCCATTTCTACCCTCTCTCTCCTCTCTCAGTGGCTGAGACTGGCTTCATCAGTAGAACAGAGGAGGGAACGTCAGGGTACGAGAGCGAAGGCAGGCGATCCCTCTCCCCCACCACCCCCCCGGACGGCACCTTCACCTCTCCCTCCTTGTCTCCCATCTCTCTCTCTCTTCCTACAGGGAGGCGGCCACGTACAGCCTACAAAGTGGAGCAGATCAACAGTCTGGAGACGGCCTTCAAGAGGAACGCCTACCTGGGCACTCAGGACAAGGCTGAGCTCTGCAAGAGACTCAACCTTACAGACAAACAGGTAAGCACCCCCCCCCCCCCAAAAAAAGGTTGCAAGATCGAATCCCTGAGCTGACAAGGTAGAAATCTGTTGTTCTGCCCCTGAACAAGGCAGTTAACCCACTGTTCCTAGGCCGTAATTGAAAATAAGAATTTGTTCTTAACTGACTTGCCTTGTTAAATCAAGGTTAAAAAATTGTCAAATTGTCAAATTACCCGCCAAACCATGGGTAAGTCACGCCCACTCAGATATCATATTTAAAACTGCAAACATTTCTCTCTACCCCATGGCAAAATGTGTAGAATTGCAGCAAACCTGCTTTAAAAGTGCAACATTTTAGGGCCTCCCGAGTGGTGCAACGGTCTACAGCACTGCATCGCAGTGCTAAAGGCGTCACTACAGACCCGTGTTCGATCCTGGGTTGGATCACAGCCGTCCGGGATCCCATAGCGCGGCTTACAATTGGCCCTGAGTCCTCCGGGTTAGGGGAGGGTTTGATCGGGGGCTTTACTTGGCTCATCAAGCTCTGGCGACACCTTGTGGCAAGCCGGGCACCTGCACTCTGCTCAGTCGTCAGTTGAATGGTGTTTCTTCTGACATTGGCTTCCAGGTTAAGCGCGCGGGTTTGGTGGGTCATGTTTCGACGGACGCATGACTCGACCTTCGCCTTCCAACCAGTTGGGAGTTGCAGCGATGAGACAAGATCAAAAAGGGGTTAAAATAAAATAGCAGGAGTTTAACTCTAAAACGTAACATTTTTTTGTCTCTGCTGTCAAGAGGTGGGCCGCTGAAATGTTTTGCCCGCAAGGTAGGGTGGACCCCCTTTCAAATTTCACTTAGGTCCCCCAAAAGGCTAGGACTGCAGGTGTGGGTATGGATGTGCGTATGCAGACCCGCAAGCCACCTCGGCCCTTAATAATGAGTTCAGATTTTGTGGCCCCATCAATGTTGCCCATCAATCCCTGAACTAACTCTTCTCTCTGTTTCTCCTCAGATCCGTAACTGGTTCCAGAACAGGCGTATGAGGATGAAGAGGATGGTCCAGGATGCTCTGGCCCAAGCCTGCCAAGCTAAAGTATCATCTCACCTGCTGCACTACACCAAGCTACAGGCCTACCGCCCAGACCCCAACCCAACCTACCATCCCCATCACGCAGGAGCCGAGGGGGGCGCTTCCACCCCATACCTCCACAACCAATACAGCTCCTCCATGGCCGGTCCAGCACTGCCCAGCCTCCCTGCCACCCCCATGGACTCTTTATACCAATACGTCAGCCTCCCCGGTCTGGTAATGCCCACTCCAAGGTCTAACCCACTGATGGGGGCCTACCACCCTCTCTCTCACCTGTGTTAGAACTTTTGAATGAAATAGGGTGGTTCTCAATAGTCTGAAGTGATTTTAAGGAAGTGAGATGAGGGTAGAAGCTACTTTAGACTATTGAGATGTATCCCACTACCTCACCAGCTACTATTCTAATGTATTGGCAACTAAAAAAAAGCTACTTAAAGGAGTGGTGAAATTGTTAAGTTTTCCACTCAGGGTAGAGTGCAATAATGAATGTGTTCCTGCTTTCTTTTGTATTGTCATACTGTAAGTTCTATTCAAGTATATTCACTTTTAATGAATCTATGTGGCTGCTGCATAAGTGTTCTAAAGAAGTGAGAAATGTTTTTTTTGTTCTTCAATTTGCATTATAATCAAGATAATCTCTTTTCCTCCACTTGATTTCTATATTTGGAAGTATTGTGAAAAATAAACATAATGCCTGAATATAGACAGGATTTTGTTGTACTGTGATAATGTCTGATTTCAAACACCTCAATATCTCTGACCAGTTTACAAATGGTTGAGGGCCACCTACTGCCTAACAGAGAAGTTGTCATGCTGTGTGGATGTGACTCAGTATGCACCAGCTAACTCACATCTTTAGTTTTTATATTTTGTTGTGTGTATTTTCTATAATTGAAGGCTCATCTGTAAGAGACTGTGGTCTCAGTATGACTCCCTGATAAAATGTAGATTACATTTAAAACATTTAAGAGAGAAGGTCCACACTCATGAATGTGTCCTGAATTTACATTTACATTGATTTCTCAGAACAAATGTTTCACTAAACTTAGTTTTAGTCCCCCCCACCTCAAATTCATGAGTGCCGACCGACCTTCATTCTCCACGGAATAAAATTAAATAATATCTAAACTACTATATCTCTAAAGTCGCTCTTGCTGCTGGTGAGTCTCTGATCCACCTCTACGCAGACGACACCATTCTGTATACTTCTGGCCCTTCTTTGGACACTGTGTTAACAACCCTCCAGGCAAGCTTCAATGCCATACAACTCTCCTTCCGTGGCCTCCAATTGCTCTTAAATACAAGTAAAACTAAATGCATGTTCTTCAACCGATCGCTACCTGCACCTGCCCGCTTGTCCAACATCACTACTCTGGACGGCTCTGACTTAGAATACGTGGACAACTACAAATACTTAGATGTCTGGTTAGACTGTAAACTCTCCTTCCAGACCCATATCAAACATCTCCAATCCAAAGTTAAATCTAGAATTAGCTTCCTATTTCGCAACAAAGCATCATTCACTCATGCTGCCAAACATACCCTTGTAAAACTGACCATCCTACCAATCCTCGACTTTGGCGATGTCATTTACAAAATAGCCTCCAATACCCTACTCAACAAATTGGATGCAGTCTATCACAGTGCAATCCGTTTTGTCACCATAGCCCCATATACTACCCACCATTGCGACCTGTACGCTCTCGTTGGCTTCATACTCGTCGCCAAACCCACTGGCTCCATGTCATCTACAAGACCCTGCGAGGTAAAGTCCCCCCTTATCTCAGCTCGCTGGTCACCATAGCATCTCCCACCTGTAGCACACGCTCCAGCAGGTGTATCTCTCGAGTCACCCCCAAAACCAATTCTTTCGTTGGCCGCCTCTCCTTCCAGTTCTCTGCTGCCAATGACTGGAACTAACTACAAAAATCTCTGAAACTGGAAACACTTATCTCCCTCACTAGCTTTAAGCACCAACTGTCAGAGCAGCTCACAGATTACTGCACCTGTACATAGCCCACCTATAATTTAGCCCAAACAACTACCTCTTTCCCTACTGTATTTAATTTATTTTGCTCCTTTGCACCCCATTATTTTTATTTCTACTTTGCACATTCTATATTGTATTTACTTTGCCACCATGGCCTTTTTTGCCTTTACCTCCCTTATCTCACCTTATTTGCTCACATCGTATATAGACTTGTTTATACTGTATTATTGACTCTATGTTTGTTTTACTCCATGTGCAACTGTGTCGTATCGAACTGCTTTGCTTTATCTTGGCCAGGTCGCAATTGTAAATGAGAACTTGTTCTCAACTTTCCTACCTGGTTAAATAAAGGTGAAATAAAATAAAATTTAAATAAATAAAGGTAAGAGAGGTCAAAGCTAGATAGAAAACCAGTAATCATATTCTGGCTAAAATATGAACACACACGGATAGTTTTTTTAAAAGACTTTTATCTTTTGTAGGTATAAAACAAGTTTGTAGCAAAATCCAATCAACTCAAAGTTTTTCAAAACATGACAAGAACTTCAGCATTTGTTGGTCAGTAGCTAGGTTTCCATCCAATTGGCAACAGATTTATGCGAATACTCAAAAATGTAGATAATGAAAATATGCACATTTTTCCATCAGTGGCGTTTCCACCAAACTGACCTTTTACAGATAGAAATCTGTGTGTGATGACAGCGCACACAAAATTTACTTTTTTGCTTAAGTGTTCATGTACCATGTATGTGTTTCCATTGCATTTTCAACTCTACCGCTAGTTGTCACAAAAATTGTTGCATTAACTTGCAAATATGCCTACTCTGTGGTTATTGGACAGAAGCATCAAGCTCATCACCATACACTTCCACCAACCTGTGAAGTTCATCATAAAATTTTATCTGTAGCCTAATAAAATGCATGGTTTCTTCTTATCAATATTTGTGCATAAAGGAGTTTTCACTGGCATTTCTCACATCATACATTTTACCAACACAAAAAGATCCCACCACGTCCAACGAACAAATTGTCTGTTGGCATTTATAAAATTGTACCGAAAATTCCTGTTTCCATCACTGCGGTCTTGGTTTTTTATACACTATGACTTTACTCGCATAAAAACTGTGGATGGAAACATGGTTATTGCACAAGTTTCTTGTCTGCAAAAAACCCTACCCTAAAACACACCCCTTTAAAACAGTACAAATCAACACATACCTCAAGGACTACACATCTCCCTCAAGAGACTACAACTATGGTTACAAAATCCCCCCCCCCAAAAAAAATATGAGAAACAAAATGAACATGGCTGCCCATTCCTTCCTGGTGATGTGAGAGGTCACTTCCTCTATGCAGTCTTCTGTTGGCCCTTCTTTCCAATCAGAGACTTGTGGATGTGAGGGATCACACCTGGAGGAGGGAGAAAAAGGGACATTACAAATGGGTGCTAGTGATACACATTGGTAGGTGAAGAGGTGAGTTAGCCCGACCCCATGTAATATAGAGTGCTTGGAGTTACTGGAAGAACAATACATAAACCCAATGAATTAGTTTACAACTCACCTCCTCCAGCGATGGTAGCCTTGATGAGCGAGTCCAATTCCTCATCTCCGCGGATGGCCAGCTGTAAGTGACGTGGAGTGATACGCTTCACCTTCAGATCCTTGGAGGCGTTCCCTGCCAACTCCAACACCTGAAAGGGAAACAAAAATATGTTCAGTAAGTGTGCGTTAGGGAAGTCTTGGAGCAAAAGCCTGCTCTATTGACCTTCGTCAGAGTCCTCAATGGGTCTCCTTTGGGGGGGGGGGGGGGTTAAATAAAAACATCTCACTTCAGCGGTGAGGTACTCCAAGATGGCGGCGCTGTAGACGGCTGCGGTGGCTCCCACTCTGCCATGGCTGGTGGTCCTGGTTTTCAGGTGTCTGTGGATACGACCCACCGGGAACTACACCAGGAGAAACATACACACAATGAGAAACACTCTAGGCAGAAGATGCCTGTTATGTAGGATTCACTTGTGACTAATTCAACAGGGAAAACCCAGGAAAAGAGACTGATTCACATGTGACCACAGAAAACCAGGGGAAAGAGTGGGTACATGCCTGGAGTCCCGCCCTCTGGGAGCGAGAAACAGCCTTTGCCTTAGCTTTACCACTGTCCTTTCCAGCCTTTCCTCCTGCCTGGAAGGGGAGAAACAGAAATTCAGTATATGATACATTAACTTGATAAATACATTGTTTTTTTAACTTCTCAATGTCTCGCTGAACTGTGGCCAGGATGAAAAAGAATCAATGTAGCGTTGGTGTACACAAATTATTAATACACTAGCATTTTCTTAATGTTATTTTTGTTTACAACTTCAAGCAACCTGTCATTACAATCACACTTATCCCGCCAATTGGAAGATAATGGACAATTTCAGGTATATAGTTTACCTAACTGTCATTCGATTTATTGAAGATGATTAATTCAAATGTTGTAAAAAAATAATAAATCTAAATATGCATAAAAACGCAGTAAGAATGGTTTTAGCTATCTAAAACGGTGAAATAATGGTATGCTTGTAGCTAGCTAACGTTAGCACAGGTTTTCTTGGCTGCTCGCCAGTAGTATCTCTGCTCGCTAGGCGGATTAGTGATAACCTGGTTTAGCTAGCTAGCTCGGTGGAAACTTGCTACCGTAACGTTAATTCAATACACAACCCAAACTTTGCGAATATCTTGGAATATTAACATAATAAGAACCAGAAAGAGTCAGGGGATAACGTAGCCAGATATTAGATATAGTTAAGATGTGTTTGAAATAAGTATGAGAAGCGAGTCGGTTGTAAAAACAGATGGCGTACTAGCTAAATGTAGATGGCGCTCTTTCGTTAGCTAGCTTTCGAGTGTCAATCGACGACGTCCTAACGTTATTTTGCACGCAAACTTGAATTCGTGAATGCTACTTGCCCGTTTAGCATATCATTTACATTTAATCCAATTTACTATAATATGTCCTATAATACAGAGTGCACACACAGAATGTGCATAAAATAATCAAAAACGCGTTACCATGTCGCCGGTGACTTTTCCCTGTTCTATTTCGAAACGGAGAGAAACAATAAACCACGAAGCAACGCCAAGCGGATGAATGAGGATTCCTCGAGCTTCCAGAGCCAACCAATAGCTTTTCTGCTTGCTGATTCGAACGGTCTCTTCAACCAATTGCAATTGTGTTTGTACAGTGTTTACTCATTCCTGCAACTGTATTGGACGTTTTGGGATAGTAGAAAACACCAGAGAAATACTACCGCATTTATAATTCACTGAAGGTACGGTCACACAAATAGGTCCTAGATTCAGATTAAGATGAAATACCAAAAATTCTGTGACATGAACAAATTTAAACTACATAATCCATGTAATTGAGTTGATATATGATTTTTTTCCCCCGGTGAGATTCAGAATGATCATTCAGATAGAACGAATGAGTAGCTACATTTGTACTTAGGTTTTTTAATACATGAATAATGATGGGATAAATATTGTGCTTTTCCATGTGCTCAGAGCGTTACATTGTATTAGAAAAACGCCTCTCATCCAACACACTACCATTAACTCTGACGTACCTGAATCCCATGTCACTCTGTTCACCATCTCTCACTTGATCAACGTTGTTGCTGCCAGACCCGGGTAAAATACATGAGTGCTGTGATTTAGTTTGGCTGACACAATCGAAGCAATAAAAATGCCCCAAAGGTGCAAACTCCAAACTAGTAAGTGATGTGCCCCTCAACTAACCTAGCCTGCTTTACAGTATTTGACCAATGTTACCTGCCAGTAGATTCAAAACCCTGTACCAGTGGACATTGATATTTGCAACCTATGTAGTAGGTGAGCAGGCTAGGCACTGTGTTGGCTGCTGCCCTTCCTCCCGGGGTGTATTCAAAAGGATGCCAATTTACAAAACGTTAAAATATAAATTGAGTATATTGGACCAATGTTTGTATTGATATTGTCTTGTTAGGGTTTAGGTTAAACCTTGTTTTACAAAGAAGTAAATAAAACATGTAATGTAAAGCCTAGACTGTGGCTTTAATAAGTATTTACTCTAATCTTATCAAATTGACAGAGAGAAGCATGTCTGTATTCTACTATCTGCACTTTATGTCGTGTTGTGCTCTCTTGGGAAACCCTCTGGCTCGCCCATCTTCCTTGTGAGAGAAGCCCATCCCAGTCAGGCCTCCTTAGGGGTGGAGTGAGTCTCCCCTGCTACCAGTGCTGCTGCGTTTGGAACTGGACTGGACTGATGGGCATTACAAATCAATTCATCTCCTCCTACATAGAGATTAAATATCAATGTGGTTTGTGCACCCCCATAAGTGCCGCTGTCAAGAATATGTCAGGCACCCCAATATTCAATGTGTAATTTGTACCCATCACTTACATGATAAAAGGTGAAATATAATGGGATAAAACATCGGTATGGGTGTTGCCTGCCTGCTGGATGTACACTGAGTGTACAAAACATTAGGAACACCTTCCTAATATTGAGTTGCACCCCCTTTTGCCCTCAGAACAGCCTCAATTCGTTGGCGCATGGACTCTACAAGGTGACTTCAATGCTTCACACAGTTGTGTCAAGTTGGCTGGATGTCCTTTAGGTGTTGGACCATTCTTGATACACACAGGAAGCTGTTGAGTGTGAAAAACCCAGCAGCGTTACAGTTCTTAACACACTCAAACCGGTACGCCTAGCACCTACTACCATACCCTGTTCAAAGGCACTTAAATCTTTTGTCTTGACTATTAACCCTCTGAATAGCATGCATACATTATCACACTCAATTGTCTCTAGGCTTAAAAATCCTTCTTTAACCTGTCTCTTCCCCTACATTTACACTGAATTAAGTGGATTTAACAAGTGACATCAATAAGGGATCACATTTTTCACCTGCATTCATCTGGTCAGTTTTTGTCATGGACATAGCGGTTCCTAATATTTTGT
Organism: Oncorhynchus masou masou; assembly: GCF_036934945.1. Taxonomy (NCBI): domain Eukaryota; kingdom Metazoa; phylum Chordata; class Actinopteri; order Salmoniformes; family Salmonidae; genus Oncorhynchus; species Oncorhynchus masou. The sequence goes on along the minus strand of NC_088239.1, from coordinate 72,452,731 downwards.
ACACTCAGTGTATATGAGGTTAATGTAAACGGGGCCTCTTTGCCACATTATCAATATATTGTAGCGTGCTTGTTTTGGAACCAGAGTGACCTGGGCCCAGTTTAAAAAAAAATCCAGATCAAAATTACGCTTTGTTGTCTCAACCCTGTTACCCCATTCAATTTCGTTCCCCCTTCCTTTTAGAAAATATTTAGACCAAATTTAATGGGATCATATAACATGATCTTTGTTGTAGCATATGATGTGATATGTTATGGTTTGATTCTGTTTTTGTCTTTTAAACTACATTAAAAAAATCAACGAGGGATCACATCTGAGGGAGGAACAGAATTTAACTCATGTTTTTATCTGGATTAAATGTTTTGAAAAACTGGGAACTGGGTTCGAGTCTTAACCAATCCACCACTGAATTCCCTACACTGGTGTCAGAAGTGAGATAGTGGAGGAGGGATATATAGTGTAGTGATCTTTGGTGCTTGCCTCTGAATCAGAAACCCATGTTCAAGTCCAGTGTACAACCCCTCTGAATTTGCTACAGTACCAGCTGACTGATCATGAGTTGATTGTTTGATTGGTGGCAGGAAAGTCTAGCGGTTAAGAGAGTTGGGCCAGGAACCAAAAGGTTGCTTGTTTGAATCCCCGATCCGACGAAGTGAAAACATCCAATGTGACCTTGAGCAAGGCACTTAACCCTAATTGCTCTGGATAAAAGCGATTGCTAAATGACAACAACAAAAAAATAACAGTATGGGTACCACTGTGGTGGAATTAATAGCAACATTCATATCTGGATGACAGGGAAAATATTAGGAGTTAGATGGTTAAATATGTTTTGTACCAATGCCTAGGTTTATGAAAATGTACAAGGTAAAATGTATTAATCTCAGTGTAAATGGCTGGTCTTTTGTGACATTGTCAAATGACTGTCACTGTATAGTATAAGCGTAACAATTGATATGGAATTGCTTTTATTACTGCTTTTGTCTGTAGTAATCCACCAGTCTAGAATTTCACGTTTGCCCAGTTTTACCTTAAATGCCATAGCAACTGCACAGAAAAGGATCAGCTTCAATTTATTGGAACTTCATAGTAAAAATGGTTGTAAAAATGTTGGCCCATTGATTGGACGGTGGTGTGGTCGTGATCCCGGTGTCCAGTAGGGTAGAAGCTCCACGATTACGTCAACAGAACCTACATCTGAACCAATTACATGTTACAAGGTTAAGACGTAAGCGTGATTGACAGCGGAAATCGACCAATGAGGGAAAGAGAATTCGTTGAACCTTGAGTGATTGGCAGACCCAAGGCCAATGCGGGAGCGCTTGGGGCGGGTTTTGGTGATGACCATGAAGGGGGTGTGCAAGCCGAGAGGGAGATACGCAGGAGAGGGAGAAGCTGGCTGGCGGTGCTGAAGATGGCGGATGGTGACAGTGGGAGCGAGCGCGGCGGTGGCAGCAGCGGAGGAGGAGGAGGAGGAGGTGGTGGAAGCGGGTTCCAGCACTCCCAGAGAGAGCAGGAGACCCAGGAGCTGGCGTCCAAGCGACTGGATATCCAGAACAAGCGCTTCTACCTGGACGTCAAGCAAAACAACAAGGGCAGGTTCATCAAAATCGCCGAGGTCGGGGCCGGGGGCTCCAAAAGTCGCCTGACCCTGTCCATGTCAGTTGCGGCGGAGTTTCGTGACTACCTGGGGGATTTCATAGAGCACTACGCCCAACTGGGGCCTAGCAGCCCGGAGCAGATCGCCCAGTCCTCGGTCGGAGAGGACGGCGGGCCAAGGCGAGCCCTGAAGAGCGAGTTCTTGGTCCGTGAGAACCGTAAATACTACCTCGATCTGAAGGAGAACCAGCGGGGGAGGTTCCTGCGGATCCGACAGACCGTAAACCGAGGGCCCGGGTTCGGAGTAGGGGGGCCTGGAGGAGGCATGCAGGCCGGGCAGACCATAGCCCTTCCGGCCCAAGGCTTAATAGAGTTTAGAGACGCCCTTGCCAAGCATATAGATGATTACGGTGGAGACGACGAAGAGTTGGCGGGTGGAACCGCAGCTGGGGCCTATGGGGAGCTTCCCGAGGGCACATCCATCATGGTGGACTCTAAACGGTTCTTTTTCGACGTCGGGTCCAACAAATACGGCGTGTTCCTGCGAGTGAGCGAGGTCAAACCGAGCTACAGGAACTCTATCACCATCCCGTTCAAAGCGTGGGGGAAGTTCGGAGGAGCTTTCAGCCGCTATGCGGAGGAGATGAAAGAGATCCAGGAGCGACAGCGGGATAAAATTTATGAGAGGAGAGAGGAGTCGGAGGGAGAGGAGGTGGATGACGACTGAGTAGTTGAAACCGCTTATATAGTTCAGTTCACACAGTAAGATCAGCAATAGATATGTGGCAGAAATGACAGATTTAAGTGCATGACGAATCGAACTTTAATACTAGAAAATATCGTGGCGTTAAAAAGTAAATTTGACACGAACTATTGATGTATTTAACACCTGGAGTTTGTTTATGAGGGTTATATGGGGTGTGAAGTAAAACAAAAAGTTAAAGTTATGGGACTAGTATAGTAGTGTGTAAATGAGACTTTTCTCATGGATTTAAAAAAGATTGCAATTGTGTTTTGTAGAAAAAGAAATATACCTAAAACCAGCAACGTGGTTTTCATAACAATTTAAGAAGCCAATGACATCTTTATAATAAATGTTTCCTTTCAAATATAGATATATATTTAAAAGAGTAAGGAGTGTACCTTGACCCCATTGATTTAGCTATTTCCATTTCTCAGTGTAAGGAGATAACCAGCATCCATTGTATTCCCATTCTAGGTCTCCTATGTGGGCAGTGTGTGTGGGATCCTTACAAGTTAGTGAAAGTAGTAGGAATGAATGTCTAGAATGCTGCCTGCTGTCATTTCGTGGAGGTTTATATTTAGTGTGTTAACCGATAGAGATAGCTATATAACACAGGCAGGCCCCTTAACAGACGATTATGATGAGAAACATTAGAGAGAACTATATCTGCAGGCCTATCTAAAGGCCTCAGAGACTCAATTGGAGCTGTGTGCTAATGTAGTTAGCTCAGTATCACGTCACTCTCCAAGCAAATAGACCTAAACACGGAGTGATTTTTAAAAAATTACATATAAATGCCAGGCAATATTTACAAAGTCTGTTTCCTCTGACTTAATGGGTTTGAAAGTAATCTGTAAGTCTCTGTAAGAGTGGAGCAGTGTGTCTCCTCAGTCCTCACGCAATGTGACCTGGTGTCAATAGATTGACAGGCCTGTTAACCAATCAGCAACCAGGAAGGACTGTATCTTCCTGCTGTATGAGTCCCATGGGAGCCTGCCCTCTCAGCGTTGACACACGGATGGGACCCCCACTTATCCACACACACACACACCAACACACTGCGGGAGCCTTGTGAGCAGGCCAATGCAAGTGATCACTGGGTGAAACCCAGAGCGACTACTACTACTGTCACCCAGCCAGCCAGGCTGTGTGGGGCATCAATGATAACATACCACCAGTTCCTCTGCTCAGGCCCAGCCAGGAGAGACCACACACACTCTGTGTCTCAGAGCCCAGGCCTCAGCACCGCCACACCACTAACATCACACTACGCCACTGGACAGTAACATATGGATGGATGGTTTCCTTTTTATTTCGAAAGAGAACTATATTGAAAGAATATTATACGTATAAAAGAGAAAATACTGAACAAACCAGCATACAATATTTTTTAAATACCTTAAAAAGAAAAGGAAAAATGTATATGAATTATATAGCCTAAGTATTTCATGAAACATAGCTGGGATGTGACTAAATAGTCCATGATGTTGTTTTCTTTTAGCTTTTTCTTTATTTTCATTTTCATTTGTTGGGTTTCTCCCAGAGAGTGAAAGAAATAACACTTCTGTGATTAAAAAGAATATAAATGCAATAGATATTGTGATTGTTACTTCAGAAAATCCCTTTCTCTCCCTCTCTCTCCTCACTCCAACAACCAGCAGCTGCTGAAAGGTCCTTCATAGTTCTCCATTTTAACTTTCTCTTCTTAGGTTTTAAAGGTCCTACTACAATCAGTAAAAATAATTATAGTCCCAGCTATTCTCTGTTGCTTGTAGTTGTTCCCAAATAAACATGTAGAACCAGTCACAGACAGTTGATCTGAGTTGGGGGAAAACGACCCAACGCATCGTCAATGTCTAGGAGCGTTCATATTACACATTCTCAACTCCAAGCTTGAAGTTGCCTTCTGTTTAATTTATGCCATATTCTCCTTTAACTTTGTTGCCAGTGCCATCAAGGCAATTAGGTGTTTTTGTAATTGAAAACGACTACTAAATAGTGTGCTATAACTACATGAGAAGGCAAACTCAAAGCACTGATGGACATTCGGAGCGCAGTTAGGTATTTAAAAATGCGTAGTAAACCAATTGCTTTCTGACACTAAGAATGTGTGGTGTTGGATTCTTTGCCACTTTGTTTTTGCACTTTAAGATCGTAAACACAATGTCATATTATTTCTTAGACTCAGCCAGTTTATGGGGGGTGGGGGGCTCTCTCCCCAGCACAATCTCAGCGACACGGCAGCTGTCGTAAACATGTGCTCTGCTGTTGCAACATATCAAGACCCTCTCTTCATCAGTCAATAAAGTAGCTCTTTACTTAGGAAAACAGCCTATCTTGCCACAACATTTACCTCAACACAACACAAGGTAAATGTCTCAAGCTTACAGAAGAAATAGGAGCTAGAAGGCATATCTTTCTGGTTTTGATCTTTACATTTGTCACAACTGTTCAAATAAATGAGTGTGTTTGAGATACTCAGACTAGGCTTATAATATGTCTGCACAGATGATCTGTTCATTATCAACAGCAAAATATCTGTTGATTTGTATAATCTGTTTATCTGGAACAAGTGTCTCCATCAGACCAAATTAAACTAGGGGTAACATGTTTGAGGTACCATAGAAGTTGTCCTTAACCATATGTCTTGCAGATTACTTTACCCCCAATCCCAACCTTAACCATTTTGGGGGTTGAAAATATATCTGACCCTATATCTGAGTTTAGGGGTAACATCTACCTACATATGTGGATTGGTGAAAGCACGTGCCGTGTCGGCTGAGAGGGGAGGGTGAGCCCTGTCATGCGAAGCAGCAGGAAGACTATTGTAGGCGTAACCTGACTCCTCATCTGCAGTGGTCTCTTCCTCTGTTCTCTGGGCCTATCAGGTCTCTCGCCCTCTTTCTACCTCCTCTTTACTCTCTTTCCCTCTCTCTCTCTCTCCCTCTCCAGCTCTCTCTCTCTCTCCCTTTCTTTCTTTCTTTCTGTAAATCTGGAGTGAGGACAGCCGTGTGTGTGTGTGTGTGTGTGTGTGTGTGTGTGTGTGCTGACAGGGCAGAGGGTGCTATTTTAATGTTGGAGGCCTGGACAGACTAACATTCCTCCGGTCGTGTCTAGGAGTCAGCTGTGCCATTAAATCCTGAGTGCCCCACACACACACACGCATGCTCATATACACACATGTACTCACATTCTCACACTCAGGGTTTGATAGTGTTAAAGCCTGTTCACACGCAGTGCACAAACCCAATTACAGACAGACGACAGACTGCACATCCAGAGAGACGGAGCCTGGCCAGACTGGACTAGCACAGATGCTCAGTGTCTCAGATATCACACACACACACACACACACACACACACACACACACACACACACACACACACACACACACACACACACACACACACACACACAGAACGATGTATACCTCACCCGGATCATCCCAGCAGACACGTTACTTATGCTAGCAATCTTTCTGTCTGGTCTAAGCAGCTGTGATGTGATGGTTAGAGGAAAGGTTCAACATAGTCAACCATTCTGCCTGCTTGCTCTACCGGCTGTTAGTGGTGGGCTGTGATGTGTGTGCTGGTTGTGTAGCAGTTGGTGAGTCACTGATGGAATTGGTGGTGTGTGTGTGTGTGTCGTTTTAGCAGTCATTGTGTGTCTCCAGGAGGAAGCAGGGTTTGGCCAGTGAATCAACTGAAAGCGTGACACAGCTCTCTCTCTCTCTCTCTCCCTCTCTCTCCTTCCTCTTTCCCCTCCTCTCCATCACTCTCCTTCCTCTCTCCCCTTCTCTCCCACTCTCTCCTGCCTCTTCTCCCCTCCTCTCCCTCCCTCTCCTCCCTCTCTCCCCTCCTCTTCCTCTCTCTCCCCGCTCTTCTCACTTCCTCTAACTCTATCTCCTCCCTCTTCTCCCCTCCTCTTCCTCTCCTCCCTCTTCCCCTCCTCTTCCTCTCTTCTCCCCTCTTCCTCACTCTCCTGCCTCTTCTCCCCTCCTCTCCCTCTCTCCTCCCTCTCTCAACTCCTCTTCCTCTCTCCCCTCCTCCTCCTCTCTCTCCTCCCTCTTCTCACTTCCTCTAACTATCTCCTCTCTCTTCTCCCCTCCTCTTCCTCTCTCTCCTCCCTCTTCCCCTCCTCTTCCTCTCTTCTCCCCTCTTCCTCACTCTCCTCCCTCTTCTCCCTCCTCTTCTTCTTCTCCCCTCCTCTTCCTTTCTTTCTTTCTTTCTCTTCCTCTTCCCCTCTCTCCTCCTTCTCATGTCTTCTGGCAAACTGTTTTTGTGAGGCAGAGCAGAGAAGTTAACTGGCATGTGAGGGAGAGAGAGAGAGTGGCCTGTGGAGGGGAGGAACACACAGCATGACTACACCACCCTATCCTGTGATGCTTTGAGAGTGTGTGTGCACCACCTGACACACGTTAAGATCTTAGGTTTAGACAATGAGTGTGTGTTGAGGGTTAGTAAAATGGTTGTGGATGATTCTGGAAAATCCTTTTCCCCCCTAGAGGCTGATAACGTGTTCTACTACCAGCTTCCTGCAGTGCAGTACGGGTTTACTCTGTTATTCCTTCAGGTTGTGCAAGCTTTGATATGGAACCAGATACATTTCCCCATTGACACTTTTATGCGGTCAGTTTTACGTCTAAACTGCACATAGATCAGTAATATCTCTGTTACTCCTTAGGCTAGAGTTTTACCCAGAGCTCCTGACACAACCATACGACGCAGCATCGATAATGTCACCCGCCACAAACACACAGAGGCATAGTTGCAGACAAAAAGCTGGCAAATGCCCTTTTTAGCAAGCGACACAGGGTGGGGTGGAGGTAGAGGAGGGGGCATGAGAGGGAGGTTAGTTCTAAACCCCATGTCAGTGTGTGGACAGATCGACAGGAAGCAGCTTTCCCACACAGAGGGAAGGGCAAATGAGAACATTTCCTGCTGGACTCTCCACCCATCAGATTCCTCCTGATGACAAATTTGACTTCCTATTTCTCTTAGATGGGAGAACGATGGGTTTACTCTTATAAACAAATCTATGGTCATTTTTGCATTATAAGCCATCCCCTGGGCACAGATCTAGAATCTGCTTACCCTCCCCAAATCCTGACCTTAATAATTATGGGGGGAAACGCAATACTGACCTTAAGTCAGTGTCTAGGGGCAACATCATCCTACAGTCCTACTGTCCTACTAGTATTTCTGTCCTGACTGATCCTTTCCTTACAGACAGCCTCACTCTGACCTCAAATCCTCCCCCCAATGACAGACAAACTTTCTCTTCTTCAAGCACAGTAGATGTGTGAGAGAGAGGGAGAGAAAGAGAGAGAGAGAGAGGGGGGGGGGGGGGAGTGGAAGTAGTGAGACTATGAGCCATGTCATATCACACTGGGCTCTGTGCCAGATCAAGCTGGGATTATTCCACATGCTCCCAGCAGCTCTGCCATCACGCTAAGAGTGTGTGTGGATTCAACACTTGAGCAATTGAGGAAGCCTGTAAAACACCTTGGCTTGGACCCATGTGTGACTGTATGACATCATAGTGTTGGCCAGTGTGTATAAAAGCCCTTTATGAAGATAGAGTTAACACTATTATCCCTGTATGATTAGATCAGAATGGTAGCTAGCAATAATAAGCCTAAACCAACAGTAGTGTCTCATCAGTGGAGCTAAGCGTCGGCTGAGTCACTTCCTACAACCATATTTTATCATAATGTGAGAGTCCAGTGTGTATGTATGTGTGTCTGTGTGTGTGTGAATGTGTACATACATGTAAGCGGGTGTGTGTGTTGCATGATTCAGAGGGCAAGGTCCAAAAGGCTTCTTAACAGCTTCTACCCCCAAGCTATAACACTGTTGAACAATGAATCACCTGGACTATTTACATTAAACCCCCCCCCCCCACCCCCAGATGCTACTCGCTGTTTATTATCTATGCATAGTCACTTTACCCCTACCTACATGTACAAATTAGCTCAACTAACCTGTACCCCCACACATTGACTCGGTACCGGTACCCCCTGTATATAGCCTCGTTATTGTTATGACATTTGATGTATTTTTATTTCACCTTTATTTAACCAGGTAGGCCAGTTGAGAACAAGTTCTCATTTACAACTGCGACCTGGCCAAGATAAAGCAAAGCATTGCGACACAAACAACAACACAGAGTTACACATGGGATAAGCAAACATACAGTCAATAATACAATAGAGAAAGTCTATATACTGTGTGTGCTAATGAGGTAGATTAAGGGGGTGAGGCAATAAATAGGCCATAGTGGCGAAATTATTACAGTATGGCAAATTAAACACTGGAGTGATAGGTGTGCAGAAGATGAGTGTGCAAGTAGCGATACTGGGGTGCAAAGGAGCAAAATAAAATAAATAACAATATGGTGTTGAGGCAGTTGGATGGGCTATTTACAGATTGGCTTTGTACAGGTGCAGTGATCTGTGAGCTGCTCTGACAGCTCATAATTAAAGCTAGTGAGGGAGATATTAGTCTCCAGCTTCAGTGATCTTTGCAGTTCGTTCCAGTCATTGGCAGCAGAGAACTGGAAGGAAAGGCGGTCGAAGGAGGAATTGGCTTTGGGGGTGACCAGTGAGATATACCTGCTGGAGCGCGTGCTGCGAGTGGGTGCTGCTATGGTGACTAGTGAGCTGAGATAAGGCGGGGTTTTACCTAGAAACGACTTATAGATGACCTGGAGCCAGTGGGTTTGGCGACGGATATGAAGCGAGGGCCAGCCAACAAGAGCATACAGGTCGCAGTGGTGGGTAGTATATGGGGCTTTGGTGACAAAACGGATGGCACTGTGATAGACTGCATTCAATTTGCTGAGTAGAGTGTTGGAGGCTATTTTGTGAATGACATCGCTGAAATCAAGGATCGATAGGATAGTCAGTTTTACTAGGGTATGTTTGGCAGCATGAGTGAAGAATGTTTTGTTTGCGAAATAGGAAGCCGATTCTAGATTTCATTTTGGATTAGAGATGCTTAATGTGAGTCTGGAAGGAGAGTTTACAGTCTAACCAGACACCTAGGTATTTGTAGTTGTCCACATATTCTAAGTCAGAACCGCCAGAGTAGTGATGCTAGGCGGGTGCGGGCAGCAATCGGTTGAAGAGCATGCATTTAGTTTTACTAGCATTTAAGAGCAGTTGGAGGTCACGGAAGGAGAGATGTATGGCATTGAAGCTCGTCTGGAGGTTCGTTAACACAGTGTCCAAAGAGGGGCCAGAAGTATACAGAATGGTGTCGTCTGCGTAGAGGTGGATCAGAGAATCACCAGCTGCAAGAGCGACATCATTGATGTATACAGAGAAAAGAGTCGGCCCGAGGATTGAACCCTGTGGCACCCCCATAGAGACTGCCATAGGTCCGGACAACAGGCCCTCCAATTTGACACACTGGACTCTGTCTGAGAGGTGGTTAGTGAGCCAGGCGAGACAGTCATTTGAGGAACCAAGGCTGTTGAGTCTGCTGATAAGAATGTGGTGATTGACAGAGTCGAAAGCCTTGGCCAGGTCGATGAATACAGCTGCACAGTGATATCTTATGATATCTTTTAGGACCTTGAGAGTGGCTGAGGTGCACCCATGACCAGCTCTGAAACCAGATTGCATAGCGGAGAAGGTACGGTGGGATTCGAAATGGTCGGTGATCTGTTTGTTAACTTGGCTTTCGAAGACCTTAGAAAGGCAGGGTAGGATAGATAAAGGTCTGTAGCAGTTTGGATCTAGAGTGTCTCCCCCTTTGAAGAGGGGGATGACCGCGGCAGCTTTTTAATCTTTGGGGATCTCAGACGATACGAAAGAGAGGTTGAACAAGCTAGGGGTTACAACAATTTTGGCGGATAATTTTGGGAAGAGAGGGTCCAGATTGTCTAAACCTGCTGATTTGTAGGGGTCCAGATTTTGCAGTTCTTTCAGAACATCAGCTATCTGGATTTGTGTGAAGGAGAAATGGGGGAGGCTTGGGCAAGTTGCAATGAGGGGTGCAGTGCTGTTGACCAGGATAGGGGTAGCCAGGTGGAAAGCATGGCCAGCCTTAGAAAAAGCTTATTGAAATTCTCAATTATCGTGCATTTAGCGGTGGTGACAGTGTTTCCGAGCCTCAGTGCAGTGGGCAGCTGGGAGGAGGTGTTCTCCATGGACTTTACAGTGTCCCAAAACTTTTTTGAGTTTGTGCTACAGGATGCAAATTTCTGTTTGAAAAAGCTAGCCTTTGCTTTCCGAACTACCTGTGTATATTGCCTGTGTGAAAAGTTGCATATCACGGGGGCTATTCTATGCTAATGCAGTACGCCACAGGATGTTTTTGTGCTGGTGAAGGGCAGTCAAGGGCTGTATCTGTTCCTGGTTCTATATTTTTTGAATGAGGCATGCTTATTTTTGTGTTACTTTTTATTTTATTTTTTACTTTAGTTTATTTAGTAAATATTTTCTTGAACTGCATTGTTGGTAAGTAAGTAAGTATTTCACGGTAAGGTCTACACCCATTGTATTCGGCGCATGTGACAAATACAATTGGATTTGATTTGAAATGTAGTATGGTATCGATGCAGAGGACTATGGTGAGAGCAGATGGGGTCATGTGTTTTCAATATTACAGAAGTGCTAAAAACAGCCCTGTGTGTTTGTGTGTGTCAGCAACAGAATATAGCAGTCTATTTGCAACAAAATAAAGACACACAAGCAGAGAGAGAGATAGATACACACCATATACTGGCGCTATTGTATCGTTTATACTGTAGTGTGTTTATAATTCTACTGCTGCTATGGGCTTCCCGAGTGACTCAGAGAGGAAGCCCACTGAGCATGCTCAACAACAGAGGGGATGGAGTAGGGGGAGAATGAGGGAGCGAGGGAGAGGGAGCAGGAGAAGGAGAGAGAGTTGCATGACAAAGGAGAGAGAGAGAGGGTGCGAGTGAGCGATTAAGTGAGAGAGGGAGAGGAAGGGGGTGAGGGAGTACCATGATGGCTGGAATGAGAAAGAGGGAGGGATGGAGAGTAGCATGACGGAGGGATCCATGCCTGCACGAGGAAGCGCTGATCCTGCTGTGATGCCGGGTCTGCTGGGCTATATTTAGCTCCTGTTGCCATGTGCCCGGAATGTCAATGGCAGATGCACACACACACAGATTCAAACGTACACATGCAAAAACACCCGGGTGTGTATGTGTATGTATGCGTGCCACAGAGGGAAAAGAATGAACATCAACAAATGAGAACCATTTCTCTCTGTGTTCAGTTTCTAATGGTAACACAGCATCTCTCTGTTCAGTTTCTAATGGTAATACAGCATCTCTCTCTGTGTTCAGTTTCTAATGGTAACATTGTATCTCTCTGTGTTCAGTTTCTAATGGTAGCACAGCATTTCTCTCTGTGTTCAGTTTCTAATGGTAAAACAGCATCTCTCTGTTCAGTTTCTAATGGTAACACAGCATCTCTCTGTTCAGTTTCTAATGATAACACAGCATCTCTCTGTTCAGTTTCTAATGATAACACAGTATCTCTGTGTTCAGTTTCTAATGGTAACACAGCATCTCTCTGTGTTCAGTTTCTAATGGTAACACAGTATCTCTCTGTGTTCAGTTTCTAATGGTAACACAGTATCTCTCTGTGTTCAGTTTCTAATGGTAACACAGTATCTCTCTCTGTGTTCAGTTTCTAATTATAACACAATATCTATCTCTGTTCAGTTACTAATGGTAACACAGCATCTCTCTGTTCTGTTTCTAATGGTAACACAGTATCTCCCTGTGTTCAATTTCTAATGGTAACACAGCAATTCTCTCTGTGTTCAGTTTCTAATGGTAACACAATATCTCTCTGTGTTCAGTCTCTAATGGTAACACAGCATGTCTCTCTCTGTGTTTAGTTTCTAATAGTAACACAGCATCTCTCTGTTCAGTTTCTAATGGTAACACAACATCTCTCTCTGTGCTCAGTTTCTAATGGTAACACAATATCTCTCTGTGTTCAGTTTCTAATGGTAACACAGCATGTCTCTCTCTGTGTTTAGTTTCTAATAGTAACACAGCATCTCTCTGTTCAGTTTCTAATGGTAACACAGCATCTCTCTCTGTGTTCAGTTTCTAATGGTATCACATCATCTCTCTCTCTGTTTAGTTTCTAATGCTAACACAGCATCTCTCTCTGTGTTCAGTTTCTATTGGTAACACAGCATCTCTCTCTGTGTTCAGTTTCTAATGGTAACACAGCATCTCTCTCTGTGTTTAGTTTCTAATGGTAACACAGCATCTCTCTGTTCAGTTTCTAATGGTAACACAGCATCTCTCTCTGTGCTCAGTTTCTAATGGTAACACAGCATCTCTCTCTGTGTTCAGTTTCTAATGGTAACACAGCATCTCTCTGTTCAGTTTCTAATGATAACACAGCATCTCTCTCTGTGTTTAGTTTCTAATGGTAACACAGCATCTCTGTGTTTAGTTTCTAATGGTAACACAGTATCTCTCTGTGTTTAGTTTCTAATGGTAACACAGCATCTCTCTCTGTGTTCAGTTTCTAATGGTAACACAGTATCTCTCTGTGTTCAGTTTCTAATGGTAACACAGTATCTCTCTCTGTGTTCAGTTTCTAATGGTAACACAGCATCTCTCTGTTCAGTTTCTAATAATAACACAGCATCTCTCTCTGTGTTTAGTTTCTAATGGTAACACAGCATCTCTCTCTGTGTTTAGTTTCTAATGGTAACACAGCATCTCTTTCTGTGTTCAGTTTCTAATGGTAACACAGCATCTCTCCCTGTGTTCAGTTTCTAATGGTAACACAGCACCTCTCTGTTCAGTTTCTAATAATAACACAGCATCTCTCTCTGTGTTTAGTTTCTAATGGTAACACAGCATCTCTCTCTGTGTTTAGTTTCTAATGGTAACACAGTATCTCTCTCTGTGTTCAGTTTCTAATGGTAACACAGCATCTCTCTCTGTGTTCAGTTTCTAATGGTAACACAGCATCTCTCTGTTCAGTTTCTAATAATAACACAGCATCTCTCTCTGTGTTTAGTTTCTAATGGTAACACAGCATCTCTCTCTGTGTTTAGTTTCTAATGGTAACACAGCATCTCTCCCTGTGTTCAGTTTCTAATGGTAACACAGCATCTCTCTCTGTGTTCAGTTTCTAATGGTAACACAGTATCTCTCTGTGTTCAGTTTCTAATGGTAACACAGTATCTCTCTCTGTGTTCAGTTTCTAATGGTAACACAGCATCTCTCTGTTCAGTTTCTAATAATAACACAGCATCTCTCTCTGTGTTTAGTTTCTAATGGTAACACAGCATCTCTCTCTGTGTTTAGTTTCTAATGGTAACACAGCATCTCTTTCTGTGTTCAGTTTCTAATGGTAACACAGCATCTCTCCCTGTGTTCAGTTTCTAATGGTAACACAGCACCTCTCTCTGTTAAGTTTCTAATGGTAACACAGTATCTCTCCGTGTTCAGTTTCTAATGGTAACACAATATCTCTCTGTGTTCAGTTTCTAATGGTAACGCAGTATCTCTCTGTGTTCAGTTTCTAATGGTAACACAGCATCTCTCTCTGTTCAGTTTCTAATGGTAACACAATATCTCTCTGTGTTCAGTTTCTAATTGTAACACAGTATCTCTCTCTGTTCAGTTTCTAATGGTAACACAGCATCTCTCTCTGTTCAGTTTCTAATGGTAACACAATATCTCTCTGTGTTCAGTTTCTAATGGTAACACAGTTTCTCTATCTGTTCAGTTTCTAATGGTAACACAGCATCTCTCTCTCTGTTCAGTTTCCAATGGTAACACAATATCTCTCTGTGTTCAGTTTCTAATTGTAACACATTATCTCTCTGTGTTCAGTTTCTAATGGTAACACAGTATCTCTCCGTGTTCAGTTTCTAATGGTAACGCAGCATCTCTCTCTGTTCAGTTTCTAATGGTAACACAATATCTCTCTGTGTTCAGTTTCTAATTGTAACACAGTATCTCTCTCTGTACAGTTTCTAATGGTAACACAGCATCTCTCTCTGTACAGTTTCTAATGGTAACACAGCATCTCTCTCTGTTCAGTTTCTAATGGTAACACAGCATCTCTCTCTGTTCAGTTTCTAATGGTAACACAGCATCTCTCTGTGTTCAGTTTCTAATGGTAACACAGTTTCTCTATCTGTTCAGTTTCTAATGGTAACACAGCATCTCTCTCTTGTTCAGTTTCTAATGGTAACACAATATCTCTCTGTGTTCAGTTTCTAATTGTAACACAGTATCTCTCTGTGTTCAGTTTCTAATGGTAACACAGCATCTCTCTGTTCAGTTTCTAATGATAACACAGTATCTCTGTGTTCAGTTTCTAATGGTAACACAGCACCTCTCTCTGTTAAGTTTCTAATGGTAACACAGTATCTCTCCGTGTTCAGTTTCTAATGGTAACACAATATCTCTCTGTGTTCAGTTTCTAATGGTAACGCAGTATCTCTCTGTGTTCAGTTTCTAATGGTAACACAGCATCTCTCTCTGTTCAGTTTCTAATGGTAACACAATATCTCTCTGTGTTCAGTTTCTAATTGTAACACAGTATCTCTCTCTGTTCAGTTTCTAATGGTAACACAGCATCTCTCTCTGTTCAGTTTCTAATGGTAACACAATATCTCTCTGTGTTCAGTTTCTAATGGTAACACAGTTTCTCTATCTGTTCAGTTTCTAATGGTAACACAGCATCTCTCTCTGTTCAGTTTCCAATGGTAACACAATATCTCTCTGTGTTCAGTTTCTAATTGTAACACATTATCTCTCTGTGTTCAGTTTCTAATGGTAACACAGTATCTCTCCGTGTTCAGTTTCTAATGGTAACGCAGCATCTCTCTGTTCAGTTTCTAATGGTAACACAATATCTCTCTGTGTTCAGTTTCTAATTGTAACACAGTATCTCTCTGTGTTCAGTTTCTAATGGTAACACAGCATCTCTCTCTGTACAGTTTCTAATGGTAACACAGCATCTCTCTCTGTTCAGTTTCTAATGGTAACACAGCATCTCTCTCTGTTCAGTTTCTAATGGTAACACAGCATCTCTCTGTGTTCAGTTTCTAATGGTAACACAGTTTCTCTATCTGTTCAGTTTCTAATGGTAACACAGCATCTCTCTCTTGTTCAGTTTCTAATGGTAACACAATATCTCTCTGTGTTCAGTTTCTAATTGTAACACAGTATCTCTCTGTGTTCAGTTTCTAATGGTAACACAGCATCTCTCTGTTCAGTTTCTAATGATAACACAGTATCTCTGTGTTCAGTTTCTAATGGTAACACAGCACCTCTCTCTGTTAAGTTTCTAATGGTAACACAGTATCTCTCCGTGTTCAGTTTCTAATGGTAACACAATATCTCTCTGTGTTCAGTTTCTAATGGTAACGCAGTATCTCTCTGTGTTCAGTTTCTAATGGTAACACAGCATCTCTCTCTGTTCAGTTTCTAATGGTAACACAATATCTCTCTGTGTTCAGTTTCTAATTGTAACACAGTATCTCTCTCTGTTCAGTTTCTAATGGTAACACAGCATCTCTCTCTGTTCAGTTTCTAATGGTAACACAATATCTCTCTGTGTTCAGTTTCTAATGGTAACACAGTTTCTCTATCTGTTCAGTTTCTAATGGTAACACAGCATCTCTCTCTCTGTTCAGTTTCCAATGGTAACACAATATCTCTCTGTGTTCAGTTTCTAATTGTAACACATTATCTCTCTGTGTTCAGTTTCTAATGGTAACACAGTATCTCTCCGTGTTCAGTTTCTAATGGTAACGCAGTATCTCTCTGTGTTCAGTTTCTAATGGTAACACAGCATCTCTCTCTGTTCAGTTTCTAATGGTAACACAATATCTCTCTGTGTTCAGTTTCTAATTGTAACACAGTATCTCTCTCTGTACAGTTTCTAATGGTAACACAGCATCTCTCTCTGTTCAGTTTCTAATGGTAACACAGCATCTCTCTCTGTTCAGTTTCTAATGGTAACACAGCATCTCTCTGTGTTCAGTTTCTAATGGTAACACAGTTTCTCTATCTGTTCAGTTTCTAATGGTAACACAGCATCTCTCTCTTGTTCAGTTTCTAATGGTAACACAATATCTCTCTGTGTTCAGTTTCTAATTGTAACACAGTATCTCTCTGTGTTCAGTTTCTAATGGTAACACAGTATCTCTCTCTGTTCAGTTTCTAATGATAACACAGTATCTCTGTGTTCAGTTTCTAATGGTAACACAGTATCTCTCTGTGTTCAGTTTCTAATGGTAACACAGCATCTCTCTGTGTTCTGTTTCTAATGGTAACACAGCATCTCTCTGTTCTGTTTCTAATGGTAACACAGCATCTCTCTGTTCAGTTTCTAATGGTAACACAACATCTCTCTGTGTTTAGTTTCTAATGGTAACACAGCATCTCTCTGTTAAGTTTCTAATGGTAACACATCATCTCTCTGTGTTCAGTTTCTAATGGTAACACAGTACCTCTCCGTGTTCAGTTTCTAATGGTAACACAAGATCTCTCTGTGTTCAATTTCTAATTGTAACACAGTATCTCTCTCTGTTCAGTTTCTAATGGTAACACAGCATCTCTCTCTGTTCAGTTTCTAATGGTAACACAATATCTCTCTGTGTTCAGTTTCTAATGGTAACACAGCATCTCTCTCTCTGTTCAGTTTCTAATGGTAACACAATATCTCTCTGTGTTCAGTTTCTAATTGTAACACAGTATCTCTCTCTGTTCAGTTTCTAATGGTAACACAGCATCTCTCTCTCTGTGTTCAGTTTCTAATGGTAACACAATATCTCTCTGTGTTCAGTTTCTCATTGTAACACAGTATCTCTCTGTGTTCAGTTTCTAATGGTAACACAGCATCTCTCTCTGTTCAGTTTGTAATCGTAACACAATATCTCTCTGTGTTCAGTTTCTAATGGTAACACAGTATCTCTCTGTGTTCAGTTTCTAATGGTAACACAGCATCTCTCTCTCTGTTCAGTTTCTAATGGTAACACAATATCTCTCTGTGTTCAGTTTCTAATTGTAACACAGTATCTCTCTCTGTTCAGTTTCTAATGGTAACACAGCATCTCTCTCTGTTCAGTTTCTAATGGTAACACAATATCTATATCTGTTCAGTTTCTAATGGTAACACAGCATCTCTCTCTGTTCAGTTTCTAATTGTAATACAGCATCTCTCTCTGTTTAGTTTCTAATGGTAACACAGTATCTCTCTCTGTGTTCAGTTTCTAATAGTAACACAGCATGTCTCTCTCAATTTGATCAACACTAGCCTTAAGAGGGATGAGGTGTGCATTGGTGACTGTACATTTTCAAGGTCAAATGATGCACAAGCTAATACAGTGTAAATACACACTCAACACACAAGCAATGAATATATAGAACCTATATAAACCTATTGAAACATTAACATGTAGATGGCTGGAACGAGGGGGCAGGGCGACCCCTATCGGTCTTCGGTGAGTTTTCAAGGGTCCCCAAAAGCAGGAAGAAAACTAACATGAACAAAATACCTGAAGCAAGACCAAACATTTCAATGTATTTTCAAAGAGCAGTACAGTATTTGACTTGCTTACAGATCACAATAGAATATAATTCCATTAATAGCGAACTCATATAAGCTAGCAGCATTTATTGGGGTGGGGGTCTGCACTTTAGAATCCTCTCTCCACCCCTGATATGAATCTGTCCTATTTTACCCTCCTAGAGCCAAAACCGCATATCACCCCACAACTTGCATCTCTCTACTACTCCACATACATTATGTACAGCTACCGGTTCCGGGTTGGAGCGAGCGGTCGCATCTACACTTCGGTCCGCAGGTAGTATAACTTTTCATTACATTTTCATTACATTTCATTATAGTACAACGGTTTGATTTGTCTAATCTTAGCAATTTCTTCTTAGCTAGCTACATAGCCGTCTTTGTATCAAAGATAATTGCGTAATTATCGTATTTCGTCGTCCTAACGTAGTCTACACTGCTATCTGCCCAGCAGCTAGCTAACGTCCACCGTCTACTAGCACTGTAGAAACTATTACACTCAACTGAACGACTCGATTAGTGTAGTGTTAGCTAGCTACATAGTTGTCTTTGCTGTCTTTGTATCCAAGATAATTGTGTAGTTTAGAGTGTGTAGACTTAGAGTGATTATCTTAATTTACCGAGGTTAGCTAGCCAGCTATTTGTCGTCCTTAACGTAGGAGATACTGCTAGCTAGCTAGCCAACAGCTAGCCAACGTCTACCGAATTGAACTTCATCAACCCGGTCAACATTCCGCTTCGCTCCACAGGTAGTATCACATTTTCATTTCACTTCATTACAGTACAACGGTTTGATTTGTTTGATCGTAGCTAGCTAGCTACATAGCCGTCTTTGTATCTAAGACAATTGTGTAGTCTAGAGCGATTTTCTAGGTTAGCTAGCCAGCTATTGTCGTTCTTTTAACGTAACGTAACGTAATCAACACTGCTAGCTAGCCAGCTAGCCCCTGAATAGCAGCACTGTAGAAACTATTACACTCGACGGAACGACTTGATTAGTGTAGTGTCAACAACGCAGCCACTGCCAGCTAGCCTACAAAGTCAACAACGCAGCCACTGCCAGCTAGCCTACTCCAGCAGTACTGTATCATTTCAATCATTTTAGTTAATAAGATTCTTGCTACGTAAGCTTAACTTTCTGGACATTCGAGACGTGTAGTCCACTTGTCATTCCAATCTCCTTTGCATTAGCGTAGCCTCTTCTGTAGCCTGTCAACTATGTGTCTATCTATCCCTGTTCTCTCCTCTCTGCACAGACCATACAAACGCTCCACACCGCGTGGCCGTGGCCACCCTAATCTGGTGGTCCCAGCGCGCACGACCCACGTGGAGTTCCAGGTCTCCGGTAGCCTCTGGAACTGCCGATCTGCGGCCAACAAGGCAGAGTTCATCTCAGCCTATGCCTCCCTCCAGTCCCTCGACTTCTTGGCACTGACGGAAACATGGATCACCACAGATAACACTGCTACTCCTACTGCTCTCTCTTCGTCCGCCCACGTGTTCTCGCACACCCCGAGAGCTTCTGGTCAGCGGGGTGGTGGCACCGGGATCCTCATCTCTCCCAAGTGGTCATTCTCTCTTTCTCCCCTTACCCATCTGTCTATCGCCTCCTTTGAATTCCATGCTGTCACAGTTACCAGCCCTTTCAAGCTTAACATCCTTATCATTTATCGCCCTCCAGGTTCCCTCGGAGAGTTCATCAATGAGCTTGATGCCTTGATAAGCTCCTTTCCTGAGGACGGCTCACCTCTCACAGTCCTGGGCGACTTTAACCTCCCCACGTCTACCTTTGACTCATTCCTCTCTGCCTCCTTCTTTCCACTCCTCTCCTCTTTTGACCTCACCCTCTCACCTTCCCCCCCTACTCACAAGGCAGGCAATACGCTCGACCTCATCTTTACTAGATGCTGTTCTTCCACTAACCTCATTGCAACTCCCCTCCAAGTCTCCGACCACTACCTTGTATCCCTTTCCCTCTCGCTCTCATCCAACACTTCCCACACTGCCCCTACTCGGATGGTATCGCGCCGTCCCAACCTTCGCTCTCTCTCCCCCGCTACTCTCTCCTCTTCCATCCTATCATCTCTTCCCTCTGCTCATACCTTCTCCAACCTATCTCCTGATTCTGCCTCCTCAACCCTCCTCTCTTCCCTTTCTGCATCCTTTGACTCTCTATGTCCCCTATGCTCCAGGCCGGCTCGGTCCTCCCCTCCCGCTCCGTGGCTCGACGACTCATTGCGAGCTCACAGAACAGTGCTCCGGGCAGCCGAGCGGAAATGGAGGAAAACTCGCCTCCATGCGGACCTGGCATCCTTTCACTCCCTCCTCTCTACATTTTCCTCCTCTGTCTCTGCTGCTAAAGCCACTTTCTACCACTCTAAATTCCAAGCATCTGCCTCTAACCCTAGGAAGCTCTTTGCCACCTTCTCCTCCCTCCTGAATCCTCCCCCCCTCCTCCCTCTCTGCAGATGACTTCGTCAACCATTTTGAAAAGAAGGTCGACGACATCCGATCCTCGTTTGCTAAGTCAAACGACACCGCTGGTTCTGCTCACACTGCCCTACCCTGTGCTCTGACCTCTTTCTCCCTCTCTCTCCAGATGAAATCTCGCTTCTTGTGACGGCCGGCCGCCCAACAACCTGCCCGCTTGACCCTATCCCCTCCTCTCTTCTCCAGACCATTTCCGGAGACCTTCTCCCTTACCTCACCTCGCTCATCAACTCATCCCTAACCGCTGGCTACGTCCCTTCCGTCTTCAAGAGAGCGAGAGTTGCACCCCTTCTGAAAAAACCTACACTCGATCCCTCCGATGTCACAACTACAGACCAGTATCCCTTCTTTCTTTTCTCTCCAAAACTCTTGAACGTGCCGTCCTTGGCCAGCTCTCCCGCTATCTCTCTCAGAATGACCTTCTTGATCCAAATCAGTCAGGTTTCAAGACTAGTCATTCAACTGAGACTGCTCTTCTCTGTATCACGGAGGCGCTCCGCACTGCTAAAGCTAACTCTCTCTCCTCTGCTCTCATCCTTCTAGACCTATCGGCTGCCTTCGATACTGTGAACCATCAGATCCTCCTCTCCGAGTTGGGCATCTCCGGCGCGGCCCACGCTTGGATTGCGTCCTACCTGACAGGTCGCTCCTACCAGGTGGCGTGGCGAGAATCTGTCTCCTCGCCACGCGCTCACCACTGGTGTCCCCCAGGGCTCTGTTCTAGGCCCTCTCCTATTCTCGCTATACACCAAGTCACTTGGCTCTGTCATAACCTCACATGGTCTCTCCTATCATTGCTATGCAGACGACACACAATTAATCTTCTCCTTTCCCCCTCCTGATGACCAGGTGGCGAATCGCATCTCTGCATGTCTGGCAGACACATCAGTGTGGATGACGGATCACCACCTCAAGCTGAACCTCGGCAAGACGGAGCTGCTCTTCCTCCCGGGGAAGGACTGCCCGTTCCATGATCTCGCCATCACGGTTGACAACTCCATTGTGTCCTCCTCCCAGAGCGCTAAGAACCTTGGCGTGATCCTGGACAACACCCTGTCGTTCTCAACTAACATCAAGGCGGTGACCCGTTCCTGTAGGTTCATGCTCTACAACATCCGCAGAGTACGACCCTGCCTCACACAGGAAGCGGCGCAGGTCCTAATCCAGGCACTTGTCATCTCCCGTCTGGATTACTGCAACTCGCTGTTGGCTGGGCTCCCTGCCTGTGCCATTAAACCCCTACAACTCATCCAGAACGCCGCAGCCCGTCTGGTGTTCAACCTTCCCAAGTTCTATCACGTCACCCCGCTCCCCCGCTCTCTCCACTGGCTTCCAGTTGAAGCTCGCATCCGCTACAAGACCATGGTGCTTGCCTACGGAGCTGTGAGGGGAACGGCACCGCAGTACCTCCAGGCTCTGATCAGGCCCTACACCCAAACAAGGGCACTGCGTTCATCCACCTCTGGCCTGCTCGCCTCCCTACCACTGAGGAAGTACAGTTCCCGCTCAGCCCAGTCAAAACTGTTCGCTGCTCTGGCCCCCCAATGGTGGAACAAACTCCCTCACGACGCCAGGACAGCGGAGTCAATCACCACCTTCCGGAGACACCTGAAACCCCACCTCTTCAAGGAATACCTAGGATAGGATAAAGTAATCCTGCTCACCCCCCCCCCTTAAATGATTTAGATGCACTATTGTAAAGTGGCTGTTCCACTGGATGTCAGAAGGTGAATTCACCAATTTGTAAGTCACTCTGGATAAGAGCGTCTGCTAAATGACTTAAATGTTAAAAGTAAATGTACTTTATAGGAGCCAACATCGCCACACATGGCGGGAACCAACCACATGGCGTACAGAGATATCACTATGCAAACCAGCATATTGACGACCAATGAGGAGGCCTCTTCCTCCTCTGGTTGGCTGGGTCCATTTCATCCCGCCATGCGAGATTCTAGGTTTATGGGTTTGATGGACACAGAGCTCCAGAGCCCTGATTCACGCTGTGTGTGTGTGTGTGTGTGTAAGAGTCGCTGCAGAGCGCTACACTAAGCCTATTTCCGACGGAATATTGACAGAAGTCAACTCAGAAGTCACTACCGCTTGTAGATGTGTGTTTGAGGTAGATCGTCCATCCTCCTGTCATTGTCTGTTCTGCTCTCACATCTCCACAAAAACATCCAAATGCATTGAATTTAATACCATTTTTTAACTTTACTTCCA
Source organism: Oncorhynchus masou masou (assembly GCF_036934945.1). Taxonomy (NCBI): domain Eukaryota; kingdom Metazoa; phylum Chordata; class Actinopteri; order Salmoniformes; family Salmonidae; genus Oncorhynchus; species Oncorhynchus masou. The sequence goes on along the minus strand of NC_088239.1, from coordinate 72,430,111 downwards.
TCATATGGCAAAATACATCATATACTCATTGAACATGTTTTTTTAGTATTGCTTTAAAAAGATAAATAACATTGTGTATTACATATTAGTTGACGCTAGCTGTTATGTAATATATTAGCTTAGCTTTTTAAATAAATAATAATAGTAGAAAAGGGATAACTGACTTTCTTATAGAAAATAAACAAAATAGCATTGATGTCACAATTTCACAGTGGATAATACTCCAAATAAAAATTACATTTGCAATGTTAGACAAGGAAAAATAATGAACTTTCTTATAGGAAATAAAACAAAATAGCTTGTAATTCTCCTCTTCACTGATACGAAGCAGATCATTCAGTCAGAGCACAAACAGACACATTAAAAAACATTATCCCATAACTAGATATTACCCAATAGTACAGAAAGTTGACTACATAAAAACCAATGAGAACTGTCCTGCTTGGAGGACAATTAATGATTCTACTCCACTGTACTTAGCCGGTGGTACTGAAACCATAAGATAAAGAATTCAATATTAAGTAACTTTTTTTATACTGAGCATTTACGGTCTGTGACGAAAACTTTGCGAAGCTAGAGCAAGGGCTCTTGATCCTGTCTGTATCCGACAGCGTGATCAGTAGTAACTGGGCTGTCCCTGAAAGAGAGCTGGGGCAACTGAGCCACAACTCAACACTGCAGAGAGAATGAACACACAGCACCACCTGCTGGTCACACACTCACTACAACCAAAACACTTTCAAAAGACATTGGTGCACTCAGAAAAAAAGGCACTATCTAGAACCTAAAAGGGTTATTCAACTGTCCCTATAGGAGAACCCTTTGAATAACCCTTTTTTGGTTCAAAGTAGAACAATTGTGGTTCCTGGTAGAATACCTTTGGGTTCCATGTAGAACCCTTTCCACAGAGGGTTCTACCTGGAACCAAAAAGGGTTCTCCTATGGGGACAGCCGAAGAGTGTGGGTAGAAGGGTCTATCAATTCAACACCTCTACAGTATCCATCTGTCTGATCTCTCTCTCTGGCTGTACTTGGTATATACACTCTTGGGACTGGGTGTGTGTTGTGTGTTTAGTTGTTGACATAGATGTTGATGAGCTTTCTGAGGTCCTCTTTCTGACACATCGCTACGGGCTGGCGTTGCTCCAGTGAGGTGCTGATGAACCAGCCGGGGAACTTGGCCCACCTCAAAGGTGGTCAGGGAGATGCCTTTGGTTGTCATGTAGAAGAGGAAGCGGGCTGTGTCTTCCTGAGTGCTGATGGTCCTCAACTGATCGTCAGAACTCCGCTGAGAAAGAGAGAATGGGAGGGCAGGAGAAATTATTAGGATGATGAGAGGTGAATTGAGTATGTAAAGGTAAGTGTGTATGTGTGAGTTTGTGAGAGTGATAGACACACCTCCAACTGTAGGATGGGAGCTGTGCTGTCTGTCTGCTTGGAGCAGGACAAGTTGAAGTCCCTACTGGCAATCCTCAAGGCAACCGGCTGGGCCTGGATAGTGTGGGAGTTCTTCATATTAATATTATACATGGAGAGGTTGAACCTCTCTCTCTCTGAGAGAGAGAGAAAGAGAGTTAAAGGCCATTTTCACAATTTTAACACAACTATGATGTTACCAAAATTGGTAAAGGCTGCCAAAAACTACGCTTACGGAATGCTTGCACTGTGCTTACAGTGTAGTTTGGCAGTTAGCCTACCTCTCTGGTGGTCGATGCCGCCCCGCAGTGTAACGGCACGTAGCACCATGGTTTCAGGGTTGTGCACCAGGCTCTTCTGGTAACTGTCACACAGAGTGCACTGCTGGGGGCTGTCCAGTCGCTTGAAGGTCCCCTCAGCCTGTTTATCCACCGCTCCCTCTGGCTCCTGGACCCGCTCCATCACACACTCTACACAAAGGAGTGGAAGGGGGAGATGGAGAGAAAGAGGGGTGGGGGACATGGGACAGGGACCATCAATTCACTGAAGTGTTAACAGTGATCTGGGCCTAAAGAAACAGAAAATCAGTCTAGAGTACAGTCTAATCAAATAGTATAGATCGTCTATTGGTGACTGTACGGCACGGCAGCCTATGTACCTTCCAACAGGTTGTCCATGATGATGCTGGAAAGCTGGTCGTCGGTGCACTCCATGCCCAGGGCAGTGTGTGTGGAGTCGGACTTCTGAAAGGTGTTTCATCCTGTGCAGCACCATCACCAGGTGATGCTGCTGGAGAACCTCCAGGTCAAAGGTCAGGCCCTTGTGCAGCTCCATCTCTGGTCCACCCTACACACATACAAGTAATCAGAATGATTACAAGTAGCAAAACATTTATAAATTCTGTCAAGAATTATATATATGTATTTATATTTCTGGAGTTGCCCCAGGTATCACTCAGTTTTAAAGGTTCAAAGAGATTTTAAAGACTGTTCTATTTAACATGCCACCACTTTTAAGGCAATTTAATATCATAGTGCCTTATTGGTCCTCTTTATGTATGAGCACACTGACTCAACCTACGTTTTTGATGTTCTACAACTAGTGTACCCTAATCCTTGTAGCGCTTGCCATTCTTTTTTATACAATGTGTAGCAAAATGTCTTACCTTCGCACCAGGCAGGCAGCATTCCGCATCAAACTCCATACTCTTCGAATAAGAGCTGCACAGAAAAAACACTAAAGGTGTTTGCCTTAAATCTAAATTTTTTAGCCTACCATTAAATACCTGAAATGAATTGTATGACTATTTTCTATCTTTTTAAAATGTATTTTGAAAAGTGTATTTTGAAAAGTTTTGTACGTTTTTCTAAATACCCTACCTTTCGAGTGATCGTTTAACTCTTAGTGGTTGAAGCGTGAAAATGATGCCAACTGTGCTTTAGTAAACTCTACTTGTCTCTGGGACATGGGAAACTCCTACACCTGCTCACAGTTTAATCACTAGCTGGGTTTCTAGTTGGCGACAGACTTTCATGTAAATAGTCACAAATTCGCATGTAGAAAATATGCGTATTTTCCCACCTGTAACCACATTTCCATCCACATAGCGAGTAAAGTCATACCATATAAAAACAATTCACGACAGCTGTGATGGAAACAGGAAGTTTAGGTACAATTGTATAAATGCCAACAGATTATTTGTTTGTAAAACATGGTGGGATTTTAATTATGCGAGAAATGGAGGTGGAAACGTCTTTATGCGCAAATATTGATATAATAACCATCATATCCAAGTAAACTTGGAATCACGGGATGATATGGTTTGTGGTCCACCCACTACTACTATAATAACTTATTTCAGAAACACAAGTTGCTGACAGGTAAATAAAATAGAGCACACAGCCATGCAATCTCCATAGACAAACATTGGCAGTAGAATGGCCTTACTGAAGAGCTCAGTGACTTTCAAAGTGGCAGCACTGTTTCCAACATGTCAGTTGCCACTGTCAGCTGTATGTGGTGTTATTGTGAAGTGGAAATGTCCAGGGGCAACAACAGCTCAGTAGGGAAATGGTTAGGCCACCCAAGCTCACAGAACAGGACCACTGAGTGCTGAAGCATGTAGCGCATAAAAACTGTCTGTCCTCGGTTGCAACTCTCACTACCAAGTTCCAAACTGCCTCTGGAAGCAACTTCAGCATGTTAACTGTTTGTTTGGGAGCTTCATGAAATGGGTTTACATGGCCGAGCAATCAAATCTGGAGCAGTGGAAACCTGTTCTCTGGAGTGATGAATCACGCTTCACCATCTGGCAGTCCAATGGATGAATCTGGGTTTGGAAGATGCCAGGAGAATGCTACCTGCCCAAAATCATAGTGCTAACTGTAAAGTTTGGTGGAGGAAGAATATTGGTCTGGGGCTGTTTTTTATTGTTCGGGGTAGGCCCCTTAGTTCCAGTGAAAGGAAATCGTAACGCTACAGCATACAATGACATTCTAGACGATTCTGTACTTCCAACTTTGGGGCAACAGTTTAGGGAATAACCGTTCCTGTTTCAGCATGACAATGCCCCCGTGCACAAAGTGAGGTCCATACAGAAATGGTTTGTCGAGAGGAGTGTGGAAGAACTTGACTGGACTGCACAGAGCCCTGACCTCAACCCCAATGAACATCTGAGCCCTCTCCTGTACTCCCTGTTCACCCACAACTGCGTGGTCATGCACGTCTCCAACTCAATCATCAAGTTTGCGGACGACACTACAGTGGTAGGCTTGATTACCAACAACGACGAGACGGCCTACAGGGAGGAGGTGAGGGCCTTTGGAGTGTGGTGTCAGGAAAATAACCTCACACTCAACATCAACAAAACAAAGGAGATGATTGTGGACTTCAGGAAACAGCAGAGGGAGCACCCCCCTATCCACATCGATGGGACAGTAGTGGAGAGGGTAGTAAGTTTTAAGTTCCTCGGTGTATACATCACAGACAAACTGAATTGGTCCACCCACACAGACAGCATCGTGAAGAAGGCGCAGCAGCGCCTCTTCAACCTCAAGAGGATGAAGAAATTTGTCTTGTCACCAAAAGCACTCACAAACTTCTACAGATGCACAATCGAGAGCATCCTGTCGGGCTGTATCACCGCCTGGTACGGCAACTGCTCCGCCCACAACCGTAAGGCTCTCCAGAGGGTAGTGAGGTCTGCACAACGCATCACCGGGGGCAAACTACCTGCCCTCCAGGACACCTACACCACCCAATGTCACAGGAAGGCCATAAAGATCATCAAGGACAACAACCACCCAAACCACTGCCTGTTCACCCTGCTATCATCCAGAAGGCGAGGTCAGTACAGGTGCATCAAAGCAGGGACCGAGAGACTGAAAAACAGCTTCTATCTCAAGGCCATCAGACTGTTAAACAGCCACCACTAACATTGAGTGGCTGTTGCCAACACACTGACTCAACTCCAGCCACTTTAATAATGGGTATTGATGGAAATTGATGGAAAATATATCACTAGCCACTTTAAACCATGCTACTTAATATAATGTTTACATACCCTACATTACTCATCTCATATATATATTGTCTACTCTATATTGTCTACTGCATCTTTATGTAATACATGTATCACTAGCCACTTTAAACTATGCCACTTTGTTTACATACCCTACATTACTCATCTCATATGTATATACTGTACTCGATACCATCTACTGCATCTTGTCTATGCCGTTCTGTACCATCACTCATTCATATATCTTTATGTACATATTCTTTATCCCTTTACACTTGTGTGTATAAGGTAGTAGTTGTGGAATTGTTAGGTTAGATTACTCGTTGGTTATTACTGCATTGTAGGAACTAGAAGCATAAGCATTTCGCTACACTCACATTAACATCTGCTAACCATGTGTATGTGACAAATACATTTGATTTGATTTGATTTGACATCTTTTGGGATGAATTGGAAGGTGACTGTGAGCCAGGCCTAATCGCCCAACATCAGTGCCCGACCTCACTAACGCTCTTGTGGCTGAATGGAAGCAAGTCCCTTCAGCAATGTTCCAACATCTAGTGAAAAGCCTTCCCAGAAGAATGGAGGCTTTTTTAGCAGAAAAGGGGGGACCAATGATATATTAATGCCCATTATTTTCAATACAAAATTGTAGGTCTTATTCTGGTGATATGATGATCAATGCTTGGCTGCCGTTTGACAAATAAAAAGAATCTTACTCTTTTATCCATAATAATCTCATCATGTAGGCATCATGTACTCGTTGCAAGCTGTTGGCTTGAGCGCAGGTTCCAATACCAGAGTGGGCACAATCCCTATATAACACAATTTATTTTATTTTGTGATCAGTAGAGTTGAAAATATGATGGAAACCCATTTAACTTGTATTTTTTATTCGGTACATAGATTTTTTAGCACAAAAGTTATGTTTATTATGTGCACAACATCACGCACAGACTTCCATTTGATTGAAACATCTCTGGTGGGAAAATGCACATATTGTTTTAATGCATATTTGCGTTCAAATCTGTTGCCAAACAGACTTGTTGTGGATAAAAAATCAGTGTGTGATAAGGAAGTGCACTGCAGTGCATAAAATGTGGTGAGAAGTTGACTGAAAGAGAAAGACAATAGTTGAACAGTTTTGAACATATTCATTTCTTCAAAAATGAAAAAATGAAAAAAAAGCAAGAGAGAGAGAGTGAGCTAGCTATATATATATTTTTCACTTTCACTTACTTAGCTAGCAAATGCAGCTAGATAGTTTAGCCTACTCAAACACTTGGCTCAAGCAGAGAGGGATGCTACGTTACCTAGCTGGCTATGGCTATCCAACACAAACTCTTCCAAGTCAAGGTCATTTTTTGCCAACGGGGCCCCCCGGTGTAACTGCTAAACTGCTTGCTAACTGTACACTGTACTGCATGATTGTTGCATGTTTACAAACGCGTTAGTTCTAGTAGCTATGTTGATGTTGACTTGACGTTAGCTAATATGGTGACAACGAGTAGCGGTTAGCGGTTATGATATGAAGGTTTGACTTGGAAAATTGTTTTTTTCCTGGTACCAGACAGCTGATGTGTTGTGCTCTGAGGTCGCTAAGCGAATGGAAAAGGTGAGAGGAGGAGAGCGCGTAGATCCTAGAAGGAATTATACAACGATCTGGCTGCTATGAAAGTGATCTTTGTTTGCGTGTGATTCATTCTGCCGGGTTCTGTTAAAAAAACGTTTCTTAAATGGAAGCAAACGGAACAAAATGGGGATAAACATAAATTAATTTGTCCAATAGAAACTCTCTAAACTCTAATATTTACGCCCAAGATTAGCTAGATGTAGGCATGATTGTCCAAGGCGATATTAAATTAGTCAGTCTGTCACCTTGATTACTCGAATTTGTCTCGACCTGTGCACCTACGCTGTAAACGGTCATTCATAGGCTAGGTTGTAGCAACCTAAAGTATCATGTAGTAAGTAGCCAAAACATATCCATGTTACATTGAGCTGGGTGTATAGAATATGAATTACAGTCTTCCAATAAGCTGTAATAGAAATAAGGCCATGCTCATTAAAAAAATAATTGTCCTCCCTCATCTTCAACGGCACCGACTGCCACTGAAGTGCACACAGAATGTATTTCATGTACCAAATAAAAATCTAAAGTTGAATGTGATTCCATCGCATTTTCAACTCTACTGATAGTTTTGTCAACAAAAACTGTTCAGTAATTGTGCCTAGTCTTGGCACTGACAGACACAGTGTGGCTAGGCTAGTAGTCATCATGATGACATTATTATGGATAAAAGGGTTGCCACTGCCATTTCTCACTAATTCATTTTACGTACACAAAAAGATCCCCACCATGTCCAACAAACACATTATCTGCAGGCATTTATTAAATTGCACCAAAACTTCCTGCTTCCATCACAGCTGTCTTGATACATGTTTTATAGTATGCATAATGGAAACAAAGCTTAAATTGTACAATGGCACACTTCCAAATAGTGCCATCGAATGTGGTTAAGGTGTGTGGATGATTGAAGTAGCCTTATAATTCCTTCTTCAGGTCATAAAGATCACAGGTTAATTGATATAATAATATTACTATTAGGTAATTACCATTAGACCCATAGACTCTAATTATGTTTTATATCCCACAAAGTACAGAGCAAGTGTCTGAATCCTGAAAAGAGCCTATGCATTGCTTATAAGACTATTATTGTATTGTATTTAATTGTCCCCCACAATGAAATTGGAGAGGGGACTGTGGATCTGTCTTCATCCCTACTATCAAACATTAATCATGCGCAATATATCTCAGACAGCAATGACAGCATAGCACAGTCACCGGATCTCAACCCTATTGAGCTGTTGTGGGAGCAACTTGACCGTATGGTATGAAAGAAGTGCCCATCAAGCCAGTCCAACTTGTGGGAGGTGCTTCATGAAGCATGGGGTGAAATCTCTTCAGATTACCTCAACAATTGACAACTAGAATGCCAAAGGTCTACAAGGCTGTAATTGCTGCAAATGGAAGATTCTTTGATGAAAGCAAAGTTTGAAGGACACAATTATTATTTCAATTAAAAATCATTATTTATAACCTTGTCAACATCTTGACTATATTTCCTAATCATTTTGCAACTAATTTCATGTGTTTTCTTAGAAAACAAGGACATTTCTAAGTGACCCCAAACAGTGTAAATACAACAATGACTTGATTAAACATTGAATTTGGCTTTACTGCTATTAGCCCATAGAAACACATTGAATAACAGATTCATACATGGAAAAACAGATAGTAAATACATTTATCAAAAGGAAGTTTGTTTTGTAGGTTCTGTCCTATATCTGAGAGATGCCATATTTACCCCCTTTTTGGGGGGCACTAAACTATTTCCATATACTGTATATACAGTACCGGTCAAAAGTTTTAGAACACCTACTCATTCAAGGGTTTTTCTTTATTTTTTACATTGTAGAATAATAATGAATACATCAAAACTATGAAATAACCCACATGGAATCATGTAGTAACCAAAAAAGTGTTAAACAAATCAAAATATATTTGAGATTTGAGAATCTTCAAAGTAGTCACCCTTTGCCTTGTTGAAAGATTTTACACTCTTGGCATTCTCTCAACCAGCTACACCTGGAATGCTTTTCCAACAGTCTTGAAGCAGTTCCCATGTATAATGAGCACTTGTTGACTGCTTTTCCTTCAATCTGCGGTCCGACTCATCCCACACCATCTCAAGTTGGTTGAGGTCGGGATTGTGGCCAGTTCATCTGATGCAGCACTCCATCACTCTCCTCCTTGGTCAAATAGCCCTTACACAACCTGGAGGTGTGTTGGGTCACAGTCTGTTGAAAAACAAATGATAGTCCCACTAAGCCCAAACCAGATGGGAGGGCGTATCGCTGCAGAATGCTGTGGTAGCCATGCTGGTTAAGTGTGCCTTGAATTCAAAATAAATCACAGACAGCAAAGCATCCCCACACCATATCACCTACTCCTCCATGCTTTACGGTGGGAAATACTCATGAGGAGATTATCCATTCACCCACACCACGTCTCACAAAGACACGGTGGTTGGAAACAAAAATCTCCAATTTGGACTCCAGAACATAGGACAAATTTCCACCGGTTTACTGTCCATTGCTTGTGTTTCTTGGCCCAAGCAAGTCTCTTCTTCTTATTGGTGTCCTTTAGTAGAGTTTTTTTTGTTTTGCAGGAATTCGACCATAAAGGCCTGATTCACACATAATTTATTTATTATACCAGGCGGTGTCAGAGGAAGGCCCTACAACTTTTAAAATTATTTTTATTTATTTAATTTAACCTTTATTTAACCAGGTAAACTAGTTGAGAACAAGTTATCACTTGCAACTGCGGCCTGACCAAGATAAAGCAAAGCAGTTCGACACATACAATAACACAGAGTTACACATGGAATAAACAAACATACAATCAATAATACAGTAGAAAAATCTATATACAGCATGTTTAAATGAGGTAGGATAAGAGAGGTAAGGCAATAAATAGGCCATGGTGGTGAAGTACTTACAATATAGCAATTAAACACTGGAATGGTAGATGTGCAGAAGATGAATGTGCAAGTCGCGATACTGGGGTGCAAAGGAGCAAGATAAATAAATACAGTATGGGGATGAGGTAGATTGGATGGGCTATTTAAAGATGAGCTATTCTGCAGTGATCTGTGCAGTGATCTGTGAGCTGCTCTGACAGCTGGTGTTTAAAGCTAGTGAGGGAGGTAAGAGTCTCCAGCTTTAGTAATATTTGCAGTTCGTTCCAGTCATTGGCAGCAGAGAACTAGAAGGAGAGGCGGCCGAAGGAAGAATTGACTTTGGTGGTGACCAGTGAGATATACCTGCTGGAGCGCGTGTTTGCGGGTGCTGCTATGGTGACCAGTGAGCTAAGATAAGGCGGGGGTTTACATAGCAGAGACTTGTAAAGATGACCTGGAGCCAGTGGGTTTGGCGACAAGTATGAAGCGAGGGCCAGCCAACGAGAGCGTACAGGTCGCAGTGGTGGGTAGTATATGGGGTTTTGGTGACAAAACAGATGACACTGTGGTAGACTGCATCCAATTTGTTGAGTGATTTGTTTGTTCAATTTGTCGAGTAACTCTAATGAACGTATCCTCTGCAGCAGAGTTAACTCTGGGTCTTCCAAGAATTTCAAATATAAATATATTTTGATTTGTTTAACCCTTTTTCTTACTACATGACTCCATATGTGTTATTTCATGTCTTCACTATTATTCTACAATGTAGACAATAGTACAAATAAAGAAAAACCCTTGAATGAGAAGGTGTGTAAATATTTTGACTAGGAGTGTACCTCCATTAATGCTTTTAACTGCTACCGGGCTGCCTTCAGACGAGTCTGGTGAAGCTTATGGAAGTGAGAGCATAGAGCATGTGTGTGTTATAGAGCATATATGTGTTATAGAGCATGTGTGTGTTATAGAGCATGTGTGTGTTGTAGAGCATACATGTGTTATAGAGCATGTGTGTGTTATAGAGCATGTGTGTGTGTTATAGAGCAGGTGTGTGTTATAGAGCATATATGTGTTATAGAGCATGTGTGTGTTATAGAGCATATATGTGTTATAGAGCATGCATGTATTATAGAGCATGTGTGTGTTATAGAGCACGTGTGTGTGTTATAGAGCAGGTGTGTGTTATAGAGCATATATGTGTTATAGAGCATGTGTGTGTTATAGAGCATATATGTGTTATAGAGCATGCATGTATTATAGAGCATGTGTGTGTTATAGAGCACGTGTGTGTGTTATAGAGCAGGTGTGTGTTATAGAGCATATATGTGTTATAGAGCATGTGTGTGTTATAGAGCATATGTGTTATAGAACATGTGTGTGTGTGTATATAGAGCATATGTGTTATAGAACATGTATGTGTTATAGAGCATGTGTGTGTTATAGAGCATGTCTGTGTTATAGAGCATGTGTGTGTTATAGAGCATGTTTGTGTTATAGAGCATGTGTGTTTTATAGAGCATGTGTGTGTTATAGAGCATGTGTGTGTTATAGAGCATGTGTGTGTTATAGAGCATATGTGTGTTATAGAGCATATATGTGTTATAGAGCATGTGTGTGTTATAGAGCATATATGTGTTATAGAGCATGTGTGTGTTATAGAGCATGTATGTGTTATAGAGCATGTGTGTGTTATAGAGCATATGTGTTATAGAACATGTGTGTGTTATAGAGCATGTCTGTGTTATAGAGCATGTGTGTGTAATAGAGCATGTGTGTGTTATAGAGCATGTGTGTGTTACAGAGCATGTGTGTGTTATAGAACATGTATGTTTTATAGAGCATGTGTGTGTATTGAGCATGTGTGTGTTATAGAGCATGTGTTTTATAGAGCATGTATGTGTTATAGAACATGTATGTGTTATAGAGCATGTGTGTGTTATAGAACATGTATGTGTTATAGAGCATGTGTGTGTTATAGAGCATGTGTGTGTTATAGAGCATGTATGTGTTATATAGCATGTATGTGTTATAGAGCAGGTGTGTGTTATAGAGCATATATGTGTTATAGAGCATGTGTGTGTTATAGAGCATATATGTGTTATAGAGCATGCATGTATTATAGAGCATGTGTGTGTTATAGAGCACGTGTGTGTGTTATAGAGCAGGTGTGTGTTATAGAGCATATATGTGTTATAGAGCATGTGTGTGTTATAGAGCATATGTGTTTATAGAACATGTGTGTGTGTTATAGAGCATATGTGTTATAGAACATGTATGTGTTATAGAGCATGTGTGTGTTATAGAGCATGTCTGTGTTATAGAGCATGTGTGTGTTATAGAGCATGTTTGTGTTATAGAGCATGTGTGTATTATAGAGCATATGTGTGTTATAGAGCATGTGTGTGTTATAGAGCATGTGTGTGTTATAGAGCATATGTGTGTTATAGAGCATATATGTGTTATAGAGCATATATGTGTTATAGAGCATGTGTGTGTTATAGAGCATGTATGTGTTATAGAGCATGTGTGTGTTATAGAGCATATGTGTTATAGAACATGTGTGTGTTATAGAGCATGTCTGTGTTATAGAGCATGTGTGTGTAATAGAGCATGTGTGTGTTATAGAGCATGTGTGTGTTACAGAGCATGTGTGTGTTATAGAACATGTATGTTTTATAGAGCATGTGTGTGCTATTGAGCATGTGTGTGTTATAGAGCATGTGTGTGTTATAGAGCATGTATGTGTTATAGAACATGTATGTGTTATAGAGCATGTGTGTGTTATAGAACATGTATGTGTTATAGAGCATGTGTGTGTTATAGAGCATGTGTGTGTTATAGAGCATGTATGTGTTATATAGCATGTATGTGTTATATAACATATATGTGTTATAGAGCGTGTGTGTGTTATAGAACATGTGTGTGTTATAGAGAATGTGTGTTATAGAGCATGTGTGTGTTATAGAACATGTGTGTGTTACAGAGCATGTGTGTGTTATAGAGCATGTGTGTGTTATAGAGCATGTCTGTGTTATAGAGCATGTGTGTGTTATAGAGCTATGTGTGCTATAGAGCATGTGTTTGTTATAGAGCATGTGTGTGTTATAGAGCATGTGTGTGTTATAGAGCATATATGTGTTATAGAACATGTATGTGTTATAGAACATGTGTGTGTTATAGAACATGTGTGTGTTATAGAGCATGTGTGTGTTATAGAGCATGTGTGTGTTATAGAGCATATATGTGTTATATAACATGTATGTGTTATAGAGCATGTGTGTGTTATAGAACATGTGTGTGTTATAGAGCATGTGTGTGTTACAGAACATGTATGTGTTATAGAGCATGTGTGTGTTATAGAGCATTGTGTGTTATAGAACATGTATGTTTTATAGAGCATGTGTGTGCTATTGAGCATGTGTGTGTTATAGAGCATGTGTTTTATAGAGCATGTATGTGTTATAGAACATGTATGTGTTATAGAGCATGTGTGTGTTATAGAGCATGTGTGTGTTATAGAGCATGTATGTGTTATATAGCATGTATGTGTTATAGAGCAGGTGTGTGTTATAGAGCATATATGTGTTATAGAGCATGTGTGTGTTATAGAGCATATATGTGTTATAGAGCATGCATGTATTATAGAGCATGTGTGTGTTATAGAGCACGTGTGTGTGTTATAGAGCAGGTGTGTGTTATAGAGCATATATGTGTTATAGAGCATGTGTGTGTTATAGAGCATATGTGTTATAGAACATGTGTGTGTGTTATAGAGCATATGTGTTATAGAACATGTATGTGTTATAGAGCATGTGTGTGTTATAGAGCATGTCTGTGTTATAGAGCATGTGTGTGTTATAGAGCATGTTTGTGTTATAGAGCATGTGTGTATTATAGAGCATATGTGTGTTATAGAGCATGTGTGTGTTATAGAGCATGTGTGTGTTATAGAGCATATGTGTGTTATAGAGCATATATGTGTTATAGAGCATATATGTGTTATAGAGCATGTGTGTGTTATAGAGCATGTGTGTGTTGTAGAGCATACATGTGTTATAGAGCATGTGTGTGTTATAGAGCATGTGTGTGTGTTATAGAGCATGTGTGTGTTATAGAGCATATATGTGTTATAGAGCATGTGTGTGTTATAGAGCATATATGTGTTATAGAGCATGCATGTATTATAGAGCATGTGTGTGTTATAGAGCACGTGTGTGTGTTATAGAGCAGGTGTGTGTTATAGAGCATATATGTGTTATAGAGCATGTGTGTGTTATAGAGCATATATGTGTTATAGAGCATGCATGTATTATAGAGCATGTGTGTGTTATAGAGCACGTGTGTGTGTTATAGAGCAGGTGTGTGTTATAGAGCATATATGTGTTATAGAGCATGTGTGTGTTATAGAGCATATGTGTTATAGAACATGTGTGTGTGTTATAGAGCATATGTGTTATAGAACATGTATGTGTTATAGAGCATGTGTGTGTTATAGAGCATGTCTGTGTTATAGAGCATGTGTGTGTTATAGAGCATGTTTGTGTTATAGAGCATGTGTGTATTATAGAGCATATGTGTGTTATAGAGCATGTGTGTGTTATAGAGCATGTGTGTGTTATAGAGCATATGTGTGTTATAGAGCATATATGTGTTATAGAGCATGTGTGTGTTATAGAGCATATATGTGTTATAGAGCATGTGTGTGTTATAGAGCATGTATGTGTTATAGAGCATGTGTGTGTTATAGAGCATATGTGTTATAGAACATGTGTGTGTTATAGAGCATGTCTGTGTTATAGAGCATGTGTGTGTAATAGAGCATGTGTGTGTTATAGAGCATGTGTGTGTTACAGAGCATGTGTGTGTTATAGAACATGTATGTTTTATAGAGCATGTGTGTGCTATTGAGCATGTGTGTGTTATAGAGCATGTGTTTTATAGAGCATGTATGTGTTATAGAACATGTATGTGTTATAGAGCATGTGTGTGTTATAGAACATGTATGTGTTATAGAGCATGTGTGTGTTATAGAGCATGTGTGTGTTATAGAGCATGTATGTGTTATATAGCATGTATGTGTTATAGAGCAGGTGTGTGTTATAGAGCATATATGTGTTATAGAGCATGTGTGTGTTATAGAGCATATATGTGTTATAGAGCATGCATGTATTATAGAGCATGTGTGTGTTATAGAGCACGTGTGTGTGTTATAGAGCAGGTGTGTGTTATAGAGCATATATGTGTTATAGAGCATGTGTGTGTTATAGAGCATATGTGTTATAGAACATGTGTGTGTGTTATAGAGCATATGTGTTATAGAACATGTATGTGTTATAGAGCATGTGTGTGTTATAGAGCATGTCTGTGTTATAGAGCATGTGTGTGTTATAGAGCATGTTTGTGTTATAGAGCATGTGTGTATTATAGAGCATATGTGTGTTATAGAGCATGTGTGTGTTATAGAGCATGTGTGTGTTATAGAGCATATGTGTGTTATAGAGCATATATGTGTTATAGAGCATATATGTGTTATAGAGCATGTGTGTGTTATAGAGCATGTATGTGTTATAGAGCATGTGTGTGTTATAGAGCATATGTGTTATAGAACATGTGTGTGTTATAGAGCATGTCTGTGTTATAGAGCATGTGTGTGTAATAGAGCATGTGTGTGTTATAGAGCATGTGTGTGTTACAGAGCATGTGTGTGTTATAGAACATGTATGTTTTATAGAGCATGTGTGTGCTATTGAGCATGTGTGTGTTATAGAGCATGTGTGTGTTATAGAGCATGTATGTGTTATAGAACATGTATGTGTTATAGAGCATGTGTGTGTTATAGAACATGTATGTGTTATAGAGCATGTGTGTGTTATAGAGCATGTGTGTGTTATAGAGCATGTATGTGTTATATAGCATGTATGTGTTATATAACATATATGTGTTATAGAGCGTGTGTGTGTTATAGAACATGTGTGTGTTATAGAGAATGTGTGTTATAGAGCATGTGTGTGTTATAGAACATGTGTGTGTTACAGAGCATGTGTGTGTTATAGAGCATGTGTGTGTTATAGAGCATGTCTGTGTTATAGAGCATGTGTGTGTTATATAGAGCTATGTGTGCTATAGAGCATGTGTTTGTTATAGAGCATGTGTGTGTTATAGAGCATGTGTGTGTTATAGAGCATATATGTGTTATAGAACATGTATGTGTTATAGAACATGTGTGTGTTATAGAACATGTGTGTGTTATAGAGCATGTGTGTGTTATAGAGCATGTGTGTGTTATAGAGCATATATGTGTTTATAGAACATGTATGTGTTATAGAGCATGTGTGTGTTATAGAACATGTGTGTGTTATAGAGCATGTGTGTGTTACAGAACATGTATGTGTTATAGAGCATGTGTGTGTTATAGAGCATTGTGTGTTATAGAACATGTATGTTTTATAGAGCATGTGTGTGCTATTGAGCATGTGTGTGTTATAGAGCATGTGTTTTATAGAGCATGTATGTGTTATAGAACATGTATGTGTTATAGAGCATGTGTGTGTTATAGAGCATGTGTGTGTTATAGAGCATGTATGTGTTATATAGCATGTATGTGTTATAGAGCAGGTGTGTGTTATAGAGCATATATGTGTTATAGAGCATGTGTGTGTTATAGAGCATATATGTGTTATAGAGCATGCATGTATTATAGAGCATGTGTGTGTTATAGAGCATGTGTGTGTTATAGAGCATGTGTGTGTTATAGAGCATATATGTGTTATAGAGCATGTGTGTGTTATAGAGCATATGTGTTATAGAACATGTGTGTGTGTGTTATAGAGCATATGTGTTATAGAACATGTATGTGTTATAGAGCATGTGTGTGTTATAGAGCATGTCTGTGTTATAGAGCATGTGTGTGTTATAGAGCATGTTTGTGTTATAGAGCATGTGTGTATTATAGAGCATATGTGTGTTATAGAGCATGTGTGTGTTATAGAGCATGTGTGTGTTATAGAGCATATGTGTGTTATAGAGCATATATGTGTTATAGAGCATATATGTGTTATAGAGCATGTGTGTGTTATAGAGCATGTATGTGTTATAGAGCATGTGTGTGTTATAGAGCATATGTGTTATAGAACATGTGTGTGTTATAGAGCATGTCTGTGTTATAGAGCATGTGTGTGTAATAGAGCATGTGTGTGTTATAGAGCATGTGTGTGTTACAGAGCATGTGTGTGTTATAGAACATGTATGTTTTATAGAGCATGTGTGTGCTATTGAGCATGTGTGTGTTATAGAGCATGTGTGTGTTATAGAGCATGTATGTGTTATAGAACATGTATGTGTTATAGAGCATGTGTGTGTTATAGAGAACATGTATGTGTTATAGAGCATGTGTGTGTTATAGAGCATGTGTGTGTTATAGAGCATGTATGTGTTATATAGCATGTATGTGTTATATAACATATATGTGTTATAGAGCGTGTGTGTGTTATAGAACATGTGTGTGTTATAGAGAATGTGTGTTATAGAGCATGTGTGTGTTATAGAACATGTGTGTGTTACAGAGCATGTGTGTGTTATAGAGCATGTGTGTGTTATAGAGCATGTCTGTGTTATAGAGCATGTGTGTGTTATAGAGCTATGTGTGCTATAGAGCATGTGTTTGTTATAGAGCATGTGTGTGTTATAGAGCATGTGTGTGTTATAGAGCATATATGTGTTATAGAACATGTATGTGTTATAGAACATGTGTGTGTTATAGAACATGTGTGTGTTATAGAGCATGTGTGTGTTATAGAGCATGTGTGTGTTATAGAGCATATATGTGTTATATAACATGTATGTGTTATAGAGCATGTGTGTGTTATAGAACATGTGTGTGTTATAGAGCATGTGTGTGTTACAGAACATGTATGTGTTATAGAGCATGTGTGTGTTATAGAGCATTGTGTGTTATAGAACATGTATGTGTTATAGAGCATGTATGTGTATTAGAGCATGTGTGTGTTATAGAGCATGTATGTGTTAAATAACATATATGTGTTATAGAGCATGTGTGTGTTATAGAACATGTGTGTGTTATAGAGCATGTATGTGTTAAATAACATATATGTGTTATAGAGCATGTGTGTGTTATAGAACATGTATGTGTTATAGAGCATGTGTGTGTTATAGAGCATGTGTGTGTTACAGAGCATGTGTGTGTTATAGAGCATGTGTGTGTTATAGTGCATGTATGTGTTATAGAACATGTATGTGTTATAGAGCATGTGTGTGTTATAGAACATGTGTGTGTTATAGAACATGTGTGTTTTATAGAGCATGTGTGTGTTATAGAACATGTATGTGTTATAGAGCATGTGTGTGTTATAGAGCATTGTGTATTATAGAACATGTATGTGTTATAGAGCATGTATGTGTTATAGAGCATGTGTGTGTTATAGAGCATGTATGTGTTATAAAACATATATGTGTTATAGAGCATGTGTATGTTATAGAACATGTATGTTTTATAGAGCATGTGTGTGTTATAGAGCATGTGTGTGTTATAGAGCATGTGTGTGTTATAGAGCATGTATGTGTTATAGAGCATGTATGTGTTATAGAGTATGTGTGTGTTATAGAACATGTGTGTGTTATAGAGCATGTGTGTGTTAAAGAGCATGTTTGTGTTATAGAACATGTATGTGTTATAGAGCATGTGTGTGTTATAGAGCATGTGTGTGTTATAGAGCATGTATGTGTTATAGAGCATGTGTAGCTAGCTAGATACATAGCCGTCTTTGTATCTAAGACAATTGTGTAGCCTAGAGCGATTTTCTAGGTTAGCCAGCCAGCTATTGTCGTTCTTTTAAGTAACGGAACGCAATCAACCTTGCTAGCTAGCCAGCTAGCCCCCGAATAGCAGCACTGTAGAAACTATTACACTCGTGTTATAACGACTTGATTAGTGTAGTGTCAACATCGCAGCCACTACCAGCTAGCCTACTCCAGCAGTACTGTTTCATTTCAATCATTTTAGTCAATAAGATTCTTGCTACGTAAGCTTAACTTTCTGAACATTCGAGACGTGTAGTCCACTTGTCATTCCAATCTCCTTTGCATTAGCGTAGCCTCTTCTGTACCCTGTTAACTATGTGTCTATCTATCCCTGTTCTCTCCTCTCTGCACAGACCATACAAACGCTCCACACCGCGTGGCCATGTGTGTGTTACCCTAATCTGGTGGTCCCAGCGCACGACCCACGTGGAGTTCCTGGTCTCCGGTAGCCTCTGGAACTGCCGATCTGCGGCCAACAAGGCAGAGTTCATCTCAGCCTATGCCTCCCTCCAGTCCCTCGACTTCCTGGCACTGACGGAAACATGGATCACCACAGATAACACTGCTACTCCTACTGCTCTCTCTTCGTCCACCCACGTGTTCTCGCACACCCCGAGAGCTTCTGGTCAGCGGGGTGGTGGCACCGGGATCCTAATCTCTCCCAAGTGGTCATTCTCTCTCTCTCCCCTTACCCATCTATCTATCGCCTCCTTTGAATTCCATGCTGTCACAGTTACCAGCCCTTTCAAGCTTAACATTCTTATCATTTATCGCCCTCCAGGTTCCCTCGGAGAGTTCATCAATGAGCTTGATGCCTTGATAAGCTCCTTTCCTGAGGACGGCTCACCTCTCACAGTCCTGGGCGACTTTAACCTCCCCACGTCTACCTTTGACTCATTCCTCTCTGCCTCCTTCTTTCCACTCCTCTCCTCTTTTGACCTCACCCTCTCACCTTCCCCCCTACTCACAAGGCAGGCAATACGCTCGACCTCATCTTTACTAGATGCTGTTCTTCCACTAACCTCACTGCAACTCCCCTCCAAGTCTCCGACCACTACCTTGTATCCTTTTCCCTCTCGCTCTCATCCAACACTTCCCACACTGCCCCTACTCGGATGGTATCGCGCCGTCCCAACCTTCGCTCTCTCTCCCCCGCTACTCTTTCCTCTTCCATCCTTTCATCTCTTCCCTCTGCTCATACCTTCTCCAACCTTTCTCCTGACTCTGCCTCCTCAACCCTCCTCTCTTCCCTTTCTGCATCCTTTGACTCTCTATGTCCCCTATCCTCCAGGCCGGCTCGGTCCTCCCCTCCCGCTCCGTGGCTCGATGACTCATTGCGAGCTCACAGAACAGAGCTCCGGGCAGCCGAGCGGAAATGGAGGAAAACCCGCCTCCCTGCGGACCTGGCATCCTTTCACTCCCTCCTCTCTACATTTTCCTCCTCTGTCTCTGCTGCTAAAGCCACTTTCTACCACTCTAAATTCCAAGCATCTGCCTCTAACCCTAGGAAGCTCTTTGCCACCTTCTCCTCCCTTCTGAATCCTCCTCCCCTCCCCCCCTCCTCCCTCTCTGCAGATGACTTCGTCAACCATTTTGAAAAGAAGGTCGACGACATCCGATCCTCGTTTGCTAAGTCAAACGACACCGTGGTTCTGCTCACACTGCCCTACCCTGTGCTCTGACCTCTTTCTCCCCTCTCTCTCCAGATGAAATCTCGCTTCTTGTGACGGCCGGCCGCCCAACAACCTGCCCGCTCGACCCTATCCCCTCCTCTCTCCTCCAGACCATTTCCGGGGACCTTCTCCCTTACCTCACCTCGCTCATCAACTCATCCCTGACCGCTGGCTACGTCCCTTCCGTCTTCAAGAGAGCGAGAGTTGCACCCCTTCTGAAGAAACCTACACTCGATCCCTCCGATGTCAACAACTACAGACCAGTATCCCTTCTTTCTTTTCTCTCCAAAACTCTTGAACGTGCCGTCCTTGGCCAGCTCTCCCTCTATCTCTCTCAGAATGACCTTCTTGATCCAAATCAGTCAGGTTTCAAGACTAGTCATTCAACTGAGACTGCTCTTCTCTGCATCACGGAGGCGCTCCGCACTGCTAAAGCTAACTCTCTCTCCTCTGCTCTCATCCTTCTAGACCTATCGGCTGCCTTCGATACTGTGAACCATCAGATCCTCCTCTCCACCCTCTCCGAGTTGGGCATCTCCGGCGCGGCCCACGCTTGGTTGCGTCCTACCTGACAGGTCGCTCCTACCAGGTGGCGTGGCGAGAATCTGTCTCCTCGCCACGCGCTCTCACCACTGGTGTCCCCCAGGGCTCTGTTCTAGGCCCTCTCCTATTCTCGCTATACACCAAGTCACTTGGCTCTGTCATAACCTCACATGGTCTCTCCTATCATTGCTATGCAGACGACACACAATTAATCTTCTCCTTTCCCCCTTCTGATGACCAGGTGGCGAATCGCATCTCTGCATGTCTGGCAGACATATCAGTGTGGATGACGGATCACCACCTCAAGCTGAACCTCGGCAAGACGGAGCTGCTCTTCCTCCGTGGGGAAGGACTGCCCGTTCCATGATCTCGCCATCACGGTTGACAACTCCATTGTGTCCTCCTCCCAGAGCGCTAAGAACCTTGGCGTGATCCTGGACAACACCCTGTCGTTCTCAACCAACATCATGGCGGTGGCCCGTTCCTGTAGGTTCATGCTCTACAACATCCGCAGAGTACGACCCTGCCTCACCCAGGAAGCGGCGCAGGTCCTAATCCAGGCACTTGTCATCTCCCGTCTGGATTACTGCAACTCGCTGTTGGCTGGGCTCCCTGCCTGTGCCATTAAACCCCTACAACTCATCCAGAACGCCGCAGCCCGTCTGGTGTTCAACCTTCCCAAGTTCTCTCACGTCACCCCGCTCCTCCGCTCTCTCCACTGGCTTCCAGTTGAAGCTCGCATCCGCTACAAGACCATGGTGCTTGCCTACGGAGCTGTGAGGGGAACGGCACCGCAGTACCTCCAGGCTCTGATCAGGCCCTACACCCAAGCAAGGGCACTGCGTTCATCCTCCTCTGGCCTGCTCGCCTCCCTACCATTGAGGAAGTACAGTTCCCGCTCAGCCCAGTCAAAACTGTTCGCTGCTCTGGCCCCCAATGGTGGAACAAACTCCCTCACGACGCCAGGACAGCGGAGTCAATCACCACCTTCCGGAGACACCTGAAACCCCACCTCTTCAAGGAATACCTAGGATAGGATAAGTAATCCTTCTCACCCCCCCCCTTAATGACTTAGATGCACTATTGTAAAGTGGCTGTTCCACTGGATGTCAGAAGGTGAATTCACCAATTTGTAAGTCGCTCTGGATAAGAGCGTCTGCTAAATGACTTAAATGTAAATGTAAATGTGTTATAGAGCATGTCTGTGTTATAGAGCATGTGTGTGTTATAGAGCTATGTGTGCTATAGAGCATGTGTGTGTAATAGAGCATGTGTGTGTTATAGAGCATGTGTGTGTTATAGAGCATATATGTGTTATAGAACATGTATGTGTTAAAGAGCATGTGTGTGTTATAGAACATGTGTGTGTTATAGAGCATGTGTGTGTTATAGAGCATGTGTGTGTTATAGAGCATGTGTGTGTTACAGAACATGTATGTGTTATAGAGCATGTGTGTGTTATAGAGCATTGTGAGTTATAGAACATGTATGTGTTATAGAGCATGTATGTGTATTAGAGCATGTGTGTGTTATAGAGCATGTATGTGTTACAGAGCATGTGTGTGTTATAGAGCATGTGTGTGTTATAGTGCATGTATGTGTTATAGAACATGTATGTGTTATAGAGCATGTGTGTGTTATAGAACATGTGTGTGTTATAGAACATGTGTGTTTTATAGAGGATGTGTGTGTTATAGAACATGTATGTGTTATGGAGCATGTGTGTGTTATAGAGCATTGTGTATTATAGAACATGTATGTGTTATAGAGCATGTGTGTGTTATAGAACATGTGTGTGTTATAGAGCATGTGTGTGTTACAGAACATGTATGTGTTATAGAGCATGTGTGTGTTATAGAGTATTGTGTGTTATAGAACATGTATGTGTTATAGAGCATGTATGTGTATTAGAGCATGTGTGTGTTATAGAGCATGTATGTGTTAAATAACATATATGTGTTATAGAGCATGTGTGTGTTAAAGAACATGTATGTGTTATAGAGCATGTGTGTGTTATAGAGCATGTGTGTGTTACAGAGCATGTGTGTGTTATAGAGCATGTGTGTGTTATAGTGCATGTATGTGTTATAGAACATGTATGTGTTATAGAGCATGTGTGTGTTATAGAACATGTGTGTGTTATAGAACATGTGTGTTTTATAGAGCATGTGTGTGTTATAGAACATGTATGTGTTATAGAGCATGTGTGTGTTATAGAGCATTGTGTATTATAGAACAGGTATGTGTTATAGAGCATGTATGTGTTATAGAGCATGTGTGTGTTATAGAGCATGTATGTGTTATAAAACATATATGTGTTATATAACATATATGTGTTATAGAGCGCGTGTGTGTTATAGAACATGTATGTGTTATAGAGCATGTGTGTGTTATAGAGCTATGTGTGCTATAGAGCATGTGTTTGTTATAGAGCATGTGTGTGTTATAGAGCATGTGTGTGTTATAGAGCATATATGTGTTATAGAACATGTATGTGTTATAGAGCATGTGTGTGTTAAGGAACATGTGTGTGTTATAGAGCATGTGTGTGTTATAGAGCATGTGTGTGTTATAGAGCATATATGTGTTATATAACATGTATGTGTTATAGAGCATGTGTGTGTTATAGAACATGTGTGTGTTATAGAGCATGTGTGTGTTACAGAACATGTATGTGTTATAGAGCATGTGTGTGTTATAGAGCATTGTGTGTTATAGAACATGTATGTGTTATAGAGCATGTATGTGTATTAGAGCATGTGTGTGTTATAGAGCATGTATGTGTTAAATAACATATATGTGTTATAGAGCATGTGTGTGTTATAGAACATGTATGTGTTATAGAGCATGTGTGTGTTATAGAGCATGTGTGTGTTACAGAGCATGTGTGTGTTATAGAGCATGTGTGTGTTATAGTGCATGTATGTGTTATAGAACATGTATGTGTTATAGAGCATGTGTGTGTTATAGAACATGTGTGTGTTATAGAACATGTGTGTTTTATAGAGCATGTGTGTGTTATAGAACATGTATGTGTTATAGAGCATGTGTGTGTTATAGAGCATTGTGTATTATAGAACATGTATGTGTTATAGAGCATGTATGTGTTATAGAGCATGTGTGTGTTATAGAGCATGTATGTGTTAAATAACATATATGTGTTATAGAGCATGTGTGTGTTATAGAACATGTATGTGTTATAGAGCATGTGTGTGTTATAGAGCATGTGTGTGTTATAGAGCATGTGTGTGTTATAGAGCATGTATGTGTTATAGAGCATGTGTGTGTTATAGAACATGTGTGTGTTACAGAGCATGTGTGTGTTATAGAGCATGTGTGTGTTATAGAGCTATGTGTGCTATAGAGCATGTGTGTGTTATAGAGCATGTGTGTGTTATAGAGCATATATGTGTTATAGAACATGTATGTGTTATAGAGCATGTGTGTTTTATAGAACATGTATGTGTTATAGAGCATGTGTGTGTTATAGAGCATTGTGAGTTATAGAACATGTATGTGTTATAGAGCATGTATGTGTATTAGAGCATGTGTGTTATAGAGCATGTATGTGTTACAGAGCATGTGTGTGTTATAGAGCATGTGTGTGTTATAGTGCATGTATGTGTTATAGAACATGTATGTGTTATAGAGCATGTGTGTGTTATAGAACATGTGTGTGTTATAGAACATGTGTGTTTTATAGAGGATGTGTGTGTTATAGAACATGTATGTGTTATGGAGCATGTGTGTGTTATAGAGCATTGTGTATTATAGAACATGTATGTGTTATAGAGCATGTGTGTGTTATAGAACATGTGTGTGTTATAGAGCATGTGTGTGTTACAGAACATGTATGTGTTATAGAGCATGTGTGTGTTATAGAGCATTGTGTGTTATAGAACATGTATGTGTTATAGAGCATGTATGTGTATTAGAGCATGTGTGTGTTATAGAGCATGTATGTGTTAAATAACATATATGTGTTATAGAGCATGTGTGTGTTAAAGAACATGTGTGTGTTATAGAACATGTGTGTTTTATAGAGCATGTGTGTGTTATAGAACATGTATGTGTTATAGAGCATGTGTGTGTTATAGAGCATTGTGTATTATAGAACATGTATGTGTTATAGAGCATGTATGTGTTATAGAGCATGTGTGTGTTATAGAGCATGTATGTGTTATAAAACATATATGTGTTATAGAGCATGTGTATGTTATAGAACATGTATGTTTTATAGAGCATGTGTGTGTTATAGAGCATGTGTGTGTTATAGAGCATGTGTGTGTTATAGAGCATGTATGTGTTATAGATCATGTATGTGTTATAGAGCATGTGTGTGTTATAGAACATGTATGTTTTATAGAGCATGTGTGTGTTATAGAGCATGTGTGTGTTATAGAGCATGTGTGTGTTATAGAGCATGTATGTGTTATAGAGCATGTATGTGTTAAAGAGCATGTTTGTGTTATAGAACATGTATGTGTTATAGAGCATGTGTGTGTTATAGAGCATGTGTGTGTTATAGAGCATGTATGTGTTATATAACATATATGTCTTATAGAGCATGTGTGTGTTATAGTACATGTGTGTGTTATAGAGAATATGTGTTATAGAGCATGTGTGTGTTATAGAACATGTGTGTATTACAGAGCATGTGTGTGTTATAGAGCATGTGTGTGTTATAGAGCATGTCTGTGTTATAGATCATGTGTGTGTTATAGAGCTATGTGTGCTATAGAGCATGTGTGTGTTATAGAGCATGTGTGTGTTATAGAGCATGTGTGTGTTATAGAGCATATATGTTTTATAGAACATGTATGTGTTATAGAGCATGTGTGTGTTATAGAGCATGTGTGTGTTATAGAGCATGTGTGTGTTATAGAGCATGTGTGTGTTATAGAGCATTGTGTGTTATAGAACATGTTTGCGTTATAGAGCATGTATGTGTATTAGAGCATGTGTGTGTTATAGAGCATGTATGTGTTACAGAGCATGTGTGTGTTATAGAGCATGTGTGTGTTATAGTGCATGTATGTGTTATAGAACATGTATGTGTTATAGAGCATGTGTGTGTTATAGAACATGTGTGTGTTATAGAACATGTGTGTTTTATAGAGCATGTGTGTGTTATAGAACAAATATGTGTTATAGAGCATGTGTGTGTTATAGAGCATTGTATATTATAGAACATGTGTGTGTTATAGAGCATGTGTGTGCTATTGAGCATGTGTGTGTTATAGAGCATGTGTGTGTTATAGAGCATGTGTGTGTTATAGAACATATATGTGTTATAGAGCATGTGTGTGTTATAGAGCATGTGTGTGTTATAGAGCATGTATGTGTTATATAACATATATGTGTTATAGAGCGTGTGTGTGTTATAGAACATGTGTGTGTTATAGAGAATGTGTGTTATAGAGCATGTGTGTGTTATAGAACATGTGTGTGTTACAGAGCATGTGTGTGTTATAGAGCATGTCTGTGTTATAGAGCATGTGTGTGTTATAGAGCAATGTGTGCTATAGAGCATGTGTGTGTTATAGAGCATGTGTGTGTTATAGAGCATGTGTGTGTTATAGAGCATATATGTGTTATAGAACATGTATGTGTTATAGAGCATGTGTGTGTTATAGAACATGTGTGTGTTATAGAGCATGTGTGTGTTATAGAGTATATATGTGTTATAGAACATGTATGTGTTATAGAGCATGTGTGTGTTATAGAACATGTGTGTTTTATAGAGCATGTGTGTGTTACAGAACATGTATGTGTTATAGAGCATGTGTGTGTTATAGAGCATTGTGTGTTATAGAACATGTATGTGTTATAGAGCATGTATGTGTATTAGAGCACGTGTGTGTTATAGAGCATGTCTGTGTTAAATAACATATATGTGTTATAGAGCATGTGTGTGTTATAGAACATGTATGTGTTATAGAGCATGTGTGTGTTATAGAACATGTGTGTGTTATAGAGCATGTGTGTGTTATAGAGCATGTGTGTGTTATAGAGCATATATGTGTTATAGAACATGTATGTGTTATAGAGCATGTGTGTGTTATAGAACATGTGTGTGTTATAGAGCATGTGTGTGTTACAGAACATGTATGTGTTATAGAGCATGTGTGTGTTATAGAGCATTGTGTGTTATAGAACATGTATGTGTTATAGAGCATGTATGTGTATTAGAGCATGTGTGTGTTATAGAGCATGTATGTGTTATAGAGCATGTGTGTGTTATAGAGCATGTGTGTGTTATAGTGCATGTATGTGTTATAGAACATGTATGTGTTATAGAGCATGTGTGTGTTATAGAGCATGTGTGTGTTATAGAGCATGTATGTGTTATATAACATATATGTGTTATAGAGCGTGTGTGTGTTATCGAACATGTGTGTGTTATAGAGAATGTGTGTTATAGAGCATGTGTGTGTTATAGAACATGTGTGTGTTACAGAGCATGTGTGTGTTATAGAGCATGTGTGTGTTTTAGAGCATGTCTGTGTTATAGAGCATGTGTGTGTTATAGAGCTATGTGTGCTATAGAGCATGTGTGTGTTATAGAGCATGTGTGTGTTATAGAGCATGTGTGTGTTATAGAGCATATATGTGTTATAGAACATGTATGTGTTATAGAGCATGTGTGTGTTATAGAACATGTGTGTGTTACAGAGCATGTGTGTGTTACAGAGCATGTGTGTGTTATAGAGCATGTGTGTGTTATAGAACATGTGTGTGTTATAGAGCATGTGTGTGTTACAGAACATGTATGTGTTATAGAGCATGTGTGTGTTATAGAGCATTGTGTGTTATAGAACATGTATGTGTTATAGAGCATGTATGTGTATTAGAGCATGTGTGTGTTATAGAGCATGTATGTGTTACAGAGCATGTGTGTGTTATAGAGCATGTGTGTGTTATAGTGCATGTATGTGTTATAGAACATGTATGTGTTATAGAGCATGTGTGTGTTATAGAACATGGGTGTGTATAGAGCATGTGTGTGTTATAGAGCATGTGATTCCGCTGTGTTATAGAGCATGTGTGTGTTATAGAGCAAATGGGATATGTGTTATAGAACATGTGTTTGTTTTATAGAGCATGTGTGTGTTATAGAGCATGTATGTGTTATAGAGCATGTGTGTGTTATAGAGCATGTATGTGTTATATAACATATATGTGTTATAGAGCATGTGTATGTTATAGAACAGGTATGTTTTATAGAGCATGTGTGTGTTATTGAGCATGTGTGTGTTATAGAGCATGTGTGTGTTATAGAGCATGTGTGTGTTATAGAGCATGTATGTGTTATAGAACATGTATGTGTTATCGAGCATGTGTGTGTTATAGAACATGTGTGTGTTATAGAGAATGTGTGTTATAGAGCATGTGTGTGTTATAGAACATGTGTGTGTTACAGAGCATGTGTGTGTTATAGAGCATGTGTGTGTTATAGAGCATGTCTGTGTTATAGAGCATGTGTGTGTTATAGAGCTATGTGTGCTATATAGCATGTGTTTGTTATAGAGCATGTGTGTGTTATAGAGCATGTGTGTGTTATAGAGCATATATGTGTTATAGAACATGTATGTGTTATAGAGCATGTATGTGTTATAGAACATGTGTGTGTTATAGAGCATGTGTGTGTTATAGAGCATGTGTGTGTTATAGAGCATTTATGTGTTATATAACATGTATGTGTTATAGAGCATGTGTGTGTTATTTGAACATGTGTGTGTTATAGAGCATGTGTGTGTTACAGAACATGTATGTGTTATAGAGCATGTGTGTGTTATAGAGCATTGTGTGTTATAGAACATGTATGTGTTATAGAGCATGTGTGTGTTATAGAGCATGTATGTGTTAAATAACATATATGTGTTATAGAGCATGTGTGTGTTATAGAACATGTATGTGTTATAGAGCATGTGTGTGTTATAGAGCATGTGTGTGTTATAGAGCATGTGTGTGTTACAGAGCATGTGTGTGTTATAGAGCATGTGTGTGTTATAGTGCATGTATGTGTTATAGAACATGTATGTGTTATAGAGCATGTGTGTGTTATAGAACATGTGTGTGTTATAGAACATGTGTGTTTTATAGAGCATGTGTGTGTTATAGAACATGTATGTGTTATAGAGCATGTGTGTGTTATAGAGCATTGTGTATTATAGAACATGTATGTGTTATAGAGCATGTATGTGTTATAGAGCATGTGTGTGTTATAGAGCATGTATGTGTTATAAAACATATATGTGTTATAGAGCATGTGTATGTTATAGAACATGTATGTTTTATAGAGCATGTGTGTGTTATAGAGCATGTGTGTGTTATAGAGCATGTATGTGTTATAGAGCATGTATGTGTTATAGAGCATGTGTGTGTTATAGAACATGTATGTTTTATAGAGCATGTGTGTGTTATAGAGCATGTGTGTGTTATAGAGCATGTATGTGTTATAGAGCATGTATGTGTTAAAGAGCATGTTTGTGTTATAGAACATTTATGTGTTATAGAGCATGTGTGTGTTATAGAGCATGTGTGTGTTATAGAGCATGTATGTGTTATATAACTTATATGTGTTATAGAGCGTGTATGTGTTATAGAGCATGTATGTGTTATAGAGCATGTGTGTGTTATAGAGCATGTATGTGTTATATAGCATATATGTGTTATAGAGCATGTGTATGTTATAGAACATGTATGTTTTATAGAGCATGTGTGTGTTATTGAGCATGTGTGTGTTATAGAGCATGTGTGTGTTATAGAGCATGTGTGTGTTATAGAGCATGTATGTGTTATAGAACATGTATGTGTTATAGAGCATGTGTCTCAGTCTCATAGCCTCAGTCTCATAGAGTCTCAGTCTCATAGAGTCCCCGTCTCATAGTCTCAGTCTCATAGTCTCAGTCTCATAGAGTCTCAGTCTCATAGAGACTCAGTCTCATAGTCTCAGTCTCATAGAGACACAGTCTCATAGAGTCTCAGTCTCATAGTCTAAGTCTCATAGAGTCTCAGTCCAATAGTCTCAGTCTCATAGAGTCTCAGTCTCATAGTCTCAGTCTCATAGTCTCATACAGTCTCAGTCTCATAGAGTCTCAGTCTCATAGAGTCTCAGTCTCACAGTCTCATAGAGTCTCAGTCTCATAGTCTCAGTCTCAGTCTCATAGTCTCAGTCTCATAGAGTCTCAGTCTCATAGTCTCAGTCTCATAGAGTCTCAGTCTCACAGTCTCAGTCTCAGTCTCATAGTCTCAGTATCACAGAGTCTCAGTCTCATAGTCTCAGTCTCATAGTCTCAGTCTCATAGAGTCTCAGTCTCTTAGTCTCAGTCTCATAGAGTCTCAGTCTCTTAGTCTCAGTCTCATAGAGTCCCCGTCTCATAGTCTCATAGTCTCAGTCTCATCGAGTCTCAGTCTCATAGAGACTCAGTCTCATAGTCTCAGTCTCATAGAGACACAGTCTCATAGAGTCTCAGTCTCATAGTCTCAGTCTCATAGAGTCTCAGTCTCATAGTCTCAGTCTCATAGATTCTCAGTCTCATAGTCTCAGTCTCATAGTCTCAGTCTCATAGTCTCAGTCTCATAGAGTCTCAGTCTCATAGATTCTCAGTCTCATAGTCTCAGTCTCATAGAGTCTCAGTCTCTTAGTCTCAGTCTCATAGAGTCTCAGTCTCATAGTCTCAGTATCATAGTCTCAGTCTCATAGAGTCTCAGTCTCATAGTCTCAGTCTCATAGAGTCTTAGTCTCATAGTCTCAGTCTCATAGTCTCAGTCCTATAGTCTCAGTCTCATAGAGTCTCAGTCTCATAGAGTCTCAGTCTCATAGTCTCATACAGTCTCAGTCTCATAGAGTCTCAGTCTCATAGTGTCATAGTCTCAGTATCATAGAGTCTCAGTCTCATAGTCTCAGTCTCATAGAGTCTCAGTCTCAGTCTCTTAGTCTCAGTCTCATAGAGTCTCAGTCTCATAGTCTCAGTCTCATAGTCTCAGTCTCATAGAGTCTCAGTCTCATAGTCTCAGTCTCATAGAGTCTTAGTCTCATAGTCTCAGTCTCATAGTCTCAGTCCTATAGTCTCAGTCTCATAGAGTCTCAGTCTCATAGATTCTCAGTCTCATAGTCTCATACAGTCTCAGTCTCATAGAGTCTCAGTCTCATAGTGTCATAGTCTCAGTATCATAGAGTCTCAGTCTCATAGTCTCAGTCTCATAGAGTCTCAGTCTCATAGTCTCAGTCTCATAGAGTCTCAGTCCTATAGTCTCAGTCTCATACGGTCTCAGTCTCATAGAGTCTCAGTCTCATACAGTCTCAGTCTCATTGTCTCAGTCTCATAGAGTCTCATAGTCTCATACAGTCTCAGTCTCATAGTCTAAGTCTCATAGAGTCTGTCTCATAGTCTCATAGTCTCAGTATCATAGAGTCTCAGTCTCATAGTCTCAGTCTCATAGAGTCTCATAGTCTCAGTCTCTTAGTCTCAATCTCATAGAGTTTCAGTCTTATAGAATCTCCCTCTCATAGTCTCATCGTCTCAGTCTCATAGAGACTCAGTCTCATAGTCTCAGTCTCAGTCTCATAGAGTCTCAGTCTCATAGAATCTCAGTCTCATACAGTCTCAGTCTCATAGAGTCTCAGTCCTATAGTCTCAGTCTCATAGAGACACAGTCTCATAGTCTCAGTCTCATAGAGACACAGTCTCATAGAGTCTCAGTCTCATAGTCTCAGTCTCATAGAGTCTCAGTCTCATAGTCTCAGTCTCATACAGTCTCAGTCTCATATAGTCTCAGTCTCATAGTCTCAACCTCATAGTCTCAGTCTCATGGAGTCTCAGTCTCCTAGTCTCAGTCTCATAGATTCTCAGTCTCATAGTCTCAGTCTCATAGTCTCAGTCTCATAGAGTCTCAGTCTCATAGATTCTCAGTCTCATAGTCTCAGTCTCATAGAGTCTCAGTCTCAGTCTCTTAGTCTCAGTCTCATAGAGTCTCAGTCTCATAGAGTCTCAGTCTCATAGTCTCAGTCTCATAGTCTCAGTCTCATAGTCTCAGTCTCATAGAGTCTCAGTCTCATAGTCTCAGTCTCATAGTCTCATACAGTCTCAGTCTCATAGAGTCTCAGTCTCATAGTCTCATAGTCTCAGTATCATAGAGTCTCAGTCTCTTAGTCTCAGTCTCATAGAGTCTCAGTCTCATAGTCTCAGTCTCATAGTCTCAGTCCTATAGTCTCAGTCTCATAGAGTCTCAGTCTCATAGAGTCTCAGTCTCATAGTCTCATACAGTCTCAGTCTCATAGAGTCTCAGTCTCATAGTGTCATAGTCTCAGTATCATAGAGTCTCAGTCTCATAGTCTCAGTCTCATAGAGTCTCAGTCTCAGTCTCTTAGTCTCAGTCTCATAGAGTCTCAGTCTCATAGTCTCAGTCTCATAGTCTCAGTCTCATAGAGTCTCAGTCTCATAGTCTCAGTCTCATAGAGTCTTAGTCTCATAGTCTCAGTCTCATAGTCTCAGTCCTATAGTCTCAGTCTCATAGAGTCTCAGTCTCATAGATTCTCAGTCTCATAGTCTCATACAGTCTCAGTCTCATAGAGTCTCAGTCTCATAGTGTCATAGTCTCAGTATCATAGAGTCTCAGTCTCATAGTCTCAGTCTCATAGAGTCTCAGTCTCATAGTCTCAGTCTCATAGAGTCTCAGTCCTATAGTCTCAGTCTCATACGGTCTCAGTCTCATAGAGTCTCAGTCTCATACAGTCTCAGTCTCATTGTCTCAGTCTCATAGAGTCTCATAGTCTCATACAGTCTCAGTCTCATAGTCTAAGTCTCATAGAGTCTGTCTCATAGTCTCATAGTCTCAGTATCATAGAGTCTCAGTCTCATAGTCTCAGTCTCATAGAGTCTCATAGTCTCAGTCTCTTAGTCTCAATCTCATAGAGTTTCAGTCTTATAGAATCTCCTCTCATAGTCTCATCGTCTCAGTCTCATAGAGACTCAGTCTCATAGTCTCAGTCTCAGTCTCATAGAGTCTCAGTCTCATAGAATCTCAGTCTCATACAGTCTCAGTCTCATAGAGTCTCAGTCCTATAGTCTCAGTCTCATAGAGACACAGTCTCATAGTCTCAGTCTCATAGAGACACAGTCTCATAGAGTCTCAGTCTCATAGTCTCAGTCTCATAGAGTCTCAGTCTCATAGTCTCAGTCTCATACAGTCTCAGTCTCATATAGTCTCAGTCTCATAGTCTCAACCTCATAGTCTCAGTCTCATGGAGTCTCAGTCTCCTAGTCTCAGTCTCATAGATTCTCAGTCTCATAGTCTCAGTCTCATAGTCTCAGTCTCATAGAGTCTCAGTCTCATAGATTCTCAGTCTCATAGTCTCAGTCTCATAGAGTCTCAGTCTCAGTCTCTTAGTCTCAGTCTCATAGAGTCTCAGTCTCATAGAGTCTCAGTCTCATAGTCTCAGTCTCATAGTCTCAGTCTCATAGTCTCAGTCTCATAGAGTCTCAGTCTCATAGTCTCAGTCTCATAGTCTCATACAGTCTCAGTCTCATAGAGTCTCAGTCTCATAGTCTCATAGTCTCAGTATCATAGAGTCTCAGTCTCATAGTCTCAGTCTCATAGAGTCTCAGTCTCATAGTCTCAGTCTCATAGAGTCTCAGTCCTATAGTCTCAGTGTCATACGGTCTCAGTCTCATACAGTCTCAGTCTCATACAGTCTCAGTCTCATAGTCTCAGTCTCATAGAGTCTCATAGTCTCATACAGTCTCAGTTTCATAGTCTAAGTCTCATAGTCTCAGTCTCATAGAGTCTGTCTCATAGTCTCATAGTCTCAGTATCATAGAGTCTCATAGTCTCATAGTCTCGGTCTCATAGAGTTTCAGTCTCATAGAGTCTCCCTCTCATAGTCTCATCGTCTCAGTCTCATAGAGACTCAGTCTCATAGTCTCAGTCTCAGTCTCATAGAGTCTCAGTCTCATAGAATCTCAGTCTCATACAGTCTCAGTCTCATAGAGTCTCAGTCCTATAGTCTCAGTCTCATAGAGACACAGGCTCATAGTCTCAGTCTCATAGAGACACAGTCCCATAGAGTCTCAGTCTCATAGTCTCAGTCTCATAGAGTCTCAGTCTCATAGTCTCAGTCTCATACAGTCTCAGTCTCATAGAGTCTCAGTCTCATAGTCTCAGTCTCATAGTCTCAGTCTCATAGAGTCTCAGTCTCCTAGTCTCAGTCTCATAGATTCTCAGTCTCATAGTCTCAGTCTCATAGTCTCAGTCTCATAGTCTCAGTCTCATACGGTCTCAGTCTCATAGAGTCTCAGTCTCATAGATTCTCAGTCTCATAGTCTCAGTCTCATAGAGTCTCAGTCTAGGTCTCATAGTCTCAGTCTCATAGTCTCAGTCTCATAGTCTCATTCTCATACGGTCTCAGTCTCATAGAGTCTCAGTCTCATAGATTCTCAGTCTCATAGTCTCAGTCTCATAGAGTCTCAGTCTCAGTCTCATAGTCTCAGTCTCATAGAGTCTCAGTCTCATAGAGTCTCAGTCTCATAGTCTCATAGTCTCAGTATCATAGAGTCTCAGTCTCATAGTCTCAGTCTCATAGAGTCTCAGTCTCATAGTCTCAGTCTCATAGAGTCTCAGTCCTATAGTCTCAGTCTCATACGGTCTCAGTCTCATACAGTCTCAGTCTCATACAGTCTCAGTCTCATAGTCTCAGTCTCATAGAGTCTCATAGTCTCATACAGTCTCAGTCTCATAGTCTAAGTCTCATAGATTCTCAGTCTCATAGTCTCATACAGTCTCAGTCTCATAGAGTCTCAGTCTCATAGTGTCATAGTCTCAGTATCATAGAGTCTCAGTCTCATAGTCTCAGTCTCAAAGAGTCTCAGTCTCATAGTCTCAGTCTCATAGAGTCTCAGTCCTATAGTCTCAGTCTCATACGGTCTCAGTCTCATACAGTCTCAGTCTCATACAGTCTCAGTCTCATTGTCTCAGTCTCATAGAGTCTCATAGTCTCATACAGTCTCAGTCTCATAGTCTAAGTCTCATAGAGTCTGTCTCATAGTCTCATAGTCTCAGTATCATAGAGTCTCAGTCTCATAGTCTCAGTCTCATCGAGTCTCATAGTCTCAGTCTCTTAGTCTCAGTCTCATAGAGTTTCAGTCTCATAGAGTCTCCCTCTCATAGTCTCATCGTCTCAGTCTCATAGAGACTCAGTCTCATAGTCTCAGTCTCAGTCTCATAGAGTCTCAGTCTCATAGAGTCTCAGTCCTATAGTCTCAGTCTCATAGAGACACAGTCTCATAGTCTCAGTCTCATAGAGACACAGTCTCATAGAGTCTCAGTCTCATAGTCTCAGTCTCATAGAGTCTCAGTCTCATAGTCTCAGTCTCATACAGTCTCAGTCTCATAGAGTCTCAGTCTCATAGTCTCAGTCTCATAGTCTCAGTCTCATAGAGTCTCAGTCTCATAGTCTCAGTCTCATAGATTCTCAGTCTCATAGTCTCAGTCTCATAGTCTCAGTCTCATAGTCTCAGTCTCATACGGTCTCAGTCTCATAGAGTCTCAGTCTCATAGATTCTCAGTCTCATAGTCTCATTCTCATAGAGTCTCAGTCTCAGTCTCTTAGTCTCAGTCTCATAGAGTCTCAGTCTCATAGAGTCTCAGTCTCATAGTCTCATAGTCTCAGTCTCATAGTCTCAGTCTCATAGTCTCAGTCTCATACGGTCTCAGTCTCATAGAGTCTCAGTCTCATAGATTCTCAGTCTCATAGTCTCAGTCTCATAGAGTCTCAGTCTCAGTCTCTTAGTCTCAGTCTCATAGAGTCTCAGTATCATAGAGTCTCAGTCTCATAGTCTCAGTCTCATAGAGTCTCAGTCTCATAGTCTCAGTCTCATAGAGTCTCAGTCCTATAGTCTCAGTCTCATACGGTCTCAGTCTCATACAGTCTCAGTCTCATACAGTCTCAGTCTCATAGTCTCAGTCTCATAGAGTCTCATAGTCTCATACAGTCTCAGTCTCATAGTCTAAGTCTCATAGTCTCAGTCGCATAGAGTCTGTCTCATAGTCTCATATTCTCAGTATCATAGAGTCTCATAGTCTCATAGTCTCGGGCTCATAGAGTTTCAGTCTCATAGAGTCTCCCTCTCATAGTCTCATCGTCTCAGTCTCATAGAGACTCAGTCTCATAGTCTCAGTCTCATAGAGTCTCAGTCTCATAGAGTCTCAGTCCTATAGTCTCAGTCTCATAGAGTCTCAGTCTCAGAGTCTGTCTCATAGTCTCAGACTCATAGAGTCTCAGTCTCATAGAGTCTCAGTCTCAGAGTCTCAGTCTCAGAGTCTCAGTCTCAGAGTCTCAGTCTCATAGTCTCAGTCTCATAGAGTCTGTCTCATAGTCTCATATTCTCAGTATCATAGAGTCTCATAGTCTCATAGTCTCGGGCTCATAGAGTTTCAGTCTCATAGAGTCTCCCTCTCATAGTCTCATCGTCTCAGTCTCATAGAGACTCAGTCTCATAGTCTCAGTCTCAGTCTCATAGAGTCTCAGTCTCATAGAGTCTCAGTCCTATAGTCTCAGTCTCATAGAGTCTCAGTCTCATAGTCTCAGTCTCATAGTCTCAGTCTCATAGAGTCTCAGTCTCCTAGTCTCAGTCTCATAGATTCTCAGTCTCATAGTCTCAGTCTCATAGTCTCAGTCTCATAGTCTCAGTCTCATACGGTCTCAGTCTCATAGAGTCTCAGTCTCATAGATTCTCAGTCTCATGGTCTCAGTCTCATAGAGTCTCAGTCTCAGTCTCTTAGTCTCAGTCTCATAGAGTCTCAGTCTCATAGAGTCTCAGTCTCATAGTCTCATAGTCTCAGTATCATAGAGTCTCAGTCTCATAGTCTCAGTCTCATAGAGTCTCAGTCTCATAGTCTCAGTCTCATAGAGTCTCAGTCCTATACTCAGTCTCATACGGTCTCAGTCTCATACAGTCTCAGTCTCATACAGTCTCAGTCTCATAGTCTCAGTCTCATAGAGTCTCATAGTCTCATACAGTCTCAGTCTCATAGTCTAAGTCTCATAGTCTCAGTCTCATAGAGTCTGTCTCATAGTCTCATATTCTCAGTATCATAGAGTCTCATAGTCTCATAGTCTCGGGCTCATAGAGTTTCAGTCTCATAGAGTCTCCCTCTCATAGTCTCATCGTCTCAGTCTCATAGAGACTCAGTCTCATAGTCTCAGTCTCATAGAGTCTCAGTCTCATAGATTCTCAGTCCTATAGTCTCAGTCTCATAGAGTCTCAGTCTCAGAGTCTGTCTCATAGTCTCAGACTCATAGAGTCTCAGTCTCATAGAGTCTCAGTCTCAGAGTCTCAGTCTCAGAGTCTCAGTCTCAGAGTCTCAGTCTCATAGTCTCAGTATCATAGAGTCTCATAGTCTCATAGTCTCGGGCTCATAGAGTTTCAGTCTCATAGAGTCTCAGTCTCATAGTCTCATAGTCTCAGTATCATAGAGTCTCAGTCTCTTAGTCTCAGTCTCATAGAGTCTCAGTCTCATAGTCTCAGTCTCATAGAGTCTCAGTCCTATAGTCTCAGTCTCATACAGTCTCAGTCTCATAGTCTCAGTCTCATAGATTCTCAGTCTCATAGTCTCAGTCTCATAGAGTCTCAGTCTAGGTCTCATAGTCTCAGTCTCATAGTCTCAGTCTCATAGTCTCAGTCTCATACGGTCTCAGTCTCATAGAGTCTCAGTCTCATAGATTCTCAGTCTCATAGTCTCAGTCTCATAGAGTCTCAGTCTCAGTCTCATAGTCTCAGTCTCATAGAGTCTCAGTCTCATAGAGTCTCAGTCTCATAGTCTCATAGTCTCAGTATCATAGAGTCTCAGTCTCATAGTCTCAATCTCATAGAGTCTCAGTCTCATAGTCTCAGTCTCATAGAGTCTCAGTCCTATAGTCTCAGTCTCATACGGTCTCAGTCTCATACAGTCTCAGTCTCATACAGTCTCAGTCTCATAGTCTCAGTCTCATAGAGTCTCATAGTCTCATACAGTCTCAGTCTCATAGTCTAAGTCTCATAGATTCTCAGTCTCATAGTCTCATACAGTCTCAGTCTCATAGAGTCTCAGTCTCATAGTGTCATAGTCTCAGTATCATAGAGTCTCAGTCTCATAGTCTCAGTCTCAAAGAGTCTCAGTCTCATAGTCTCAGTCTCATAGAGTCTCAGTCCTATAGTCTCAGTCTCATACGGTCTCAGTCTCATACAGTCTCAGTCTCATACAGTCTCAGTCTCATTGTCTCAGTCTCATAGAGTCTCATAGTCTCATACAGTCTCAGTCTCATAGTCTAAGTCTCATAGAGTCTGTCTCATAGTCTCATAGTCTCATATTCTCAGTATCATAGAGTCTCATAGTCTCATAGTCTCGGGCTCATAGAGTTTCAGTCTCATAGAGTCTCCCTCTCATAGTCTCATCGTCTCAGTCTCATAGAGACTCAGTCTCATAGTCTCAGTCTCATAGAGTCTCAGTCTCATAGAGTCTCAGTCCTATAGTCTCAGTCTCATAGAGTCTCAGTCTCAGAGTCTGTCTCATAGTCTCAGACTCATAGAGTCTCAGTCTCATAGAGTCTCAGTCTCAGAGTCTCAGTCTCATAGTCTCAGTCTCATAGAGTCTGTCTCATAGTCTCATATTCTCAGTATCATAGAGTCTCATAGTCTCATAGTCTCGGGCTCATAGAGTTTCAGTCTCATAGAGTCTCAGTCTCATAGTCTCATAGTCTCAGTATCATAGAGTCTCAGTCTCTTAGTCTCAGTCTCATAGAGTCTCAGTCTCATAGTCTCAGTCTCATAGAGTCTCAGTCCTATAGTCTCAGTCTCATACAGTCTCAGTCTCATAGTCTCAGTCTCATTGTCTAAGTCTCATAGTCTCAGTCTCATAGAGTCTGTCTCATAGTCTCATAGTCTCAGTATCATAGAGTCTCATAGTCTCAGTCTCATAGAGTTTCAGTCTCATAGAGTCTCCCTCTCATAGTCTCATCGTCTCAGTCTCATAGAGACTCAGTCTCATAGTCTCAGTCTCAGTCTCATCGTCTCAGTCTCATAGAGTCTCAGTCTCATAGTCTCAGTCTCATAGATTCTCAGTCTCATAGTCTCAGTCTCATAGAGTCTCAGTCTCTTAGTCTCAGTCTCATAGAGTCTCAGTCTCATAGAGTCTCAGTCTCAGTCTCATAGTCTCAGTCTCATAGAGTCTCAGTCTCATAGTCTCAGTCTCATAGAGTCTTAGTCTCATAGTCTCATACAGTCTCAGTCTCATAGAGTCTCAGTCTCATAGTCTCATAGTCTCAGTATCATAGAGTCTCAGTCTCTTAGTCTCAGTCTCATAGAGTCTCAGTCTCATAGTCTCAGTCTCATAGAGTCTCAGTCCTATAGTCTCAGTCTCATACAGTCTCAGTCTCATAGTCTCAGTCTCATTGTCTAAGTCTCATAGTCTCAGTCTCATAGAGTCTGTCTCATAGTCTCATAGTCTCAGTATCATAGAGTCTCATAGTCTCAGTCTCATAGAGTTTCAGTCTCATAGAGTCTCCCTCTCATAGTCTCATCGTCTCAGTCTCATAGAGACTCAGTCTCATAGTCTCAGTCTCAGTCTCATCGTCTCAGTCTCATAGAGACTCAGTCTCATAGTCTCAGTCTCAGTCTCATAGAGTCTCAGTCTCATAGAATCTCAGTCTCATACAGTCTCAGTCTCATAGAGTCTCAGTCCTATAGTCTCAGTCTCATAGAGTCTCAGTCTCATAGAGTCTGTCTCAGTCTCATAGAGTCTCAGTCTCAGAGTCTCAGTCTCATAGTCTCAGTCTCAGAGTCTCAGTCTCATAGTCTCAGTCTCATAGAGTGAGTCTATGACTGTCATTACCCAGGAAGTGCAGAAAAATATGCAGGTCTATTGTCAATTGTTTTCATATCTAATACCTATCTGATCTTTTCTCCAATGTGTAAACAGCAAAAAACCTTATCTGTTGACTTCCAATATATACAACCTCCATATGTGGATCTCATTCCTGATACAAACCCATACTCCATATGCGACCTCAGTTCTGACGCTCAGATCAGATATATATATATTTTTTAACATGGCCTATTGTTACCATGACAACCATACATTTAAAGGAACAGTGACAGAAAATGAGCATGGCTACTTCCGATGCTACATCAGTTTTAATGTGCAAATCTGATATGGGTCACATTTAAAACTGAGTGGACAGTCAGAAAAAAAACATCAGATATAGAAAGACAATCAGATTTCTGTAAACAGTGTGAATTGATGTTACTGAACTGCACCGATTGCTCTCGCAGGTGTGGCATGCTTTTGGCTCCCTCTAGTGACACATAAGCTTCTACACCAAAGGCCACTCAGACCGTTATGCACCATAGTGCCCTAAGACAATGAGCTACGGTCAGTGTTGCTTGTTCCATATCGACGATATACACTGAGTACACAAAACATTATGAACACCTGCTCTTTCCATTACAGACTGACCAGGTGAAAGCTATGATCCCTTATTGATGTCACTTGTGAAATCTACTTCAATCACTGTAGATGAAGGGGGAAGACAGGTTGAAAAATTATTTTGAAGCCTTGAGACAATTGAGACATGGATTGTGTATGTGTGCCATTCAGAGGGTGAATGGGCAAGACACATATTTAAGTGCCTTTGAACAGGGTATGGTAGTAGGTGCCAGGCGCACCGGTTTGTTTCAAGCACTGCAACACTGCTGGGTTTTTCATGTTCAACAGTTTTCTGTGTGTATTAAGAATGGCTCACCACACAAAGGACATCCAGCCAACTTGACACAACTGTGGGAAGCATTGGAGTCAACATGGGGCCCCCATCCCTGTGGAACGCTTTTGACACCTTATAGAGTAGAGACAAATTGAGGCTGTCCTCAGGGCAAAACAGAGGGGGTTCAATTCAATAGTAGGAAGGTGTTCTTAATGTTTAGTATACTCAGCATATAACCTCAATGTCACTTTAGTTGAACAAAACAGTGGATCTCCTGAGTATGTGGATGATGCAACATGGGGTGTTTTGGAGGAATATGACTGTGATTAATTGTTATTCACTTATTTGATCTACAGTGAGCTGCAAAGTATTGGGACAGTGACCAATGTGTTGTTTTGGTTCTATACTCCAGCACTTAGGATTTGGAATTATACATTAACTATGAGATTAAAGTGCAGACTGTCAGCTTTAATTTGAGGGTATTTTCATCCATTTACCGTTTAGAAATTACTACACTTTCTGTACATGGTCCCCCCATTTTAGGGGACCAAAAATATTGGGACAAATTCACTTATGTGTTTTAAACAGGTGAGGAGGGCTCATAATGTCTGGAATGGCATCAAACCATGTGATTGATGTATTTGATACCATTCCACTTATTCCGCTCCAGACAT
This sequence comes from Oncorhynchus masou masou, assembly GCF_036934945.1. Classification (NCBI taxonomy): domain Eukaryota; kingdom Metazoa; phylum Chordata; class Actinopteri; order Salmoniformes; family Salmonidae; genus Oncorhynchus; species Oncorhynchus masou. The sequence goes on along the minus strand of NC_088239.1, from coordinate 72,389,204 downwards.
TACCACAAGCCCATCCTCCCCAATATAAGGTACCACATCCTCCTGTAGTATTAAAGTACTACTATGTTGAGTATTTGGTCCCATATTCATAGCACGCAATGACATCAAACTTGAGACTCAACACCTTTTTTGGATATATTTGCTGTTTCTTTTGGTTGTGTTTCAGATTATTTTGTGTATTGTGTCATTTTGGAGTCACTTTTATTGTAAATAAGAATAGGTTTTCAAACACTTGTACATGAATGTGGATGCTTTTATGATTATGGATAATCCTGAATGAATTGTGAATAATGAGTGAGAAAGTTACATGCACAAATATCATACCAACAAGACATGCTAACGTCTCTGCATTACAATAACAGGGGAGGGTAGCATTATTTATTGGGGGGGGGGGTATGATATTTGTGTATCTAACTTTCTCACTCATCATTATTCATGATTTATTCAGTGTTATCTGTATTCATGGTAGCATCTACATTCATGTACATATTATTTACAATAAAAGTGACTCCAAAATGACAACACATTTACCATTCATTTCTATAATGGAAGAGGACCATTTCACATGGGAGAAAGGTGCCATTTCATTGGATGTAGTCTGGAGAAGGTTGCAATGTGCAACTAAACCAAACACTTTCTTTCTGGTGTAGTATTTGGCATGAGCAGTGTGAACAGACCCTAAAACCATTTAATCCTGAAATGAGGGAGTAAAGCTGCATTGTAACTAAAGTAACAAATCAGGATAAACAAACAAAAACAAACAGAAAAAAGACAGATGTATACAAGGACTGGGTTTATTTACTAACAAACAGCAGATATTGAAATAGTTCAATGCAATGTTCTCTGCACACACAACTCTCAGCTTCCAGAGAAGAATTGGAAAAAAAAATCTATACAAAAAATTCCTGGAGAGAAACTAGAGCTGGTCTGGTTCTCATCATCATGGTAACAGTATTCTACATTTGTACCTGAAAACTATGAGTTTAAATCTGCACCCTTGATTCATATTCTCTCTAGATAAGCATATATATATTAATATACAGTTTTCTACCCCCATCGAAAAAACCATTTCTCCCAAACAATATAAGTAGCATAAGTAATGACCTTTTTTACAATATACATTGTCTTTTAATACAATATAAAATGGACTTGAAACATAACCAACAGTACAACATTGTTAAAACAGATGGAAAATTTACTTTGAATTACATAGTTAATCCCTTGTCTTAGCACATGTCATTAATTAGATCAACTACAAAAACGCTTTATGGGGTGGAGAACGACTGCTGAGGTAACCAAGATGGCCGCCAAAATAGCCAACCCCTAACATGGTTGCTGGAAAACATGGGTCGTATTCATTAAGCATCAAACGGAAGAAAACGTACTGAAACAGGGAGGGACTACCTAGACTTGTCCAATAAGAAAAGTTTATTTTTGTTTTCCGTTTCAAAACATTTTGCTACAGTGTGCACTAATGAATATAACCCTGGTAGAGTCTCTGGTTCACGCCAAAGACTCCTATCCCCATTCCCCACTCCAATGACTCCTATCCCCACTCCAATGACTCCTATCCCCACTCCAATGACTCCTATCCCCACTCCAATGACTCCTATCCCCACTCCAATGACTCCTATCCCAATTCCCCACTCCAATGACTCCTATCCCAATTCCCCACTCCAATGACTCCTATCCCCATTCCAATGACTCCTATCCCCATTCCCCACTCCAATGACTCCTATCCCCATTCCAAACCCCTATGTTAGCAGATCTGAAGGAACCAGATGGGTGCTGCCATCACCTTTTCATCAGATCTGTTTACACTAAAGGCTAGAGCCTAGGAGCAAAGGGTAGACAACTAGGGGCCAGGGGAAGGACCAAGGGGTTGATTCTGGACCAGGCCTTTATCTAGGCGTTTCCTGACTCCACAGGGCAGTGGGTAACATATGTATTCCCTGCACACATGGGTAGTTACACTGCAACATGGGAAATTGAGTTTCCTGAAAGAGTCGCGCGCGCGCGCACACACACACACACACACCACTTCTGTGTGTGTGTGGAATGTTAATGGAACTCAACCTATTCGGCTATCAAGGATGAGGAAATCAACAAGGTGCTTTAGATGTGACAGACACAAACACACTGTCTATTCTGTATGGTGTCTATGTGGACTTGTGTCTGTTTTATCTATTCTGTATGGTGTCTGGGTATGGTGTCTAGGTAAATATACTGAGTGAATAAAGGGGATTGTGATTGTCTCTATGGCAACTTGGCCAAACAAAAGGAATGCATGAAAGCAGACTGGGTCAGAGTTGGCACGCCATAAGAGAGGTCAAATGGGAGAGGGCATGCACACACACACCTACCACTCTCATCACAGCTCAGACCTGAAGCTAAACAGTGACTGTGCAAAGGAATGGACACAAGCGTTGCATCAGCTCTCTTAAAGGGATTGTATGAATATTTTCAAATACATATTTGTTTCTTTACTGTTGGGTGATGTAGCCCTTTAACTAGAGAAAACAGTTCCAAGGTCTCCTGATATACTGTATACAGGCCTTCCATTAGGTCTAGGTAGACAAATATGTGGGAGTGTATCAAATAAAATATGGACGCATAATCAAACAACTAAAGCAAATCACCAAAAGCAGTGTACACATTTCTGTGAAAAGTGGCTTTTTTTGACCAACCTGTGTCTAATGCTTGGATGGACGGGTTGTGACAACACACACAGGGCGTTGACGTGAGTTGCTTTGGCACACAGCTAATAATGAAGGAACAGGCAATGTAACTTTTAGGCAAAGGAGGCTAATTTACAACAGGGAGGAGAGGTGCACACACACGATTGGCATGAATGCGAAACGTACAATGAATGAGGAAAACGGCTGAGGATAGTGCAGTAGCCACACACACCACTCACACAGATGCTCACTCCAGCCAGGTCCAATTACTGCATTCCAGAGATAAGAGATTCACGGATAAAAATAGATATTTTTAAAAAAGCCTCCTTGTTGGTTGTCTGAGTAACACATAGTTCTGACAGAGAGAACTTCATTACCCATGAGCCTCCTCTTCCGTTGAACTTTCCTGGGATTTACTGCCACCTGTGGAACCCAGCCAAAAAGAGAGAGGGGGAGGCCGTGAGTGGGGAGATGACATCACACAATTACATAATGCCACTGATTAGTAGGTTACAATGCAGCCCACTATGACATCACAATGCCACACTGTGACATCACAATATGCTCTTTGACATTGACATTCAATGCAATGGACACATTTTGGTGCTTGTTTCTTTTTGTCAACAGACATGCAGTCTTTACCTCCTGTGGGTGTCCTGTACACACAGAAGGAGATGGAGAAAATCAGCATACGTACCCAGTTGAGGGGTGAGATGGGGCAGCCAGAAAAGGACAGAAAGATGCGACGAGATAGAACAAGGAAACAGACACACACGCTTTTCAAACACACACACACTGACCTGATTGCATCTCACTATCTGTAAGATACAAATAAATGGCACTAAGTATTTAGAGAAGAAACAGTCTAAAAGAACCCCTCTAACTGGGTACATTCCACACAAAGCTTTATCCCAGTGTCTGTGAAGGATCTGGCAAAGAGACTAACCTTTCTAAAGGCCATATTCAGACTTGAAATCTGCACGCTTAACTTTCACATAAACCATCCAGTGATGTCAATAGAAGACTTCAGTTCACATGTCTGAATAAAGCCCTAAATGACTCTCAGGTGCTTTGTGACTGACTGAAAATTAAATTATCTCAATGCCTTGGTGTCCTTTTAGTGTGTGTGTCTGTTGTAGTTGTCATGCCACTGAGGAGACTGTGTTTTGTTTACCTCATGCACACAGAAAAACACTAACAGTAGTTCTCAATGGTGTCAAAAAAGGAAAAGTTTACAGGGAATTCTGGAGTGTCCGGAGGAGAGGAGACGACAGGGGAGAGGAGGAGACGGGAGGAGACAGAGGAGTCAGGGAAAGGAGGAGAGAGGAGAGGAGGAGAAAGGGAAGAAAAATAAGAGAAAAAAGAGAGAAGATGAGAAGTCTTAGTTCACCTAAAGGAAGTACAGCTTATACAATATAGAGAGAAGTAGCAATTGTTATTATACTCTCGTCTTCAGTTTCTCTTCATTCTAGCCCATGGTGTTAGTATAAGGATGTGTGTATACAGTGTGTACAGTGTGTGTTACTCCTACCTTGTGTGACAGTGTTCCTCTCGTTGAGCAGCTTGGTCTGACTGTTAGGCAGGATCTTGATCTCAGGAGATTCTGGGCTCTGGCAAACACGCGACGCCATCAAAGCATTCAGGTACTGCATCCGAGTCACCTGGCAGAGGGACTGTACTGTTAGTCTGACACACATGGAGAAAGACAAACACACACACACACACACACACACACACACAGACCCGTATGAGCTGCAGATCAGTGAGGGCGTGGACGGTGTAGTCAGGACAGTAGCTGGACGGGCTGGTGGCGTCTCCCATCTCAAATGGATCCCTGGGAGGACGACGCTGGGTCGAAACTGGAGACTGGGGCACTGGACACACACACACAGGTGAATCAAACACGCACACACACAAATGCTGCAGTCAGCTAAATGTTGTGCCACCGCCAGTAAATTTATGCCACGATGGTGTTGCACTGAATTTCACAGGAAACTCAAGAGACAGAACTCCAGTGTCAGCTCATTTTGTGCTTCCCTGTCAAACTGTGCTGCCTTCAAATACAGCATCAAGTAATTATGTAATCAAATAATTACAACAGAGTAAATGTAAATGAGGCTAGTAGTCTGGAACTCATCCTAGAACAGGGGCAGGTAACTACATTCAGCCACAGGAACATTTTTGTTGGAGCGGACGGCTCGCAGTCGCCGTTCCAATTCATCCCAAAGGTGTTGGATGAAGTTGAGATCAGGGTTCTGTGCAGGCCAGTCAAGTTCTTTCACACAGATCTCAATAAAACATTTCTGTATGGACCTCGCTTTGTGCATGGGGGAATTGTCATGTTGAAACAGGAAATGGCCTTCCCCAAACTGTTGCCAAAGTTGGAAGCACAGAATCATCTAGAAAGTCATTGTATGCTGTAGCATTAAGACTTCCCTTCACTGGAACTAAGGGGCCTAAACCGTCCACATACTTTTGGAAATATAGTCTTGCTTTAATCGTGGGAACACTGAGAACAAACTTATTTCTTGCTGAATTTTACAAAAAAACTTTTGTAAAAAAATTATTTACGGGCCAATTTTGCTGACTCCAGTCCTATAAGCTCTAGCTAGCCGATGTGGACTGATAACCTACAGGGATGTATTCAATAGGCACTAAGCAGAGGAAAATAGACCGGAACTTTGAGAAACATTTTATAACATCTTCCATTGACAGCCCTAATGAGCATGACCCAGGTAATGGTACGAGTGAGGTATCTAAGCATGTGCGTGCTGCAGTTCTGTGTCTTACCTGAGGTTGGCGCTGTGAGTGCAGACACACCGTAGTATGTGAACGCTCCGTTTTCAAACTTCAAGCCCTCTTTACCGATTTCAACCTCCACACGCCCCTACAGGGACATAATCAAGTACTGTAAAACATGTGCATGTGCCAACACACACACTGACCTGTAGTAGCAGTATGAAGTAGTCTATGGGGTGGTTGTGTGTGTAGAGGTAGTGGTCACACACACACACACACACTGACCTGTAGTAGCAGTATGAAGTAGTCTATGGGGTGGTTGTGTGTGTAGAGGTAGTGGTCACACACACACACACACACACTGACCTGTAGTAGCAGTATGAAGTAGTCTATGGGGTGGTTGTGTGTGTAGAGGTAGTGGTCACACACACACACACTGACCTGTAGTAGCAGTATGAAGTAGTCTATGGGGTGGTTGTGTGTGTAGAGGTAGTGGTCACACACACACACACTGACCTGTAGTAGCAGTATGAAGTAGTCTATGGGGTGGTTGTGTGTGTAGAGGTAGTGGTCACACACACACACACTGACCTGTAGTAGCAGTATGAAGTAGTCTATGGGGTGGTTGTGTGTGTAGAGGTAGTGGTCACACACACACACACACACTGACCTGTAGTAGCAGTATGAAGTAGTCTATGGGGTGGTTGTGTGTGTAGAGGTAATGGTCACACACACACACACACACACTGACCTGTAGTAGCAGTATGAAGTAGTCTATGGGGTGGTTGTGTGTGTAGAGGTAGTGGTCACACACACACACACACACTGACCTGTAGTAGCAGTATGAAGTAGTCTATGGGGTGGTTGTGTGTGTAGAGGTAGTGGTCACACACACACACACACACACTGACCTGTAGTAGCAGTATGAAGTAGTCTATGGGGTGGTTGTGTGTGTAGAGGTAGTGGTCACACACACACACACACACACACACACACTGACCTGTAGTAGCAGTATGAAGTAGTCTATGGGGTGGTTGTGTGTGTAGAGGTAGTGGTCACACACACACACACACACACTGACCTGTAGTAGCAGTATGAAGTAGTCTATGGGGTGGTTGTGTGTGTAGAGGTAGTGGTCACACACACACACACACGCACACACACACACTGACCTGTAGTAGCAGTATGAAGTAGTCTATGGGGTGGTTGTGTGTGTAGAGGTAGTGGTCACACACACACACTGACCTGTAGTAGCAGTATGAAGTAGTCTATGGGGTGGTTGTGTGTGTAGAGGTAGTGGTCACACACACACACACACACACACACACACTGACCTGTAGTAGCAGTATGAAGTAGTCTATGGGGTGGTTGTGTGTGTAGAGGTAGTGGTCACACACACACACACACACACACACTGACCTGTAGTAGCAGTATGAAGTAGTCTATGGGGTGGTTGTGTGTGTAGAGGTAGTGGTCACACACACACACACTGACCTGTAGTAGCAGTATGAAGTAGTCTATGGGGTGGTTGTGTGTGTAGAGGTAGTGGTCACACACACACACACACACTGACCTGTAGTAGCAGTATGAAGTAGTCTATGGGGTGGTTGTGTGTGTAGAGGTAGTGGTCACACACACACACACACACACACTGACCTGTAGTAGCAGTATGAAGTAGTCTATGGGGTGGTTGTGTGTGTAGAGGTAGTGGTCACACACACACACACTGACCTGTAGTAGCAGTATGAAGTAGTCTATGGGGTGGTTGTGTGTGTAGAGGTAGTGGTCACACACACACACTGACCTGTAGTAGCAGTATGAAGTAGTCTACGGGGTGGTTGCGTGTGTAGAGGTAGTGGTCGGGGCTCAGGCGGTTGGAGGGGTCAAAGTGAACTTCCTGGTTGACACTGGGGTGACGGAGCAGGTGGAACAACACCTTCTCTGACACGCGGGCTGGACTGAAGTGCTCTACCTCTGCAAGGAGAGACACACACAGCACCTTTTCAGAACACACACTGATTATCATTGCTTTGTTCAAGCATCCTGTCTAACACACAGGTCTGTGGAGCTTTAGTTATCCAATACATTTGTGTAGGGCTGGGGCAAAAGCCTGCAACTATCCAGGAGCAGGGTTGGCAAACCCTGGCCTATGGTTTCATCACTGATCAAAAGCATACCAGTTTGTCAAACAAACGTTACATCTTGTCTTTTCTATTGTAATTATTTACACTATTCTATCGTAGTATACATTCTGTTCTATTTTCAGTCCAAACCTCAGCGGCTAAAGGTCAATCTATGTCAAGAAGCTGGAGAGGACAGAGAAAGGTCAAATAACACCCACCCACATCCAGAGTGTAGTCCTATAATGCAGACAGATTAACAATCTAGGTTGAATATCCATTCCTCCATATTTTCCACTGTGAAGACTTCGAGTGTGTTTCCATTAACTTCTGTTACAGTGATGTAACCATTACTACTGATGTAATCATTACTAGTGGTGATAAAGTGTTACTGTCCTGGTTAGAGATCGACCGATTATGATTTTTAAACGCCGATACCAATATCGATTATTGGAGGACCAAAAAAAGAAGATCCCAATTAATTGTCCTATCTTTTTATATGAATTTGTAATAATGACAATTACAACAATACTGAATGAACAATGAACACTTATTTTAACTTAATATAATACATACATAAAAATCTATTTAGTCTCAAATAAACAATGAAATATATGTATATACTGTGCTCTATATCATCTACTGCATCTTTATGTAATACATGTATCACTAGACACTTTAAACTATGCCACTTTGTTTACATACCCTATATACTGTACTCGATACCATCTACTGTATCTTGCCTATGCCGTTCTGTACCATCACTCATTCATATATCTTTATGTACATATTCTTTACTTGTGTGTATAAGGTAGTAGTTATGGAATTGTTAGTTAGATTACTCGTTGGTTATTACAGCATTGTCAGAACTAGAAGCACAAGCATTTCGCTACACTTGCATTAACATCTGCTAACCATGTGTATGTGACAAATAACATTTGATTTGAAACATGTTCAATTTGGTTTAAATAATGCAAAAACACAGTGTTGGAGAAGAAAGTAAAAGTCCAATATGTGCCATGTAAAAAAAAGCTACCGTTTAAGTTCCTTGCTCAGAACATAAGAACATATGAAAGCTGGTGGTTCAATATTCCCAGTTCTTCAATATTCCCAGTTAAGAAGTTTTAGGTTGTAATTATTATAGGAATTATGACCCATCGACTATTTCCTTTTATACCATTTGTTTTTCATTTACCTTTGACTATTGGATGTTCTAATAGGCACTTTAGCATTTCCAGCCTAATCTCAGGAGTTGATAGGCTTGAAGTCATAAACAGCGTGTGAATCAAGCATTGCTAAGAGCTGCTGGCAAAAGCAGTCAAATTTGAATGAACGCTTACGAGCCTGCTGCTGCCTACCCCCGCTCAGTCAGACTGCTCTATCAAATCATAGACTTAATTATAATATAATAAACATACAAATACAAGCCGTAGGTCATTAATATGGTCAAACCCGGAAACTATAATTTCGAAAACAAAACGTTTATTCTTTCAGTGAAATACAGAACCGTTCTGTATTTTATCAAACGGGTGGCAACCCTAAGTCTAAATATTCCTGTTACATTGTACAACCTTCAATGTTATGTCATAATTACGTAAAATTCTGGCCAATTAGTTCGCAATGTGCCAGGCGTCCCAAACTGTTGCATATACCCTGACTCTGCGTGTACCCCGACAATTTCCCTATTTAATATTGCCTGCTAACATGAATTTGAACTAAATAGGCAGGTTAAAAAATGTTTTACTTCCGTGTATTGATTTCAAAAAAGGCATTGATGTTTATGGTCAGGTACATTCGTGCAACGAATGCGCTTTTGTTAAATCATCCACCGTTTGGCGAAGTAGGCCGTGATTCCATGATTAATTAACAGGCACCGCAATGATTATATGCAACGCAGGACAAGCTAGTTAACCTAGTAATATCATCAACCATGTGTAGTTAAGATAAGTTTAATGCTAGCTAGCAACTTACCTTGGCTCCTTGCTGCACTCGCGTAACAGGTGGTCAGCCTGCCACGCAGTTTCCTCATGGAGTGCAATGTAATCGGCCACGATCGGCACCCAAAAATGCTGATTACCGATTGTTATGAAAACTTGAAATCGTCCCTAATTAAATCGGCCATGCCCATTAATCAGTCGACCTCTAGTCCTGGTAAACCACTGACTGAATGAGACAGGTACCGCAACAACACAACTCATAAGATCATTGTATGTCTCTGTGCGTTACGCACACGTGTGCGCACCCTCACCTCTGGAGAGGAAGCGGTGTGTGGCCAGCAGTAGCTGAGGTGAGGTGCGGATCTTGGGTTCTCCCTCTGGGAGTTTGAACAGAGAGAACTCTTGGTGGACACTGCGAGGCTCCAGAGGAATCTCCAGAGGGGCCATGGGACGCTTCACCTTCATGTCCACTATCGATAGAGTGGAGGGGGTAGGGGTTAGGGGACAGGGGTTAGAAGAGAGGGTTGAAATTAGGAAAGACAATGCCGGAGAGAAGGAGAAGTGATGTTTAACCATCAATATTTCCTTACAAAATACACATTCCATCCTCTTTCCCAACCATTTAGTGTAAACATTGCAGACAGACAGACAAAGAGAGACAGACAGACACACACTACCGTTCAAAGGTTTGGGGTCACTTACAAAGCGGTGTAGGCCCCGGTGTACAACTGAGCAAGAGGACAAGTACATTAGTGTGTCTAGTTTGAGAAACAGGTGCCTCACAAGTCCTCAACTGGCAGCTTCATTAAATAGTACCCGCAAAACACCAGTCTCAACATCAACAGTGAAGAGGCGACTTTGGGATGCTGGCCTTCTTGGCAGAGTTCCTCTGTCCAGTGTCTGTGATCTTAATCTTTTCTTTTTATTGGCCAGTCTGAGATATGGCTTTTTCTTTGCCCTAGAAGGCCAGAATCCCGGAGTCGCCTCTTCAATGTTGACGCCGAGACTGGTGTTTTGCGGGTAATATTTAATGAAGCTGCCAGTTGAGGACTTGTGAGGCGTCTGTTTCTCAAACTAGACACTCTAATGTACTTGTTCTCTTGTTCAGTTGTGCACCGGGGCCTCCCACTCCTTTCTATTCTGGTTAGAGACAGTTTGCGCTGTTCTGTGAAGGGAGTAGTACACAGTGTTGTACGAGATCTTCAGTTTCTTGGCAATTTCTCGCATGGAATAGCCTTCATTTCTCAGAACAAGAATAGACTGACAAGTTTCAGAATAAAGTTATTTGTTTCTGGCCATTTTGAGCCTGTAATCAAACCCACAAATGCTGATGCTCCAGATATTCAACTAGTCTAAAGGACAGTTTCATTGCTTCTTTAAATCAGAACAACAGTTTTCAGGTGTGCTAACGTAATTGCAAAATGGTTTTCTAATGATCAATTAGCTAATCCAAGTTTATAATTTTAAAAGGCTAACACAACATGCCATTGGAACACAGGAGTGACGGTTGCTGATAAATGTAGATATTCCATTAAAATCAGCCGTTTCCAGCTACAATAGTCATTTACAACATTAACATGGTCTACACTGTATTTCTGATCAATTTTATGTTATTTTAATGGAAAGAAAATGTTGCTTTTCTTTCAAAAACAAGGCCATTTCTATATGTATGCGCACGCTCACACACACACACACAAACACAGTTTCTCGCGCTTTCTCTCTTACTGTAGCCGTCTGACTCATCCAGGATCTCTGATTTGATGATCTCCTCGATGACATCCTCCAAGGTGACCAATCCCAGCACCTCGTAGAAGGGATCCCCCTCCCCCTCATTGTTCACCTTCTGAACGATAGCCAGGGCAGAGTTTCCTGGAGAGAGAAGGGGGTGAAAGGGGGTAAAGGTCAAAGTTGAGGAGAGCTGGGTACCTTAGTGGTCATATCGCAAGCCGACCACAACTTTTCCCACATTAGTCCACAAGGAGGGTAGGAGTGACGGTAAAGAAATTGACTTGATATTGTGGCTATATTTCTAAAACGATCACCACACACACACACACACACACACACACACATATTAATACACACACCTTTCTTGAACTCCTCCAGCATGGCGTCCAGTTTAGTGTCATTGAAGACAAAGTGCAGTGGGTGATTGTAGAACTTGGTGATGGTCGTCATGGGAGTACAGTCGTCAGGATCGACCAGAGCCAGGTCCTTCACGAACAAGATCTCCACGATGTTGGACCTGGGTAAATTACATTAGATACCTGTTAGTGTGTGTGTGCTTGAATGACCCACCTGTCTTCTTTGTAGACAGGATGTGTGTGTATGTCCCTGTGTGTGTGTGTGTTTTTGTATGACCCATCCACCCACTTCTCCTCTTCATAGATGGGGACTCGTGTGTATCCACTCTGCATGATCTCTGACATGGTGGAGAAGTCCAGCACAGCGGTGGACGGCAGCATGAAACAGTCGTTCAGTGGAGTCAGGATGTCCTCCACGGTCTTCCTGCGCAGTGCACCACGGCTAAACTCCTCCTTCACAAACTCACTAAAATCACAATGATGACAAACGATAATGATAGATTATAACATTAACTCGGTGTCAAAGAACTTTACAATCCCATATCAACTCATAGCATCTAAACCCTAGACAGAGGGCAGTCACTTCCAGTCCTGCAAGCTTTTCAGCCCTCGCAAACCTGATCAGGTGTGTTAATGTTGGGCTGGAACAAAAGCCTGCCCCTGTTGGTCCTCATGACCTTGTGTGGTACAGGGGCTAGATATAGATTTAGTTTATTGCAGTATGGGAATCACCATAGACACAGTTGTCCTATTGATCAGTGATAGAGCAGTGTATGGCAACCATGGAAATAACACACATGGTCATACCGATGTGTGTAAGGTACCTGTAGGGATCATTGACGTTGGTGCGGATCAGCTCCATAGCCCTCTCCCTCACACCGCAGGTGCTGATGTCACGTCTCAACACCAGGTCCAGCACCAGGCCCAGCGGGCACGACAGTGGGCACGTCAGCACCATACACACCTGGCAGAGGAAGATGTAACCTGTTCAATCCTACCTTCTCGTTAAGAAAAAAATGTATACGAGTTTGCTAGGAGCCACCGGTCCAGGTATTCCCTCCCTGTTTGAGTCTGTTCACTCTCGGTTGGTGCCTAATGAACATGACCCTTTCCTTCTGTTAGGTTCCATACAGACCTGTGCCAGCCAGGTGAAGCCTGGGGCTAGCTGGAAGCCGTAGCCAGAACACACTATGTGGGGAACAAGTTCTGACACCAGGAAGATGAGGAACCCGCTGGTGAAGACGGCGGGCGCTATGGAACCCAGGACCCTGTAGAGTAGCACACCGAGAACCGAGTGGCCCAGAGCGCACAGGAACAGCAGAGAACACACCTAGAACCGAGAGTGGGGATGGTGTGAAGTTAGTGTGGATTTCAGAGTGATGTCATACATCAATATTATTTGATTTGATTTAAGACGGTAGGCCAGGGGTCTCTAGTCTTGGATGTGCAGGCTTTTATTCCGACCTAGCACTAACACAGGGTTGGGGAGTAACTGATTACATAGAAAATGTAATCAGTTGCGTTTCCAGCTAAAATATTGGAATCAGATTAGATACTTTTTTGAAAAAGTAGATGATTTCTTCTCAGATTACTTTTAAATTCAGAAAGGATGTTTGTGAAAAAAAATACATCATGATACCTAAATGTTTTCGCAATGACATTAAATTCAGCATTGAAAAAAGCTGCATGTTTAAGTTAGTGCCATCTGAGCGAGTCTAACCCCAAATCAGAGACTACTATGATGACACATCAAATGCGTTTGATGGATCCCTTTTGTCTTCTTCTAATGCCTCTTAAAGGAAATGTAATCCAAAGATTACATGACTGAGTTTGGGTAATACAAAAGTTACATTACTGATTACAATTTTGGACAGGTAACCAGTTATGAATTATATTTAAAAAGTAACCTACCGAACCCTGATAACATACCTATTTCAACAAATTAAGGTACAGACATGAGCTGAATATTTGAAACAAGTGTGTTAGTGCTGGGATGGAACAAAAGCCTGCACACCCAGTAGCATGGCATCCAGGAGGGGTATACATTGGGACCCCAGGCATAGGCGTCATGCAACCTAAAAATCTGAGGGGTCAAAGTATTGAGGCTCTGCCCCCCTGTCCGTAAATTTGAGAATTTGGCATTTTTTCAAACATCTGAAACATATTTGTTCTGCAATCTGGAGCCATAATCATTATTCTTAATTCAATTAAGAAAAAAAATATGCTTTTTTCTGCATATCTAAGCATACCTCGAGTTATACTAAATATGCTAAAATCTGGGTAAAAGATTGAAAGGAATGGGAGTTTTATTCAGCACATTTATTCAGTCTACCAACCTTGCCAGCTAAAATAGATAATCTAGCTACTCTAATTTGATTGATAACCTAAAATTGCTACTTGGTAACTAGTTATGAGGTTTGGTAGATCGGAAAGTTATGTGGGTTAGCTAACGCCAACTTGCTAAAAGGCTAGAAGTATTACAGAGAAGAAGAAAAAAAAACATTTTTTATATAATCGGGACAAATCTGAAGAGGTATGTGCCCCTGTATCCCCCATGGACATCACGTCTCTGACCCCAGGTCTAATCCTTGTGTAGTTGTAGTAGTTGTTGTAGTAGTAGTGACCCACCAGGCAGTTGCCTCGTCTCCGGATTGGCTCGAGGCGCTTGGCGGCCCGTTTGTCCTCCTCGGAGCCGCAGCTGTGGAACACGTAGAGCTCCAGGGGGTCCAGCCACAACAGGCTGAGGTTCACACTCCTCAGTACCCCGCACACCAGGATCAGCAGCACGATCAGCACCGCCATACCCCACGGAGGGATGTAGTCTGCCGGGAGACCTGCGTCGTTGTTGATCTGCAACCTGTCCGGTCCCACCGAAACCCAGCTTCCGTTCTTCATCACGCACAGGTGGTGGTGGTGGTAGGTAGGGTTGGCATCATCCCCTCCTCCCGTGGAGGATGCAGCGGGAGAGATGCTGCTCTTGTCCCGCGTCTGTACCGTTATCAACCCGCTGTACTCCTCGTCCGCTGTGAACTCCCCAGTGACCTGGAAGGCGGCGGAGACACGGCGGGTCTCTTGCTCGCACGGGTCAGCTGCATCCTCCACCACCCCGGTCTCCTCCTGTCTTGTTCCAGCGAACGCCACCCACGGCCAGGTCCCATTTAGATCCCAACCGAACAGCCGGAGCTTGAAACTGGCCCCTTGCGGCGCAGAGATGATCCGCTCCTTCATATACACCTGGCCGTCTGGGTCCTCCAGTCGCAGCCCCAGAACCCACGGGGCTTGCTGGGTGCAGGCGCCGTCCCTGATCCTCCAGCAGAGCAATAATATCATCAACAAGAACCGTAGGTCTGCCAAGCTGGCCACCATATTGGAATTGGGCAGCTGGGCTTTGCGCGAATCATGTGACTGTCTGCCAGTGTCGCAGCTGCCCGCCCACTGAGGCTCTGCAAGCCACACAGCGCTCAGAAAGAAACTGGTTCCCTTTCGACGCCATTTTGGGGAGAAAGTGAATAAGCTTCGTGTCGTCCAATGCTCTCGTTTGGAGCCGCAATGGACGTAAATTCCTCTTTTCTTTTTAAAACGCCTTCTCGAAAATTAACCAATGAGTCTCTATGGCTGATGACACCCAATCAAAAAAATTGGATTGTACCACGCCCATATTTGTTTGGGAGTCTTAACAAGTCAGCTTCCAGCCAAATGTATCCTAGATCCTTGGGACGTCCCTACCCCGCCCCCCACTCCCATTGAAGTTTACATTTAAAATGGTTAGGTAAGGTTTAGGGTACGGATGTCCCAAGGATCCCAGATAGCACTAACCAAAACTTAAAGGAGCTTCATCAATATTCCTTAAGGCATAATAGAGACCAATTAGGCAGCCTAAAGATGATGTAACTGCATGTTGTTAAAGCATTATTTAGTCATCCAGATTTCTGCTGTCCTCCATTATCCCTGTGAGAGTCCAAGTACAAAACTCCAGGTAGAAGTTTCTTTTTGGCACAGATTTAGAATAAGCCTTCCCTCCAACTCCTAACCCTGATCGCAGAGGAGTTTAGGACCAAATGCATGATACTCTGTACAGAGACAGCTCCATCCGAAACAAAGACATCCCCTGGAGGATACAATCACCACAAAAGTAGCCTAAACAGTCACACCCAGCACCACACTGACTGGGCAAGTTAAAACACGTTGACTAAGGGTCTGTCACAGAGCCAAACACTGTAGTTATGTATAACCCCAATGAAACACAGCAGAAATGTGCAGAAGAGTTAAATTCCTATCTTCATGTAGCAACCTGCAGACTTCAACTTTCTGAAGAAAAACTGTCTTCGACAAACTGAACTACATGCTGTTGGGAAGTTATACGCACCACAAAGAAAGATACCTTTTGTTTACCTTTTGTTACATGGCATTGGCAACAAGTCAATCTAACAGTCACTAATGTTTGTAATCGGCGTGGCCTACTGTTGACATTACCATTGTGGGAATTTATTTAACCTTTTCTATATGTTTGACTCGTCTAGGTGGCAAAAAAGAGCACACGAGACACAGGAGTTTACATATATTTCTCTATCTCAGGTTTATGAACCCAATATCGACTTCTTCAGAACTCCATACAGATTCATTATTATAAAACAGTAAGTACACATTGCTTACCACAGAAAGTATTGCTGATCAGTCATTACACATGAAAGTCGTTGTGGGACACAAGCACTCCAAGCCCTAACCTCAAGTTATACATAATATAGCATTTAGAACCGGCTTCTTGTGGAAGGTTAGCAGAGAGAAAAACAGAGTGAGATCAGTGTGAACCCGGAGGCCAGACCCCTAGTCTGTGTCAGACTGTTCAGTGTGTGCTTATGGGTCTATCTAAAGAATCATTGTATCCATTCTAATGTCATGCACAAAAAAACATCCTTCTTGGAGTTCTATTCTATTCCGTAGTGGGGGTCTGGCTCTCAGGCGAGCAGTATGTCACACAACAATTCCACAGATGTCTTAAGTTGAAGGACTGTGGATTTGGCATGGTGACAGCAGGAATGTCCACCTTTTGCCAGAGAATTTAATGTTAATTTCTCTACCATAAGCCGCCTCCAAAGTTGTTTTAGAGAATTTGACAGTACGCCCAACCGGCCTCACAACCGCAGATCATGTGTATGGCGTCGTATGGGTGAGCGGTTTGCTGATGTCAACATCGTGAACAGAGTGCCCCCATGGTGCCAGTAGGGTTATGGTATGGACAGGCATAAGCTACAGACAACGAACACAATTGAATTTTATCGATGGCAATTTGAATTCACAAAAACATTGTGACGAGATTGTGAGGCCCATTTTTCTTTGGGCATCTGTGATCAACAAATGCATATTTGTATTCCCAGTCATGTGAAATCCATAGATTAGGGCCTAATGAATGTGTTTCAATTGACTGATTTCCTCATATGAACTGTAACTCTGTAAAATCTTTGAAACTGTTGAGTTTATATTTTTGTTCCGTATATATAGTCATTGGCGTGACAATGGCCACATTATAGTTGGCAGACAGGCTGGTATGGCACCCTCGTGTCTCCTCAGTCATCACCTCTAACAGCCACCGGTGAATCAACCACCCACAGTGGAAAAGTGGTCTCTGGTCTGAGAATACAGCACCAGGAATCTTTATACCTCCTGGTCTAGGTCCCAGGTCTAATCACAACACTGGGGCTGAGCTAACAACCACACAACCCATCCTGGCTGCCAGTTAAGCTCTGCCGTCCCGCCAGGAACCAACCACCAGGAGCTGGACAACCATCCCGCCAGGAGATGGTCTTAACTTAACCGCCATCGATAAGAAACATTACTGTGCAGCCCTATTCATCGATCTGGCCAAGGCTTTCGACTCTGTCAATCACCACATCCTCATCGGCAGACTCGACAGCCTTGGTTTCTCAAATGATTGCCTCGCCTGGTTCACCAACTACTTATCTGATAGAGTTCAGTGTGTCAAATCGGAGGGTCTGCTGTCCGGACCTCTGGCAGTCTCTATGGGGGTGCCACAGGGTTCAATTCTTGGACCGACTATCTTCTCTGTATACATCAATGAGGTCGCTCTTGCTGCTGGTGAGTCTCTGATCCACCTCTACGCAGACGACACCATTCTGTATACTTCTGGCCCTTCTTTGGACACTGTGTTAACAACCCTCCAGGCAAGCTTCAATGCCATACAACTCTCCTTCCGTGGCCTCCAATTACTCTTAAATACAAGTAAAACTAAATGCATGCTCTTCAACCGATCACTACCTGCACCTGCCCGCCTGTCAAACATCACTACTCTGGACGGCTCTGACTTAGAATACGTGGACAACTACAAATACTTAGGTGTCTGGTTAGACTGTAAACTCTCCTTCCAGACCCATATCAAACATCTCCAATCCAAAGTTAAATCTGGAATTGGCTTCCTATTTCGCAACAAAGCATCCTTCACTCATCCTGCCAAACATACCCTTGTAAAACTGACCATCCTACCAATCCTCGACTTTGGCGATGTCATTTACAAAATAGCCTCCAATACCCTACTCAACAAATTGGATGCAGTCTATCACAGTGCAATCCGTTTTGTCACCAAAGCCCCATTTTTATTTCTACTTTGCACATTTCTTCCATTGCAAATCTACCATTCCAGTGTTTTACTTGCTATATTGTATTTACTTTGCCACCATGGCCTTTTTTTGCCTTTACCTCCCTTATCTCACCTCATTTGCTCACATCGTATATAGACTTGTTTATACTGTATTATTGACTGTATGTTTGTTTTACTCCATGTGTAACTCTGTCGTTGTATGTGTCAAACTGCTTTGCTTTATCTTGGCCAGGTTGCAATTGTAAATGAGAACTTGTTCTCAACTTGCCTACCTGGTTAAATAAAGGTGAAATAAATAAATAAATAAAAGCATCCCGCCAGGAGCTGGACAACCATCCCGCCATGAGCTGGACAACCATCCCACCAGGAGCTGGACAACCATCCCGCCAGGAGCTGGACATTCATCCCGCCATGAGCTGGACAACCATCCCACCAGGAGCTGGACAACCATCCCGCCAGGAGCTGGACAACCATCCCGCCAGGAGCTGGACAACCATCCCGCCAGGAGCTGGACAACCATCCCACCAGGAGCTGGACAACCATCCCGCCAGGAGCTGGACAACCATCCCGCCAGGAGCTGGACAACCATCCCGCCAGGAGCTGGACATTCATCCCGCCAGGAGCTGGACATTAAAAAAAGCTTATAGGACTGTTTAGATCAGTGGTCAAAGAATTTAAACATTACTTGACCGGCGAGAGGGAAGGGGGTAGAGAGAACGGAAGGAGGGGAGAAGTGGTGGTGTGAGGGGAGAATAGAAGCTTGGAGAGTGGGTACAGAAAGGACCAGAGAAGAGGCAAGAAGGGAGGGAGAGAGGAAAGAACATTAGGAAAGGAAAAGAGGCATGCTCGTCTGCCCAGACAGCTAGCTAACAGCCAGCTAACAGCCAGCTAACAGCTAGCTAACAGCTAGCTACGCTACCACAGTGCTCTGACTTTGATCATTCATGTCAAATTACAATTCACGGTCAGTGTTACTAAATGCTACATGAGGCTACTTCAGCTGGGGGGAAAAAATAATCAGAGAGAAATGTTCTTTGAGGTCAAATCCAAGCAATGTTTTTATTGCTATTTCAATGTCTTTCTAGTAAAACGTCTTAGTCTAAAGAGATGTTTTTATCTCCGGTAAGTATTCTCACAGAGGCTACTTTATACATGTTCCATATAGGCATCCTCGCTTTTCCAATTACACACAAAATAGCAGACAAACACATGTTTCTTCATATAGTATTTACAGTAGCATAATACAAGCAGGAAATATATAACATCACTTCGCCTGTCACAATAACCCGTTGATAGACGTGATTGTCGTAAATGGAAGCCCGTTTCACAAGAGAACACATAAAAAAACAGAATATTATTACTTTTCAAATAAATACAACATTTCTAAGTAGTCAAACAATGCTTTCCTAACATCACCGTTCCCGGTACACTGACTAGGGGCATCACAGCCAACCAGTGGCTAGACTGCCAACCAGACCAGTGCTGTAACAGAACCAGTAAGACACAATTCTACAAGTGACCTATGTGAACCAGCAGTCAGGTCTAGCGTTTCTGTGTGAAGTAGTGTGTAAGGCCACACCCATCATAGACTTAGAAAAGTCTAGAATAGACGACCCCATTCAATACCCTGTACTAAGGGGCTTGTGTCAGTTATATTCATTCTCATATGTGCTATGCTCTTAAAATTCAGGTGTGAACTCTTCCCTGTAGAACAGAATAAATACTCAGTCGTATCTCGCAGTTTGTAATTTTCTTACCATATTCATGTGTGTAAATCAATCTTTTATCATGTTGTTTCCTTCATGTTGACGGTTGCTTGAGTTACTTCATTGTCAGTTCATATATCTCTGGGGCTCAAGATCAGTAGATTTTCATGATTGCAGCGTTAATATATCTGGTCTGCCCTCCATCCATAAGGAATGCATGGTGAAGGAGACACACAGTCATCTCTAAACTCTGTGTCCATTCCTCTGGAGGAGAGCCCAGTCCTACAGTTCCTCTATATGTGTTATAGACACCATATCTACCCATAAACAGCAAGCCCAGGCACAGAGCATGTAACAATTTCACTAATACACACAGTAAAACCTACATCACATTGAATCTGAATGGTCAATTGTTTTGGAATGTCATTTTTGGAATACATACAACATAAATGAGAAGGGAACATTGTGGTAGAGGTGGCATGCCTTTTTTCAGGTCATTAGCAGTGCCAACCACCACTCACTGACTGTAACATCACACAATAAAACTCTCAATTCTAAAGTTCATTGTGACATCACAAATTGGAACTTTGAACTCCATTGTGACATCACCCCTGAAAATAGTGAATTCTACAGTATATACCATTGTGACATCACCCCTGAAAACAGTGAATTCTGTATTCCATTGTGACATCACAGTAACACTCGGAACTCTAAACTCCATTGTGACATCACTCCAAAGCAACCAAGAATGTTAAATCACAGTGTCTCAGACACCCAAGTGCTATTCCACTGCTTATGTGAAATGAAATAAACAGGAAAAGAAGCTAGTATCATAGTCAAATTGAGCTCTGTTCACAGTTAGGTGTGTGAGTGTGTAGGTGCTAGAGGGAGTTGGTTGAAATACAGTAGTAAAGTCTGTTCTGGAGTGTCAGTGTCATCATTCACAGTACATGGAGTTTTGAAAGTACTCACCAAAATAAAATCTATAGAATATAAAACATTTGACATCAAATAAATCTCTCTCTTGTATATATATATATATATATGTATATATATATACACACACACACACACACAAAGTAATATGTAATGCAAAATAAATATTACTATTTATATTTAAATAATTCATAATATAATACACTTCACATCTCTGGTCAGGAGGTGGGTCTGTGTTAAACAAACCCACCTGTTACTCAATTAGTCAGCCAACTCCCCCCTTCCAGTAATCCCACCCCCACCCCAGCCTGATAGGCCTGACAGGGTCAGGTAATCAATCACTTCTAGTGTGTTTCATTCCACAAAAATCTCAAAATAAGATGCAGCCCAGGAGATACACACACAAACCCTTACTCTCCTGTTGAGCCCTTATGTAAACAGACCCCAAACGCAACAATCGGTATCTTTAACAATCATCTACTCATTATCTCCTAGTTCGGTTTTTGGGGAAATCGTCATCTTTGGAAAAAAGAAAGAACAGACAAACAAAAAAATGAACCAAGATTCTAGGACTCCCTCATGAGAATGTTCCATTTGGGGAGGGGGGGGGGGGTCGAAAGTCATTGCCATGGAAACTGGTTTTTAGAGAGAACACACAGGTACAGATGTGTGGGTGACGGTTCACAGTGAACACTAAGCTAAAAATGCATGTCTCTCTCAATATTGCTACATTTCTCTATAAAAACATTTTTCAGGTCACATTATATATTTTACCCAAAACCTGAAGACAGAGGAGGGAGGGAAGATGGGGGACAGAGGAGGGAGGGAGGATAGGGGACAGAGGAGGGTGGGAGGATAGGGGACAGAGGAGGGAGGGAGGATAGGGGACAGAGGAGGGAGGGAGGATAGGGGACAGAGGAGGGAGGGAGGATAAGGGACAGAGGAGGGAGGGAGGATAAGGGACAGAGGAGGGAGGATAAGGGACAGAGGAGGGAGGGAGGATAGTGGACAGAGGAGGGAGGGAGGATAAGGGACAGAGGAGGGAGGGAGGATAGGGGACAGAGGAGGGAGGGAGGATAAGGGACAGAGGAGGGAGGGAGGATAAGGGACAGAGGAGGGAGGATAAGGGACAGAGGAGGGAGGGAGGATAGTGGACAGAGGAGGGAGGATAATGGACAGAGGAGGGAGGGAAGATGGGGGACAGAGGAGGGAGGGAAGATGGGGGACAGAGGAGGGTGGGAGGATAGGGGACAGAGGAGGGAGGGAGGATAAGGGACAGAGGAGGGAGGGAGGATAAGGGACAGAGGAGGGAGGATAAGGGACAGAGGAGGGAGGATAAGGGACAGAGGAGGGAGGGAGGATAGTGGACAGAGGAGGGAGGATAATGGACAGAGGAGGGAGGGAAGATGGGGGACAGAGGAGGGAGGGAAGATGGGGGACAGAGGAGGGAGGGAGGATAGGGGACAGAGGAGGGTGGGAGGATAGGGGACAGAGGAGGGTGGGAGGATAGGGGACAGAGGAGGGAGGGAGGATAGGGGACAGAGGAGGGTGGGAGGATAGGGGACAGAGGAGAGATGGAGGATAGGGGACAGAGGAGAGACGGAGGATAGGGGACAGAGGGTGGGAGGATAGGGGACAGAGGGTGGGAGGGAAGATGGGGGACAGAGGAGGGAGGGAGGATAGGGGACAGGGGAGGGAGGGAGGATAGGGGACAGGGGAGGGAGGGAGGATAAGGGACAGAGGAGGGAGGGAGGATAGGGGACAGAGGAGGGAGGGAGGATAGGGGACAGAGGAGGGAGGGAGGATAGGGGACAGAGGAGGGAGGGAGGATAGGGGACAGGGGAGGGAGGATAGGGGACAGAGGAGGGAGGGAGGATAGGGGACAGGGGAGGATGGGAGGATAGGGGACAGGGGAGGATGGGAGGATAGGGGACAGGGGAGGGTGGGAGGATAGGGGACAGAGGAGGGAGGATAGTGGACAGAGGAGAGACGGAGGATAGGGGCCAGGAGGATTCCCATAATGCACCTTGCTCCTTAGAATCTTCCAGTGCTCTAGGAATAGTGTCAGTCAGAGCCAACAGAACTTGAGAACGAACGGAATAATGTGTGTGTATTTATTTTAACACATCTTAACAAACCCCCGCAGGGGTAGTTGTCAGATGGTGCTCTCGGTGTGTGCGTGACTGATGGTGTGCATGTGTGTGTGCGGGTGTTGGTGTGTGTGAGGGTGTTGTGTGTGTGTTTGTGGGTAGCTGGGTCTGCGTGTGCCACCCAGGCAGTTCTGTGGCCGCTCAGAGAGCAGAGAGGTCATCTCACCTGGCCCATTCTCCTCTCCTGGCCCATTCTCCCCCCCTGGCCCATTCTCCCCCCCTTGCCTTGCAGAAGGGGGGGATTTGTGGGGGAGAGAGGTGAGGGGATGAGGCAGGTGGGGGAGAGAGGATGAGGAGGAAGATGGAGGTGGGTGAGGGGTGCGTGCACCCGAGAAGGGGGAAGGGGTTGTCTTGGGCAGAGGTTTGCCTTTTATGGGAGGAGGGGTGGATTGGGGCAGGGACGGGCGGGGATTGACTTGGGTGGGGATGGTGGTTTGGGGTAAGGGGGTACGGTCGGTGGGAGGAGGGGTGGGCTGAGGGATGGCAAGGGGGTGTTTGAAGGGTGGGGTGGCCAAGGGGAGAGGGGTGCGGGGAAGGGCTGGGGTGGTGATGGGGGGCAGGGATGCGGAGGTGCTGTCCAGGTGGGGGTGGCTCCCCTCGGGTGACTGGGGGGTGCTGTCCAGCCTGGACGCCAGCAGACCATTCTGGTACTGGGAACGAGTGATCTGAGGTGAGGAGAAGAAAGCGACAGAGTGAGGAGGAGATAGAATAGAGAGACCAAGGCCCTGTTAAAAAACAAACCCTCACCCAAGCATGTGCGGCTACTAGACAGAATAGTGCTGTCAGCATGAAGGTGACTAAGATATATGTAGAGTTATAAGCAGGTTAAAAGTCAAGGTCAGGGGTTAAAGTTGAGAGTGTTACCTTGACATACTGCAGGTCAGTAAGAGCACGTACGTAGAAGTCTGGTGTGTACTGGCAGGTGGTGAGCTGCGTGTTGCTAGCGGTTACTGAGCTGCATTCTCCGGGAGCGCCACGCTCAGTGCAGCTCAGCGACGCCGAGCGGTTCAGACCACTACTGTGAGTAGGAGAACGGAACTCTGGGATACGGAGAGGGAGAGAGAACGGTGAGCTTGGGATAATACACCTATACACATTCACACAAGAACACACACATTCACTCACACCAACATGAATGCATGCACACACACATATTAGGTAAACACACATGCATGCCCGTGCACAGACAGAGGAGAACACAGAACAGAGGAGAAGAGAACAGGAGAGAGGAGAACAGGAGAGAGGAGAACAGAGTAGAGGGGAACAGAGGAGAGGGGAACAGAGGAGAGGGGAACAGAGGAGAGGGGAACAGAGGAGAGGGGAACAGAGGAGAGGGGAACAGAGGAGAGGGGAACAGAGGACAGGGGAACAGAGGAGAGGGGAACAGGGGAGAGGGGAACAGGGGAGAGGGGAACAGGGGAGAGGAGAACAGGGGAGAGGAGAACAGGGGAGAGGAGAACAGGGGAGAGGAGAACAGGGGAGAGGAGAACAGGGGAGAGGAGAACAGGGGAGAGGAGAACAGGGGAGAGGAGAACAGAAGAGAAGGGAACAGAAGAGAAGGGAACAGAAGAGAGGGGAACAGAAGAGAGGGGAACAGAAGAGAGGGGAACAGAAGAGAGGGGAACAGAAGAGAGGGGAACAGAAGAGAGGGGAACAGAAGAGAGGGGAACAGAAGAGAGGGGAACAGAAGAGAGGGGAACAGAAGAGAGGGGAACAGAGGAGAAGAGAACAGAGGAGGAGAAGAGAACAGAGGAGGAGAACAGAGGAAAGGAGAACAGAGCAGAGCATGATTGTACAGTAGAATTTCATGGCTCTGACAGCAGTAATTCAGACACAGATGAAGTCAGTGGACAGACAGCACACGCGCGCACACACGCACACGCACACACACACACACACAAAATACAGGCCTGAACAGCAACACACACACAGCAGCAGAGAGCAACAGGTATATGCAACACAAACATATGGAAACACAAAGACACAGGTTGGGTATGATTGACTGATGATTAGAGGAGGAAGTGGTTATATACGGATCGGGAGTGATGGGGACCAAATCAACAGCCAGGACCAAGGATGATGGCATCATGGCTACCAATCAACAACCAGGATTCTGTGGTGTTTGATCTTGAGTTTATGGCCCTGGGATCTGCCTGCCATGCAAACGAGGCTCTGATTGGCTTGGCGGGAGGCGGGAGGGGGAAGGGGTCTGGACATTATGAGTGTGTGTGTGTTGGTTTGGGGAGGTGGGGTGAAGGAGTGTGTAGCTCGTTCCTTCTAGGCACACTTCTGAAAACATTGGATAGGTAGTGAGGTCGAGCCCACCTTGTCTTTGGGTCAAACTGGCCTCGTATTGCCTGTACCCATCTACTCTTTTTAGATCTACACAAGTGCCTAGGGGAATGGTCTAGAGAACTATTAGTTATAGGAAGTAGGGAGGGTCAGAAGTAGAGCAGTGATCATAGAACTCTACATTCTATGCTAGTGACAGGATCAGGTAGTAGTGGCGCAAGGAAGAAGATGGTCTTTAACCACAGATCTAGGATCAGATTACCCAAAATGTAACCAGTAGGGCAATGAGAAAACATCTGAACCTAGACCAGTGGTTAAGGCAACTAGGTAGAAGGGGTCAGGGGTTAAAGGTCAGAGATGAGAGGGAGTGCCGTGGAGCAGTGGCTCCACCTAGAGCCCCATCCAGCAAGTTCCTTCCATCCTCCTTCCTTTTCCTCAATCTGTACTGTGTGGTCCAGCGAAATTGGTATCACTCATTCGAAGTACCTGACCCTGCTCCAATATCATGAAAATACTTCCAATCCCTACTGTTCTACCTTCCATACTTCCTCCCTACTGTCCAATCTTCCATAATTCCTCCCTACTGTTCTACCTTCCATACTTCCTCCCTACTGTCCAATCTTCCATAATTCCTCCCTACTGTCCTACCTTCCATACTTCCTCCCTACTGTCCTACCTTCCATACTTCCTCCCCACTGTCCTTCCTTCCATACTTCCTCCCTACTGTCCAATCTTCCATACTTCCTGCCTACTGTCCTACCTTCCATACTTCCTCCCTACTGTCCTACCTTCCATACTTCCTCCCTACTGTCCTACCTTCCATACTTCCTCCCTACTGTCCTACCTTCCATACTTCCTCCCTACTGTCCTACCTTCCATACTTCCTCCCTACTGTCCTACCTTCCATACACCCTTCCTACTGTCCTACCTTCCATACTTCCTCCCTACTGTCCTACCTTCCATACTTCCTCCCTACTGTCCTACCTTCCATACTTCCTCCCTACTGTCCTACCTTCCATAATTCCTCCCTACTGTTCTACCTTCCATACTTCCTCCCCACTGTCCTTCCTTCCATACTTCCTCCCCACTGTCCTTCCTTCCATACTTCCTCCCTACTGTCCAATCTTCCATACTTCCTCCCTACTGTCATTTCTTCCATACACCCTTCCTACTGTCCAACCTTCCATACACCCTTCCTACTGTCCTACCTTCCATACTTCCTCCCTACTGTCCTACCTTCCATACTTCCTCCCTACTGTCCTACCTTCCATACTTCCTCCCTACTGTCCTACCTTCCATACTTCCTCCCTACTGTCCTACCTTCCATACACCCTTCCTACTGTCCTACCTTCCATACTTCCTACCTTCCATACTTCCTCCCTACTGTCCTACCTTCCATACTTCCTCCCTACTGTCCTACCTTCCATACTTCCTCCCTACTGTCCTACCTTCCATACTTCCTCCCTACTGTCCTACCTTCCATACTTCCTCCCTACTGTCCTACCTTCCATACTTCCTCCCTACTGTCCTACCTTCCATACTTCCTCCCTACTGTCCTACCTTCCATACTTCCTCCCTACTGTGCCTACTTCCTCCCTACTGTCCTAACTTCCATACTTCCTCCCTACTTCCATACTTTCTCCCTACTGTCCTACCTTCCATACTTCCTCCTTACTGTCCCTACTTCCTCCCTCCTGTCCAACCTTCCATACTTCCTTCCTTCTGTCATTTCTTCCATATACCCTCCCTACTGTCCTACCTTCCATACTTCCTCCCTACTGCCCCACTTCCATACTTCCTTCCTACTGCCCCCACTTCCATACTTCCTTCCTACTGCCCCCACTTCCATACTTCCTCCCTACGGTCCAAACGTCCATACTTCCTTCCTACTGTCCTATCTTCCATATTTCCTCCCTACTGTCCTACCTTCCATACTTCCTCCCTACTGTAATACCTTCCACACTTCTTCCCTACTGTCCTACCTTCCATACTTCCTCCCTACTGTCATACCTTCCATACTTCCTCCCTACTGCCCCTACTTCCATACTTCCTTCCTACTGTCCTACCTTCCATACTTCCGTCCTACTGTCCTACCTTCCATACTTCCTCCCTACTGTCCTACCTTCCATACTTCCTCCCTACTGCCCCCACTTGCATACTTCCTCCCTTCTGTCCTACCTTCCATACTTCCTTCCTACTGTCATTTCTTCCATACTTCCTTTCTACTGTATGACCTTTAATACTTCATTCCTACTGTCCTACCTTCCATACTTCCTTCCTACTGTCCTATCTTCCATAATTCCGTCCTACTGTCCTACCTTCCATACTTCCTCCCTACTGTCCTACCTTCCATACTTCCTCCCTACTGCCCCCACTTGCATACTTCCTCCCTTCTGTCCTACCTTCCATACTTCCTTCCTACTGTCATTTCTTCCATACTTCCTTTCTACTGTATGACCTTTAATACTTCATTCCTACTATCCTACCTTCCATATTTCCTTCCTACTGTCCTACCTTCCATAATTCCGCCCTACTGTCCTACCTTCCATACTTCCTCCCTCATGTCCTCCCCTTCCATACTTCCTCCCTACTGTCCTACCTTCCATAGTTCCTCCCTACTGTCCTACCTTCCATACTTCCTCCCTACGGTCCAACCTTCCATACTTCCTTCCTACTGTCCAACCTTCCATATTTCCTCCCTACTGTCCTACCTTCCATACTTCCTCCCTACTGTAATACCTTCCACACTTCTTCCCTACTGTCCTACCTTCCATACTTCCTCCCTACTGTCATACCTTCCATACTTCCTCCCTAATGTCCTAACTTCCATACTTCCTCCCTACTGTCCTACCTTCCATACTTCCTCTCTACTGTCCTACCTTCCATACTTCCTCCCTACTGTCCTACCTTCCATACTTCCTCCCTACTGTCCCTACTTCCTCCCTCCTGTCTAACCTTCCATACTTCCTTCCTACTGTCATTTCTTCCATATACCCCCCCTACTGTCCTACCTCCCATAAGTCCTCCCTACAGTCCAACCTTCCATACTTCCTCCCTACTGTCCTACCTTCCATACTTCCTCACCACTGTCCTACCTTCCATACTTCCTCCCTACTGCCCAACTTCCATACTTCCTCACCACTGTCCTTCCTTCCATACTTCCTCCCTACTGTCCTTCCTTCCATACTTCCCCCCTTCTGTCCTACCTTCCATACTTCCTTCCTACTGTCATTTCTTCCATATTTCCTTTCTACTGTACGACCTTCCATACTTCCTTCATACTGTCCTACCTTCCATAATTCCTCCCTACTGTCCTACCTACTATACTTCCTCCCTACTGTCCTACCTACTATACTTCCTCCCTACTGTCCTACCTTCCATACACCCTTCCTACTGTCCTACCTTCCATACTTCCTCCCTACTGTCCTACCTTCCATATACCCTTCCTACTGTCCTACCTTCCATACTTCCTCCCTACTGCCCAACTTCCATACTTCCTCTCTACTGCCCAACTTCCATACTTCCCCCTTCTGTCCTACCTTCCATACTTCCTTCCTACTGTCCTACCTTCCATACTTCCTCACCACTGTCCTTCCTTCCATACTTCCTCACCACTGTCCTTCCTTCCATACTTCCTCCCTACTGTCCTACCTTCCATACTTCCTCCCTACTGTCCTACCTTCCATACTTCCTCCCTACTGTCCTACCTTCCATACTTCCTCCCTACTGTCCTACCTTCCATACTTCCTCACCACTGTCCTACCTTCCATACTTCCTCACCACTGTCCTTCCTTCCATACTTCCTCCCTACTGTCCTACCTTCCATATTACCTCACTACTGTCCTACCTTCCATACTTCCTCCCTACTGTCCTACCTTCCATATCTCCTCACTACTGTCCTACCTTCCATACTTCCTCTTCACTGTCCTACCTACTATACTTCCTCCCTACTGTCCAACCTTCCATAATTCCTCACCACTGTCATTTCTTCCACACTTCCTCCCTACTGTCCAACCTTCCATACTTCCTCACCACTGTCATTTCTTCCACACTTCCTCCTTACTGTCCTACCTTCCATACTTCCTCCCTACTGTCCTACCTTCCATACTTCCTCCCTACTGTCCAACTTCCATACTTCCTCCCTACTGTCCAACTTCCATACTTCCTCCCTACTGTCCAACTTCCATACTTCCTCCCTACTGTCCAACTTCCATACTTCCTCCCTACTGTCCAACTTCCATACTTCCTTCCTACTGCCCTACCTTCCATACTTCCTTCCTACTGCCCTACCTTCCATACTTCCTTCCTAACGTCCACATTACTGATCTAACATAAGGTTGGTGAAACCAGTACTGAGGAAAGTAGATAAGCTATTATTCCAAGGAAGAGACCAAGGAAGAAAGGAAAGATGCATAATATATAACTTGTAAACCCTAAACCTTATTGAAATAGGACCCGTCAACGGCACTGAACGGAGTAATGTTGTCCCAGGCTCCTCTGCTCTGTCCTGCTGACTGGGGACAAACACACTGATGTGACCTGATGTGGCACACGGTCTGTTAGCATCACATACTGTATAGGGGCTCAGCTGTCAGCATCCGCAATTACTGGGCAGCGTAAGAACTGCACCACATCACTCAGTCCCTCCTAGTGAGAGATGACTGCAGAGGACCGGCTCGGTCACCAAAGCATGAATAATTCAATACCACCCCACTCCACTGAGAGTGTAGTGGAGCGTAGATATGCGTTATGCTAAAATAGAGTTATTAACTAGCATTAGTGCCGCTGACTGTTATCTCGACCGGCTTTCAATGTTTAGCCAATTGTTTTATTTTTCAGCGTCCAGCCTGGTTTGTCCAGGCTACTGTGGGCCTGATTGGATTACTAAACCTTTGTAACTCCTGGTTTCCAGAGGGAATAAAACCAGCAGAGAAAGAATAGATCTTGGGAATTAAGAGTCGTTTGGGAGTTAAAATGTTTGTGTTTTACTCTCCTTAAAACAAAAAACAACAGGTAAAACAAACCATTAGTTTAACTGCCCCTGTATGTAAGGGATAGATATTCTAGTGGATCTCCACACTGTTTGTCTATCAGGTTGTACTTGCTGGAGCAGGGCTCTGAAGAAGAGGATGATGGGAGGGAAACTTAAATGTGATTTTGGCATATAAAGTGACCCCACCCCCCTCCCCCATGTTACCACCTCTTAGGCTGGTTGGTTCTTTACCTGGAAAGCGAGAGAACAGAGAGAATCTCTTAAGGGAGAGGCGTCGTGGAGGGGGGACGCCACTGAGGGGGAGAGAGGGGGAGTGACGGCTGAGAGAGGGGTGGGCAGAAGGGGGAGAGAGAGAGACGCTCTCCTTTACTCATCGGTAGGCAGTAACAGCACCAGTAACAGCACTGTAGGAGTTAAATCTGCCTCTCTCGGCCCGACTGACCTGAAGACACACAAACCTTTTTCCTTCACAGAGCACTTTGACATGATCACCTCTATACATCATATACATTTAGTGAACAATACATTAAGTCTCTGTCTAAAATGGCACCCTAATCCCTACTATAGTGCACTACTTTTGGCCACGGTTAGCCACATAGGCCTCTGGCCTAAATTAGTGCACTACATTGAGGATAGAGTGCAATATCTGCTTCGCCCTGAGTGACTCGTCATTTTCAAAGGTCAACGAAGGCCTGCTGTCAGATCGGAGGCAGACAGACCAATGGTAGGGGCTTAACTGAGTGACATCAGTCACTGATGTGAGTTGGACAGTTTGACATGTAGGCAGCAGTACACAGCATATAGCACATGCATACACATACAACAGAGACCACTATTACAGAGATATTAGACAGAGACAGATGGAGAGAGAGCAGAGAAAGTAAGACGGGGGAGAGAGAGAAGAGAAAGAGAGGAGAGAGAGCAGAGAAAGTAAGACGGGGGAGAGAGAGAAGAGAAAGAGGGGAGAGAGAGAAGAGCAGAGAAAGTAAGACGGGGGAGAGAGCAGAGAAAGTAAGACGGGGGAGAGAGAGAATAGAAAGAGGGGAGAGAGAGAAGAGAAAGAGAGGAGAGAGAGCAGAGAAAGTAAGACGGGGGAGAGAGCAGAGAAAGTAAGACGGGGGAGAGAGAGAAGAGAAAGAGGGGAGAGAGAGAAGAGAAAGAGAGGAGAGAGAGCAGAGAAAGTAAGACGGGGGAGAGAGCAGAGAAAGTAAGACGGGGGAGAGAGCAGAGAAAGTAAGACGGGGGAGAGAGAGAGAGAGAGCAGAGAAAGTAAGACGGGGGAGAGAGAGAGAGCAGAGAAAGTAAGACGGGGAGAGAGAGAGAGAGAGAGCAGAGAAAGTAAGACGGGGGAGAGAGAGAGAGAGAGCAGAGAAAGTAAGACGGGGGAGAGAGAGAGAGAGAGAGAGAGCAGAGAAAGTAAGACGGGGGAGAGAGAGAGAGAGAGAGAGAGAGCAGAGAAAGTAAGACGGGGAGAGAGAGAGAGAGAGAGAGAGAGAGCAGAGAAAGTAAGACGGGGGAGAGAGAGAGAGAGAGAGAGCAGAGCAGAAAAGTAAGACGGGGGAGAGAGAGAGAGCAGAGAAAGTAAGACGGGGGAGAGAGAGAGAGAGAGAGAGAGCAGAGAAAGTAAGACGGGGAGAGAGAGAGAGAGAGAGAGAGCAGAGAAAGTAAGACGGGGGAGAGAGAGAGAGAGAGAGCAGAGAAAGTAAGACGGGGGAGAGAGAGAGAGAGAGAGAGAGAGCAGAGAAAGTAAGACGGGGGAGAGAGAGAGAGAGAGAGAGAAGATAAAGTAAGACGGGGGAGAGAGAGAGAGAGCAGAGAAAGTAAGACGGGGGAGAGAGAGAGAGAGAGAGCAGAGAAAGTAAGACGGGGAGAGAGAGAGAGAGAGAGCAGAGAAAGTAAGACGGGGGAGAGAGAGAGAGAGAGCAGAGAAAGTAAGACGGGGGAGAGAGAGAGAGAGCAGAGAAAGTAAGACGGGGGAGAGCGAGAGAGAGCAGAGAAAGTAAGACAGGGGGAGCGAGAGAGAGCAGAGAAAGTAAGACGGGGGAGCGAGAGAGAGCAGAGAAAGTAAGAAGGGGGAGAGCGAGAGAGAGCAGAGAAAGTAAGACGGGGGAGAGCGAGAGAGAGCAGAGAAAGACGGGGGAGAGCGAGAGAGAGCAGAGAAAGACGGGGGAGAGAGAGAGCAGAGAAAGACGGGGGAGAGAGAGAGAGAGCAGAGAAAGACGGGGGAGAGAGAGAGAGCAGAGAAAGTAAGACGGGGGAGAGAGAGAGAGAGAGAGAGAGCAGAGAAAGTAAGACGGGGGAGAGAGAGAGAGAGAGCAGAAAAAGTAAGACGGGGGAGAGAGAGAGAGAGAGAGCAGAGAGAGAGAGAGAGCAGAGAAAGTAAGACGGGGGAGAGAGCAGAGAAAGTAAGACGGGGGAGAGAGAGAGAGCAGAGAAAGTAAGACGGGGGAGAGAGAGAGAGACCAGAGAAAGTAAGACGGGGGAGAGAGAGCAGAGAAAGTAAGACGGGGGAGAGAGCAGAGAAAGTAAGACGGGGGAGAGAGAGAGAGAGCAGAGAAAGTAAGACGGGGAGAGAGCAGAGAAAGGAAGACGGGAGAGAGTGAGAAAAGAGAAAGGAAGACGGGGGAGAGAGAGAGAAGAGAAAGGAAGACGGGGGAGAGAGAGAAGAGAAAGGAAGACGGGGGAGAGAGAGAAGAGAAAGACAGACAGAAGAGAGAGAGAGAAGAGAAAGACGGGGGAGAGAGAGAGAAGAGAAAGACAGACAGAAGAGAGAGAGAGAAGAGAAAGGAAGACGGGGGAGAGAGAGAAGAGAAAGGAAGACGGGGGAGAGAGAGAGAAGAGAAAGGAAGACGGGGGAGAGAGAGAAGAGAAAGGAAGACGGGGGAGAGAGAGAAGAGAAAGGAAGACGGGGGAGAGAGAGAGAGAGCAGAGAAAGTAAGACTGGGGAGAGAGAGAGAGAGAGCAGAGAAAGTAAGACGGGGGAGAGAGAGAGAGCAGAGAGAGAGAGAGAGCAGAGAAAGTAAGACGGGGGAGAGAGAGAGAGAGAGCAGAGAGAGAGAGAGAGAGCAGAGAAAGTAAGACGGGGGAGAGAGCAGAGAAAGTAAGACGGGGGAGAGAGAGAGCAGAGAAAGTAAGACGGGGGAGAGAGAGAGAGCAGAGAAAGTAAGACGGGGGAGAGAGAGAGAGAACAGAGAAAGTAAGACGGGGAGAGAGCAGAGAAAGAAAGACAGGAGAGAGTGAGAGAAGAGAAAGGAAGACGGGGGAGAGAGAGAAGAGAAAGGAAGACGGGGGAGAGAGAGAAGAGAAAGGAAGATGGGGGAGAGAGAAGAGAAAGGAAGACGGGAGAGAGAGAAGAGAAAGGAAGACAGGGGAGAGAGAGAAGAGAAAGGAAGACAGGGGAGAGAGAGAAGAGAAAGGAAGACAGGGGAGAGAGAGAAGAGAAAGGAAGACAGGGGAGAGAGAGAAGAGAAAGGAAGACAGGGGAGAGAGAGAAGAGAAAGGAAGACAGGGGAGAGAGAAGAGAAAGGAAGACAGGGGAGAGAGAGAAGAGAAAGGAAGACAGGGGAGAGAGAGAAGAGAAAGGAAGACAGGGGAGAGAGAGAAGAGAAAGGAAGACAGGGGAGAGAGAGAAGAGAAAGGAAGACAGGAGAGAGAGAGAAGAGAAAGACAGGAGAGAGAGAAGAGAACCCATTTGTCCTGTAACGGTAATATTTGGGTTTAACTTTAAAAGGCTTCCGACAAGCAGAACCTACTCTGCTAATGTCTGAATGTGTAGTGCCATCTACAGGACTAGTTACACGACTGACAGCATAGAAAGCCTAACTTAATTCCATTTTATGACTCTAAGTACACTGATTATATTGTCAAATCTTTAAGGGAGGCTGCTGGTCATACTGGTATCTGACCACTAGGTGGAAGCAGTGTTTATAAAAAGATCTGGTTTCCGAGATACATTTCTCCCCTATTTCAACAACTCCAGCTCATGTGGGACTAAACACTGCTCTCTGTATCAGGGATTGTGTGTCACACGTTAGGTTCCGATACTACCCATAGTTAGTATCACAGTTCCAGCCCTGTGGCAGCATCACCTTCCGGCCAACTAAGCCCACACACACACACACACACACCACCCTAGTCATAAACACCTTCCCCTCCTTCTTTAAGGGTGACAGTGGTGTGTGTTTCCTTCTACCTGTTTAATACATCATCTGTAGATCACATTTCTGTGTTCTGTTGGATCTCCTATTACACACACACCACAGGGGGCTGGTGGCAGAATGGACTCGTGGTGATGACTGGAGCAGGATCAGTGGTATGGGATCACATGGTTTCCAGGTGTTTGATGCCATTCCATTCGCACAGTTCTGGATATTATTACGAGCCGTCCTCCCCTCAGCAGCCTCCTGTGGGGCTGCATGTGAGCGTGTCATTGTGATCTTTTCCAACACACACGCCTCATTGTGAGCTTTGCCAACACACACGCCTCATTGTGAGCTTTGCCAACACACACGCCTCATTGTGAGCTTTGCCAACACACACGCCTCATTGTGAGCTTTGCCAACACACACGCCTCATTGTGAGCTTTGCCAACACACACACCTCATTGTGAGCTTTGCCAACACACACACCTCATTGTGAGCTGTGGACAGTGCTAGTAGCAGCACTATCTACTCTGGTGTGTGTGTTGGAGTTGAACATTTATGGATGTTGGTCAGGGAAGCTGGTGTTTCAGAAATAAAACATAACCCCACTAGAAAAACAGGAAAACTGTCTGACTGAACCAAGTTTATTGTTTGTGTTCCTGCCAGTGTGTATGACAGAGAAAGTTGGAGAGACTTTGTGTTTGTCTTTGACAGTTTGTATGTGTGCATTGCTTGTCTTTTGTCTGATCATACACCGTATACAGTACACTACGCGTGTGTGTGTGTGCCCTCACCCAGTGATGCTGTGCTCAGTGCCATGACTCCATAGTAGGAGAAGGGTCCTGTCTCAAACTTCATGTTCTCGTTTCCAGCCTCCACCTCCACTCGGCCCTGAGGAACACACAGTAACGCACACAGTAACGCACACAGTAACGCACACAGTAACGCACACAGTAACGCACACAGTAACGCACACAGTAACGTACACACACCCAGTGACCCAAATAAAGATAGGTACCCGCACACTGATGAGTACACCTGGAGTATGTGCAGTAAAACTTCAAGAGCATTCATCAGTGTGCCTGTACCTACCTTCATGTCATACACATGAACACACCCAAAGACATGCAGTGTCTACTGTTTCAGTGGTGTTGTGTGATCACTGATCGACCCACAAAGGCTGGAATCCGAACTCCATTGATATTCCATGCATGATTTACATTACATTTACATTTAAGTCATTTAGCAGACGCTCTTATCCAGAGTGACTTACGATTTACACGGTCAAGTTAAGCCTGAGCATCTGATTTCTGCCTGGGATTATGGATTTATGGGGTTATTATAACATGATAATTATAGATTTTTATTATTGTATTTCTACTGCTAGAGTGATGTCTGATCTATCTGCTACGTTTCTTTGAGAGAGCTCTCCTAACAGGGTAAAAGAAAACCCTGGCAATCTCATCAATATTATATCACAGTGCAGGTGTGCATGCTGAGGCTTCAGCGTCTCACACACCCACTCTGAGGGTTTAATGTCAACGTGCCCTAGCTCAACATAACCCACTCTGAGGGTTTAATGTCAACGTGCCCTAGCTCAACATAACCCACTCTGAGGGTTTAATGTCAACGTGCCCTGGCTCAACATAACCCATTCTGAGGGTTTAATGTCAACGTGCCCTGGCTCAACATAACCCATTCTGAGGGTTTAATGTCAACGTGCCCTGGCTCAACATAACCCACTGAGGGTTTAATGTCAACGTGCCCTGGCTCAACATAACCCATTCTGAGGGTTTAATGTCAACGTGCCCTGGCTCAACATAACCCATTCTGAGGGTTTAATGTCAACGTGCCCTGGCTCAACATAACCCACTCTGAGGGTTTAATGTCAACGTGCCCTGGCTCAACATAACCCACTCTGAGGGTTTAATGTCAACGTGCCCTGGCTCAACACATCCCACTCTGAGGGTTTAATGTCAACGCGCCCTGGCTCAACATAACCCACTAAGGGTTTAATGTCACCGTGCCCTGGCTAAACACATCCCACTGAGGGTTTAATGTCACCGTACCCTGGCTCTACACATCCCACTGAGGGTTTAATGTCACCGTGCCCTGGCTCAACACATCCCACCCAGGGTTTAATGTCACTGTGCCCTGGCTCAACACATCCCACTGAGGGTTTAATGTCAACGTGCCCTGGCTCAACACATCTCACTGAGGGTTTAATGTCAACGTGCCCTGGCTCATCACATCTCACTGAGGGTTTAATGTCAACGTGCCCTGGCTCATCACATCCCACTGAGGGTTTAATGTCAACGTCCCCTGGCTCAACACATCCCACTGAGGGTTTAATGTCAACGTGCCCTGGCTCATCACATCCCACTGAGCGTTTAATGTCAACGTGCCCTGGCTCATCACATCCCACTGAGGGTTTAATGTCAACGTGCCCTGGCTCATCACATCTCACTGAGGGTTTAATGTCAACGTGCCCTGGCTCAACACATCCCACTGAGGGTTTAATGTCAACGTGCCCTGGCTCAACACATCCCACTGAGGGTTTAATGTCAACGTGCCCTGGCTCATCACATCCCACTGAGGGTTTAATGTCAACGTGCCCTGGCTCATCACATCCCACTGAGGGTTTAATGTCAACGTGCCCTGGCTCAACACATCCCAGTGAGGGTTTAATGTCAACGTGCCCTGGCTCATCACATCCCACTGAGGGTTTAATGTCAACGTGCCCTGGCTCAACACATCCCACTGAGGGTTTAATGTCAACGTGCCCTGGCTCAACACATCTCACTGAGGGTTTAATGTCAACGTGCCCTGGCTCAACACATCTCACTGAGGGTTTAATGTCAACGTGCCCTGGCTCAACACATCCCAATCAGGGTTCATTTTGGCAGCTATTCCTTTTAGTCTTTAAATACCTTTTAGTCTTAGTCACATTTCAGTCATTTCATCCTTTATTAGTTTTAGTTATTATCAGTCGACTAAAACTCTGGACAATTTAGTCTAGTTTTAGTCAAAGACATTTTAGTCACAAAATCTGTGCATTTTTTTCTATTAAATAATGAATATAGGCCTCTAACCTCAACCTCTAACTTCCATCATGTTCACATTCAGAAGGTCTTGTCCACCGTGGCTTCGTATAAATTAGCTGGCAACATTGATATTGTGGCAGATTGTAACCAATTCCAGCTACAATTAACCACACAGGCTATAAAGCCTTGGCTACAGGTTAAACAATTAACAATTCAGATTTTCTTCCCATCATACCTGTTGAGGGGGGGGTAAGCATTTCAAAAAATCCCAGAAGTATTACTTTACTCCTAGTATAGCTATCATTTTCCCCATAGGAAAAAAAGAGAGGCAACACAGATGAATAACAGAACACATGGGA
Organism: Oncorhynchus masou masou; assembly: GCF_036934945.1. Taxonomy (NCBI): domain Eukaryota; kingdom Metazoa; phylum Chordata; class Actinopteri; order Salmoniformes; family Salmonidae; genus Oncorhynchus; species Oncorhynchus masou. The sequence goes on along the minus strand of NC_088239.1, from coordinate 72,351,411 downwards.
GAATAGAGCTGCTGGTGTGATGAAAGCAAACATATCCTCCACGACAGAAAGAGAGAGAGTAAACATTGTTTCTAGTTGAGGTTAGTTACAAGTGAAGGGTCCTGGCTTCGCATCAGTTCAAAGGATTGAGGAGTGACTGAAGTGACCTCCTGGGAGGTGTGCAGGAGAGCCAGGCAGAACAGTGACCTCCTGGGAGCTGTGCAGGAGAGCCAGGCAGAACAGCTCAATCAGACCGCGCAACTAAAACAAGTCAATTCTGCCAACGAGAGGATTGCATGAAATGAAAAGGGAGCTTCATGTCAAATTAACTGTCTATTAGTCTCATATGGTATTCTCCCCTCGTCACATTTTCATTGACGAAAATGAAAAGTCATTTGTAATGGGTATCATATTTTCCAAGGGCATCTCATCTTGTTTTTGTCTGGAAAAATAGGTTGTACAGTGATCCCAATGACCTCCTGGAGATGACCCCCCCACACACACCTTCCTGAATGGTGGTAGCAGAGCAGCTGTGCTCATGTTGCTGTCAGTGGAGCTGTAGTGTCACCTTGTGTGTCAACAACAGAGTATCACACACACAGGGGAATGGGTTCTGAGGGCAAAGCCTAGGTAAGTCTGTGTTGATGTATTGTCTGAGTGGATTGTGGTGGCTATGGTATGTACACTTGTAGCGCTTTGACCTTGCTCAGAAAAGAGATCCAAGCGTCATGAAGTGACTGATGGGAAAACCAAGAGTCGTTTAAGACTCATCGCCCTGATCTCTGCCCCAGGGTGATCTGGGTAATCGTCCCAGCGAAACAGCAGGCAGTAGGGGGGAGGGTGTGAGGGGGATTTGTAACCTTTGCCTGACTGCCACTAAGGGAGAAGTAATCCTGCCTGTGATTTAGTGATGTGCTCTGTGGGGCAGTGTGTATGTGTCTGTGGGCTTGGCGTACACGGAAGGCTTTATGGGTCTGCACTCAGAGTGGACTAATGTGTCTGTCTGCCTGATGTAGCACAGTGCCAACTTAATGAGAATGACACTAAAGTGACTGTGTGTAGCTGTGAGCCTCTCCCTCTTTCTCTGCGTGTAGCTGTGAGCCTCTCCCTCTTTCTCTGCGTGTAGCGGTGAGCCTCTCCCTCTTTCTCTACGTGTAGCGGTGAGCCTCTCCCTCTTTCTCTGTGTGTAGCGGTGAGCCTCTCCCTCTTTCTCTGTGTGTAGCAGTGAGCCTCTCCCTCTTTCTGTGTGTAAAGATGAGCCTCTCCCTCTTTCTCTGTGTAGCTGTGATCCTCCCCCTCTTTCTCTGTGTGTATCTGTGAGCCTCTCCCTCTTTCTCTGTGTGTATCTGTGAGCCTCTCCCTCTTTCTCTGTGTGTAGCAGTGAGCCTCTCCCTCTTTCTGTGTGTAAAGATGAGCCTCTCCCTCTTTCTCTGTGTAGCTGTGATCCTCTCCCTCTTTCTCTGTGTGTATCTGTGATCCTCTCCCTCTTTCTCTGTGTGTATCTGTGAGCCTCTCCCTCTTTCTCTGCGTGTAGCTGTGAGCCTCTCCCTCTTTCTCTGTGTGTAGCAGTGAGCCTCTCCCTCTTTCTGTGTGTAAAGATGAGCCTCTCCCTCTTTCTCTGTGTAGCTGTGATCCTCTCCCTCTTTCTCTGTGTGTATCTGTGATCCTCTCCCTCTTTCTCTGTGTGTATCTGTGAGCCTCTCCCTCTTTCTCTGCGTGTAGCTGTGAGCCTCTCCCTCTTTCTCTGTGTGTAGCAGTGAGCCTCTCCCTCTTTCTGTGTGTAAAGATGAGCCTCTCCCTCTTTCTCTGTGTAGCTGTGATCCTCTCCCTCTTTCTCTGTGTGTATCTGTGAGCCTCTCCCTCTCTCGCTCTGTGTGTGTCAGTGTCTCTCTCTCTGTGTGTGTGTCAGTGTGAGCGTCTCTCTCTCGCTCTCTCTGTGTGTCAGTGTGAGAGTCTCTCTCTCTCTCTGTGTGTCAATGTGAGCGTCTCCCCCTCTGTGTGTCAGTGTAAGCATCTCCCCCTCTCTCTCTGTGTGTCAGTGTGAGCGTCTCCCCCTCTCTCTCTGTGTGTCAGTGTAAGCATCTCCCCCTCTCTCTCTGTGTGTCAGTGTGAGCGTCTCCCCCTCTCTCTCTGTGTGTCAGTGTGAGCGTCTCTCTCTCTCTCTTTGTGTCAGTGTGAGCGTCTACCCCTCTCTCTCTGTGTGTCAGTGTAAGCATCTCCCCCTCTCTCTCTGTGTGTCAGTGTAAGCATCTCCCCCTCTCTCTCTGTGTGTCAGTGTAAGCATCTCCCCCTCTCTCTCTTTGTGTCAGTGTGAGCGTCTCTCTCTCTCTGTGTGTCAGTGTGAGCGTCTCTCTCTCTCTCTGTGTGTCAGTGTGAGCTTTTCCCCCTCAGATTTACATAAGTATTCAGACCCTTTACTCAGTACTTTGTTGAAGCACCTTTGGCTGCGATGACAGCCTTGCGTCTTCTTGGGTACAGCTCACATGCTAAAAACTTGGTACACCTGTACTTGGGGAGTTTCTCCCATTCTTCTCTGCAGATCCTCTCAAGCTCTGTGAAGTTGGTTGGGGAGCGTTGCTGCACAGCTATTTGCAGGTCTCTCCAGAGATGTTAGATCGGGTTGAAGTCTGGGCTCTGGCTGGGCCAATCAAGGACATTCAGACTTGTCCTGAAGTCACTCCTGCGTTGTCTTGGCTGTGTGCTTAGGGTCATTGTCCTGTTGGAAGATGTACATTCACCCCAGTCTGAGGTCCTGAGAGCTCTGGAGCAGGTTTTCATCAAGGATCTCGCTGTACTTCACTCTGTTCATCTTTCCCTCGATCCTGACTAGTCTCCCAGTCCCAGCCACTGAAAAACATCCCCACAGCATGATGCTGCCACCACCATGCTACACTGTATGGTTGTTGCCAGGTTACCTCCAGATGTGACGCTTGTCACACCAGCCAAAGAGTTCAATCTTGGTTTCATCAGACCAGATAATCTTGTTTCTCATGGTCTAAGAGCCCTTTACGTGCCTTTTGGCAAACTCCAAACAGGCTGTCATGTGCCTTTTAGTGAAGAGTGGCTTCCATCTGGCCACTCTACCATAAAGGCCTGTTTGGTGGAGTGCTGCGCAGATCAAATCAAAGTTTATTTGTCACGTGCCCCGAATATAACAGGTGTAGTAGACCTTACAGTGAAATGCTTACTTACAGGCTCTAAACGAAAAAAAGGTATTAGGTGAACAATAGGTAAGTAAAGAAATAAAACAACAGTAAAAAGACAGGCTATATACAGTAGCGAGGCTATAAAAGTATAGAGGCTACATACAGACACCGGTTAGTCGGGCTGATTGAGGTAGTATGTACATGTAGATATGGTAAAGTGACTATGCATATATGATGAACAGAGAGTAGCTGTAGAGTAAAAGAGGGGTTGGTGGGTGGCGGGACACAATGCAGATAGCGGGGTTGGTCGGCCCAATTGACGTAGTATGTACACGAATGTATAGTTAAAGTGACGATGCATATATGATAAACAGAGAGTAGCAGCAGCATAAAAAGAAGGGTTGTGCAAATAGTCCGGGTAGCCATTTGATTACCTGTTCAGGAGTCTTATGGCTTGGGGGTAAAAACTGTTGAGAAGCCTTTTTGTCCTAGACTTGGTGCTCCGGTACCACTTGCCATGCAGTAGTAGAGAGAACAGTTTATGACTTGGGTGGCTGGGGTCTTTGACATTTTTTAGGGTCTTCCTCTGACACCGCCTGGTGTAGAGGTCCTGGATGGCAGGCAGGTTATCCCCAGTGATGTACTGGGCCGTACGCGCTACCCGCTGAAGTGCCTTGTGGTCAGAGGTCGAGCAATTGCCGTACCAGGCAGTGACGCTCTCGATGTTGCAGCTGTAGAACCTTTTGAGGATTTCAGGACCCATGCAAAATCTTTTTAGTTTCCTGAGGGGGAATAGGCTTTGTCGTGCCCTCTTCACGACTGTCTTGGTGTGTTTGGACCATTCTAGTTGGTTGTTGATGTGGACACCAAGGAACTTGAAGCACTCAACCTGCTCCACTACAGCCCCATCGATGAGAATGGGGGCGTGCTCGTCACCCTTTTCTTATAGTCCACAATCATCTCCTTAATCTTGGTTACGTTGAGGGACAGGTTGTTATTCTGGCACCACCTGGCCAGGTCTCTGACCTCCTCCCTATAGGCTGTCTCGTCGTTGTCGGTGATCAGGCCTACCACTGTTGTGTCGTCTGCAAACTTAATGATGGTGTTGGAGTCGTGCCTGGCCATGGAATCGTGGGTGAACAGGGAGTAAAGGAGGGGGCTAGGCACGCACCACCGGGGAGCTCCAGTGTTGAGGATCAGCGTGGCAGATGTGTTGCTACCTACCCTCACTACCTGGGGGAGGCCCATCAGGAAGTCCAGGATCCAGTTGCAGAGGGAGATGTTTAGTCCCAGGATCCTTAGCTTAGTGATGAGCTTTGAGGGCACTATGGTGTTGAACGCTAAGCTGTAGTCAATGAATAGCACTCTCACACTAGTTCCTTTTGTTCAGGTGGGAAGGGGCAGTGCGGAGTGCAATAGAGATGGCATCATCTGTGGGTCTGTTGGGGTGGTATGCAAATTGGAGTGGATCTAGGGTTGCTGGGATAATGGTGTTGTGAGCCATTACCAACCTTTCAAAGCACTTCATGGCTACGGATGCTACGGGTCTGTAGTCATTTAGGCAGGTTTCCTTTGTGTTCTTGGGCACAGGGACTATGGTGGTCAGCTTGAAACATGTTGGTATTACAGACTCAATCAGGGAAATGTTAAAAATGTCAGTGAAGACACCTGCCAGTTGGTCAGCACATGCCGAGAGCACACGTCCTGGTAATCCGTCTGGCCTCGCAGCCTTGTGAATGTTGCCCTGTTTAAAGAACTTACTCACGTCTGCTACGGAGAGGGTGATCACACAGTCATCCAGAACAGCTGATGCTCTCATGCATGCCTCAGTGTTGCTTGCCTCGAAGTGGGCATAGAAGTGATTTAGCTCATCTGGTAGGCTCGTGTCACTGGGCAGCTCGCGGCTGTGCTTCCCTTTGTAGTCAGTAATAGTTTGCAAGCCCTGCCACATAAGACGAGCGCCCTGTATTGACGCTTTGCCTGTTTGATGGTCATCGCAGGGCATAGCAGGATTTCTTGTAAACTTCCGGGTTTGAGTCCCGCATCTTGAAAGCGGCAGCTCTACCCTTTAGCTCAGTGCGGATGTTGCCTGTAATCCATGGCTTCTGGTTGGGGTATGTACGTATAGTCACTGTGGGGACGACGTCCTCGATGCACTTACTGATAAAGCCAGTGACTGATGTGGTGTATTCCTCAATGTCATCGGAAGAATCCTGGAACATGTTACAGTCTGTGATAGCAAAACAGTCCTGAAGTTTAGCATCTGCTTCATCTGACCACTTTTTTATAGACTGAGTAAATTATACTTCCTGCTTTAATTTTTGCTTGTTAGCAGGAATCGGGAGGATAGAGTTGTGGTCGGATTTACCAAATGGAGGGCTCTACAGACAATTCCTTTCGACCTCATGGCTTGGTTTTTGCTCTGACATACACTGTCAACTGTGGGACCTTATGTAGACAGGTGTGTGCCTTTCAAAATCATGTCCAGTCAATTGAATTTACCACAGGTGGACTCCAATGAAGTTGTAGAAACATCTCAAGGATGATCAATGGAAACAGGATGTACTTGAGCTCAATTTCGAGTCTCATAGTAAAGGGTCTGAATACTTAGGTAAATAAAATACTTATTTTTCTTATTTTTAATAAATTTGCAAACATTTATAAAAAACCTGTTTTCGCTTTGTCATTACAGTGAATGTGAAATGGTCAAGGGGTCTGAATACTTTCCAAATGCACTTTTTATGCAGGGTCAGATCCAGGGTCAGTAGCTACATACTGGGTCAGGTCCAGGGTCAGTAGCTATAATAGAGGGTCAGGTCCAGGGTAAGGAGCTACACACTGGGTCAGGTCCAGGGTCAGTAGCTATAATAGAGGGTCAGGTCCAGGGTCAGTAGCTACATACTGGGTCAGAAGCTATAATAGAGGGTCAGGTCCAGGGTCAGTAGCTACATACTGGGTCAGATCCAGGGTCAGTAGCTATAATAGAGGGTCAGGTCCAGGGTCAGTAGCTACATACTGGGTCAGGTCCAGGGTCAGTAGCTATAATAGAGGGTCAGGTCCAGGGTCAGTAGCTACATACTGGGTCAGAAGCTATAATAGAGGGTCAGGTCCAGGGTCAGTAGCTACATACTGGGTCAGATCCAGGGTCAGTAGCGACATACGGGGTCAGATCCAGGGTCAGTAGCGACATACGGGGTCAGATCCAGGGTCAGTAGCTATAATAGAGGGTCAGATCCAGGGTCATGAGCTACATACTGGGTCAGATCCAGGGTCAATAGATGAATGCAGGGTCAGATCCAGGGTCAATAGCTACATACTGGGTCAGATGCAGGGTCAGTAGCTAAATACTGGGTCAGATCCAGCGTCAGCAGCTACATAAGGGGTCAGATCCAGGGTCAGTAGCTACATAGGGGGTCATATCCAGGGTCAGTTGCAACATACTGGGTCAGATCCAGGGTCAGTAGCTACATACTGGGTCAGATCCAGGGTCAGTAGCTACATACTGGGTCAGGTCCAGGGTCAGTAGCTATAATAGAGGGTCAGAGGTCCAAGGTCAGTAGCTACATACTGGGTCAGGTCCAGGGTCAGTAGCTATAATAGAGGGTCAGGTCCAGGGTCAGTAGCTACATACTGGGTCAGATCCAGGGTCAGAAGCTATAATAGAGGGTCAGGTCCAGGGTCAGTAGCTACATACTGGGTCAGATCCAGGGTCAGTAGCGACATACGGGGTCAGATCCAGGGTTAGTAGCGACATACGGGGTCAGATCCAGGGTCAGATCCAGGGTCAGTAGATATAATAGATGGTCAGATCCAGGGTCATGAGCTACATACTGGGTCAGATCCAGGGTCAGTAGATGAATGCAGGGTCAGATCCAGGGTCAATAGCTACATACTGGGTCAGATGCAGGGTCAGTAGCTAAATACTGGGTCAGATCCAGCGTCAGCAGCTACATAAGGGGTCAGATCCAGGGTCAGTAGCTACATAGGGGGTCATATCCAGGGTCAGTTGCAACATACTGGGTCAGATCCAGGGTCAGTAGCTACACACTGGGTCAGATCCAGGGTCAGTAGCTATAATAGAGGGTCAGATCCAGGGTCAATAGCTACATACTGGGTCAGATGCAGGGTCAGTAGCTAAATACTGGGTCAGATCCAGCGTCAGCAGCTACATAAGGGGTCAGATCCAGGGTCAGTAGCTACATAGGGGGTCATATCCAGGGTCAGTTGCAACATACTGGGTCAGTTCCAGGGTCAGTAGCTACACACTGGGTCAGATCCAGGGTCAGTAGCTATAATAGAGGGTCAGATCCAGGGTCAGTAGCTACACACTGGGTCAGATCCAGGGTCAGTAGCTATAATAGAGGGTCAGATCCAGGGTCAGTAGCTACACACTGGGTCAGATCCAGGGTCAAGAGCTCCATACTGGGTCAGATCCAGGTTCAGTAGCTACATTCTGGGTCAGATCCAGGGTCAGTAGCTAAATACTGGGTCAGATCCAGGGTCAGTAGCTAAAATAGAGGGTCAGGTCCAGGGTCAATAGCTACATACTGGGTCAGATCCAGGGTCAGTAGCTATAATAGAGGGTCAGGTCCAGGGTCAGTAGCTACATACTGGGTCAGATCCAGGGTCAAGAGCTACATACTGGGTCAGATCCAGGGTAATAGCTACATACTGGGTCAGATCCAGGGTAAGAGCTACATACTGGGTCAGATCCAGGGTAAGAGCTACATACTGGGTCAGATGCAGGGTCAGTAGCTCCATACGGGGTCAGATGCAGGGTCAGTAGCTATAATAGAGTGCCAGGTCCAGGGTAATTAGCTACATACTGGGTCAGATCCAGGGTCAGAAGCTATATTACAGGGTCAGATCCAGGTTCAGTAGCTACATTCTGGGTCAGATCCAGGGTCAGTAGCTAAATACTGGGTCAGATCCAGGGTCAGTAGCTACATACTGGGTCAGATCCAGGGTCAGTAGCTACATACTGGGTCAGATCCAGGGTCAGAAGCTATATTACAGGGTCAGATCCAGGGTCAGTAGGTACATACTGGGTCAGATCCAGGGTCAGAAGCTATAATATAGGGTCAGGTCCAGGGTCAGTAGCTACATACTGGGTCAGATCCAGGGTCAGTAGCTACATACAGGGTCAGATCCAGGGTCAGTAGCGACATACGGTGTCAGATCCAGGGTCAGATCCAGGGTCAGTAGCTATAATAGAGGGTCAGATCCAGGGTCATGAGCTACATACTGGGTCAGATGCAGGGTCATTAGCTCCATAAGGGGTCAGATCCAGGGTCAGCAGCTACATAGGGGGGCAGATCCAGGGTAAGAGCTACATAGGGGGGCAGATCCAGGGTCAGTAGCTACATACTGCGTCAGATCCAGGGTCAGTAGCTACATATTGGGTCAGATCCAGGGTAATAGCTACATACTGGGTCAGATCCAGGGTAAGGAGCTACACACTGGGTCAGATCCAGGGTCAGTAGCTCCATACGTGGTCAGATCCAGGGTCAGTAGCTACACACTGGGTCAGATCCAGGGTCAGTAGCTATAATAGAGGGTCAAATCCAGGGTCAGTAGCTACATACGGGGTCAGATCCAGGGTCAAGAGCTCCATACTGGGTCAGATCCAGGGTCAAGAGCTACATACTGGGTCAGATCCAGGGTAATAGCTACATACTGGGTCAGATCCAGGGTCAGTAGCTACATATTGGGTCAGATCCAGGGTCAAGAGCTCCATACTGGGTCAGATGCAGGGTCAAGAGCTACATACTGGGTCAGATCCAGGGTAATAGCTACATACTGGGTCAGATCCAGGGTAAGAGCTACATACTGGGTCAGATCCAGGGTAAGAGCTACATACTGGGTCAGATGCAGGGTCAGTAGCTCCATACGGGGTCAGATGCAGGGTCAGTAGCTACATACTGGGTCAGATCCAGGGTCAGAAGCTATATTACAGGGTCAGATCCAGGTTCAGTAGCTACATTCTGGGTCAGATCCAGGGTCAGTAGCTAAATACTGGGTCAGATCCAGGGTCAGTAGCTAAATACTGGGTCAGATCCAGGGTCAGAAGCTATATTACAGGGTCAGATCCAGGGTCAGAAGCTATATTACAGGGTCAGATCCAGGGTCAGTAGCTACATACTGGGTCAGATCCAGGGTCAGAAGCTATAATATAGGGTCAGGTCCAGGGTCAGTAGCTACATACTGGGTCAGATCCAGGGTCAGTAGCTACATACGGGGTCAGATCCAGGGTCAGTAGCGACATACGGTGTCAGATCCAGGGTCAGTAGCTATAATAGAGGGTCAGATCCAGGGTCATGAGCTACATACTGGGTCAGATGCAGGGTCATTAGCTCCATAAGGGGTCAGATCCAGGGTCAGCAGCTACATAGGGGGGCAGATCCAGGGTAAGAGCTACATAGGGGGGCAGATCCAGGGTCAGTAGCTACATACTGCGTCAGATCCAGGGTCAGTAGCTACATATTGGGTCAGATCCAGGGTAATAGCTACATACTGGGTCAGATCCAGGGTAAGGAGCTACACACTGGGTCAGATCCAGGGTCAGTAGCTCCATACGTGGTCAGATCCAGGGTCAGTAGCTACATACTGGGTCAGATGCAGGGTCAGTAGCTAAAATAGAGGGTCAGATCCAGGGTCAGTAGCTCCATACGGGGTCAGATCCAGGGTCATGAGCTACATACTGGGTCAGATCCAGGGTCAGCAGCTACATACTGGGTCGGATCCAATCCTCGCTCTCTTCGACCCATTCTGTCTCCTCTCCTTCCTTTACCTTTCCACCTGACTCTCGTCACGTCTTCTCTACTCTCCTTCTCCCCCTTCCTTGTTTCCCTCTTCTCCCTTTCTCCCCCCCCCCTGTCTCTCCTTACCTAGTAGGGATCAATTAGTGAAGGGCAGGCCTGCCCCCCAGCAAGCTTCACATGAAGTCATCTGACACACCCACCCATATACATTGTGCTCAAGTGCTGTACACTTAAAGAGCTAAAGCCAATAGCCTGAGTCATACCACAGGAATCAAACTGTTGACCTTAATCCAGTCTGTGTGTGTTTAAAGCTGTGAGTGAGCCGTCAAGCTGGAAGATGAGGATAGATATTGCATTGGTGTTGAAGTTTTTACATGTTAGATTCGGTGTGTGCATGTACTGTGTACCTGCAGAATGAGTATGAAGAAGTCGACAGGTTTGCCTCTCTGGTAGATGTAGTGCAGAGCAGAGCGCTTGTCGCTGTCGTTGAACTTGATCTCCTGGATGACGTCAGGGTGCCTCAGAATCCTCAGTAATACCTTCTCAGTGACCTGACTGGGACTGAACAGACTCACCTCTGTTGGGCGGAGACACAGACACAGAAATCACTTACAGATTGTACCATCAATTCAGACAAATCAGTCACACTAAGTAGAACTGTAGAACACATGAACAGGATGCAGTTACAGACTGTAAGACTTGTTACGAGGATGTACGACCCATTTAGGATGTCCAATCATCTCAACATCATCCTGACTAAACACCAACAATTCTGTTGACATATAGAGATTCATTTTTTTTAATGACATTATAAAGTCTCATGAATGCTTATAACAAGTTAACGCGTTATACCTTTAGGCTTTAAGTCAAGTGTAACCGACAAATCTCCACTGAAATGCCATGACATCTGGTTGACCTGTGTTAAGTTCTTAACTATAATACCATAGTATGGTAATATACTAAAAGTGTTTACTACTAGCTACTTCCTGTCAGGTGATAGTCAACTCACCTGTAGCCAGGAAGCGATGAGCAGCCAGCATCAGTTGAGGAGAGATCTTCACCCTGCACTCGTTCTCTGTGTGCTTAAAGGCAGAGAAGTCACGCATTCTCTTGTTAGGGTCCACCTTCTTTCTGTTCCTATTGTCAGCTGGAGAGTAGAGAGAGGAGAGAGAGTAGAGAGAGAGAAAGAGTAGAGAGAGAAAGAGTAGAGAGAGAGAGAAAGAGTAGAGAGAGAAAAAGAGTAGAGAGAGAAAAAGAGTAGAGAGAGAAAAAGAGTAGAGAGAGAAAAAGAGTAGAGAGAGAAAAAGAGTAGAGAGAGAAAAAGAGTAGAGAGAGAAAAAGAGTAGAGAGAGAAAAAGGAGAGAGGAGAGAAAGAAAGAGAGAGGAGAGAAAGAAAGAGAGAGGAGAGAAAGAGAGAACAAGTAGAGAGAGAAAGAGTAGAGAGAAAAAGAGTAGAGAGAGAGAAAGAGTAGAGAGAGAGTAGAGAAAGAAAGAGGACAGAAACAAAGAGTAGAGAGAGAGAAAAAGAGTAGAGAGAGAAAAAGAGTAGAGAGAGAAAAAGTGTAGAGAGAGAAAAAGAGTAGAGAGAGAAAGAGTAGAGAGAGAAAGAGTAGAGAGAGAATTTTTTTATTTATTTTACCTTTATTTAACCAGGCAAGTCAGTTAAGAACACATTCTTATTTTCAATGACGGTCTGGGAACAGTGGGTTATCTGCCTGTTCAGGGGCAGAACGACAGATTTGTACCTTGTCAGCTCGGGGGTTTGAACTCACAACCTTGCGGTTGCTAGTCCAACGCTCTAACCACTAGGCTACCCTGCCGCCCCAGAAAGTAGAGCGAGAGAAAGAGTAGAGAGAGAGAGAAAAGAGAGAAAGAGTAGAGAGTAGAGAAAGAGTAGAGAGAGAGTAGAGAGAAAGAGAAGAGAAAGAAGAGAAGAAAGAGGAGAGAGAGTAGAGAGAGAAGGTAGAGAGAGTAGAGAAAGAGTAGAGGGAAAGTAGAGAGAGAGTAGAGAGAGAGAAAGAGTAGAGAGAGAGAAAGAGTAGAGCGAGAAAGAGTAGAGCGAGAAAGAGTCGAGCGAGCAAGTGTCGAGAGAGCAAGAGTCGAGAGAGCAAGAGTCGAGAGAGCAAGAGTCGAGAGAGCAAGAGTCGAGAGAGCAAGAGTCGAGAGAGCAAGAGTCGAGAGAGCAAGAGTCGAGAAAGCAAGAGTCGAGAGAGCGAAAGAGGTAGAGAGAGAGAAAGAGTAGAGAGATGGAAAGAGTAGAGAGATGGAAAGAGTAGAGAGAGGGAAAGAGTAGAGAGAGGGAAAGAGTAGAGAGAGGGAAAGAGTAGAGAGAGAGAAAGAGTAGAGAGATAGAGAGTAGAGAGAGAGTAGAGAAAGAAAGTAGAGAGAGAAAGGACAGAAAGAGAGAGAGAAAGTAGAGAGAAAGAAAGAAAGAGTAGAGCGAGAGAAAGAGTAGAGCGAGAGAAAGAGTAGAGCAAGAGAAAGAGGTAGAGAGAGAGAAAGAGGTAGAGAGAGAAAGAGGTAGAGAGAGAGAAAGAGGTAGAGAGAGAGAAAGAGGTAGAGAGAGAGAAAGAGGTAGAGAGAGGGAAAGAGTAGAGAGAGGAAAGAGAGGGAAAGAGTAGAGAGAGGGAAAGAGTAGAGAGAAAGAGTAGAGAGAAAGAGTAGAGAGAAAGAGTAGAGAGAGAGTAGAGAAAGAAAGTAGAGAGAGAAAGGACAGAAAGAGGAGAGAGAGAAAGTAGAGAGAAAGTAGAGAGAGAAAGAAAGAAAGAGTAGAGAGTAGAGAAAAGAAAGTAGAGAGAGAAAGAAAAAGTAGAGAGAGAAAATAGAGAGAGCGAAAGAGTAGAGAAACAGTAGAGCGAGAGAGAAAGAGTAGAGCGAGAGAGAGAAAGAGTAGAGAGAGAAAGAGTAGAGAGAGAGTAGAGAAAGAAAGTAGAGAGAGAAAGAAAGAAAGAGTAGAGAGAGAGAAAGAGTAGAGAGAGGGAAAGAGTAGAGAGAGGGAAAGAGTAGAGAGGGAAAGAGTAGAGAGAGGGAAAGAGTAGAGCGAGAGAGAGAAAGAGTAGAGAGAGAAAGAGTAGAGAGAGAGTAGAGAAAGAAAGTAGAGAGAGAAAGAAAGAAAGAAAGAGTAGAGAGAGGGAAAGAGTAGAGAGAGGGAAAGAGTAGAGAGAGGGAAAGAGTAGAGAGAGGGAAAGAGTAGAGAGAGGGAAAGAGTAGAGAGAGGGAAAGAGTAGAGAGAGAGAGAAAGAGTAGAGAGAGAGTAGAGAAAGAAAGTAGAGAGAGAAAGAAAGAAAGAGTAGAGAGAGAGAAAGAGTAGAGAGAGGGAAAGAGTAGAGAGAGGGAAAGAGTAGAGAGAGGGAAAGAGTAGAGAGAGAGAAAGAGTAGAGAGAGAGAAAGAGTAGAGAGAGAGAAAGAGTAGAGAGAGAGTAGAGAAAGAAAGTAGAGAGAGAAAGAAAGAGTAGAGAGAGGGAAAGAGTAGAGAGAGGGAAAGAGTAGAGAGAGGGAAAGAGTAGAGAGAGAGAGAAAGAGTAGAGAGAGAGTAGAGAAAGAAAGTAGAGAGAGAAAGAAAGAGTAGAGAGAGGGAAAGAGTAGAGAGAGGGAAAGAGTAGAGAGAGGGAAAGAGTAGAGAGAGAGAGAAAGAGTAGAGAGAGAAAGAGTAGAGAGAGAGTAGAGAAAGAAAGTAGAGAGAGAAAGAAAGAGTAGAGAGAGGGAAAGAGTAGAGAGAGGGAAAGAGTAGAGAGAGGGAAAGAGTAGAGAGAGAGAGAAAGAGTAGAGAGAGAAAGAGTAGAGAGAGAGTAGAGAAAGAAAGTAGAGAGAGAAAGAAAGAAAGAGTAGAGAGAGAGAAAGAGTAGAGAGAGAGAAAGAGTAGAGAGAGAGTAGAGAAAGAAAGTAGAGAGAGAAAGAAAGAAAGAAAGAGTAGAGAGAGAAAGAGTAGAGAGAGGGAAAGAGTAGAGAGAGGGAAAGAGTAGAGAGAGAGAAAGAGTAGAGAGAGAGAAAGAGTAGAGAGAGAGTAGAGAAAGAAAGTAGAGAGAGAAAGAAAGAAAGAGTAGAGAGAGGGAAAGAGTAGAGAGAGGGAAAGAGTAGAGAGAGGGAAAGAGTAGAGAGAGAGAGAGAAAGAGTAGAGAAAGAAAGTAGAGAGAGAAAGAAAGAAAGAGTAGAGAGAGAGAAAGAGTAGAGAGAGAGAAAGAGTAGAGAGAGGGAAAGAGTAGAGAGAGGGAAAGAGTAGAGAGAGGGAAAGAGTAGAGAGAGGGAAAGAGTAGAGAGAGGGAAAGAGTAGAGAGAGGGAAAGAGTAGAGTGAGAGAGAGAGTAGAGAGAAAGAGTAGAGAAAGAAAGAGTGGAGAGAGAAGAGAAAGAAAGGAGACAAAGAGTAGAGAGAGAGAAAGAGTAGAGAGAGAGAAAGAGTAGAGAGAGAGAAAGAGTAGAGAAAGAAAGAGTAGAGAGAAGAGAAAGAAAGGAGAGAAAGAAAGAAAGAAAGAGTAGAGAGTAGAGAGAGAGAAAGAGTAGAGAGAGAGAAAGAGTAGATAAAGAAAGAGTAGATAAAGAAAGAGTAGAGAAAGAAAGAGTAGAGAAAGAATGAGTAGAGAGAGAAAGGAGAGAAAGAGGAGAAAGAAAGAAAGAGTAGAGTAGAGAGAACGAGTAGAGAGAGAGAAGAGAACGAGTAGAGAGAGAGAAGAGAACGAGTAGAGAGAGAGAAGAGAACGAGTAGAGAGAGAGAAGAGAACGAGTAGAGAGAGAGAAGAGAACGAGTAGAGAGAGAGAAGAGAACGAGTAGAGAGAGAAGAGAACGAGTAGAGAGAGAGAGAAGAGAACGAGTAGAGAGAGAGAAGAGAACGAGTAGAGAGAGAGAAGAGAACGAGTAGAGAGAGAGAAGAGAACGAGTAGAGAGAGAAGAGAACGAGTAGAGAGAGAGAAGAGAACGAGTAGAGAGAGAACGAGTAGAGAGAGAACGAGTAGAGAGAGAACGAGTAGAGAGAGAGAACGAGTAGAGAGAGAACGAGTAGAGAGAGAGAAAGAGTAGAGAGAGAGAAAGAGTAGAGAGAGTAGAGAGAGAAAGAGTAGAGAGAGTAGAGAGAGAAAGAGTAGAGAGAGGAGAGAAAGAAAGAGAAAGAGTAGAGAGTAGAGAGAATGTAGAGAGAGAAAGAGTAGAGAGAAAGTAGAGAGAAAGTAGAGAGAAAAAGAGTAGAGCAAGAGAAAGAGTAGAGCGAGAGAAAGAGTACAGAGTAGAGAGAAAGAGTAGAGAAAGAGTAGAGAACAAGTAGAGAGAGAACAAGTAGAGTAGAGAGAAAGAAAGAGTAGCGAGAGAGAGAGTAGCGAGAGAGAGAGTAGCGAGAGAGAAAGAGTAGAGCGAGAGAAAGAGTAGCGAGAGAGAGTAGAGAGAAAAAGAGTAGAGAGAAAAAGAGTAGAGAAAGAAAGAGAGAAAGTAGAGAGTATAGAGTATAGAGAAAGTAGTGTAGAGAGAGTAGACAGAAAGGGTAGAGAGAAAGAGTAGAGAGAGAGTAGCGTAGAGAGAGTAGAGAGAGAGAGAGTAGAGAGAGAAGGTAGAGAGAGTAGAGAGAGAGTAGAGAGAAAGAGAGTGGAGAGAGAAAATAAGAAGAGAGGATAGAGGGAAAATGACAACAGCCATGTTTACCACGAGTGAATTCACTATCTACAAAAAAACATTTTTTAGGAGGATGGGAGCTTCGTTCTCTTTATGTATTTTTCTGTTGACAATTCTGAAATGAGATGGGACACAGTGATAGAGGAGAGATGACAGTATGAAATTGGTGGAGGGGTTGGCATTCTGAAGGCCATGTGTGTTGGGAAACTGCAACGCTGCCTCTGTTTCAATACAACACAACTTCTCCTGAAGAGCTGATAGGTAGGGTTTTGCTCCAGCCCTACACTTGAACACACGATTCAGTTAGACAAGGTCCTGTGGAGAAGCTGCTTCCTGAAATCAGATGTGTTAGAACAGGGTTGGAAACAAATCCTACAGGAGGGTTGTTCTCCAGGAGTAGTGTTAACCAATTGCCATTCATAATTTAACTCATTACACTCCAGTTCACTACAGAAGAAGTAAATTGACTCTGGACTGATCCATTGTCAATCTGTAGTTTAAATCAGGGTTAGTTGATGTCGACTCACTATAAAGGTCGGACTCGTCCAGTATCTCTGATTTGATGATCTCCTCGATGACATCCTCCAAGGTGACCAATCCCAGCACCTCGTAGAAGGGATCCCCCTCACCCTCGCTGTTCACTTTCTGAACAATGGCCAGGTGAGATTTACCTGGAAGGGTGAACACCAGAGAGAGTCAAGGCCAGAACCAACAACACAAAGAAGCAGAAAATAACCAGACCCAGTGTTTCCCAGTGAGACTGTGACGAGACCAAGATCAGTCAGTCAGTACTAGGGTCAGTCAGTACTGGGGTTAATCAGTCAGTCAGTACTAGGGTCAGTCAGTACTGGGGTTAATCAGTCAGTCAGTACTAGGGTCAGTCAGTACTGGGGTTAATCAGTCAGTCAGTCAGTCAGAAGCTGTTTCGTAAAATCAGATGTGTTAGAACAGGGTTGGAAACAAATCCTACAGGAGGGTTGTTCTCCAGGAGTAGTGTTAACCAATTGACAATTGTCAATCAGTCAGTCAGTACTGGGGTCAGTTAATCAGTCAGTCAGTACTGGGGTCAGTCAGTCAGTACTGGGGTCAGTCAGTCAGTACTGGGGTCAGTCAGTCAGTCAGTACTGGGGTCAATCAGTCAGTACTGGGGTCAGTCAGTCAGTACTGGGGTCAGTCAGTCAGTACTGGGGTCAGTCAGTCAGTACTGGGGTCAATCAGTCAGTCAGTACTGGGGTCAGTCAGTCAGTACTGGGGTCAGTCAGTCATTACTGGGGTCAGTCAGTCAGTACTGGGGTCAGTTCATCAGTCAGTCAGTACTGGGGTCAGTCAGTCAGTAAGTCAGTCAGTACTGGGGTCAGTTCATCAGTCAGTCAGTACAGGGGTCAATCAGTCAGTCAGTACTGGGGTCAGTTCATCAGTCAGTCAGTACAGGGGTCAGTCAGTCAGTCATTACTGGGGTCAGTTCATCAGTCAGTCCATCAGTACGGGGGTCAGTTAACCAGTCAGTCCGTCAGTACGGGGGTCAGTTAACCAGTCAGTCAGTACGGGGGTCAGCCAGTCAGTCAGTACGGGGGTCAGCCAGTCAGTCAGTACGGGGGTCAGCCAGTCAGTCAGTACGGGGGTCAGCCAGTCAGTCAGTACTGGAGTCAGCCAGTCAGTCAGTACTGGAGTCAGCCAGTCAGTCAGTACTGGAGTCAGCCAGTCAGTCAGTACTGGAGTCAGCCAGTCAGTCAGTACTGGAGTCAGCCAGTCAGTCAGTACTGGAGTCAGCCAGTCAGTCAGTACTGGGGTAAATCAGTCAGTCAGTCAGTACTGGAGTCAGCCAGTCAGTCAGTACTGGAGTCAGCCAGTCAGTCAGTACTGGAGTCAGCCAGTCAGTCAGTACTGGAGTCAGCCAGTCAGTCAGTCCTGGAGTCAGCCAGTCAGTCAGTACTGGAGTCAGCCAGTCAGTCAGTACTGGAGTCAGCCAGTCAGTCAGTACGGGGGTCAGCCAGTCAGTCAGTACTGGAGTCAGTCAGTCAGTACTGGGGTCAGTCAGTCAGTCAGTACTGGGGTCAGTTAGTCAGTTAGTACTGGGGTCAGTTAGTCAGTACTGGGGTCAGTCAGTCAGTACTGGGGTCAGTCAGTCAGTCAGTACTGGGGTCAGTTAGTCAGTTAGTACTGGGGTCAGTTAGTCAGTACTGGGGTCAGTCAGTCAGTACTGGGATCAATCAGTCAGTACTGGGGTCAGTCAGTCAGTCAGTCAGTACTGGGGTCAGTTAGTCAGTTAGTACTGGGGTCAGTTAGTCAGTACTGGGGTCAGTTAGTCAGTACTGGGGTCAGTCAGTCAGTACTGGGGTCAGTCAGTCAGTACTGGGGTCAGTTATTCAGTCAGTACTGGGGTCAGTTATTCAGTCAGTACTGGGGTCAGTTAGTCAGTTAGTACTGGGGTCAGTTAGTCAGTACTGGGGTCAGTCAGTCAGTACTGGGATCAATCAGTCAGTACTGGGGTCAGTCAGTCAGTCAGTACTGGGGTCAGTTAGTCAGTCAGTACTGGGGTCAGTCAGTCAGTACTGGGGTCAGTCAGTCATTACTGGAGTCAGTCAGTCATTACTGGAGTCAGTCAGTCATTACTGGAGTCAGTCAGTCAGTCACTACTGGGGTCAGTCAGTCAGTCAGTCAGTACTTGGGTCAGTCAGTCAGTCAGTCAGTACTGGGGTCATTCAGTCAGTCAGTCAGTCAGTACTGGGGTCAGTCAGTCAGAAGCTGCTTCGTAAAATCAGATGTGTTAGAACAGGGTTGGAAACAAACCCAACATGAGGGTTGTTCTCCAGGAGTAGTGTTAACCAATTGCCAATTGTCAGTCAGTCAGTCAGTACTGGGGTCAGTTCAGTCAGTCAGTCAGTACTGGGGTCAGTCAGTCAGTATTGGGGTCAGTCAGTCAGTCAGTACTGGGGTCAGTCAGTCAGTACTGGGGTCAGTCAGTCAGTCAGAACTGGGGTCAGTCAGTCAGTCAGAACTGGGGTCAGTCAGTCAGTCAGTACTGGGGTCAGTCAGTACTGGGGTCAGTCAGTCAGTCAGTACTGGGGTCAGACAGTCAGTCAGTACTGGGGTCAGTTAGTCAGTCAGTACTGGGGTCAGTTATTCAGTCAGTACTGGGGTCAGTTATTCAGCCAGTACTGTGGTCAGTCAGTCAGTACTGGGGTCAGTCAGTCATTACTGGAGTCAGTCAGTCAGTCACTACTGGAGTCAGTCAGTCAGTCAGTCAGTACTTGGGTCAGTCAGTCAGTCAGTACTGGGGCCAGTCAGTCAGTCAGTACTGGGATCAGTCAGTCAGTACTGGGGTCAGACAGTCAGTCAGTCAGTACTTGGGTCAGTCAGTCAGTCAGTACTGGGGTCAGTCAGTCAGTCAGTCACTACTGGGGTCAGTCAGTCAGTCAGTCAGTACTTGGGTCAGTCAGTCAGTCAGTCAGTACTGGGGCCAGTCAGTCAGTCAGTACTGGGATCAGTCAGTCAGTACTGGGGTCAGACAGTCAGTCAGTCAGTACTTGGGTCAGTCAGTCAGTCAGTACTGGGGTCAGTCAGTCAGTCAGTACTGGGGTCAGTCAGTCAGTCAGTCAGTACTGGGGTCAGTCAGTCAGTCAGTCAGTACTGGGGTCAGTCAGTCAGTCAGTACTGGGGTCAGTCAGTCAGTCACTACTGGAGTCAGTCACTACTGGAGTCAGTCAGTCAGTCAGTCAGTACTTGGGTCAGTCAGTCAGTCAGTACTGGGGTCAGTCAGTCAGTCAGTACTGGGGTCAGTCAGTACTGGGGTCAGTCAGTCAGTCAGTACTGGGGTCAGTCAGTCAGTCAGTACTGGGGTCAGTCAGTCAGTCAGTACTGGGGTCAGTCAGTCAGTCAGTACTGGGGTCAGTCAGTCAGTCAGTACTGGGGTCAGTCAGTCAGTCAGTACTGGGGTCAGTCAGTCAGTCACTACTGGGGTCAGTCAGTCAGTCACTACTGGAGTCAGTCACTACTGGAGTCAGTCAGTCAGTCAGTCAGTACTTGGGTCAGTCAGTCAGTCAGTACTGGGGTCAGTCAGTCAGTCAGTACTGGGGTCAGTCAGTACTGGGGTCAATCAGTCAGTCAGTACTGGGGTCAGTCAGTCAGTCAGTACTGGGGTCAGTCAGTCAGTCAGTACTGGGGTCAGTCAGTCAGAAGCTGCTTCGTAAAATCAGATGTGTTAGAACAGGGTTGGAAACAAAATAAACATGATGGGTTGTTCTCCAGGAGTAGTGTTAACCAATTGCCAATTGTCAGTCAGTACTGGGGTCAGTCAGTCAGTACTGGAGTCAGCCAGTCAGTCAGTACTGGAGTCAGCCAGTCAGTCAGTACTGGGGTAAATCAGTCAGTCAGTACTGGGGTAAATCAGTCAGTTAGTCAGTACTGGTGTAATATGTCAGTCAGTACTGGAGTCAGTCAGTCAGTACTGGGGTCAGTCAGTCAGTACTGGGGTCAGTCAGTCAGTACTGCAGTCAATCAGTCAGTCAGTACTGGGGTCAGTCAGTCAGTACTGGGGTCAGTCAGTACTGGGGTCAGTCAGTCAGTCAGTACTGGGGTCAGTCAGTACTGGGGTCAGTTAGTCAGTTAGTACTGGGGTCAGTTAGTCAGTACTGGGGTCAGTCAGTCAGTACTGGGGTCAGTAATTCAGTCAGTACTGGGGTCAGTTATTCAGTCAGTACTGGGGTCAGTTATTCAGTCAGTACTGGGGTCAGCCAGTCAGTACTGGGGTCAGCCAGTCAGTACTGGGGTCAGTTATTCAGTCAGTACTGGGGTCAGTCAGTACTGGGGTCAGTCAGTCAGTCAGTACTGGGGTCAGTTAGTCAGTACTGGGGTCAGTCAGTCAGTACTGGAGTCAGTTATTCAGTCAGTACTGGGGTCAGTCAGTCAGTATTGGGGTCAGTCAGTCAGTCAGTACTTGGGTCAGTCAGTCAGTCAGTTAGTACTGGGGTCAGTTAGTCAGTACTGGGGTCAGTCAGTCAGTACTTGGGTCAGTCAGTCGGTCAGTACTGGGGTCAGTCAGTCAGTCAGTACTGGGGTCAGTCAGTCAGAAGCTGCTTCGTAAAATCAGATGTGTTAGAACAGGGTTGGAAACAAACCCAACATGAGGGTTGTTCTCCAGGAGTAGTGTTAACCAATTGCCAATTGTCAGTCAGTCAGTCAGTACTGGGGTCAGTCAGTCAGTATTGGGGTCAGTCAGTCAGTACTGGGGTCAGTCAGTCAGTCAGTACTGGGGTCTGTCAGTCTGTCAGTACTGGGGTCTGTCAGTCTGTCAGTACTGGGGTCTGTCAGTCTGTCAGTACTGGGGTCAGTCAGTCAGTCAGAACTGGGGTCAGTCAGTCAGTCAGAACTGGGGTCAGTCAGTCAGTCAGAACTGGGGTCAGTCAGTCAGTCAGTACTGGGGTCAGTCAGTACTGGGGTCAGTCAGTCAGTACTGGGGTCAGTCAGTCAGTACTGGGGTCAGTCAGTCAGTCAGTACTGGGGTCAGTCAGTCAGTCAGTACTGGGGTCAATCAGTCAGTCAGTACTGGGGCCAGTTCATCAGTCAGTCAGTACTGGGGACAATCAGTCAGTCAGTACTGGGGTCAATCAGTCAGTCAGTACTGGGGTCAATCAGTCAGTCAGTACTGTGGCCAGTTCATCAGTCAGTCAGTGGGTCAATCAGCTGGAGTCGATGGTGTTGTGAAATATCTGAATATTGAGAGGAGACTGTTCCTGGGTGTTAGGGTACTGGAGGTAGTCTACTTAAGTGTACTGTATATAGTAAGTCACATAACATCACTTCCCCCCCCCCCCCCCCAGTCTGTTCTGATCTCTGGTTCTTCCCCCAGTCCTCCTCTCTTTAAGCTCTGTCCATACAAGAAAGGGGGATGGGGATAGAGAGAGACAGAAGGGGGTAATCCATCTCCTGGTTTACTATTTCTCCTCTCCGCTCTTATCCTCCTCTCCGCTCTCATCCTCCTCTCTCTGCTCTTATCCTCCTCTCCGCTCTTATCCTGCTCTTATCCTCCCCTCCGCTCTTATCCTCCTCTCTGCTCTTATCCTCCTCTCTGCTCTTATCCTCCTCTCCTGCTCTTATCCTCCTCTCCGCTCTTATCCTCCTCTCCGCTCTTATCCTCCTCTCTGCTCTTATCCTTCTCTTATCCTCCTCTCCACTCTCATCCTCCTCTCTCCGCTCTCATCCTCCTCTCTCCGCTCTTATCCTTCTCTTATCCTCCTCTCCGCTCTTATCCTTCTCTTATCCTACTCTCTGCTCTTATCCTCCTCTCCGCTCTTATCCTCCATTCTCCGCTCTTATCCTCCACTTATCCTCCTTTCCCCGCTCTTATCCTCCTCTCTCCGCTCTTATCCTCCTCTGTTCTTATCCTCCTCTGTTCTTATCCTCCTCTGTTCTTATCCTCCTCTTTATCCTCCTCTCCGCTCTTATCCTCTCAGGTGTTGGAAACACACTGTTCTGTGTATTTTACAAGCTCTGTCACACGTATAATATTGAGTGTGAAAGACCCTATTGTATTTTCAGCCTGCACGTAAAGGGACAGCGAACACACAGTGGGAATTGATTGGCTGAGTCAGTCAACCTAACACACACACACATATACTGTATACCTTTCCACTGACAACACAGCTGACATCTCACACACTGCTGTCACCCTCCAGCCAATAAAGAAGAGTAGAGACACACCAGTGGGTCAGAAGAGTGAGGTCACACGGTGATTATAGTCACAGCGATGATCTGAATGCGTAGTTGTAAGGCTCAGTCAGTGTCGTCCATCTTTGATCTCTGACTGTCTGTGGTGTGAAGATCAGCACTGTCCTGTCACTATCCCTCCACTAGGTCACCATGCTGTCTAACCGCAGACACAAGGTTACTTCAACAATTAACCCTTAACCCTCACCCGTACCTTGTCCCCAACCTTACTCATGTGTTAATGTTGGGATGGAACAAAAGTCTGCATATCCTGTGGGTCTGCAGGACCAGGTGGGGCACTTTACTGTTAGCACCACAGGCACTTTGGCAGCAGCAGCTTGCTCGACAGCTGAGACCCCAACTCCAGACTGACAGTTCAGCTGTTCCCAACTGATCCAGTCAACCCACTGGTCACCCAGAGAGTGGGTGACCCTCTTTACAATAAGGCCTAGGCTATATATATATATATATATATAAACAGTTATGACAGCTGGTGACATCTGTTATTCTTCACACACTCTCAATGATACAGACTGTAGTTTGGGTCAGCTAACTGGCAAGGCATATAGTTAGCCACCT
The DNA here is from genome assembly GCF_036934945.1 of Oncorhynchus masou masou. Lineage (NCBI taxonomy): Eukaryota > Metazoa > Chordata > Actinopteri > Salmoniformes > Salmonidae > Oncorhynchus > Oncorhynchus masou. The sequence continues at coordinate 72,328,647 of NC_088239.1, read as the reverse complement.
AGGTTGTGTTATAAACATGCAACATCAAATGACTTGATGTTGATAACATGTTACAACATTTGAGTGAGGGGTTACAACAGCCTAGCTAGCCTAGCCCCTGGATAGCCCTAAGACTGAGAGACGATAGCAGGACTAAGAGTGAGAGACGATAGCAGCCCTCAGACAGAGACGATAGCAGCCCCAAGAGTGAGTGACGATAGCAGCCCCAAGAGTGAGTGACGATAGCAGCCCCAAGAGTGAGTGACGATAGCAGCCCCAAGAGTGAGTGACGATAGCAGCCCCAAGAGTGAGTGACGATAGCAGCCCCAAGAGTGAGTGACGATAGCAGCCCCAAGAGTGAGTGACGATAGCAGCCCCAAGAGTGAGTGACGATAGCAGCCCCAAGAGTGAGTGCCGATAGCAGCCCCAAGAGTGAGTGCCGATAGCAGCACCAAGAGTGAGTGACGATAGCAGCCCCAAGAGTGAGTGCCGATAGCAGCCCCAAGAGTGAGTGACGATAGCAGCCCTAAGAGTGAGTGCCGATAGCAGCCCTAAGAGTGAGTGCCGATAGCAGCCCTAAGAGTGAGTGCCGATAGCAGCCCTAAGAGTGAGTGCCGATAGCAGCCCTAAGAGTGAGTGCCGATAGCAGCCCTAAGAGTGAGTGCCGATAGCAGCCCTAAGAGTGAGTGCCGATAGCAGCCCCAAGAGTGAGTGCCGATAGCAGCCCCAAGAGTGAGTGACGATAGCAGCCCCAAGAGTGAGTGACGATAGCAGCCCCAAGAGTGAGTGACGATAGCAGCCCCAAGAGTGAGTGACGATAGCAGCCCCAAGAGTGAGTGACGATAGCAGCACCAAGAGTGAGTGACGATAGCAGCCCCAAGAGTGAGTGACGATAGCAGCCCCAAGAGTGAGTTACGATAGCAGCCCCAAGAGTGAGTGACGATAGCAGCCCCAAGAGTGAGTGACGATAGCAGCCCCAAGAGTGAGTTACGATAGCAGCCCTAAGAGTGAGTGCCGATAGCAGCCCTAAGAGTGAGTGCCGATAGCAGCCCTAAGAGTGAGTGCCGATAGCAGCCCTAAGAGTGAGTGCCGATAGCAGCCCTAAGAGTGAGTGCCGATAGCAGCCCTAAGAGTGAGTGCCGATAGCAGCCCTAAGAGTGAGTGCCGATAGCAGCCCTAAGAGTGAGTGACGATAGCAGCCCTAAGAGTGAGTGACGATAGCAGCCCTAAGAGTGAGTGACGATAGCAGCCCTAAGAGTGAGTGACGATAGCAGCCCTAAGAGTGAGTGACGATAGCAGCCCTAAGAGTGAGTTACGATAGCAGCCCTAAGAGTGAGTGACGATAGCAGCCCTAAGAGTGAGTGACGATAGCAGCCCTAAGAGTGAGTGACGATAGCAGCCCTAAGAGTGAGTGCCGATAGCAGCCCTAAGAGTGAGTGCCGATAGCAGCCCTAAGAGTGAATGCCGATAGCAGCCCTAAGAGTGAGTGACGATAGCAGCCCTAAGAGTGAGTTACGATAGCAGCCCTAAGAGTGAGTGACGATAGCAGCCCTAAGAGTGAGTGACGATAGCAGCCCTAAGAGTGAGTGACGATAGCAGCCCTAAGAGTGAGTTACGATAGCAGCCCTAAGAGTGAGTGACGATAGCAGCCCTAAGAGTGAGTTACGATAGCAGCCCTAAGAGTGAGTTACGACAGCAGCCCTAAGAGTGAGTTACGATAGCAGCCCTAAGAGTGAGTGACGATAGCAGCCCTAAGAGTGAGTGACGATAGCAGCCCTAAGAGTGAGTGACGATAGCAGCCCTAAGAGTGAGTGACGATAGCAGCCCTAAGAGTGAGTTACGATAGCAGCCCTAAGAGTGAGTTACGATAGCAGCCCTAGCCCAATGCTCTCCCCCCGTGTGGCCCTACTTTCCTAAATGACAACAGAACTGAAATGACAACAGAATGGACCAAAACTAACTATGGCAAAGTTCCTGGAGAGTTATAGGTATAGACTTCTGTTCCAGGCCAGCATTAACACAGCTGATTCAACTAATCAACCAGGTGGGAATAGTGCAGGTCTAGAACAAAAACCTATTCCCTGTAGCTATCCAGAGACAGAGTTGATGACCCCTAGATTGTGATGTGTCACAGTTGTTCCCTGCCATGACAACTGGGTTGAGATATTCCACTCATCAATACAGCCAGGGGCACATCTGTCTCTGTGTCAGTGTGTGTGTGTGTATATGAGTGTATTGATTATGGGGAGTGACGGATGCATTATAAATAGTTTTCCATACATCAACCATGTATGTAAATATGATGTATGACACATGCTTCCCCCGACCCTCCAGATATACACACCTTTCTTGAACTCCTCCAGCATGGAGTCCAGCCGTGTGTCGTGGAACACAAAGTGGACCGGATGGTTGTAGAACTTGGTGATGGTCTTCAGGGTGGTGCAGTCGTCAGGGTCCACGAACGCCAGGTCCTTCACGTAAAGGATGTCCACGATATTGGAGCGCTCGTCGTCGAACACGGGGATACGTGTGTAGCCGCTCTCCATGATCTCTGACATGGTGTTGAAGTCGAGGACCGCGTCGTTCTGGATCATGAAGCAGTGGGCCAGAGGAGTCATCACGCTCTCCACCGTCTTATTCCGGAGTTCCAGCGCTCCTTGGATCATGTTGAGCTCCTCTTTGACCAGGTCGTTGTACGGTTCCGTCACCCTGAGCATCTCCACCAGCTTCTCGCGGTTATACACAGTGCCGATCTCCTGGCCTAGGAGCACGTCTAGGAGCTTGCTGACGGGGAAGGAGAGGGGGAAGGTGAGCAACATGAAGAACTTGGTCACCTGGATGGTGTTGGCGCCCACCGCCAGCCCGTGGCGAGAACACAGCGCCTGGGGGACTATCTCACCAAAAATCACAATACCCACTGTGGAGGCGACCACGGCGCCCAGCCCAGAGCCTATCAGGTCATCCAGGAGGATGGTGAGTGTGGTATTGACCAAGACATTACCAAGCAACAGAGAACAGAGAAGGTAGTTCCCCTTGCTGCGGATGGGCTCAATTTTGCGGGCGTATTTCTTCTCCTTCTCTGAGCCACAGCTCTGGACTATACGTAGCTCCATGGGGTCCAGAGCCATGAGCCCCAGGTTCAGCCCGCTGAACATGCCAGACAGCACCAACAGACAGCAGATGAGGATGATCTGGAACCAGAGGGGGAGGAGAGTTTTTTCCCCCTCCACCACCCGCAGTCTCCCGTCGCTATCCCCGAGCAGAGCCCACCTACCGTCAGCCAAACTCCTGATGCACAGCCCATACTCCTTGTGCGGCTCGCTCTTACGAAGCGGTTTAATGTTTATGCTGAGTACCCCCGTGGTCCCACGGCTACTGATGTTCATGTAGTTTGCGATGCTGAAGTCTTTTGTGAAATCAACACAAGTGCTGTTAGGTGTGTCGTCAATAATGTTATTGTTTCCCCCATCCTCGCTCCCATCCCCTCGTTCTGTGAAGCGTATCTGAGCCCAGGTGCCCGAGTTGAGCTGCACTCCGTAGAACCGGAGCTGCACTGTGCTCTCCTCCGTTATTTGGATGACCCCATCGTCAGTGGTCGAGGCTGGTTTGTCGCTCCTCTCCAGCCGCATACCGAGCACCTGGCTCCCGCTACTGCGGACACTCGAAGTGGCTGTCTCAGTGCGTCCCCCCACTGCACTCCAAAAGAAAACGATTAGAGTCAGAACGTAGCCTTGCTGCCCGCTCCATTCTGTCGCCATGTTTGTTTCACTGTACTGGCAACCTGGGTGCTGACGTCACTACTCATCTCCCTCCAGCCCCGCTCCTATTACCATAATAACCCTAAAGCACCGCCTATCGGACACGGCAGGTATAGCCATACACACGTACACGTGTGTAACATACTGTTGTGGTTCAGCACTGGAGGTTCGTGGCACCTTCATTTGGGAGGACGGGCTCGTGGTAATGGCTGGCGTGGAATAGGTGGGATAGTATCAAAAACATTAAACACATGGTTTCCATGACGTTCACATGTTGTTGTGTTACAGTCTGAATTCAAAATGGATTAAATAGATTTTTCTCTCACACCCATCTACACACAAAGTGAAAACATGTTTTATAATTTTGATCAAATGTATTGAAAATTACATACAGAAATATCACATTTACATAATTATTCACACCCCTGAGTCACACCTTTGGCAGCGATTACAGCTGTGAGTCTTTCTGGGTAAGTCTTTAAGAGCTTTGCACGCCTGGATTGTACACTATTTGCACATTATTCTTTTTTAATTCTTCAAGCTCTGAAGTTGGTTGTTGATCGTTGTTAGACAGCCAAGTCAAGCTGTACCTCGGTCACTCAGGAACATTCAATGTCGTCTTGGTTAGCAACTTCAGTGTAGATTTGGCCTGTTTTAGGTTATTGTCCTGCTGAAAGGAGAATTTGTCTTCTAGTGTCTGTTGGAAAGAAGACTGAACCAGATTTTCCTCTAGGACTTACTTTGCCTGTGCTTAGTTCTACTCCGTTGCATTTTATCCCCCCAAAATCCCTTGTCCTTGCCAATGACAAGCATACCCATAACCTGATGCAATCACCACCATGCTTGAAAATATGAAGACTGCTACTCAGTGATGTGTGTGTTGGATTTGCCCCAAACATAAAGCTTTGTATTCAGGATATAAAGTTAATTTCATTGTCTTTGTCATTATTTAAAAATGTTACTTTATTGCCAAAATGATGCATGTTTTGGAATATTTATTTTTGTACAGGCTTCTTTCTTTTCACTCTGTCATTTAAGTTAGTATTGTGGAGTAACTACAATGTTGTTGTCCTCAGTTTTCTCCTATCACAGCCATTAAAGTCTATAACTGTTTTAAAGTCACCATTGGCCTCATGGTGAAATCCCTCTATGGCAACTGAGTTAGGAAATACCCTTGTATCTTTGTATTTACTGGGTGTATTGATACACAAGCCATAGTGTAATGAATAACTTGCTCAAAATAATGTCAATTTTTTTTTACCCTGTTTACCAATCAGTGCCCTTCTTTGTGAGGCATTGGAAAACCTCCCTGAGACATTGCAGCTTTTCATTTTTTATTAATTTGTAAAAAATAATAATAATAATCAAGAAACATAATTCCACTTTGACATTATGGGGTACTATGTGTAGGCCAGTGTCACCACATCCCAAATGAATCCGTTTTCAGGCTGTAACACAACAAAAGTGGTGTGAATGCATTCTGAAGTCACTGTATACCTCAGTGATTGACACTGAGCTATGATCGGGGCAATGTTCTGAGCTGCACGTTCACGCCGGACCGCGCTGCAGTGCTCTCGTGTCGCACACCGTGGGCGTGAATGGTAGAATCTGGCAAGCACGAATGCTATTGGGTGTGTCCTCTTCCCAGGCGTTGCTGACCCATGCAAGATCTTACATTGCCTGGATAGGTATTTTAAGTATAAGCTAACCACATTATATGTTAATCTGTCCCAGTCAAAATCTGACACAGTCAATGACGTCGCACGCAACCTTCGCTTTGATGCTTGCAACGCCACCTCTATGTACACTTACTGTATGTTCACTACATGACCAGAAGTATGTGGACACCTGCTCGTCGAGCATCTCATTCTAAAATGATGGGAAGTAATATGAAGATGGTCCCCCCTTTGCTGCTGTAACAGCCTCCATTCTTCTGGGAAGGCTTTCTACTAGATGTTGGAACATTGCTGCCATAACAGCCTCCATTCTTCTGGGAAGGCTTTCTACTAGATGTTGGAACATTGCTGCTATAACAGCCTCCATTCTTCGGTGAAGGCTTTCCACTAGATGTTGGAACATTGCTGCTATAACAGCCTCCATTCTTCTGGGAAGGCTTTCCACTAGATGTTGGAACACTGCTGCTACAACAGCCTCCACTCTTCTGGGAAGGCTTTCTACTAGATGTTGGAACACTGCTGCTATAACAGCCTCCATTCTTCTGGGAAGGCTTTCCACTAGATGTTGGAACACTGCTGCTATAACAGCCTCCACTCTTCTGGGAAGGCTTTCTACTAGATGTTGGAACACTGCTGCTATAACAGCCTCCATTCTTCTGGGAAGGCTTTCCACTAGATGTTGGAACACTGCTGCTATAACAGCCTCCATTCTTCTGGGAAGGCTTTCTACTAGATGTTGGAACACTGCTGCTATAACAGCCTCCATTCTTCTGGGAAGGCTTTCTACTAGATGTTGGAACACTGCTGCTATAACAGCCTCCATTCTTCTGGGAAGGCTTTCTACTAGATGTTGGAACACTGCTGCTATAACAGCCTCCACTCTTCTGGGAAGGTTTTTCTACTAGATGTTGGAACACTGCTGCTATAACAGCCTCCATTCTTCTGGGAAGGCTTTCCACTAGATGTTGGAACACTGCTGCAGGGACTTGCTTCCATTCAGCCACAAGAACATTAGTGAGGTCGGGCACTGATGTTGGGCGATGAGACCTGGCTCGCAGTCGGCATAACAATTCATCCCAAAGGTGTTTGATGGGGTTGAGGTCAGGGCTCTGTGCAGTCTATTCAAGTTATTCCACACCGATCTCGACAAACCATTTCTGTATGGACCTCGCTTTGTGCACGGGGGAATTGTCATGCTGAAACAGGAAAGGGCCTTCCCCAAACTGTTGCCACAAAGGTGGAAGCACAGAATCGTCTAGAATATCATTGTATGCTGTTGCGTTAATATTTCCCTCCACTGGAACTAAGGGGCTTAGCCCGGACTATGAAAAACAGCCCAGACCATTATTCCTCCTCTACCAAACTTTACAGTTGGCACAATGCATTGAAGCAGGTATTGTTCTCCTGGCATCTGCGAAAACCAGATTTGTCCATCCGACTGCCAGATGGTAAATCGTGATTCATCACTCCAGAGAAGACGTTTCTGCTCAGCCATGGAAACCCATATCATGAAGCTCCCAACAAAGTTCTTGTGCTGATGTTGCTTCCAGAGGCAGTTTGGAACTCGATAGTGAGCGTTACAACCAAGGACAGACGATTTTTACGTGCTACACGCTTCAGCACTTGGCGGTCCATTCTGTGAGCTGTGTGGCTACTTGGTGGCTGAACCAGTGTTCCCATTTCACAATAACAGCACTTACAGTTGACCAGGGCAGCTCTAGCAGGGCAGCAATTTGACAAACTGACTTGTTGGAAAGGTGGCATCCTATAGCAGTGTCACTGAGCTCTTTCGTAAGGCATTGTCAATAAGAATTTGTTCTTAACATTCTACTGTCAATGTGTGTCTATGGAGATTACATTTTCAACAAGGGGTGTGTCTGAAATAGTTGAAGGGCTGTCCCCGTACTTTTATATATAGTGTATGTACTTTGAGTTCGTGTTAGCCAGACTAATTATGTAGACCTATAGTGTACACACATTTTGGACTGAGCAATTTTAGTGTTTGCTAATTTCATTCTGTATCTTATCATTTATTAGGATAACCGTTATGATTGTGTTATAGCCCATACATAGGCTTTATAGTCACCTCAAATGGTCTACAAGAAAGAACATTAGAACATTGCGCCTAATCAATGATCCATGTCTTGCGTCTTGATATCAGCCCAAGGCATATTATCCCTAATTAAATTGCATCATTACATTTTGCCATAAAGGACCAAGGCAATGTGGCAGAGTGAATCCTGCGGTTTATAGACAGTCAAAGACCCAGCTGTTATGTAAAGGGTCGGCACACTGCATCTATGCGTCTCACCCGCATCTCTGTCTCTGGCGGCCAGGCACCGCAGTGTGGGCAACAGTGGGACTCAGTTCAATTTAAGTTTCAACCAAAAGACCCTGTCTTAAGGTTGTTGTTTTTTAGATGGGATTCAGAGTTGAAGACCACTCAACCAAACCAAATATGTGCATGATGTGGTAACGTCTGTGGTCAGTGGCAAAATAGATGGATAGTCGATGGTCATTCGTGTCACTGACGGTTGCGGTCAGTGTTACTGATGCAACCCACCGCCTGCGGTCACTGGTAGATGTGACTATGAGCTGATTGTCTCTCAATCTCTTAAGGGATGGATGGGTCAAAAACAAAGGGTGGACAACAACGACATCAACAAATATCAGTTATAAGTTTTATGCTCCACGTGCATTTTTAAACAGACTAAAATATGAATAATAAAACAATTTAGGCTAAAAGGCTAGCTTAATGATTGAAATAATCTAAAAAATAAACCTATGCTTTAGGCTATTCAATTTGTGCATACCAGTTTTAAATATGTCACCGTGTAGTAGCCTAGTGAGGTAGATGTGACTTAATTCTCTGCTGATTCATGATTTTTAAAAATCCAATGACTTTTCCGTGACCTAGAGCTACGTAACAATAACACGATACTGTAGAAATCACGGTTGTGTTTTATCCAATGATAGTTTTTATGCGATCTTATATTACCATCTAGTGGACAAAAACGGAATAACCCTGATTGGGAAGCGCCTTTAAAATAGAACAGTCAAATAACATTTATTCTTCAAAAAAATAATCATGGTACAAGAACATTTCAAATGTCATGATTCTACAAAATTTGAATATTTCATAATATAATTCTGATCATGAAACATCTTAAACATTTTCAGGATTCAACTTGCATTTTGAAAATAAAGATTTTACGATTATGAGAGATAGCCTTTCTAGAATGACTGATCTATTGACAATGAGTGCATCTTAACATTGTGTAAGAATCATCTCTTTAGGGTTGCTATAATAGTAAAACAACCTATATATGTAGCCTATCTATCAGCTGTCAATTAATACAATTATTAATGAAACTCTTAATGAGTGGCATCGTTAGTGAAAACACTAAACTATATTCATTGCTCCACTTCATAATCATTCCTTCATTCCTTACACATGCACCGTTTGTCTTTTTACATTGAACTAATGTATCCTATATAACAAAGTGTCTTTTCTGTGCTGAAAACTGTCGCTATTCCATTCACACAATACTATAAAACAAAGACGTATAGTCCTAACTCAAACCTAACATGACTCTTGTACAAAATGCTTGTACAGATCCTTTTTTCTAGAAAAGCATTGGAAAATGTCCTGTCATAATAGCTAATGCTCATAACTGAGAACAGTGGTGTTTAAACTGCACTGTATACTCTACGTTGCTATCTTCACTCCCCCAGATCTCAATATTCATGTGTTTGTGTGTGGGCATGTGTGTGATGCCAGATGTCTGGCCCCTCTCTCCTGGGGCTCTGTGTCTGTCTGTCAGTACATGTGTGTGTGTTACTCCAGCTTTCCATCCCCTCTGACACTCCTGGGGCTCTGTGTCTGTCTGTCAGTACGTGTGTGTTGTGTGTGTGTGTGTTACTCCAGCTTTCCACCCCCTCTGACACTCCTGGGGCTCTGTGTCTGTCTGTCAGTACGTGTGTGTTGTGTGTGTGTGTGTTACTCCAGCTTTCCATCCCCTCTGATACTCCTGGGGCTCTGTGTCTGTCTGTCAGTACGTGTGTGTTGTGTGTGTGTGTGTTACTCCAGCTTTCCATCCCCTCTGATACTCCTGGGGCTCTGTGTCTGTCTGTCAGTACGTGTGTGTTGTGTGTGTGTGTGTTACTCCAGCTTTCCATCCCCTCTGATACTCCTGGGGCTCTGTGTCTGTCTGTCAGTACGTGTGTGTTGTGTGTGTGTGTGTTACTCCAGCTTTCCATCCCCTCTGATACTCCTAGGGCTCTGTGTCTGTCTGTCAGTACGTGTGTGTTGTGTGTGTGTGTGTTACTCCAGCTTTCCATCCCCTCTGATACTCCTGGGGCTCTGTGTCTGTCTGTCAGTACGTGTGTGTTGTGTGTGTGTGTGTTACTCCAGCTTTCCATCCCCTCTGATACTCCTGGGGCTCTGTGTCTGTCTGTCAGTACGTGTGTGTGTGTGTGTGTGTGTGTGTGTTACTCTAGCCGTCCACCCCCTCTGACACTCCTAGGGCTCTGTGTCTGTCTGTCAGTACGTGTGTGTTGTGTTACTCTAGCCGTCCACCCCCTCTGACACTCCTGGGGCTCTGTGTCTGTCTGTCAGTACGTGTGTGTTGTGTGTGTTACTCCAGCTTTCCATCCCCTCTGACACTCCTAGGGCTCTGTGTCTGTCTGTCAGTACGTGTGTGTTGTGTTACTCTAGCCGTCCACCCCCTCTGACACTCCTGGGGCTCTGTGTCTGTCTGTCAGTACGTGTGTGTTGTGTGTGTTACTCCAGCTTTCCATCCCCTCTGATACTCCTAGGGCTCTGTGTCTGTCTGTCAGTACGTGTGTGTTGTGTGTGTGTGTGTGTGTTACTCCAGCCGTCCACCCCCTCTGACACTCCTAGGGCTCTGTGTCTGTCTGTCTGTCAGTACGTGTGTGCTGTGTGTGTGTGTGTTACTCCAGCTTTCCATCCCTTCTGACACTCCTAGGGCTCTGTGTCTGTCTGTCAGTACGTGTGTGTTGTGTGTGTGTGTGTTACTCTAGCCGTCCACCCCCTCTGACACTCCTGGGGCTCTGTGTCTGTCTGTCAGTACGTGTGTGTTGTGTGTGTTACTCCAGCTTTCCATCCCCTCTGATACTCCTAGGGCTCTGTGTCTGTCTGTCAGTACGTGTGTGTTGTGTGTGTGTGTGTGTGTTACTCCAGCCGTCCACCCCCTTTGACACTCCTAGGGCTCTGTGTCTGTCTGTCAGTACGTGTGTGCTGTGTGTGTGTGTGTTACTCCAGCTTTCCATCCCTTCTGACACTCCTAGGGCTCTGTGTCTGTCTGTCAGTACGTGTGTGTTGTGTGTTACTCCAGCTTTCCATCCCCTCTGACACTCCTGGGGCTCTGTGTCTGTCTGTCAGTACGTGTGTGTTGTGTGTGTGTGTGTTACTCCAGCTTTCCATCCCCTCTGACACTCCTGGGGCTCTGTGTCTGTCTGTCAGTACGTGTGTGTTGTGTGTGTGTGTGTTACTCTAGCCGTCCACCCCCTCTGACACTCCTGGGGCTCTGTGTCTGTCTGTCAGTACGTGTGTGTTGTGTGTGTGTTGTGTTACTCCAGCTTTCCATCCCCTCTGATACTCCTAGGGCTCTGTGTCTGTCTGTCAGTACGTGTGTGTTGTGTTACTCCAGCTGTCCACCTCCTCTGACACTCCTGGGGCTCTGTGTCTGTCTGTCAGTACGTGTGTGTTGTGTGTGTTACTCCAGCTTTCCATCCCCTCTGATACTCCTAGGGCTCTGTGTCTGTCTGTCAGTACGTGTGTGTTGTGTGTGTGTGTGTTACTCCAGCTTTCCATCCCCTCTGATACTCCTAGGGCTCTGTGTCTGTCTGTCAGTACGTGTGTGTTGTGTGTGTGTGTGTGTGTGTTACTCCAGCTTTCCATCCCCTCTGACACTCCTAGGGCTCTGTGTCTGTCTGTCAGTACGTGTGTTTTGTGTGTGTGTGTGTGTGTGTGTTACTCCAGCTTTCCATCCCCTCTGATACTCCTAGGGCTCTGTGTCTGTCTGTCAGTACGTGTGTGTTGTGTGTGTGTGTGTGTGTGTGTGTTACTCCAGCTTTCCATCCCCTCTGACACTCCTAGGGCTCTGTGTCTGTCTGTCAGTACGTGTGTTTTGTGTGTGTGTGTGTGTGTTACTCCAGCCGTCCACCCCCTCTGATACTCCTAGGGCTCTGTGTCTGTCCGTCTGGCAGTAGAACATTGACAGTGTAGCTGATCTTCTTCGACTGCAGCACGCTGTAGGTGTTGTCAAAACGCAGCACGTCTACACACAGGACACAATACAGAATTACTACTGTGTATCTGTCTGGCTGTATGTGTGTATATGTCTGGCTGTATGTGTGTATATGTCTGGCTGTATGTGTGTATATGTCTGGCTGTATGTGTGTATCTGTCTGGCTGTATATGTGTATCTGTCTGGTTGTATGTGTGTATATATCTGGCTGTATGTGTGTATATGTCTGGCTGTATGTGTGTATCTGTCTGGCTGTATATGTGTATCTGTCTGGTTGTATGTGTGTATATATCTGGCTGTATGTGTGTATATGTCTGGCTGTATGTGTGTATCTGTCTGGCTGTATATGTGTATCTGTCTGGTTGTATGTGTGTATATATCTGGCTGTATGTGTGTATCTGTCTGGCTGTATATGTGTATCTGTCTGGTTGTATGTGTGTATATATCTGGCTGTATGTGTATATATGTCTGGCTGTATGTGTGTACCTGTATAGCTGTATCTGTTAGTGTGAGTGTCTATTTGTTTGTGCATGTGTGTACAGTACATTCAGGAAAGTATTCAGACCCCTTCACTTTTTCCACATTTTGTTGCATTACAGCCTTATTCTAAAATGTATTAAATAGTTTTTCCCCCTCATCAATCTACACCCCATAATGACAATGCAAAAAAACATTTTTTCATATAACTGAACTATCACATTTACATAAGTATTCAGACCCTTTACTCAGTACTTTGTTGAAGCACCTTTGGCAGCGATTATAGCATTGAGTCTTCTTGGGTATGATGCTACCAGCTTGGCACACCTGTATTTGGGGAATTTCTCCCATTTTTCTCTGCAGATCCTCTCAAGCTCTGTCAGATTGGATGGGGAGCGTTGCTGCACAGCTATTTTCAGGTCTCTCCAGAGATGTTTGATCGGGTTCAAGTCCGGCCTTTGGCTGGGCCACTCAAGGACATTCAGAGACTTGTCCCGAAGCCACTCCAGCATCGTCTTGGCTGTGTGCTTTTGGTCGTTGTCCTGTTGGAAGGTGAACCTTCGCCCCAGTCTGAGGTCCTGAGAGCTCTGAAGCAGGTCTTCATCAAGGATCTCTCTGTACTTTGCTCCATTCATCTTTGCCTCGATCCTGACTAGTCTCCCAGTCCCTGTCACTGAAAAACATCCCCTCAGCATGATTCAGCCCCACTATGCTTCACCATAGGGATGGTATTGGCCAGGTGATGAGCGGTGCCTGGTTTCCTCCAGATGTGGCACTTGGAATTCAATCTTGGTTTCATCAGACCAGAGAATCTTGTTTCACATAGTCCGAAAGTCCTTTAGGTGCCTTTTGGCAGACTCCAAGCGGGCTGTTGTGTGCCTTTTACTGAGGAGAGGCTTCCGTCTGGCCACTCTACCATAAAGGCCTGATTGGTGGAGTGCGGCAGAGATGAATTCCTTCTGGAAGGTTCTCCCATCTCCACAGAGGAACGCTGGAGTCAGAGTGAAAATCGGGTTCTTGGTCACCTACCTGACCAAGGCCATTCTTCCCCGATTGCTCAGTTTGGCCACGCGGACAGCTCTAGGAATGGTGGTCTTGGTGGCTCTAAACTTCTTCCATTTCAGAATGATGGAGGCCACTGTGTTCTTGGGGACCTTCAATGCTGATGATCTTTTTTGGTACCCTTCCCCAGATCTGTGCCTCGACACAATCCTGTCTCAGAGCTCAACGGACAATTCCTTCCACCCCATGGCTTGGTTTTTGCTGACATGCAACTGTCAACTGTGGGACCTTATATAGACAGGTGTGTGCCTTTACAAATCATGTCCAATCAATGGATTTTACCACAGGTGTACTCTCAAGGATGATCACAGGTGGACTCTCAAGGATGATCACAGGTGGACTCTCAAGGATGATCAATGGAAACAGGATGCACCTGAGCTCAATTTCAAGTCTAATAACAAAGGGTCTGAATACTTATTTAAATGAGTTATTACTGTTTTTTATTTTTATAAATGAGCACAAATGTCTAAAAACTTGTTTTTGCTTTGTCATTATGTGGTATTGTGTGCAGATTGATGAGGATTTTAATTTATTTAATACATTTTAGTATAAGGCTGTAACGTAACAGCCTTATACTAAAATTGATTAAATAAATTAAAATCCTCATCAATCTGCACACAATACCACACCTTATATGTAGAAAAAAAGAAGGGGTCTAAACATCTTTGTTTGTATGTGTTCATCTATGTGTGTGTGTGTGTATCTGTGTGTGTGTCTACCAATGTGTGTGTGTGTGTGTACGACAGGAGGTTGGTGGCACCTTAATTGGGGAGGATGGACTCGTGGTAATGGCTGGAGCGGAATGAGTAGGATAGTATCAAATACATCAAACACATAGTTTGATACCATTCCATTCGCTCTGTTCCAGCCATTATTATGAGCCGTCCTCCGCTCAGCAGCCTCCATTGGTGTGTACTCACAAGTTCCAGGCTCGGGGCAGGTGAGTGAGCGGTCCTCTGGGACCATGTGTGAGTTGTAGCGTTCACTAGGCACCACCTGCAGCATGTCCCCCACCTTCTGAGCCCCACCCCCCTCCTGGGTCCGCATGAACACCCCAAAGCCTATGTCTGCCCCATCACTGGCAAACTGCCACCTAGAGAGGAGAGGGTGGAGGAGGAGATGGAGGGAGAAGGGGGAGGAGGAGAGGGAGAGAGGAATGGAGGGATGTGGGGAGATAGAGGGAAGGAGGAAGGAAGATGGATGAGAAGAGAGGAGGGGAGGTGTTACTCCACGTGACATCTTTACCAGGGCTGCATCTCAATAGTGTAAAGTGGCTTCCTCTCCTTCATCTGCACTGATCTGAAATCACCACTGGGTAGGAGAAATCAATATTAAGACACCCCTGTCAGTTTGGGGTCAGGGTTTAACTCTAGTGTGTTTGGTCAGACTTAAAGCTGGAATCCTTAATGGTGAAACTGCCACGTCCGTTTGGGATATTACAACAACAAAGAAGTTACTACAAACAACAAACACTGTTGTTTTCCCTCAGGCATCATTGCATGAGAGATAGAACACAATAAGTACTGCAGATTTTTTGTTTGTTTCAGCAACAAAAACAACAAAGGCGAACAATAACACTGTTTCATCTTATGCGGATTTCAGCTTTAAGGTCAAAGATTACAGCCAGGTTTGGGAAGTAAGGTAAGTCAGTTGTCAGGGTTAAAGGTTGGTTACCTGAGGATGCTGCTGGGGGTGGTGATGTCATACTCCAGTGTGAAGGCGGAGCCTCGGCTGATGGTCACACTGTTGTCGTACTGGACCTTGACCATATTGTCCTGAACATAGTACGACCTGGGCACCGTACCACCATAGTTTATCTACCACCACAACACACACATCAATTCATGCACATGCACAAACACACATCTCTCTCTCTCTCTCTCTCTCTCTCTCTCTCTCTCTCTCTCTCTCTCTCTCTCTCTCTCTCGATGTGTAAAGGGAGAATAAATCAACATTAATATGGGTTGTATTTACAATGGTGTTTGTTCTTCACTGGCTGCCCTTTTCTTGTGGCAACAGGTCACAAATCTTGCTGCTGTGATGGTAAACTAAAGTATTTCACCCAATAGATATGGGAGTTTATCAACATTGGATTTGTTTTTCGAATTCTTTGTGTCTGTGTAATCTGAGGGAAATATGTGTCTCTAATATGGTCATACATTTGGCAGGAGATTAGGAAGTGCAGCTCAGTTTCCACCTCATCTTGTGGGCAGTGTGCACATAGCCTGTCTTGAGAGCCAGGTCTGCCTACGGTGGTTTCTCTCAATAGCAAGGCTATAGCAAGAGTCTGTGGTCACTAAAGATCCCATGGCACTTATCGTAAGAGTAGGGGTGTTAACCCCGGTGTCCTGGCTAAATTCCCAATCTGACCATCAAGGTCACCTAATCATCCCCAACTTCCAATTGGCTCATTCATCCCCCTCCTCTCGCCTGTAACTATTCCCCAGGTTGTTGCTGTAAATGAGAATGTGTTCTCAGTCAACTTACCTGGTAAAATAAGGGTTAAATAAAACAACAACAAAAAACACATTGCTTTCCTTAATTCTGGGTCAGTCACAGTGGACAGGTATTCTGCCACTGTGTACACTCTGTTTAGGGCCAAATAGCATTCTAGTTCAATCTGTTGTTTGATAAATTCTTTCCAATGTGCCAAGTAATTATCTTTTTGTTTTCTCATGATTTAGTTGGGTCTAATTGTGTTGCTCTCCTGGAGCTCTGTGGGGTCTCTTTGTGAACAGAGGCCCAGGACCAGCTTGCTTAGGGGACTTTTCTCCAGGTTCATCTCTCTGTAGGTGATGACTTTGTTATGGAAGGTTTGGGAATCGCTTCCTTTTAGGTGGTTGTAGAATTGAAAAGCTATTTTCTGGTATCAGCCTAGTTCTTCTCTGCATGCATTATTTAGTGTTTTACGTTGTACAAGGAGGATATTTTATTATCAAAATAATGCATGCAGTCTCAATTTGGTGTTTGTCCCATTTTGTGAATTCTTGGTTGGTGAGCGGACCCCAGACCTCACAACCATAAATGGCAATGGGTTCTTTAACTGATTCAATTATTTTTAGTCAAATCTTAATTGGATGTCGAATTTGATGTTCCTTTTGATGGCGTAGATGTCCCTTCTTGCCTTGTCTCTCAGATCGTTCACAGCTTTGTGGAAGTTACCTCGCTCCCTCCCTCCCTCTTTCTCACCATGGTTCGACAGCGAGGGTCACCATCAGGGTCAGTAAGGGTTCCTCCGTACGCCACCGGGAGTTGCTCCGGGTCAATGTGCTTAAGTAACACCTCCTGCCAGTTAGCTAGAGACGGAGAGAGGGGGAAAAGAGAGGGGGAGAGAAAGACAGGGGAGGTTGAAATGTTTGTTACAGCTGTACACTTGGCACTTGGCCCACCACCACCTGATGTGAGATTGCCCCCTAATGGCGAGAAGTGACATCTCAAAACGATACAGACCAGGGCTCTCCAACCCTGTTCCTGGACAGCTACCCTCCTGTAGGTTTTTGCTCCAACTGTTGTTACTACCTGTTGTAACTAACCTGATTCAGCTTATCAACCAATTAGATTAGGATTGGAGTACAAATCTACAGGATGGTAGCTCTCCAGGAACAGGGTAGGAGAGCCGTGGACTAGACAGGAGAGCCCTGGATTAGACAGACACATACCATGTCAAAGAGCAATATTAGGTGATATTTTCTCATTTACAGAAACCATATTCCAATAGTCCATAATATTGATAAGAAAAATACCTCACATATACTGTAACTGCTCCCTAGTGTGTAGTATATATAGGAACACAGTACTCACATCCCAGAATGATGATCTTGTGACGTGTCTCTTCACTCAGGAAGTGTTTGACCAGGTTGTAGGCCATCGGGAATAGCTTAGGAGCTGCAGGGAGAGAGAGGCACTATAAATGCACACCCGGACGCACGCACAACACAGGAGGCTGCTGAGTGGAGGACGGCTCAAAATAATTCTGCTCCAGCCATTACCACAAGCCCGTCCTCCCCAATTAAGGTGCCACCAACCTTCCGTGACATTTTATTGATAGATATTGTAAGACATAGATACCACACACACACACACGCACTCATACACACACGCACTCATACACACACACACACACACACACACACACACCACACACACACACACACACACACGCACTCATACACACACACACACACACACGCACTCATACACACGCACACACACACACACACACACACACGCATACACACATGCAGAATCTAGATGACTCACTCTTGATGAGAAACACCCTCTTGAGTCCTTCAGGATAGTTCTCCTCAAACATGGTAAGAATCTGCAACAGTATTAGCGAGGGACAGCCAGCCAGCAACAGACAGACAACAGCCAGCCAGACAGACACTTTGTTTTTCAGACATGTCTATTCATGGTGGTCTCACCCATAGAGATGCATAAACACTAAAAGATGAGGGTTCCCCAAGAGATCTTTAGGAAGGGTGATGGTTCTATGTGGAGCCATAATTACTCAAATACCCCTTTGAGTTCTGTTCTTCAATGGTTCTTTAAAGTTCACAAAAGGGTTCTTTGCTCTTTTAGTGATAATTAAATGTAGGCGAGGTGGCTCATTAGAATATATATAATATAATATGACTGACCAGAATAAAAACCTGTATGGTTCTTCTACAGGATCTACAAAGAACCTTTCAGATTGAGAAAGGTTTTTTATGAACTCAGCAAAAAAATAAATGCCCCTTTTTCAGGACCCTAACTTTCAAATATAATTCATAAAAATTAAAATAACTTCCCACATCTTCATTGTAAAGGGTTTAAACACTGTTTCCCATGCGTGTTCAATGAACCATAAACAATTAATGAACAATCACCTGTGGAACGGAAGTCAAGACACTTAACAGCTTACAGATGGTAGGCAATTTAGGTCACAGTTATGAAAACTTAGGACACTAAAGAGGACTTTCTACTGACTCTGAAAAACACCAAATGAAAGATGCCCAGGGTCCCTGCTCATCTGCGTGAACGTGCCTTAGGCATGCTGCAAGGAGGAATGAGGACTGCAGATGTGGCCAGGGAAATAAATGGCAATGTCCGTACTGAGAGACGCCTAAGACTGCGCTACAGAGAGACAGGACGGACAGCTGATCTGTACATCCGAACATCACACCTGTGGGACAGGTACAGGATGGCAACAACAACTGCCCAATTTACACCAGGAACACACAATCCCTCCATCAGTGCTCAGACTGTCCTCAATAGGCTGAGAGAAGCTGGATTGAGGGCTTGTAGACCTGTTGTGAGGCAGGTTCTCACCAGACAAAACTGGCAACAACGTCACCTATGGGCACAAACCCACCGTCGCTGGACCAGACAGGACTGTCAAAAGGGGCACTTCACTGTCTCACCAGGGGTGATGGTCAGATTCGCTTTTATCGTCGATGGAATTGAGCGTTACACTGAGGCCTGTACACTGGAGTGGGATCGATTTGGAGGTGGAGGGTCCGTCATGGTCTGGGACGGTGTGTCACAGCATCATCGGATTGAGCTTGCTGTCATTGCAGGCAATCTCAATGCTGTGTGTTACAGGGAAGACATCCTCCTCCCTCATGTGGTATCCTTCCTGCAGGCTCATCCTGACATGACCCTCCAGCATGACAATGCCTCCAGCCATATTGCTTGTTCTGTGTGTGATTTCCTGCAAGACAGGAATGTCAGTGTTCTGCCATGGCCAGCAGAGAGCCCGGATCTCAATCCCATTGAGCATGTCTGGGACCTGTTGGTTCGGAGGGTGAGGGCTAGGACAATTTCCCCCCCAGAAATGTCTGGGAACTTGCAGGTGCCTTGGTGAAAGAGCTGGCAAATCTGGTGCAGTCCATGAGGAGGAGATGCACTGCAGTACTTAGTGCAGCTGGTGGCCACACCAGATACTGACTGTTACTTTTGATTTTGACCCCCCTTTGTTCAGGGACACATTATTCAATTTCTGTTAGTCACATGTCTGTGGGACTTGTTCAGTTTATGTCTCAGTTGTTGAATCTTGTTATGTTCATACAATTATTCACACGTGTTAAGTTTCCTTTAAATAAATGCAGTTGACAGTGAGAGGATGTTTTTTTTT
Organism: Oncorhynchus masou masou; assembly: GCF_036934945.1. NCBI lineage: Eukaryota > Metazoa > Chordata > Actinopteri > Salmoniformes > Salmonidae > Oncorhynchus > Oncorhynchus masou. The sequence goes on along the minus strand of NC_088239.1, from coordinate 72,309,308 downwards.
TTGCTGAGTTTAGAACCCTACTACATAACGTTTCCATAAAGAACCATAAAACAGGGTTCTATATAACCCCAAAAGGGTTGTAACCATAGCATAATCCATTTTTGGTGCAATAGAGAACCTTTTTTAATGATTCTTTATATAACATTGGGAAAGGGTTCTTTATAACACCATACAGGTTCCATTTAGAACATGATGGGCATGGTTCTTTATTACACCTTAAAAAAATGGTTGTATATAGCACCAAAAAGGGTGCTGCTATGGTTACAAGCCAAAGAACCCATATCTGGTACTATTTAGAACCATTATGTGTATATATTATGTTCTAATCTATTTAATTCAGTGGGCTCACCTCTCCATAGGCCTCTAAAGCAGGCTTCCACAGATGCTTCAGGCCCAGTCCCTCACAGTCATAGATCATGGTTATCGTCTCCACATTAATGCCCAACTGAGAGAGGGAGAAGGAGAGGAGGTGGGGAGGGATGGGGAGGGGAGAGAGAGCGAGAGAGAGAGAGTGAAAAAGGCGTGGGGGATATTTTAAGAGCGTTTTAAGTTAAACCTCTCGTTCTTCTATATAATAATAATAATAATAATAATAATAACAATAACAATATTATACACCATTTAGCAGACACTTTTATCCAAAGTGTCTTACAGTCATGGGTGCATACATTTTATGCACGGGTGGCCCTAGCGGTAATCAAACCCACAACTCTTGGTGTTGCAAAAATCTCTTTAATGAATGTCTGTCTGTACTGTCTCTGGCACTCTAATAAATAAAGCCTTATCTTATTGAATATATATGTAATAAATCATACTCAGTCAAAGCTTCTCTGTCTGCTTCTGGCACTCTGAGATTAGAATAAAGGCCTGTCATACTGTAAAACATATTCCACATTTTGTGTGATACATTCAAAATCGATTAAATATATATTTTCTCCCTCATCTACACACAATACATCATAATGACAAAGTGAAAACATGTTTTTAGAAATGTTTGAAAACGTATTGAAAGAATCTCATCTACATACACTACAAGGTCAAAAGTATGTGGACATTGATTCAAATTAGGAAATTTGGCAATTTCAGCCACATCTGTTGCTTACAGGTGTGTAAAACCGAGCACACAGCCATGCTATCTCCATAGACAAACATTTGCAGTCGAATGGCCTAATCAATGTGGCATCATCATAGGATGCCACCTTTCCAACAAGTCAGTTTGTCAAATTTCTGCCCTGCTAGAGCTGCCATGGTCAACTGTAAGTGCTGTTATTGTGAAGTGGAAACGTCTAGGAGCAACAACGACTCAGCCGCGAAGTGATAGGCCACACAAGCTCACAGAACTGGACTGCCAAGTGCTGAAGCGCTAGGTGCATAAAAATCATCTGTCCTCAGTTACAACACTCACTACCGAGTTCCAAACTGCCTCTGGAAGCAGTGTCAGCACAAGAACTGTTCGTTAGGAGCTGAAATGGGTTTCCATGGGAAAGCAGCCACACACAAGCCTAAGATCACCATGCGCAATGCCAAGTGTCGGCTGGAGTGGTGTAAAGCTAGCAGCCCGTTAGTTGAAGTGAATGGAAATCTTAACCCTACAGGATACAATTACATTTTAGATGATTCTGTGCTTCCAACTTTGTGGCAACAGTTTGGGTAAGGCCCTTTCCTGTTTCAGCATGACAATGCCCCCGTGCACAAAGCGAGGTCCATACAGAAATGGTTTGTCGAGATCTGTGTGGAAGAACTTGACTAGCCTACAAAGTGCCCTGACCTCAATCCCATCAAACACCTTTGGGATGAATTGGAACGCCGACTGCGAGCCAGGTCTCATCGCCCAACATCAGTGCCCAACCTCACTAACGCTCTTTTGGCTGAATGGAAGCAAGTCCCCTCAGCAACGTTCCAACATCTAGTAGAAAGCCTTCCCAGAAGAATGGAGGCTGTTATTGCCGCAAAGGGGGGACCAACTCCGTATTAATGCCCATGATTTTGTAATGAGATGTTCGACGAGCAGGTGTCCCCATTGTATTTTAGGTTATTGTCCTGGTGAAAGGTGAATTTGTCTCCCAGTGTCTGTTGGAAAGCAGACTGAACCAGGTTTTTCTCTAGGATTCTGCCTGTGCTTAGCTCTATTCAGTTTTTTTTAACCTAAATACTCCCTTGTCCTTGCCGATGACAAGCATATCCATAACATGATGCAGCCACCACCATGCTTGAAAATATGAAGAGTGGTACTCAGTGATGTATTGTGTTCAATTTGTCCCAAATATAATGCTTTGTATTCAGGACCAAACGTTCATTGCTTTGCCACATTTTTTGCAGTACTTGCTTAGTTGCAAACAGGACGCATGTTTTGGAATCTTTTTATCCTGTACATGCTTCTTTCTTTTCAATCTGTCAATTAGGTTAGATTTGTCGAGTAACTACAATGTTGTTGATCCATCTTCAGTTTTCTCCTATCATAGCCATTCAACTGTTTTAAAGTCACCACTGATCTCAATGGCCAAAATCCCTGAGCAGTTTCTTTCCTCTCAGGCAACTGAGCAAGGAAGGACACCTGTTTCTTTGTAGTGATTGGGTGTATTGATACACCATCCAAAGTGCAATTAATAACTTCACCATGCTCAATGGGATATTCAATGTCTACTTTTATTTGTACCCAACTACAAATAGGTGCCCTTCTTTGCGAGGCACTGGAAAACCTACCTGGTCTTTGTGGTTGAATTGGTATTTCAAATTCACTGTTTGTCTGAAGGACCTTATAGATAAACTGTATGTGTGGGGTGTAGAGATGAGGTAGTCATTCAGAAATCATGTTACAACACTATTACTGCACACAAAGTGAGTCCATGCGGCAGGGTAGCCTAGTGGTTAGAGCGTTGGACTAGTAACCGGAAGGTTGCAAGTTCAAACCCCCGAGCTGACAAGATACAAATCTGTCGTTCTGCCCCTGAACAGGCAGTTAACCCGCTGTTCCCAGGCCGTCATTGAAAATAAGAATTTGTTCTTAACTGACTTGCCTGGTTAAATAAAGGTAAAATAAAAATGTGACTTGTTAAGCAAATTTTTACTCCTGATTGTATATAGGCTTGCCATAAATAAGGGGTGGAATACTTTTTGACTCAAGACATTTGATCTTTTCATTTGTAATTAATTTTTCAAAATGAGAAAACATTGTGGGTTATTGTGTGTAGGCCCATGACAAAAAAATCTAAATGTAATTCATTTTATATTCAGGCTGTAAAACAAATTAATGTGGAAAAAGTCCAGGAGTCTGAATGCTTTCTGAAGGCACTGTTTGTGTTAATATTGTCATACATATAAAAGCATGGTAGTTCAAAGTGTACCTTCTCTGTCTGTTTCTGACACTCTCTGCGGAGCATCTCTGTGTCTCTGATCTTGGTCCTCATGAAGTCCTGTTTGGTGCAGGACAGCAGCAGACCTTTGGGGTCCAGGGGCCCAATGACATCGTACCAGATGGGACTTCCCTCGAGGTCGTACCCACACATCCCCCCGGACACATACCGTTCGATCACCTGGGGAACCACATCATACAGTCAGACCCAGGCGCTAGAACGAATCAGTTCGACAGGCCTTTGATTACCATAGGCCCCTTTTTTTAAGTTTGGGGAAGCTTACAATTTATCCTACCTTTTCTACCGATCTGCGTGCCAGTTATGAATATGTACATAGAGTTGAAGTTTATATACACCTTAGTCAAATACATTTAAACTCCGTTGTTCACAATTCCTGACATTTAATCTTGGTAAAAATTCCCTGTCTTAGGTCAGTTTCACATTTTAAGAATGTGAAATGTCAGAATAATTGTAGAGAAAATTATTTATTTCAGCTTTTATTTCTTTCATCACATTCCCAGTGGGTCAGAAGAAAACATACACTCAATTAGTATTTGGTAGCATTGCCTTTAAATAGTTTAACTTGGGTCAAACGTTTCGGGTAGCCTTCCACAAGCTTCCCACAATAAGTCGGGTGAATTTTGACCCATTCCACCTGACAGAACTGGTGTAACTGAGTCAGGTTTGTAGGCCTCCTTGCTCGCACACGCCTTTTCATTTCTGCCCACAAATGTTCTATAGGATTGAGGTCAGTGCTTTGTGATAGCCACTCCAATACCTTGACTTTGTTGTCCTTAAGCCATTTTGCCACAACTTTGGAAGTATGCTTGGGGTCATTGTCCATTTGGAATACCCATTTGAGACCAAGCTTTAACTTCCTGACTGGTGTCTTGAGATGTTGCTTTAATATATCTACATAATTTTCCTGCCTCATGATGCCATCTATTTTGTGAAGTGCACCAGTCCATCCTGCAGCAAAGCACCACCACAACATGATGCTGCAGCTTGCAAGCCTCCCCCTTTTTCTTCCAAACATAACAATGGTCATTATGGCCATTTTGTTTCATCAGACCAGAGGACATTTCTAAAAAAAAAACACGATATTTATCCCCATGTGCAGTTGCAAACCGTAGTCTGGCTTTTTTTATGGCGGTTTTAGAACAGTGGCTTCTTCCTTGCTGAGCAGCCTTTCAGGTTATGTCGTTATAGGACTCGTTTTACTGTGGATATTGATACTTTTGTACCGGTTTCCTCCAGCATCTTCACAAGGTCCTTTGCTGTTGTTCCTTTGCTGTTGTTCTGGGATTGATTTGCACTTTGCACATGTTCATCTCTAGGAGACAGAACGCATCTCCTTCCTGAGCGGTATGATGGCTGCGTGGTCCCATGGTGTTTATACTTGCGTACTATTGTTTGTACAGATGAACGTGGTACCTTCAGGTATTTGGAAATTGCTCCCAAGGATGAACCAGACTTGTGGAGGTCTACACATTTTTTTCCTGAGGGCTTGGCTGATTTCTTTTGATTTACCATGATGTCAAGCAAAGAGGCACTGAGTTTGAAGGTAGGCCTTGAAATACATCCACAGGTACACCTCCAAATAACTCAAATGATGTCAATTAGCCTATCAGAAGCTTCTAAAGCCATTACATAATTTTCTGGAATTTTCCAAGCTGTTTAAAGGCACAGTCAACTTAGTGTATGTAAACTTCTGGCCCACTGGAATTGTGATACAGTGAATTATACGTGAAATAATCTGTCTGTAAACAATTGTTGGAAAAATGACTTGTGTCATGCACAAAGTAGATGTTCTAACCGACTTGCAAAGACTATAGTTTGTTAACAAGAAATTTGTGGAGTGGTTGAAAAACAAGTTTTAATGACTCCAATCTAAGTGTATGTAAACATCCGACTTCAACTGCATGCACATTTTCATGGAACAGTTTCATTTCAATAATAACATTTTAGTTTCTGAAAATCATTGTCACGTGGTTAATCATAACACTCTTAAGTAAAATGAATCTATGGCGAGAGCACTAGCCTCTGCCATATGGACATATTGATACATTGTGATCCATTGGCGGCTAAAGAAATGAGCATGGAACTCAGGGATAGCCTATAGATCAATGCAGCAGTAGTCCTATAACGTCCTTCATCAACTAAGTAAAATAAATAGACCTTAACCAGACAACTAAAATCAGAAGAAAATATCCTTTGAATCATATTCAGCTCTCTTCACCTGTCTGCCTCCCATTCTATATGTCTTAACTTGAGCTATTGCTAGTGAAATTCAGCATTGTATCAAATTATCACAGGGTCTGGCCCGAAGCTGTCCTAACAAATTTGCAACAATGTATCAACTAGCCTATTCCGGGCCCTCAAAGTTTCCTGCACCAATGAGTTTGGAACAGAAAGCTGTGTTTTAGGATGTTTTCACTGGATATATGGGATCATCAGATCATGATATTTTACTAATTCACACCCAGGCTTGGTGATTATCGAGGCCGGGAGTGTTTTTTAAATACTGAGGAATTCAGTGGCAACGGATACAAAAAACAGACTTTGTTGACTTTGTGAGGCGAAGAACAAATGTGTTGCGTATGTTGAGAGTTAAGACAGAAATAAGACATTGCCAAATGGGCACTTTCCTAAATATGCATTCTGGAGACGCACCACATCTTCACCACATCCCCCTTCCCCTTTTCTTCATGCAACATTTTAAATTATACTCACAACACATTATCTTATCACATTTTTTAGATCGTTTTCACTGACAGCCAGAATTCAATCAGCTAGACCTATTGCCAAGCACACAACCCAAATTGCGGCTTCCCAAACACACTTGTGATTTGAAACAATCCACAGCAGTTTTCTTAAAAGAAGCAAATTCTCTTTTGTGGCTAAGTCATGCTTCCTGGTGAAATATTTTGAATTATTTTATTTAGACAGGACTAATTATACTGAACCAAAATGTAAACGCAACATGCAAGAATTTCAAATATTTTACTAACAGTTCATATAAGGAAATCAGTCAAAGGAAATAAATAAATTTGGCCCTAATCTGTGGATTTCACATAACTAGTAATACAGATAAGCATCTGTTAGTCACAGATACACAGAAAAAAGGTAGGGTTGTGGATTAGAAAACCTGTTAGTATCTGGTGTGACCACCATTTGCCTCATGCAGGACAACATCTCCTTCGCATAGAGCTGATCAGGCTGTTGATTGTGGCTTGTGGAATGTTGTCCCACTCCTCTTCAATGGCTGTGCGAAGTTGCTGGATATCGGCGGGAACTGGCCCACTCTGTCGTACACGTCAATCCAGAGCATCCCAAACGTGCTCAATGGGTGACATGTCTGGTGAGTATGCAGGCCATGGAAGAACTAGGAATTTACAGATTACAGATCCTTGTGCCATGGGGCCATGCATCATCATGCTGAAACATGAGGTGATGGCGGCGGATGAATGGCACGACAATGGGCCTCAGGATCTCATCACGGTATTTCTGTGCATTCAAATTGTCAGCGATGAAAGCAAATGTGTTCGCTGGCCGTAGCTTATGCCTGCCCATACCATAACCCCACCGCCACCATGGGGCACTCGGTTCACAACGCTGACATCAGCAAACAGCTCGCCCACACAACGCCATACACGTGATCTGTGGTTGTGAGGCCAGTTGGATGTACTGCCAAATTCTCTAAAACAACGTTATAGAAGGTTTATGGTTGAGGAATGAACATTCAATTATCTGGCAACAGCTCTGGTGGAGATTCCTGCAGTCAGCATGCCAATTGCACGCTCCCTCAAAACATGAGACATCTGCGGCATTGTGTTGTGTGACAAAACTGCACATTTTAGAGTGGCTTTTTGTTGTCCCCAGCACAAGCTGGACCTGTGTAATAATCATGCTGTTTAATTAGCTTCTTGATATGCCACACCTGTTAGATGGATGAATTGTCTTGGCAAATGAGAAATGTTCATTAACAGGAATGTAAACAAAAGTGTGCACAACATTTTAGAGAAATAAGCTTTTTGTGCATATAAGAAAATGTCTGGGAACTTTTATTTCAGCTCATGAAACATGGGACCAACATACAGCTTGATAAGAATTAGTAGAACTCATACAGCTCGATAAGAATTAGTAGAACTCATACAGCTCGATAAGAATTAGTAGAACTCATACAGCTCGATAAGAATTAGTAGAACTCATACAGCTCAATAAGAATTAGTAGAACTCATACAGCTTGAGAATCAAGAGGATTTTACAACCCAGATATATTATAGTTGTTCTATTTAATTCTGTGACCATACCAATCTCTATCTGACCATGCTAGAAGGGAGGAAAGCCACACAAATGATCATAATGTGCGTTGTGTAAGATGGTAGTTTGTATCAACATCTGTGAGGTGTTATTACACTGTGTAATAACCCTGCTAGTCCTAATGGTGTAGCTGTACTCTGTCACAGGCGGAGCTGTACCTTTTCACCAGACAGACAAACACAAAGGCAGGCAGGCAGGCAGGCAGGCAGGCACACACACACAGGCAGGCAGACAGGCAGACAAACAGAAAGGCAGGCACACACACAGGCAGGCAGACAGGCAGACAAACAGAAAGGCAGGCACACACACAGGCAGGCAGACAGGCAGGCAGGCAGGCAGGCAGACAGGCAGGCAGGCAGGCAGGCAGGCAGACAGACAGGCAGACAGACAGACAGACAGACAGACAGGCAGGCAGGCAGGCAGGCAGGCAGGCAGGCAGGCACCTCAGGAGGCCTCCAGTCAGCGATGATGCTGTCTGCTTTCATGTGTTTCCTGAACTCCAGATGCTACAGAGGAGATAGAAACTCTTGTTCAGGACAGTCTTTTAGCAGTGACAGTTATGTTGAATAAAAGTTGGCTTTGAAAAGACTCAAGTGTGTGTTTTTAATGTGGGATAATGTGGAGTTCTGGATAAACACAACCTCAAGGCTTTGAACTTTGAACAAAAGGGAACACACATATAATGGAGCATTTTGGAAGCAGTGCACTCTAGGAAGGGATCGGGAGGCTTATACTGATACTTTATTATCTCCTGTGTGTGTGTGGGTTTGTGTGTAATAAGTAGCTTGAAGATGCAGCTCGCAGGATTCCATATTATAATCCGCTGATGTAGAAGAAGAAACTTACTGACACCAGACAGTCACCTTGTTATGTCACCATCTTTATTATTACATTCTAGTCTCTCTTATCAATACAACACATGTTACTCTTTAATTACAGGGTAATGCATCATGGATACACAGTGTATATTAACATGCACATGGTAAATTGGATATGTAGACATTATTATGTCCAGTCAATAATTACAAGTCAACCTGAGGAAAGTAGCCAGTGTTTAGATATCAGAGAGTACAGGAGGACCTTGTTAGATCAACAAACACTTGAAACAGGGTCTCACCTTTCTAAGCATCGCCTCTGCTTTCTGAACATTGAAGCTTCGGGCTGGAAAAGAAGAAAAACAACACTCTTGTCATGATACAGAATAAGACAAAACAAGATGTAGCATAGACAATCATATTGGCCATCCAAGAATGTACTCTTATAACCAGGCATAACATTAACACCTGCCAAATGCAGGTCGATGTATGTATTGGCGGGTAAGAACGTCTTTTTGACCAGACACGTAGGCGGGTGGTCAATTTGCAGGGCTCTACAGTGCATTACATTTGCATTTGTGAACAAAAAGTCCAAAGTTAAGTATGAACACGTGATGTATAGCTGAAAAAACTGAGTGTTCATTCTGAACCTTGTTTGAAGTCAGTAGGTCACATGAGCAAGGAGCTACTGAAATTTGTTTGTAAAAAAAGTTCTCCTTAACTAATTGAACTAGGAATACAAAATGCTGCTCACATTTCCACATGTTTATTAGCTTTGCAAAGCAAATTAATGTCCATATCGTGAAAATCAGACCTGTGCAATGTTGTGCACAATTTTTCTAATATCATGACACTAATTTGGAGTCTGTGGCTCAAGTGGTTTGAAAGCTATTGAGGCTTGAAAGCATGAATATCTGTTGAATATCCAACCTGAAACTATCTTTACCTCGGTCAAGAGAAAGGGCTCGAGTGGCCACGTTACCAGGGTCACCTCCCGCCCTTAAAGTGGCAGCTGAACATTTTGTCCCATCTGATATGTTGGTTAAGACTCACAAAAATGAAATGAAATTGAGCAATATAGGCGAATACAATACCTTCTTACTAATACTAATTTCTTGTTAGAGAAACATTACAAAGCATTGTCATCTATTTTTTGTGTGATGTTGATGTAATTTTGGTGGGAACCTTTTTTTAACCTTTATTTAAGTCAGTTTAGAACAAATTGTTATTTACAATGATGGCCTACACCAGCCAATCCCGGATGATGCTGGGCCAGTTGTGCACCGCCCTATGGGACTCCCAATCACGGCCGGTTGTTATACAGCATAGATTCGAACCAGGGTGTCTGTTGTGACACCTCTAGCCCTGAGATACAGTGCCTTAGATCCGCTGTGCCACTATACCAGGTGATGTTCATGTTGTGCTGTTGAGATTGAAATGCAAGACATATTTCGCGAAAGGGAGACATAATAAATTATTATTATGCTTGAGTGAAAAAAACTCACCTATGGAAATTTGGTTATGCAAATATTCCTTAAGCATACCGTATGGACCATAGAACTATCATGGCCTTGAATTTAGGTTGGCCGATGCTATTCATATAATTAAGTGCAAATAGTGTACAGGGTACATAGTAACACCATCCAATGACAGTGAGACAGCGAATCTGACACAGTTGAATAGCTGGATAAATGTTCTTTTGTAAGGCTAAAACACAGGATGAGGGATAACGCAAATATTGATCTACTCCATCTGCCTTGAAGTAATGCCCACTACGTGGAAGAGTCAACTCATGTGGACACAAATGTGCACACACACATGATTTAATAGCTAATATGTAATGGCATACCTTGCCTGTAGTGAATGCTGATACATTATTTGCAGAATGAGTTTTAATCTTCTACGTTATAAAAGCCCAAACATTTACATTTAAGTCATTTAGCTGACGCTCTTATCCAGAGCGACTTACAAACCCCAATGCATGGCACCTAGTAGCTACTACAACACGGCTATGTGTGTCTAATGACATTGTTCTCACACACCTGTGTGTACACTACCATCATCCAAGTTGCAGTAATCTGGTCCCTGTGTTGTCTAATGACTATTACAGGATAGGTGTCCAGTTGCCTGCCTGGTTGTCTATGGGCTAAAGATACTGGACCTGTTCCCCTACCTCCATCAACAGGTCAATACACTTCCCTAAGAGACTAATAGGAAATTGAGTGTATTGAAATGATCAGAGCCTTTGTCCAACCACAGAAAATAAAATAATCACACACATTCACAATGTGGCACAGAAGCTGGACAATGAAATACAGTCATAGACAGAAGTATGTTCACTGTTTGCTGCTTAAAACATGATTTTCTAGAACAGTGGTCGCCAACCTTTTCTGAGTCAAGATCACTTTCTTAATCAAAATGCATGCCGAGATCTACCGCTCTGATTTTTATTATGTAAGCCTATGCAACATTAACCAATTAAAAACAGTACTGTAGCAATGAGGTTTGTGCAGTAAGCTATAGGCTCAATACATTATCACCGCATACGAGCTTTGCTTGAATTTACCTGCCAATGCATTGTTGTTCGGTATATTTTTTTAAATTATATTTCAAAATTTGAGGTAGGCTATATGATCACACCGGTAATAGATTCATTGTTGTATTACTTGTGAGGCACAGCTGAGTGAACATACATTTAAATGATTTACTTTTTATTTTACTGGGCTGATGGTGGCTGCATCTGATGGGTCAGTCTCAGCAGAGACAGCAGACTGAAGGTCCGTCTCTCAACATCCCTCCGCTCTCCTTTTCCTCCACTGACACTGACCAAAAAGGGACACTGTCTTCCAGCTGATGGCGAAACTCGAGTCGCACCGCATTATTTCTGCCTTATGTACAAATTCATGTTGTTACTCCTATGAACAGAGAAAGTAAAATATTCCTTGATATTAAAAAAGACCCAAGCGACTAATAATAACAACAACACAAGCCTATAGATGCACTTTCCTACTCATTCATTACTGCTGCACTGCTTGTTGAAGCGCCGAGTGGAAATAGGAAGAACGTGCATTTTATGGCTTATAAAAGTGTTGAATGTAAAGTGTTCATAGTGCTGAGTAAGAACTTAAACATGAACTCACTCATAAAATCATCAGTTCTTTGGTGGATGTGTTGACAGTCTCTCTCTAGTCATGGCTTTAAACGTTTTGCCAGCCGTAGGCTGCCTGAGACTAATACAAAAAATAGGAACAAGGCTTTATCGTTGGGTTTTTACTGAAATGTTTGCCGATCGACTTGAAATGCCTTGGAAATCGACAAGTCGATCGCGATCGACCGGTTGGTAAACACTGTTCTGGAATATAGGTAGCCTCGTGGTTAAGAGCGTTGGGCCAGTAACTGAAAGGTCGCTAGTTTGAATTCCTGAGCCGACTAGGTGAAAAATCTTTTGATGTGCCTTTGAGCAAGATACTTAACCATAATTGCTCCTGTAAGTCACTCTGCTAAATTATGTAAATGTACACCAGCTTTTATAAAGATCGGGTTAGGGAAGTCATCTTATATTTAGCCTACTTTGTTTGTCCAAACCCGGTCTACTGGCTGAGTAAATATGCTCTTGTGGGCATAGGGCAGGAGGAGGAGAGGGCACACAGTTCATCCCTATTGGTCAGGCCAGCGAGGTGCCCCATAAGCTGATGTTTACTTCCAAAACCTTATCAGAAACAAAGTGACCGAATGTCAGATGTCACCAGAGCAGAAGCCACACTGGCAGCCAGAAACGCTAGAGAACCGTCTCTAGATACACAGACATGGATGCAGTCCCCAAATCTTACTTGAGTCTTCAGCTACTTATACACAAGTTTTGGAACAATCCATGTTTCTGATTATGTAGTGGTGCATCTTGAATCACAAAGGTGGTTCTCTCTCTCTTCACCTCACCTCCCCTTTCATTTTCTCTGTGTGTGTGTTTCTTTATATTTATGTTCACAAATGCATTTGCTAGTATTTGATATAGAGGGCACTGTTTCGCTCTTTTTTACAGCATTGAGTCTAATACCGGCTGGGGGGGGGCTGTTTGAAGGGATCTGTATTATGTACTCTCATGTAGCCTGTAATTTTGTGTATGTGTGTGTATGGGGGTAGAAGGGGCATGATAATGTTGAAAAATAAATTACTTCCTTGAAGACATGCTTCAGAACTTTGACTACTACTAAATCTCCCACTTTGGACTGGATGTGAAGTTCATAAATACAGTGGGGCAAAAAAGTATTTAGTCAGCCACCAATTGTGCAAGTTCTCTCACTTAAAAAGATGAAAAAGGCCTGTAATTTTCATCATAGGTACACTTCAACTATGACAGACAAAATTAGATTTTTTCCCCCAGAAAATCACATTGTAGGATTTTTAATGAATTTATTTGCAAATTATGGTGGAAAATAAGTATTTGGTCGCCTACAAACAAGCAAGATTTCTGGCTCTTACAGACCTATAACTTCTTCTTTAAGAGGCTCTTCTGTCCTCCACTCATTACCTGTATTAATGGCACCTGTTTGAACTTGTTATCAGTATAAAAGACACCTGTCCACAACCTCAAACAGTCACACTCCAAACTCCACTATGGCCAAGACCAAAGAGCTGTGAAAGGACACCAGAAACAAAATTGTAGACCTGCACCAGGCTGGGAAGACTGAATCTGCAATAGGTAAGCAGCTTGGTTTGAAGAAATCAACTGTGGGAGCAATTATTAGGAAATGGAAGACATACAAGACCACTGGTAATCTCCCTCGATCTGGGGCTCCACGGAAGATCTCACCCCGTGGGGTCAAAATGATCACAAGAACGGTGCGCAAAAATCCCAGAACCACACAGGGGGACATAAACCTAAACTCGTCGTGTTTGGAGGACAAAGAATGCTGAGTTGCATCCAAAGAACACCGTACCTACTGTGAAGCATGGGGGTGGAAACATCATGCTTTGGGCTGTTTTTCTGCAAAGGGACCAGGACGACTGATCCGTGTAAAGGAAAGAATGAATCGGGCCATTTATCGTGAGATTTTGAGTGAAAACCTCCTTCCATCAGCAAGGTCATTGAAGATGAAATGTGGCTGGGTCTTTCAGCATGACAATGATCCCAAACACACCGCCCGGGCATCGAAGGAGTGGCTTCGTAAGAAGCATTTCAAGGTCCTGGAGTGGCCTAGCCAGTCTCCAGATCTCAACCCCAAAGAGAATCTTTGGAGGGAGTTGAAAGTCCGTGTTGCCCAGCAACAGCCCCAAAACAGCACTGCTCTAGAGGAGATCTGCATGGAGGAATGGGCCAAAATACCAGCAACAGTGTGTGAAAACCTTGTGAAGACTTACAGAAAACGTTTGACCTCTGTCATTGCCAACAAAGGGTATATAACAAAGTATTGAGATAAACTTTTGTTATTGACCAAATACTTATTTTAAGTGGGAGAACTTGCACAATTGGTGGCTGACTAAATACTTTTTTGCCCCACTGTACATAATATATGGGCAGAATTACGGTCTTGCCTCAATTATCTACAAAATCCATAGTTTGAAAGCGTCTGTCTTTCTGGAAGCTGTGTTGTGCCATTTTCCCTACATTTTCCACTACGTGGGCCAGCCCCCTAGCAATTTGAGTTCAACCAATGAGCTTCAACCCCTCGCCATATGAGTGACAGCAAGCAAGATGCACATCATGTACACACAGCAGAGTGAGAGAGAGAGAGAACAATGATGTGGTGCACATATCTGCACGTATGAGACGTAGTGTAAAAGTGAACACTACTTTCAGAACTACTTGCTAAAAGGTATACAAAGTAATCTCTTTAAAGTTGGACTCCATAACAGTAAAACTGCCAAGTCTGTTTGCAATCTTACAACAACATTACTTCAAATAATGAACACTTTTTGTAGGATATCAGCTGATGCTGGAGACACTGGGGAGTGTAGAAGGGGCATTATCTTAATGTTTTTTTTTTTGTGGGGGATGCTTGTGAACATTTTAAAATGAAAAATATATATATTGTTAAACAAATCTCCCTTCCTTAATTAAAGACTTGCTCCAAAACTTGCCTACTAAGTATTTGTTAAAGTGGCAATATGTACCGTAATTGCTGGACTATTAAGCGCACCTGAATATAAACCGCACCCACTGAATTATTTAAAAAAATATGTATTTTGTACATAAATAAGCCGCACGTGCCTACCGGTACATTGAAACAAATGAACTGTACACAGCCTTTAAACGAAACACGGCTTGTAACAAAAATAAATAGGCTTTAAAGAAACACGGCTTGTAACAAAAATAAATAGCTTTAACGAAACACGGCTTGTAACACAAATTAAAACAGTAGCCTACCAAGAAAGTCATTGGTCACTATCTTCCTCCTCCTGTGCACTGAAACCACTGAAGTCATCTCCTTCGGTGTCGGAGTTGAATAGCCTCAGATTTGCTTCATCCAATGTTGGATTGTTTTCATTGTCGCTCTCGTCACTTTCATCCGGAGGAAAATACCCCGCTGAGCTCATGCTGCCCCTTCAACACGCAGCAGTCCAGCCTTTCGAAACCCGTTGATGATAGTGTTTTTTTTGACAATGCTCCACGCTGTCAGGACCCACTGACAGACTTGACCATAAGATGCTCTTCGCCTGCGGCCCGTTTTAGTGAAGGATTTCTCCCCACTTGTCATCCAAGCCTCCCACTGAACAAGGAGCGCCACCTTAAATGCACGATTTACACTGATGTCAAGTGGCTGCAAATACTTTGGGCCATCTGCTTTTCTTCCCTCTGAAAGTTTTGTAGTCTTTCTGCACTGAGTCAGTTCCTCACGCTGCTGTTTCCAACATCTTATCATCGACTCATTAAGGCCAAGCTCCCATGCAGCAGCTCTATTTCCTTTTCCAAAAGCCAGATCGATCGCCTTCAACTTGAAAGCTGCATCATATGCATTTCTCTGTGTCTTTGCCATGATGAGGGTGACAAAATTACTACCGTAATCAGAAAAGGAAGTTTGAGCGCGCTCGATTTACTTCACATTATGTGACGGTGCTGTTTTTTGGCGGCATGAATCTTGTGAAAACGGGAAAAATCCATAAATTAGCCGCGTCATTGTATAAACCGCGAGGTTCAAAGTGTGGGAATAAAGTAGCGGTTTATAGTCCGGAAATTACGTTACATTTTTTGGGCGATTGTAACAGTTCCATTGCTGAGTGTGGGTTAACAATACCTCAACACCTTACACCCAATCTGATAGGAAAACTATTGTCTCTCTGCAACAGGTAACATATGTACAAAATACTGTCAATTTACAAAAAATGTCACCACCATGAATAGGAGTCAAATATCATTTGAATACAGGTTTGTGGATTGACGGTTAGTCAAAACACAACACCTTGTCAAAATGCCTAGGCTACCTGTGTGATTTAGCTCCCTATGGGGTCAGAGAGTGGAAAGTTATTACTCTACATTTGTCCTATGTGGTTGTCACAACATAACCTGTTCTCATATTCTTGGACAACAAGTTTCACTGTAGGGTTCACTCTCTAGGGGTCAGAGAAACTGAGAACATGTGCTGTTGGCTAAGCCATTGTCCACTACATCAGTGAGATAATGAAGCCTTTTGGTCTACTTTTACTCAGACATAGACTACTGCATCAGCACAAATGTTTCATCCTCTTTCTATTCACGAGGAACATAGGCCTGCTTAAGTAGGAATAGAGATGTTGAAAAGCACTTTAGATAGTCCTACCCTATTTTAATTTGATCTCAGAAAAAGGAGATTTACACATGACCATCCTACCATCATATTGTAATATATGAAATTCATGTTGCGGGTAAAACAAATACATATAAACATAACCTGCAGAAATGCAGGGTAGGACTATCTCATGTTGCTATGGGAACAAATAAGTCCTTTTGATTTTACCTCGGAGCCAGCGGAGCAGGTAGTGATCATGCTGCGCGGGAAGGTCTGGGAGAACGTCCTCGAGCCGCTCCCGAAACTAGCAGCACCAGACAACACAATACTGACACAACGAACTAAATAAACAATTTTTGTGGGGGTGGGTGGGGGAATTAAGGAATACACTGAATAGGCTATATGACAAAAACATTTTAGACAGTAACTTGAATAAACAGAGGCTAGAAATGGCTACAAAGAACATAAAATGTTATAGTGGAAAGTTTAATTACCTCGGCTAAAATGTCCACCTGCTTCGGGCTGAGGTCGCCCACTCGTCTGCTCATTCTCTCTGTTACGATTTGCCGCGCAGGCGCTACAGTAAATCACTTTCTGTGAATGACCTCCGGTGGAATTAAGTGGTCTTCACTGTCACACACACACCTCCCATGCCATTCTCCTCCCCTTCCTCCAGGTAGTCATGCAGTCACGCATGACGCCGAGGCACACTGAACCAGGACCAGCCTTTCCTTCACAAATCCTCACCTTTAACTACACTGGGGAAATGCTAAATTGACCTCAGCTCAGCTTCTAGGAACAACTCCATCCCAGATAAACCCCGAAAAACAGTACAGTAATGTTAGTGATATAGAATAGTAATAACTCTCCAACAATCAAAGAATGCAATGAATACAATTATATTTTATTATGATATAAAATACGCATATTTGGCATATTTTTACAGGGAAATTTAGCACATCTAACATCATTCCCATGCATTTTAGCACATAGCTTACTGTAAAGATATGATGGTCTAGTTAGGGGCTTTGAAGATACTTTATAGTCTGCTTTGGCAGAAATGAGCCCTTGCATTACAACGGTCCTTTCCAAAACAGGTATAAAAAGTTAACAAAGGTACAGATGAAGTGGATAAATAGAAGCTGCCTGGACAACCACTTCAAAAGGCAAAGAAAGCACCCTAACAATTGACCAAATGTCAATTACTAACAGAAATAAGATTTCAGAGATTCACAGCAGAGCTCTGTGAACACCAATACAATCAATAATGATCATTGCATTAGACCAGGGATACTTAAATATGTCCCTCTAGGTACTGCTGGTTTCCATCTTTCCCTTCCAGTCAGACAGGGATTGATTCACACCTGGGTCCTGTTTGAACAACTTTGAATTCTTCTTTCCTCTCTCATTCTGAAAGTGATCTGATCTGGTTGGATTGGTGGAAACACTCGGTTGATAACATTGCTATCATCTATCATATTGAGTCACTTCTAGGTCTATGAACCCCTTGATGTTCTCTACTCTGAACCTCTTGACATTCTCCACTCTGAACCTCTTGACGTTCTCCACTCTGAACCTCTTGACGTTCTCCACTCTGAACCTCTTGACGTTCTCCACTCTGAACCTCTTGACGTTCTCCACTCTGAAACTCTTGACGTTCTCCACTCTGAACCTCTTGACGTTCTCCACTCTGAACCTCTTGACGTTCTCCACTCTGAACCTCTTGACGTTCTCCACTCTGAACCTCTTGATGTTCTCCACTTTGAACCGCTTGACATTCTCCACTCTGAACCGCTTGACATTCTCCACTCTGAACATTAGCACCTGAATGATGAATGGTCCTGAGGGTTGAGCTTGCACTAAAGATTGGATGAAGGGGTTCATCTCTGAAGTTGCATTCTACATAAGAGTAGATATGAGTATTATTGCTGTTGGTCATGTTGTAAAGGAGACTATATTCTTCTCATAATCTACAAATGTATTTTATTTTATTTTACCTTTATTTAACTAGGCAAGTCAGTTAATTAAGAACAAATTCTTATTTTCAATGACGGCCTAGGAACAGTGGGTTAACTGCCTGTTCAGACAGAACGGCAGATTTGTACCTTGTCAGCTCGGGGATTTGAACTACCCCAACCTTCAACTCATTCTCTTAGTCAGTGCGGAAGAGAGAAACAAAAGTCCCATCATAAACTCGTACTTTACCCTCCACACACCTCAGAGTCCAGGCACCATCTTTAGGTCCAAACCTTACTTTCTTCTCCTTGTTGATGGACATCTTGACCACTCGTACAATCCATGATTGATCCACATCCACAACAAAGTAAGATGTCCCTGTTATTTGCAGATTTCCCAGGACAGCATGACTTTTTGATCTCTGTTCTTCCTTCTCTTTTGTAAGTGTTTGTCTTTCCACATTTAGAGAATAATGTGCTGTTTCAGGGATTAGGGTGATAGGAACTGGAATGGAACAAATGATGGTTCAAATAGTATTCAGGGATTGTAAATTAGACTGTTTTTGTTATATAATCATACAGTTATAAAACATCTAGTCGACTATAATTTCAAGCATCAAACATCAAAAGGGATTACAACAAGTATCTGTCAATGTCAGGTATGTGTCAAATGGCTGTAAGGGAGTCAGGTGCAGGAGAGCAGATATTGGGTAGCCAACGGAGCCTTTTATTTAGGCGAACCAAAAGCACAAAGCAAAATAAACACGAAATAACAATTCGGTTTAACATAACCCAACGCACCAGACTAACGTGCGCATAACATTAAACAGAATAAACAATACCACACAAAGACATGGGGGAAACAGAGGGTTAAATACACAACACATAATGATGAGGGAAATGTGAACCAGGTGTGTGGAAAAACAAGACAAGACAAATGGAAAATGAAAAAATGTATTGGCGATGTCTCGAAGACCGACGACGTCGACCGCCGAGCACCGCCCGAACAAGGAGAGGCATCGACTTCGGCAGAAGTCGTGACAGTCAATTACAGAAATTCTCAGCATTACAACCAAAAACCACCCACACACACACAAACACTTTCCCGCTGTCTGATAGATTTATTTTGTACTCACCATGATACTCATTTTTATTCACAGAATCTAAGGGGATAAACATACAGCATTTTGTTATGGTAACACGTAACATTAAAAATGTCACGACTTCCGCTGAAGTTGGTCCCTCTCCTTGTTCGGGCCGCATTTGGCGGTCGACGTCACCGGTTTTCTAGCAGCCACCTATCCACTTTTAATTTTCCTTTTGTTTTGTCTTCATTGTACACACCTGGTTTCCATTCCCATAATTATGTTCCTTATTTAACCCTCTAGTCCCCCCCATGGTTTTGTGCGTGTTTGCTCTGTTTTAAACTGTTGCTACATTTTGTGAGCTGGATTGGTTTCCCTGCGTTGAAATTATTTTGTTGTCATATTGAGTAAAGTCCGTTATTACTCATCCTCTGTGTCCTGCGCCTGACTCCGTCCCACCTGCTGCACATCGACCCTTGACAAAAACAGCTTGTGTTATAGTCCATAACGCCATGAAGCAAACACACACACACACACAATGCTTACCTAGGTGTTGCTTGAGACATTCTGCAGACATAAGAAAGAAGATTATTCCATTAGAAACTGAAGTTCTTCCAATTTTGGACATGAAACATGAGCAAACAGAAGCTTTAAATGATCAAATACAAATACTATTAACCATGTTTCTTGGCATGTACATTAACTATAAAGAAACATATTTTAGTCAGGAAGAGGACATACAGTTAATGATTATCAATGCTGACTGACAATGTCCCACTATCATTTGATATGATATCAGCGAGAAAAGGCAAGGTGATAAAATAGCAGAAGTCATTTATTATCAACAGAGAGCAACTTGTGGTAACGTAAGCGATGTAACCATGCATAGGTGATTTGATTCTGGCAGGCAGTGCAAAGTGAAAAATTTTAAACTTTCTACATTATCAGTGATGTTGCAGGTGAAGTTCACACTGACATTCTCAACTATCTGTCAGTTTGACTTGTGGACCAATTAATGAATAGTTAAATAATTCAAATATAGTATTTACAGTGCATTCGGAAAGTATTCAGACCCCTTGACTTTTCCACATATTGTTACCGTACAGCCTTATTCTAAAATGTATTAAATAGTTTTTTTCCTGGGCCTCCAGAGTGGCGCAGCAGCCTAAGGCATTGCATCGCAGTGCTAGAGGAGTCACTACAGAGCCGAGTTCGATCCCGGGCTGTGTAGCAGCCGGCTGCGACTGGGAGACCAATGAGGCTGCGCACAATTGGCCTAGCATCGTTAGGGTAGCGACTCCTTGTGGCAGCCGGGCGCATGCACGCCGACTTCAGGACACTCAGGCTTCCTGGTTAAGCAAGCAGTGTGTCAAGAAGCAGTGCGGCTTGGCAGGTCATGTTTTGGAGGATGCATGGCTCTTGGCCTTCGCCTCTCCCGAGTCTGTACGGGAGTTGCAGCGATGGGACAAGACTGTAAATACCAATTGGATATCACGAAATTGGGAAAAAAAATTAATCTAATTCCCCCATCAATCTACGCATTTATCAAATATATCATATTTAGGTAAGTATTCAGACCCTGTACTCAGTCCTTTGTCGAAGCACCTATAAGAATATTTTGAAGATAAATACACAGCTCAGAGGATGAGAGGACAAGATTACTAAAAACAGAATAGAGTACTAATGGTGCAGTGCACGCTGACCAGGTCGCTAGGTGCATGGTGTTTCCTCCGACACATTGGTGCGGCTGGCTTCCGGGTTGGATGCGCACTGTGTTAAGAAGCAGTGCAACTTGGTTGGGTTGTGTTTCGGAGGATGCATGGCTCTCGAGCTTCGCCTCTCCCAAGCCCGTACAGGAGTTGCAGCGATGAGACAAGACAGTAACTACTAACAATTGGATACCATGAAAAAGGGGGTAAAAAAAGAATGATGGAGGCCATTGTGTTCTTGGGGACCTTCAATGCTGCAGAATGTTTTTGGTACCCTTCTGTGCCTTGACACAATCCTGTCTTGGAGCACTACAGAAAATTCCTTTGACCTCATGGCTTTTATTTGCTCTGATATGCAGTCAACTGTTGGACCTTATGTGTGTGTCTTTCCAAATCATGTCCAATCAATTGAATTGACCACAGGTGGAATCCAATCAAGCTAAGGAAACATCTCGAGGATGATCAATGGAAATCGGATGAACCTGAGCTCAATCTTGAGTCTCATAGCAAACGGTCTGAATACTTATGTAAATAAGGTATTTATATTTATTTTTTATTATAAATTTGCAAAAAAATCTAAAAACCTGTTTTCGTTTTGTCATTATGGGGTATTGTGTGTAGATTGATGAGTAAAACAATTAATTTAATCAATTTTCGAATAAGTCTGTAACTTCTAGGGGTCTGAATACTTTCTGAATGCACCGTATAATTTGACTAATATGAGGGCAGGGCTGATGTAGCGGTTTGGGCCACTGCCTGTTGTTCCATCACATTTTCAACTCTACTGATGGTTTTGTCCTCCAAAAAAATGACATTATATATCGAATGTGCCCACTCTGGTCTTGGCACGTGCGCTCTAGCCAACAGTTTAGATACAGTGCGGGTATAATCTACAGGATGAGATTATTATGGACAAAATATATTTTTATTTGTCAAACGGCAGCCAAACATTATTCATCATGTCACCAGAATAAGACCTTCGATATATAAAAGAGCATCAAGCTTTTCACCGTGCACTTTCACCACACTGTGAAGTTCATCATAACTTATTTCATCTGCAGCCTAATAAACTGCATCGTTTCCTGAGTCGTAGTGGGAGGACCACACATGTCATCGCGTGACTCCCAAGATATGATGATGGTTACTATATCAATATTTGCAGAAAAATGCGTTTCCACCGCCGTTTCTCGCATTATTAATTTTACAGACACAAAAACATCACACCTTGTTTAGAGTATTTTGTTTTATCGACATTTGGAAAGTTAACTGACAAATTAGCGGTTTCCATCGGGGCTGTCATGAAGTGTTCTATATCCGACATGTACTCACATAAAAAGGTTGGATGGGAACCTTGTTACTGTCTCTATCTCCAATAAAGACAAAAATATGTAATAATATTCCAGTTTGAGGGCAGAAACTACATGTAGGTGTACATTCAGATCTATATGGTGTCGAAACAAACACGTTGGTTTCAGTCAGGAAGAAGTCAACTTGTAATGGATATTAACAACTATGGCATGTATAACTATGACAAACTGTTAATAATATAGCCTGATACACATTTACAAGAACACACACACACTCACTACTTACCAAATGACATGACAGACAAGGCTTGTTTTCTCTGTTTACAAACTGTAATAGCAAACACAAAAAAATAACATTGTCCTGAGGCCTGAGGATAGTTGTAGGGCTCTGCAATAAAATCAATACAGTTGAGAATTGTTATACTCTTGATGAATCAATGGGCATATATCATTAATTTGAAACAAATAAAATGGATGGACCAATAACTGATTGCCGCTTGAAATCTGTCAAATGGTAAACTTACTTAATGGATCAATTTCTCCACTTTCCACTCCCTTTCTCTTTTAAAAAGAGAAGTGAGGTTGATGTCAATAACAATAAAGAAGGCCAGATAATTGAAAGCAAAGATAATTGAACTAAATGACTATTGTCCCGCACCACTCACCTCTGTCATCATGAAGTGCTTTGAGAGACTAGTCAAGGATCATATCACCTCCATATTACCTTCCACACTAGACCCACTTCAATTTGCTTACTGCCCCAATAGATTCACAGACGATGCAATCACCACCACACTGCACACTGCCCTGTCCCATCTGGACAAGAGGCATACCTATGTAAGAGTGCTGTTCATTGACTATAGCTCAGCATTCAACACCATAGTACCCTCCAAGCTCATCATTAAGCTTGGGGCCTTGGGTCTGAAACCCACCCTGTGCAACTGGGTCCTGGACTTCCTGACAGGTCGCCCCCAGGTGATGAAGGT
This sequence comes from Oncorhynchus masou masou, assembly GCF_036934945.1. NCBI lineage: Eukaryota > Metazoa > Chordata > Actinopteri > Salmoniformes > Salmonidae > Oncorhynchus > Oncorhynchus masou. Next base: position 72,286,072 of record NC_088239.1, on the reverse strand, counting down.
AGGAAACAAAACCTCCTCTTTGCTGATCCTCAACACTGGGGCCCCACAAGGGTGTGTGCTCAGCCCCCTCCTGTACTCCCTGTTCACCCAAGACTGTGTGGCCAAGCACGCCTCCAACTCAATCATCAAGTTTGCAGACGACACAACAGTAGTAGGCTTGATTACCAACAACGATGAGACAGCCTACAGGGAGGAGGGGAGGGCTCTGGGAGTGTGGTGCCAGGAAAATGCCTTCTCACTCAACGTCAACAAAACTAAGGAGATGATTGTGGACTTCAGGAAACAGCAGAGGGAACTCCCCCCTATCCACATCGATGGAACAGTAGTGGAGAGGGTAGTAAGTTTTAAGTTCCTCGACATACACATCATAGACAAACTGAATTGGTCCACCCACACAGACAGCATCGTGAAGAAGGCGCAGCAGAAGGCTGAAGATATTTGGCTTGTCACCAAAAGCACTCACAAACTTCTACAGATGCACAATCGAGAGCATCCTGGCGGGCTGTATCACCGCCTGGTATGGCAACTGCTCCGCCCACAACCGTAAGGCTCTCCAGAGGGTAGTGAAGTCTGCACAACGCATCACCGGTGGCAAACTACCTGCCCTCCAGGACACCTACACCACCCGATGTTACAGGAAGGCCATAAAGATCATCAAGGACAACACCCACCCGAGCCACTGCCTGTTCACCCCGCTATCATCCAGAAGGCGAGGTCAGTACAGGTGCATCAAAGCTGGGACCGAGAGACTGAAAAACGGCTTCTATCTCAAGGCCATCAGACTGTTAAACAGCAACCACTAACATTGAGTGGCTGCTGCCAACACACTGACTCAACTCCAGCCACTTTAATAATGGGAATTGATGGGAAATTATGTAAAATATATCACCCTCAATATAATACCCTACAATATAATACCCTACATTATTCATCTCATATGTATACGTATATACTGTACTCTATATCATCTACTGCATCCTTATGTTATACATGTATCACTATCACTATCACTGCATTGTCGGAACTAGAAGCACAAGCATTTCGCTACATCTGCTAACCATGTGTATGTGACAAATAAATTTTGATTTGATTTGATATGTATATACTGTGTTGTATTCTATACTACACTACACTACTGACTGTTAAACAGCCATCTCCAGCACATCAGAGGCTGGTGCCTCTGATTAGAAATCACTGGCCACTTTAAGGAAATGAAACACTAGCCACTTTAATAATGTCTCCATATCTTGCATTACTCATCTCTTTTGTGTAAACTGTACTATATACTGTAACGACCCTTGGTTTATAAGCGCAGATATCGACTCTGCATCAGGAGCATGCTTTTGCGGCACAGTCGATAGCGCGCTGGACTTCGGTCTAGAAGGTCGAGGGTTCGAGGCCAGCTCCATGCTGTTTCATTACAATACTATTCTATGTTATCTTGATCACTTTAATTGTGTGTAAATATTGCGTCACCCATCTCATATGTATATACTGTACTCTATTCTATGCCACTGTATCTTAGTCCAATGCCGCTCTGGCATATATGCTTATATATTCTTAATCTATTCCTTACTTAGATGTACGTGTATTTTGGGTATATGTTGTGAAATTGTTAGATATTACTTGTTAGATAATACTGCACTGTCGGAGCTAGAAGTTAAAGCATTTCGATACACCCACAATAACATCTGCTAAACACGTGTATGTGACCAATACATTTGATTTGAACACAATAACGCAATTAGCTGGGCAGAATGGTGATCTTGCATTTAATTATTACGTTGATGCACACGTTTGCATACCGTACAACTTCTACAAAACGTAAGAGTTGTCAAAAAGCGCAGGTCTCTTATAATGGCCGAGCATCGTTTCACACTTTCGCAAATAAAGGCGGTCTCTAACAGACGCCATGCCAAAAATGTTTAAATACACAGACAAGCATTTCGCTGGTATGCTCCTTTGGAATTTCATAGCCCATCTGTACCTCACGCAGAATAATAGGGCATGTTTGATCTGTGCAACAAGCATGAAAGATCACTTCACCACTTTTGCAATTCATGTTTTAAATATCAAACAGGGCTATCAATGACAGCACGTATCCACGACAGTAGCTATTTTTACAAACTTGTAGAGTTCGGCTTTTCACACTCTAAACAGCATGAAACCCCAACCTCCAGTATTGTACGTCTCCAACAGAAGCCGGACAGCTTCGTAGTTTTGGCAAATAAACGGCCAGGCTATTAAATGAAGTGTCACAGTAGCTTGTGTTGAATACATACATAGGGTATAAAATAGGTTTATGTGAAGAATCCAACTCACCATGTTTCAGCAGTTGTATCCTGGGGACCATAACAACCCTTTGGACTGAGACAAGAGACAAATACTAAGATCAGAGCCCGTGTGCATATCACAGACATACTTTTTGAATATAACTGGTCAATTTAAACTTATCACTTTACAATGCCATTTTGCAATAACAGAACCAGGGATTCTGAATGTCATGGTCTATTCTAATCTGTAGGACTTTAGATATTATAATGGATTCAAAACTAAGCAAAAACTAGATTACCAACGATATACGATCCCCTTCGTATTTATTTGGATAGGGAAGCTAAAACTTTTCCTTTGTCTCTATACTCCAGCATTTTGGATTTTGAGATCAAATGTTTTACAGGACAGAAAGTCACCTTTTATTTGAGGGAATTTGTGTACATATCTGTTTTACCGTTTAGAAATGAATGCACTTTATGTATTTAGTGCCCCCCATTTGAAGGTGCCATACGTATTTGGACAAATTCACTTATAGTGTATTCAATTTTGTAAAAAGTTTAGTGTTTGGTCCCATATTCCTAGCACAACTGACTACATCAAGTTTGTGACTTTACAAACTTGTTGGATGCATTTGCAGTTTGTTTTGGTTGTGCATGATAAGTATGTGTTTCTCACTCATGATTAACTCATGATTATCCATAATCATAATAGCATCCACATTAATGTAAAGGTGTTCAGAAACATATTATATTCTTATTTTAAATTAATTTCTATTGGTCAAAACATAATCCGAAACATACATGAAATATGTTTGGCATAACACAAAAGATAACACAGTAGAAAAAAGGATTCCAAAAAGATGCTACTTTTTTTCTGTTGTGTTTATTGACTGGGAGCTTGCTTATTCCATGTGTAACTCTGTGTTCTTGTTTCTGTCACACTGCTCAACTCACACAACTCGTGAGAACCTGGCTAAATGAGAACCTGGCTAAATAAAGGTGAAATAAAAAAATGAACCATTTGGATAAGATAACCCTTTTTGGTTCCAGGTAGAACCCTTTTTCTGTTCAAGTAGAATCCTTTCAGGTTCTACGTAGAACTCTCTGTGGATAGGGTTCTACCTGGAACCAAAAAATGGTTCTTCAACAGGTTCCCCTGTTAAACATACTGAGATGCAGTGTCTTAGACCGCTGCACCACTTGGGAGCTCAGTAACATCTGCAGCACCAGTAACATCTGAGTCTTTAATATCATCAGTCACACCTGGTATGACACTTTGTGATTCCTTTTACATTTACATAGAATAACTTTGCCAAAATAGTCAATTCATCCACACACAGACATAGACTACACACACAGGGATGGTTCAGGCTAGACACAATTCGATTCTTTGCTTAGCAATATTATTGACGATCCACCCAGACAGTTTTTTTAAGTGCATAATTGTTTTTTCTTATTTTTTAAAACTTGTACCCCTTTTTCTCCCCAATTTCGTGATATCCAATTGGTAGTTACAGTCTTCTTCCATTGTTGCAACTCCCCTACGGACTTGGGAGAGGCGAAGGTCGAGAGCCAGCATCGTCCAAAACACGAGGGAACACCGTACAACTGGCGACCGTGTTTGTGTGCATGTGCCTGGCCAGCCACAGGAGTCGCTAGAGCTTCGATGGGACAAGGACAACCTGGCCGGCCAAACCCTCCTCTAACGTCGCCTCATGGGTCTCCCGGTCGCGGCCGACTGTGACACAGCTCGAGATCGAATCCGGATCTGTAGTGACGCTTCAAGCACTGCAGTGTATTAGACCGCTGTGCCTCTCAGGAGGCCCTATATTTGTGTTATTTAGCAACTTGCAGCTATCATGTTCTTGCACAGAGTGAGGCTAATGGAGTCATTTGGGGTATTTTTGAGACTGGACTGTTGAAAGTAACTAAATAACCCAAATATCAACTTAAACCTGTCAGGATTGATTGAGAACAAACAGTCTTTGTAAGTGGAAACTTGGTTAAAAAAATATATGGTCAGCCATTCCTTAAAGAACCAATAGGTAGCCCCGACACTTGGTTTGTTATGAAGCTGAGGGATGGGGCTTGAGAAATGTACAGTAACCACTCTGAAATTCATAGATGGACCTACAGCTGTATGAATGCATGAGGTCAACATGATCATTTTAACCACAATTTAAAGCTATGGGTTTGTTGGGAACTGACTTTTAAACTTCAAAATATGAAATAACCTTTTTCATGTCACTGAGGGAGAGAGGGGAATGTATAATGTTTACATTCTGTCCGGATATGTTATTGTTAGCCATCAGGGTCCTATGGGAGGAGAAGAGACACAGTCTTGTACAAGTCAACATGACAGCTGTGAGTTGGGGAGGAGTGAGCAATTTGGGGCCGAATTCAGGTCAGATGAAGTGAGGAAGAACAGATATCAGTAAGGTTCTGTCTAGCAACAGAGATGCAGTGGCTGTCCAGATGTTTAGGAGGAGACAGAGTATAGGAGAATGGGTTAAACATCAGTGTTTGTGTGAACATATCTTTTGTCTTATGCAGCTGTATGGGCGAATACACTTGGTTTAAGCTTTACTAATCGTCCGTGAGTTTTACTAGGTTCATTTAGAACCTAACAGGTTGTTTTCAATAATCTCTTGAGACAGATTTAGACTGTCAAAGGCCAGAATTCATGGGATATTTGGTTGTGGATTAGAGTAAGACAGTTGAACTAAGCTCATGACATTCTTCATGAGTCAATGGGTATAAATGACCAAAAACAGCTGTAAGTATCATAGTAACTTACCCCGACCCCACGCATTACCTGTAAATGAAAGAAAAGCAGGATAGGTACTTAATTCTAATGTATTGTATATGAGCTGGTTATGAAACATTAACCAAAAAATGTTACTTGGTTTACTGTATGCTTCCCTCAAAAACCTCTTGTTCTAGTCGGCATTACCTGTGACCAAGACCAAGTGACTTTACAGTGACTTAACTTTTAGGTCAAGGGTACAGTCATAAGGCCCTGCTTTGCCCCTAAATAATGCCAACTTGTTTCTTTGACTATGGGAAGAAGGGTTCATGTTCTGCAGGAATACAGTCGGGGTGGTCAGGTATATTGATGATGTTATCCTGTTTGGGTTTTGGAGGCTTGGAACAAAAGCATCAAGGGTTTGTTCCAGGAAGAGGGCTTGATGTGTTAACAAGCTAACTTAATAACAAAATCATTCAGAATTTCCTGCTCCAGATAGAAACCTTAACTTATAGCCATATCAGATCCTGTGGTAACAAATCCTCCACCTCTATAGATATGAAATGTAGGCATTGTTGATAAGTACATTTAAAAAACCCTTGTTCTGTGGCGTATTATTCCTTTATTGTTCGGATGGGCAGTGCCTATGACAAAGGACTGACTCCAGACAGCAGAAAACATGCTGAAAACATGTTTGTTTTAAGAGAGTGATTATGTTGAACAGTTAAACATAATTATGACTTACCTCTCATTGTCCTTTTCTGTTTCCACTTGATAACTGCTATGAACAGAGCAATTAGAGAAACTATGAAAACACCAACTCTGGCCACAATATAGGTCCCAATGGGAAACAAATCACCTGAAACAAAAAGTTGTTTTAAGCATCATGATGCCTACAGAGGGAAGACAGGGTGAACTTTCATCTCGTTTTCTCATTGTCCCATGGCACTCCTTCAGCTGTGCTCCCAGCTTTGTGTCTGTTTTTTTGAAGTTGTATATTGTGACAGCAAAATGATCAATTACCCGTGAACAATGAACAATAATGTATATGTACTAGGCATACCCAGCAGAATGTGATGTGATGGTTTTATTTGGTGTTTTCGGGTGGAGTTCTATCCTATTCTACTGAAATAACAGTTCTTACCTGGAATATTAATATTGTGTTGTGTTGTGTGACCGATCAGCTTCTGTTGAACTCTGCAGATGAACCTGTTGGTGTCACTGCTGTAAACAACCACATGTCCTGTCACAGTATAGAAGTCATCAGCGTCCCTGTGTGTCTCTGCAGGTTCAGAAGTGAGGATACCTCCTTCACTGTCCAGCCACACCACTTCTGGCTCAGGGTGCCATCCTGTAGATTTACATATCAGATCCAGGCACATAGTAGTATTGTACTGGTACCATATCAATCTTGTTTGCATTTGTCACACAACAGTATTGTAATTTTATTGTTATTCTAAAACACAAAGTTTCCCCAATGGAGACCACTGGTATGGATCCTGCACCTACACAGAAGTAAATATGGATCACAATATAATTTTTACTTATGTGACAGGCAGTTAAACTTACATTGGGGAAAATCAAATACCTGTATTGTAAATGTACTATCAATAAACAATCACAATTGCTGATGTTTAACCAAGAATCCTTCTTCTAAATTCTAACTAATAACATCACTTAAAGTGCATCATAAGTCACAGGACTCATTTAAATATTGTCAGTGTTAAGGACTGATTGCATCCCTGCTTAAATATGTAATCAATAGATGGAAGTCAATTTGACAAACAATTTATGTTGTGCATCTGAATTACTCATGCCTTTAACCGAAACTTCAAGATCAGCCTCCTCAAACCAGGTCAGCATCTGAACCGAGCATTTAAATATCCCCTCGGCAGAGAGTTTCACTTGGATCAGTTTTAATGACATGTTGCCTCTCTGAAGGTCCTCTTTGAACAGAGCTGTTCTTCCTCTGTAGGAGTCACTCGGCCCCTCATCTATGTCTCTCTGGTTGTCTTAAAGATGGACAGTAGCGAAGGCCATATCTGGTCTGGGCCACTGTACCTTCATGCCCACAGCACTGGATGCTGGGTTGAAGGTTACAGGGCAAAATGACATAATTCCCCACTAACACAACAGGACCAGGTGGACCTAATAATTTAAATAAAAAAACAAGTCAGTTTTCATGATATCCAGGCAGTTGATTATTATAGACAGACCCAGCAGTGGGTTATAGGTAAACATTCTAGTGACCACAGGAGGGTTCTGAGAGGATGACAGCTAATAATAATGTCTGGAATGGAGTTAATGGATTGGTATCAAACGCATAGAAAACGTGTTTGATGTGTTCGATACCATTCTAATAATTCAATTCCAGTCATTACTATGAGCCTGTCCTCCCCAATTAAGGTGCCACCGGCCACCTGTGCTAGTGATACATAGGCTAGTGGTCAATCGTCAAAAAGGGCTTTCGTTTTTTGAGATACCCCTACCGAAGGTACAACCATGCTTTTCCATATCTCTAATGTCTCCCATTTATGAAATGGATGGTTGTGTAAAAATATTCTACTGCAAAAGTGTTTAAATGTATATACATTGTGACACACCCCCTTAAGTCAAAAAGTGCAGAACAAAGGCTGGCTGGTGGGGGGATGGGCCACAGGAGTTCATGTAACCCAATATTACAAGCTCTGATATTTCTAAAATTCAAAATATAAGTAGTGTTGTCTGCCCTACATACACTAACATAAATACACTTAATCTTGGAAATATAGACATGTAAACAAAGAGATACAATAGGCGAAAATATCAACTATGAATATAGTTGATATTTATGATGAATGTAAGCTTGACTTTTTGCTAGCTGATGCAATAATTCAAGTCAAATCTGCTCGCATTTAGTGCTGTATTTTGTGGTTATTGTAATCGGATCTAATGAAAGCAGGTGGCCTTGCTCCTATATCACACCTATAGCATAATTGCGCAAAATTGTATGCAGCATCATCTGGATATGTGTGTAACAAAAGATCAACATTCACCTTCTGCTACCATTTCTGTCAAGCCGTCTACTCAAAGAGTCTGATGCATACGTTTGACAAATCCAACATACGCACCACACAGAACGCACTGCAACGCAATGCTGCAAGGCAAACGTAGCATTCCACTGGAACTTAATATACAGTGGGGCAAAAAAGTATTTAGTCAGCCACCAATTGTGCAAGTTCTCCCATTTAAAAAGATGAGAGAGGCCTGTAATTTTCATCATAGGTACACTTCAACTATGACAGACAAAATTAGAAGAAAAAAAATCCAGAAAATCACATTGTAGGATTTTTAATGAATTTATTTGCAAATTATGGTGGAAAATAAGTATTTGGTCAATAACAAAAGTTTATCTCAATACTTTGTTATATACCCTTGTTGGCAATGACAGAGGTCAAACGTTTTCTGTAAGTCTTCACAAGGTTTTCACACACTGTTGCTGGTATTTCGGCCCATTCCTCCATGCAGATCTCCTCTAGAGCAGTGATGTTTTGGGGCTGTTGCTGGGCAACACAGACTTTCAACTCCCTCCAAAGATTTGATGAAAATTACAGGCCTCTCTCAGCTTTTTAAGTGGGATAACTTGCACAATTGGTGGCTGACTAAATACTTTTTTGCATTCAAACATGGGTTCAACTCATTCATTGCTGAATGTTCCTGCCTTACAAAATACTTAGTTATACATGTTTTTCGATGTTGTGGCTATACTAATCGGCTATAATTGAATACATCCTTGGGAGGTCCCTACCCCATTGAAGTTGAAATGTAAAATGGTTAATGGTAGGGTTAGGGTGGAGGGGGGCTAGATTTTGCCTCAAATCTAATATAAAGTCCAAAATCCAAGATGGCTGCCTTAATACCATCTGATGGGGGTTAAAACTATTCTATCGCGCCCAGAAACCTGCTCCTTTAACTCTCTGTTCCGAATGTACTAGACAACCAGTTCTTATATCCTTTAGCCATACCCTTATCCTACTCCTCCTCTATTCCTCTGGTGATGTAGAGGTTCATCCAGGACCTGAAGTGCCTAGCTCCACTCCACTCCTGCTTACCTATTGCAGATTCAGTCTTCCCAGCCTGGTGCAGGTCTACACTTTTGTTTCTGGTGTCCTTTGACAGCTCTTTGGTCTTGGCCATAGTGGAGTTTGGAGTGTGACTGTTTGAGGTTGGGGACAGGTGTCTTTTATACTGATAACAAGTTCAAACAGGTGCCATTAATACAGGTAAAGAGTGGAGGACAGAGGAGCCTCTTAAAGAAGTTGTTACAGGTCTGTGAGAGCCAGAAATCTTGTTTGTTTATAGGTGACCAAATACGTATTTTCCACCATAATTTGCAAATAAATTAATGAAAAATCCTACAATGTGATTTTCTGGATTTTTTCTCCTCATTTTGTCTGTCACAGTTGAAGTGTACCTATGATGAAAATTACAGGCCTCTATCATCTTTTTAAGTGGGAGAACTTGCACAATTGGTGGCTGACTAAATACTTTTTTTTACACACACACACACACACATTTATTTACATTGATTGCAAACCTTCAGATTACTCCCGTAGAGCAATACAGAGAACACCATGGTGTTTGTGAGTCTCCCTTTTCCATAGTGGGCAAACCATTTGGACGTTACAGACGTATTCGTGAGACTGATTTTTGGGATGTCTCATGGTCTGACAAACACCGCTGTAGCTCTGCCACCTTTCACCGTAGACGCGGAAGGCCGCCATAGGCGGATGCGGTGGAATGAGATATCAGATGTCTCTACTTTAAATTGAAGGATGTTGATGGGGATTTTTTATGTTACTTATTATGTCGACTCTAGAGGGTTTTAAGAGCGCCGCAACACAACAGGATGAGAAATGAAGACATTGTCAATCAACGTCAATCATATGCATCAATAGGAATTTATATAGATCAATGTTACATTAGCACTCACCTTCATCAGTAAGATTGGACCATATCAATAACATCAGTCAGTATAGGTGATATTGTTGAATAACGTGTCTGACTGGTTCAAGGCTTTCTAGGGCAGCTAATAACTGAGGCCAGACAAAACATGAAGGGAAGTTTTAATACCTTTACAGTGTTCCTCATCAGGGGAAACTCTTGTCCATCGTTTTTTTCTGTGCTCCTCAGGCCCCATTTGCAACGACACCTGTGAAAGTGACTCAGCTAGCTAACGTCCTATCAAAAATACGAACATCAATTCCATTTACGTAACGGTACCAAAAAAATAGTACTTTAAGCTTAAAAAAGCTTGATATAATTTCTATAGATTTGGACGAGACCGTGAGGGTTGTCCGAGAATTCCCCACATATAACACACAACTGGAGAGACCACTGGTCTGCTAAACAAGACTCTGCACTCTGCCGATGATGAGAGAAGAAGTTCAAAACGCCATTCTAGAATTTCCTCATTCTAAAATAGCGCTCACATCCTCAAATAACAGTTTATCTAGAAACTTCTACAAAGCACATCAGTGTCTCATGTCATGCTGCTCTTCTCAAGCTTGGCATACAGCTGTCAATCAAGTAACTTCAATATAATGCGTCACTGTTTTACCATGTGGTCATTCTAAATATACAGTAAATAGATGAAAAGAAGAGTAGAGAACAGAAAGCAGTTTGTGTCAGTTGGAAACATTCAACAAAGTGTTCCTTGGCTGGCTGACAGACAGATGCCAGTAAGAAGTCAAGGCAGAGCAGGAAGAGATGAGAAAAGTCAGTTTCAGGAGAGTTCATTCTTTTTGGGATTGTTGTTGTCATTTGTGTTAAGTGTTTGGCCTCGTGGGTTAAAGCAGCATTCATAATGTTTCTCAGACTTAAAGCCATTTCACTGTTCCAGTTTCTCCACTGTCCATCCTGGAACAAAGGCCTACATCTCTATTCTCTAAAGCCTTCAGAGAGAGACTCTGTGGGAATGTCCTGCCATTGGCGGCGTGTGTCTTTAGTTCAGTTATTAGCCACGCCTGATTGGCTGTTTGTGTACTCAGGTTCTGTCAGTTTGTCCAAGGTCCTCTGAGCTCCAGCCATTTACTTTGAGAAAAGACATCCAGGCTGTGTGTGTGTGTGTGTGTGTGTGTGTGTGTGTGTGTGTAATGGCACGTACAGTGTTTAACAGTTTTTGTGTTTCCATGTGCGAGACTATGTGTGTTAGACAATGTGTGTGATGTAGAAGATAAACTCCATGTCCATGGCTGTCTGTGGCACTCTTGCTGAACCTCCATGGATGACGGGGATCAAAGCGCTGTCTAGCTCGTTCATATAGCGCTGGGGTAGGAGCCTGCCTCCTGAACCGGCCTGGTACTCCACCTGACACACACACACACACACACACACACACACACACTTCAGTTAAGATCCTTAATATCCTTACAGTTTTGTTTGGCTCCAGTGGGTCTCGTTTCTAGAATATTAAATCAACCAAATGTTTTTATAGCTCTGTTCACAGATACATTTGTCACAAAGTGATACCCTTTCATAGCATTACAGTGTGTTAGTACATTAGTTACCATGTCAGTGTGTGTAGAGACTCTGAGGGCGAGGGAGTTGATGCCGCTGGCTGAGAGGACAGAGAGGTGAGGGGTCAGAGCACTACAGCTGGCCACAGCCATCTCCCTGTGGAACACACTGCAGGACTGCAGCACCGCAGACAGGGACATGTCTGGACTCTTCAGCCAGTAGAACACCTGGAGGGAGAGACAGACAGAAGGATGGCGTTCGACAGGTATAGACAGACAGGTTTGAGTGACTGAATGTGTGTGTTTACAAGTGTGTGTTTCAGAGAGATGTGACTCAGAAGGTGAACAGAACTCCATGTCTGTATGTATGACCTGTGTGTTTGTGTCCTACCTCAGTACACCTGATGGTGCGTCCGTCCGACTCAAATTCTGTGTCCTGCTGCATCCTCACACTGTGGACCCCCTCCAGAGGTTTCCTGTCTACACCACTGGTCACACTACAGGGACATACACACATAAATTCATGAATTGACCAATCATGCAGGGAGAAGATGCCCATTATGTGTATATGAGTCTGTATGTTTTGGTGTGTATCATATCCCTTACCCAGCGTTGACGGGGGAACTCCAGTCAATCCAGCGGACGGTGACATTATCCCGGAGATCCCCTCCGTCAGCCTTGCCACAGGGGATGTGGAAGTCAGTCTGCCCCCTCAGGGCGGCACGCAGGGCCTCCATGGTCTCTGGGGGGATCTGAACCATCAGGCCGTCCTCCACGATGCTCGACTTGGCGATGAAGCCTGACGAGGCCTTCAGGGCCCCGTTGAACACCACGAAGCTGGCCCCTGTCACTATAGAATAACACAATAATACACTGGTTAGAATAACAGAATATCATAGATAAAATCCCAGCAGATTTAACGATTTAGTTTGAATTCTGGTTTGGTACTGATAAAAGACAGACACAAATCAAGTATATTCTTTCATTTAATTACAAATAATATGTTTTAACAAACAGAATGACAAGCAAGGACTACTTAATGTTTCAACTAGTCAAGACCACAATTCCAAAAGAAACACCTGCTTCATATGTGGGACGTATTCATTATCCACCAAATAGAAGAAAAAAAAAAACACTGACTGAAACAGGGGTGGGCTACATGTCGTTGTCCAATAAGAAACATTCTGTATCATTTTCTGTTGCAAAACAATTTAGATTTTGCTCTAATGAACACAACCCTGGTTTCTGAAGCAAAAGAAACAAACAGTTTATTCTGACCTCTAGTGGGCAATCTGGGTTGTTACTGACCTGTGCGTGTCTTGCCAGGCTGGCTGTTGGCCTGGGTCTGATAGGTGCCCTCGTTGTTCTGGAAACAGACCAGGTGGGAGTCAGCCTCTGGGCTGAACCCGGCACCCACACTGATCACATGCTCGTTAGACGCATTCACAACCTTCAGCATCTGGAAATCACGCACATATACACTACCGGTCAAAAGTTATAAAACACTGTTATTCTACAATGTATAGGTGAATACATCAAAACTATGAAATAACCAAAAAAGTTTTAAATCATTCAAAATATATTTTATATTTGAGATTCTTCAAATAGCCACCCTTTGCCTTGATATCAGCTTTGCAGACTCTTGGCATTCTGTAAACCAGCTTCACCTGGAATGCATTTCCACTAGTCTTGAAGAAGTTCCCACATATGCTGAGGACTTGTTGGCTGCTTTTCCTTAACTCTGTGGTCCGACTCATCCCAAAACATCTCAATTTGGTTGAGGTCGGGGGGATTGTGGAGGCCAGGTCATCTATTGCAGCACTCCATTTAAAACAAATGTTTATTTTATTTAACTAGGCAAGTCAGTTAAGTACAAATTCTTATTTTCAATGACGGCCTAGGAACAGTGGGTTAATAACTGCCTTGTTCAGGGGCAGAACGACAGATTTTTACTTTGTAAGCTCGGGGATTCAACCTCCAACCTTTCGGTTACTAGTCCAATACTTAACCACTAGGCTACCTGCCGCCATCGCTCTCCTTCTTGGTAAAATAGCCCTTACACAACCTGGGTCAGTGTTGGGTCATTGCCTTGTTGAAAAACAAATGATAGTGGGACCAAGCTCAAACCAAATGGGATGGCGTATCACTGCAGAATTCTGTGGAAGCCATACTGGTTAAGTGTGCCTTGAATGATAAATAAATCACAGTGTCCCCAGCAAAGTACCCACACACTATAACAACTCCTCCTCCATACTTTGCGGTGGGAAATACACGTGGAAAACATCTGTCCACCCACACCTCATCTCACAAAGACACGGCAGTTGGAACCAAAAATCTCCACCGGTCTAATGTACATTGCTTGTCTTTCTTGTCCCAAGCAAGTCTCTTCTTCTTATTGGTGTCCTTTAGTAGTGGTTTCTTTTCAGCAATTCGACCATGAAGGCCTGATTCACACAGTCTCCTCTGAACAGCTGATGTTGAGATGTGTCTGTTACTTGAACTCTGTGAAGCATTTATTTGGGCATCAATTTCTGAGGCTGGTAACTCTAATGAACGTATCCTCTGCACCAGAGGTAACTGGGTCTTCCATTCCTGTGGCGGTCCTCAAAAGACCCAGTTTCATCATAGCGCTTGATGGTTTTTGCAACTGCACTTTAAGAAACTATCAAAGTTCTTGACATTTTCCATTTTGACTGACCTTCATGTCTTAAAGTAATGATGGACTGTCATTTCTCTTTGCTTACTTGAGCTGTTCTTGCCATAATATGCACTTTGTCTTTTACCAAATAGGGCTATCTTCTGTATACCCCCCCCCCCTGAGTGGAGGCAGTCGGCTTTTCTGAAACTATTTAAACATAATTGTTTAAAACAAGGACTTTTTTTGTTTCAAAGTAGCCTATCCAAATTCCAACCATAAGATTTATGGAATTATTATATTATTATATACTTCCTCAAATGACATTCAAAACAGTATTTATCATGTTTTATTGGGTTTGAAATCAACTTTCTCCAGCATCTAAAAGGCACAACCCTTGTCATATTCACAACCCTTGTCATATTCACAACCCTTGTCATATTCACAACCCATGTCATATTCACAACCCATGCTAGTTGTTGCATCTTTAGATCTTCCCCTCTCAACATTTCTAAAAGAGATGTTCATCTCTGTCACATAGGCTATGGAACTGCTCGCATCATGTGCGCTGTTTAGAATGGTGTTTTCCTGGGAACCCTGACACACACACACACACACACACACACACACACACACACACACACTGGTCTTACCAGAGGGAAGCTGCTCTTGGGAATGTCGATGTAGCTGTGGCCCATCTCCATGTGGATCCTCAGACCCTCCACAGCAGGCAGACTGTACTGGTAGTTCCTCAGGTCCTGTGAATGATCAAAACACACAGGTCACCGGTTTATTTGGGGACATTAATAGTATGTGGCCTACACTACTCTTTAAAGTCATTATTGGACAGAAATTACACACTGTGTGTGAGAGAGAGAGAGAGAGAGAGAGAGAGACGTTCGTTCGTTCATGTGTTCTGAAGGCAGCAAACCTAACTGCTGTACCACCTGAGACCACTAAAGGCTCCCCTCTCCTTCCACCAGACAACAGCTGGCAGGGAACCAAACTACTGCAGTATGTTCTCCCATCTGAGACCTGATCTAGCTCTGTGTGTCATTTCGGTCCTCTGTCTCTAATTTTATTTTATTTATTTATTTCACCTTTATTTAACCAGGTAGGTTAGTTGAGAACAAGTTCTCATTTACAACTGGAACCTGGCCAAGATAAAGCAAAGCAGTGCGACACAAACAACAACACAGAGTTACACATGGAATAAACAAACATACAGTCAATAATACAATAGAAAAAGTCTATATACAGTGTGTGCTAATGAGGTAGGATAAGAGAGGTAAGGCAATAAATAGGCCATAGTGGTGAAATAATTACAATATAGCAATATTGGCTGGCCTCCTGCAGGAAAACACACTGCACAGCATACGACTCAGTGATCATCACCGACGATCAGCGAGACGGGTCTTAACTTCACATCAGGGCTCGAGACCTACATTTACTGCCTGGCTTCAGTGTGATGTGAATGGTTATTATCAATGTTTTAGAGTGATCAAATTGCTAAAAGAAAAGGAAATACTCTAAAATACACGAGATTTTCAATAAGACACTCCAGCTATTCTTTATAACCATGTGTGTGTGTGTGTTTTCAGTACTTACAGCCAACAGGTTCATGATGGTGTGTCCTGTCTCTCTGAACACGGTTTCTCTGAAGCGGACGCTGACCAGAGTGCTGGGATACACTGCAAAAAAACCCAAAGGTCATTAGAATCAGGCTCCACATTCATCTAAACAGTTGTTATAATAATTTCATTATTATTTCACCATGTCATTACTGTAAGTTATGGGCACGTGTGTAGAGTGAAAGCAGTGATGATCGCAGTAGCCTCCAGTCTACAGCAGATATCTAGGACTTGATCAAGTTCAAAAGTTTGAAACAGCTATCAAAACAGATTTGACTTTGAAAACCAGTCAAAGTGAATAGCCTTCTAAAACGAATTACCATGAACACCACATGACCAAATGTGGACACCTGCTTGTCGAACATCTCATTCCAAAATCATGGGCATTAATATGGAGTTGGTCCCCCTTTGCTGCTATAACAGCCTCCACTCTTCTGGGAAGGCTTTCTACTAGATGTTGAAACATTGCTGTGGGGACTTGCTTCCATTCAGCAACAAGAGCATTAGTGAGGTTGGGCACTGATGTTGGGCGATTAGGCCTGGCTCACAGTCGGTGTTCCAATTCATCCCAAATGTGTTTGATTGTGTTGAGGTCAGGGCTCTGTCAAGGCCAGTCAAGTTCTTCCACACAGATCTCGACAAACCATTTCTGTATGGACCTCGCTTTGTGCACGGGGGCATTGTCATGCAGAAACAGAAAAGGGCCTTACCTAAACTGTTGCCACAATGTTGAAATCACAGAATTGTCTAGAATGTTATTCTAAGCAGTAGCGTTAAGATTTCCCTTCACTGGAACTAAGGGGCCTAGCCCAAACCATGAAAAACAGCCCCAGACCATTATTCCTCATCCACCAAACTTTACAGTTGGCACTATGTGTTGGGGCAGGTAGCATTCTCCTGGCATCCACCAAACCCAGATTCGTCCTTCGGGCTGCCAGATGGTGAAGCGTGATTGATCACTCCAGAGAATGCGTTTCCACTGCTCCAGAGTCCAATGGCGGCGAGCTTTACACCACTCCAGACGATGTTTGGTGATTTTAGGCTTGTGTACGGCTGCTCGGCCACGGAAAACAAATTTCGTGAAGCTCCCGACGAACAGTTTTTCGGCTGACGTTGCTTCTTGTGCTTCCAGAGGCCGTTTGGAACTCGGTAGTGAGTTTTGCAACCGAGGACAGAGGATTTTTACACGCTACGCGCTTCAGCACTCGGCGGCCCCGTTCTGTGAGCTTGTGTGGCCTACAACTTCTCGGCTGAGCCGCTGTTGCTCCTAGACAATTCAACATCACCATAACAGCACTTACAGTTGACCGGGGTAGCTCTAGCAGGGCAGAAATTTGACCAACTGACTTGTTGGAAAGGTGGCATCCTATGATGGTGCCACGTTCAAATTCACTGAGCTCTTCGGTAAGGCCATTCTAATGTCAATGGAGAGTGCATGGCTGTGTGCTAGATTTTATACACCTTGTCAGCAATGGGTGTGGCTGAAATAGCCAAATCCACTCATTTGAAGGGGCGTCCACATACTTTTGTATGTAAAGTGTACACTGAGTGTACAAAACATTAAGGAGACCTTCCTAATATTTAATTGCACCCCCCCCCCCCTTTTGCATTCACGACAGATTCAATGTGTCTGGGCATGGACTCTACAAGGTGTTGAAAGCGTACTACAGGGATGCTGGCCCATGTTGACTCCAATGCTTCCAACAGTTGTGTCAAGTTGGCTGGACGTCCTTTGGGTGTGGACCATTATTGATACACTATTGATACATTATTGAAACTGTTGAGCGTGAAAAACCCAGCAGCGTTGCAATTCTTGATACTAACCAGTGCGCCTGGCACCTACTACCATACCCCGTTCAAAAGCACTTCAATATTTTGTCTTTGAATGGAACACATACACAATCCATGTCTCAGTTGTCTCAAGGCAGTTGTCTCCCCTTCATCTACACTGATTGAACAAGTGGCATCAATAGCTTTCACCTGGATTCACCTGATCAGTCTAAGTGTTGGAAAGAGCAGGTGTTCATAACGTTTTGTATACTCAGTGTATTTATTTCCACTGAACTTAGACAGGCTAGTAACTGTTGGGGGCTCACCACTGTGTTCTGCTCCCAGCCGTAGCAGCAGTCTGAGGGGGAACACCTTGGCCCAGGGCACCTCCAGCCTCTGGATGAGCAGACCACAGAGGAAGGGCTGTGGGGGCAGACAGAGGCCCTCCAGGGGCTGGAAGGTAGGGGAGTAAAACAGCACGCCGCCGTGCTCCTTACTCCCCAGGAAACTACCTGTGAATGCCACGTTGCCCAGCTCCTCTACATACTTCCCTGGAGGTGAGGAGGGAGAGACACATAGTGGGCAGTGTGTGTGTGTGGCTTTCTAGGTGTCCTGGTAGATGGAGTGGTGTGACAGAGTGCGTGTGTGTGTATGTGTGTGTGTCCTGGTATGTGTGTTACCTCTCTGTGCGTCCTGGTAGATGGAGTGGCGTGACAGAGTGCGTGTGTGTGTATGTGTGTGTGTGTGTGTGGGTGTCCTGGTATGTGTGTTACCTCTCTGTGCGTCCTGGTAGATGGAGAGGCGTGACAGAGTGCGTATGTGTGTGTGTGTGTCCTGGTATGTGTGTTACCTCTCTGTGCGTCCTGGTAGATGGAGAGGCGTATGTGTGTGTGTGTGTGTGTCCTGGTATGTGTGTTACCTCTCTGTGCGTCCTGGTAGATGGAGAGGCGTATGTGTGTGTGTGTGTGTGTCCTGGTATGTGTGTTACCTCTCTGTGCGTCCTGGTAGATGGAGAGGCGTGACAGAGTGCGTATGTGTGTGTGTGTGTGTGTGTCCTGGTATGTGTGTTACCTCTCTGTGCGTCCTGGTAGATGGAGAGGTAGAGTGTGAACAGGTCTTTGGGCAGAGCCCTCTCCTCTGGCAGAACCTCCAGGATGAACACCACCTCCCTCTGTCCCACAGTCTGTAGACCACTGGAGCCCAGACACCAGCACTTCCTACAGCAGTCTACAGCACAGTAGACATACACACAGTGAGGATACACAGACAAATACAGACACACATTGCCTGCAAAACACCTATGACCACAATCTGATAAAAATAGAGATACACACAGGATACACATTTGTTTTTAGAATGGGCCTAGGGGTACATCTCAATACTCTCTCCTAGTCACCTTTCCTTTAATAATAACTGATCTGAAAGAATTGGACAGGTGAAAGCTAGCCCCCAGTAGGCATCGGGTAGGCTACATTGTTTCACTTGTCCTGTCTTTACAGATCAGTGCAGAAGAAGGAAAGGAGACAAGAGGAAGACACTTCACATTATTGAGATGTACCCCAGGAGGAATAGGAGAGTAGAGATGGGTGTTCAACTCACAGGTGACCAGTTTGATGTTGACCAGCAGGTTTGCGTTGAGGACAAAGGTCAAAGGTCGCGGCCCTCCCTCCTCCAATAGGAGAAGGATCTGGCAGGGGGCGGGGCGCTCCTCCACCAATAGATCCCCTCCTTCCTCCTCTCCGGTGGTGATGAGTAGAGGTGGCAAGCCCTCCTCATCCTCTGGCAGCAGACTGGGGCTCCTCTCTACACAGCCCCCCACCCCACACAGCAGGCTGTAGTCCCAGGGTCCTGCCACTGGGGGGCGCACCACCTCGACTGAGGCCGACACACCCCCCTCCGACACCGCTGCAGAGCCAGGGGACACTCTGCTGCCAGCCTGGAGGACACAGACGGATAAGATATGGATGAATACACGTATTAACAGACAGAAAGAGAGATACATGTATGTATGTGTCCAGGTTACATGTGTATGTGCTCTTTATGTGTGTTTCTGTGTGGGGTCTAGCCACATACGTGTGTCACAGTGTGTGTGTATGATGCCTCTTACCGTAGGTGGGTCAGGTGTGACAGGGCTGGACTCCTGGGAGCCCCTCCTGCCAGTCACAGAGAGCCTGGTGGTGTTGGCCACCTCTCCATTGGGCAGGATGCCATCTGCAAACCACACACGCTTCTGCTCACGAGGACAACCTGACACATCCACCACACAGGGACAGGAACTTCTGTCACTTTCCCTTTCATTTAAACTGTTGTTTAGATTAGAGTGTCAAAATTTATATAAATGTGAAACAAACAGAAAATAAAACAAGAAATAGAAAATCAGAATAAAAAATAAAAAATGTAATCATAACCAAACTGTGGCTGAATAAGCTATTCTATGGAGAGCACCCGGATGTTTATGCTTTTGGGACTACTGTTACACAACTAGCGACTACAACGGCCCATGTAGGGTTGCATACGTACCGTCGCTGCCAGGGTTTTTGAGCACGGAGACAGGCACCATGACGGTGGGCGGAGGGGAGTTGAGGGTGCCTGCAGCCTGGGCCTGCTGCAGGGGGGGGATGGTGCTGCAGTACTCTGACGGGACGTTGGGGTTGGGGCTCGGACCTGGCGGACTCCTCATACGCTCCAGCGCCTGGGCTAGAGGGGAGAGACAGGTAGGTACAGTCATGGCCATAAGTTTTGAGAATGACACAAATATTAATTTTCACAAAGTCTGCTGCCTCAGTTTGTTTGATGGCAATTTACATATACACCAGAATGTTATGAAAAGTGATCAAATGAATTGCAAAGTCCCTCTTTGCCATGAAAATGAACTGAATCCCCCAAAAACATTTCCACTGCATTTCAGCCCTGCCACAAAAGGACCAGCTAACATCATGTCAGTGACGCTCTCCTTTACACAGGTGTGAGTGTTGACGAGGACAAGGCTGGAGATCACTCTGTCATGCTGATAGAGTTTGAATAACAGACTGGAAGCTTCAAAAGAAGGGTGGTGCTTGGAATCATTGTTCTTCCTCTGTCAATGATGGTTACCTGCAATACTTATTTTCCACCATAATTTGCAAATAAAATCATTAAAAATCCTACAATGTGATTTTCTGGATTATTTTTCTCATTTTGTCTGTCATAGTTGAAGTGTACCTATGATGAAAATTACAGGCCTCACATCTTTTTAAGTGGAAGAACTTGCACAGGTGAGAAGGTGAGATATAGAGAGGGTGAGATATAGAGAGAGAGAGGTTGATCTATATAGAGAGGGTGAGACATATATATAGGGAGAATGTGAGATACAGAGAGGGTGAGATATATATAGAGAGAGGGTGAGATATATATATATATATATAGAGAGAGGGTGAGCTATATAGAGAGGGTGAGATATATATATAGAGAAAGGGTGAGCTATATAGAGAGGATGATATATATATATAGTGAGAGGGTGAGCTATATAGAGAGAGAGAGGGTGAGATATATATATAGGGAGAAGGTGAGATATAGAGAGGGTGAGCTATATATATAGAGAGGGTGAGCTATATAGAGAGGGTGATATATATATAGAGAGAGGGTGAGCTATATAGAGAGAGAGGGTGAGATATATAGAGAAAGAGGGTGAGGTATATAGAGAAAGAGGGTGAGGTATATAGAGAAAGAGGGTGAGGTATATAGAGAAAGAGGGTGAGATATATAGAGAAAGAGGGTGAGATATATATATAGGGAGAAGGTGAGATATAGAGAGGGTGAGATGCATAGAGAGGGTGAGATATATATATATAGAGAAGGTGAGATATAGAGAGGGTGAGATATATATATATATATATATATATATATATATATATATATATAGAGGGTGAGATATATATAGAGAGAGGGTGAGCTATATAGAGAGGGTGAGTTATAGAGAAAAAGAGGGTGAGCTATATAGAGAGGGTGAGATATAGAGAGAAAGAGGGTGAGATATATACACTGCTCAAAAAAAGAAAGGGAACACTAAAATAACACTTCCTAGATCTGAATGAATTAAATATTCTTACTGGCCTGTCTCCTGGTAGCGCTTCAATGCTCTGGACACTACGCTGACAGACACAGCAAACCTTCTTGCCACAGCTCGCATTGATGTTCCATCCTGGATGAGCTGCACTATCTGAGCCACTTGTGTGGGTTGTAGACTCCGTCTCATGCTACCACTAGAGTGAAAGCACCGCCAGCATTCAAAAGTGACCAAAAGAACAGCCAGGAAGCATAAAAACTGCCTATGATTTCCACCTGTTGTCTATTCCATTTGCACAACAGCATGTGAAATTTATTGTCAATCAGTGTTCAGTGTTGCTTCCTAAGTGGACAGTTTGATTTCACAGAAGTGTGACTGACTTGGAGTTACATTGTGTTGTTTAAGTGTTCCCTTTATTTTATGAGCAGTGTATATAGAGAGAGAGGGTGAGATATAGAGAGGGTGAGATATATATAGAGGGAGGGTGAGATATAGAGAGGGTGAGATATATATAGAGAGAGGGTGAGATATAGAGAGGGTGAGATATAGAGAGGGTGAGATATAGAGAGAGAGGGTGAGATAGAGAGAGAGGGTGAGATATAGAGAGAGGGTGAGATATAGAGAGAGAGGGTGAGATATAGAGAGGGTGAGATATAGAGAGGGAGAGGGTGAGATATAGAGAGGGTGAGATATATATAGAGAGAGGGTGAGATATATATAGAGAGGGTGAGCTATAGAGAGGGTGAGATATAGAGAGGGTGAGATATAGAGGGTGAAATATAGAGAGGGTGAGATATAGAGAGGGTGAAATATAGAGAGGGTGAGATATAGAGAGGGTGAGATATAGAGAGAGAGGGTGAGATATAGAGAGGGTGAGATATAGAGAGGGTGATATATAAAGAGGGTGAGATATAGAGAGGGTGAGATATAGAGAGAGAGAGAGAGAGAGGGTGAGATATAGAGAGGGTGAGATATAGAGGGAGAGAGGCTGAGATTTGAGAGGGTGAGATATAGAGAAAGAGGGTGAGATATAGAGAGGGTGAGATATAGAGAAGGTGAGATAGAGATAAAGAGGGTGAGATATAGAGATAAAGAGGGTGAGATATAGAGAGGGTGAGATATATATACAGTGCCTTGCGAAAGTATTCGGCCCCCTTGAACATTGCGACCTTTTGCCACATTTAAGGCTTCAAATATAAAGATATAAAACTGTATTTTTTTGTGAAGAATCAACAACAAGTGGGACACAATCATGACGTGGAACGACATTTTTATTGGATATTTCAAACTTTTTTAACAAATCAAAAACTGAAAAATTGGGCGTGCAAAATTATTCAGCCCCCTTAAGTTAATACTTTGTAGCGCCAGCTTTTGCTGCGATTACAGCTGTAAGTCGCTTGGGGTATGTCTCTATCAGTTTTGCACATCGAGAGACTGACATTTTTTCCCATTCCTCCTTGCAAAACAGCTCGTACTCAGTGAGGTTGGATGGAGAGCATTTGTGAACAGCAGTTTTCAGTTCTTTCCACAGATTCTCGATTGGATTCAGGTCTGGACTTTGACTTGGCCATTCTAACACCTGGATATGTTTATTTTTGAACCATTCCATTGTAGATTTTGCTTTATGTTTTGGATCATTGTCTTGTTGGAAGACAAATCTCCGTCCCAGTTTCAGGTCTTTTGCAGACTCCATCAGGTTTTCTTCCAGAATGGTCCTGTATTTGGCTCCATCCATCTTCCCATCAATTTTAACCATCTTCCCTGTCCCTGCTGAAGAAAAGCAGGCCCAAACCATGATGCTGCCACCACCATGTTTGACAGTGGGGATGGTGTGTTCAGAGTGATGAGCTGTGTTGCTTTTACGTCAAACATAACGTTTTGCATTGTTGCCAAAAAGTTCAATTTTGGTTTCATCTGACCAGAGCACCTTCTTCCACATGTTTGGTGTGTCTCCCAGGTGGCTTGTGGCAAACTTTAAACAACACTTTTTATGGATATCTTTAAGAAATGGCTTTCTTCTTGCCACTCTTCCATAAAGGCCAGATTTGTGCAATATACGACTGATTGAGTCTCCCACCTCAGCTGTAGATCTCTGCAGTTCATCCAGAGTGATCATGGGCCTCTTGGCTGCATCTCTGATCAGTCTTCTCCTTGTATGAGCTGAAAGTTTAGAGGGACGGCCAGGTCTTGGTAGATTTGCAGTGGTCTGATACTCCTTCCATTTCAATATTATCGCTTGCACAGTGCTCTTTGGGATGTTTAAAGCTTGGGAAATCTTTTTGTATCCAAATCCGGCTTTAAACTTCTTCACAACAGTATCTCGGACCTGCCTGGTGTGTTCCTTGTTCTTCATGATGCTCTGCGCTTTTAAAGGACCTCTGAGACTATCACAGTGCAGGTGCATTTATACGGAGACTTGATTACACACAGGTGGATTGTATTTATCATCATTAGTCATTTAGGTCAACATTGGATCATTCAGAGATCCTCACTGAACTTCTGGAGAGAGTTTGCTGCACTGAAAGTAAAGGGGCTGAATCATTTTGCACGTCCAATTTTTCAGTTTTTGATTTGTTAAAAAAGTTTGAAATATCCAATAAATGTCGTTCCACTTCATGATTGTGTCCCACTTGTTGTTGATTCTTCACAAAACAAAAAAATACAGTTTTATATCTTTATGTTTGAAGCCTGAAATGTGGCAAAAGGTCGCAAAGTTCAAGGGGGCAGAATACTTTCTATATCTATCTATCTATCTATCTATCTATCTATCTATCTATCTATCTATCTATCTATCTATCTATACAGATATATATATATTATATATATAGATATATATAGAATACCTTCTATATCTATACATATATATATATATATAGAATACCTTCTATATCTATCTATCTATATATATATATATATATATATATATATATATATATATATATATATATATATATATAGAGAGAGAGAGAGAGAGAGAGAGAGAGAGAGAGAGAGAGAGAAAGAGAGAGAGAGAGAGAGAGAGAGAGAGAGAGAGAGAGAGAGAGAGAGAGAAAGTAGAGGAGTTGATTCAAGGAAAGTGAGTGATGACCTAATGGGGGGAGGAGAGAAGTGCTGACTGGGCTCTGGACTGCATTATAGTGATGTAACGTCATATGATCTTTATCAACCTGGTTGGACTGGCCCGAGCTAACAGTCTGTCAGGCTACCTGTACAACACACAAACACACATAGGGACACACATACACTGGAACACGAAGCCACACGCACAACTACAGACAGTTGAAGAGTTTCACCTTGATCTCAGACTGACAGAATGACACAGCATAACAACGCCAGCAGTCAGTGTCCTTCACCAAGCTGGGAGCAGACTCAACAAGCCCATACAGATAAACACAGACATGACCTGAAATACATGCAGTGTGTGTATGTAAGCAGCATGCATGCTGTGTCTGTGTCTGTGTGTGTGTGTGTGTGTGTGTGTGTGTGTGTGTGTGTGTGTGTGTGTGTGTGTGTGTGTGTGTGTTTGAGACATCAAGCAGAAAGTTCTCCACGTTGCGCACCACAACAACAAACAGAGAATGAGATGGTGACAGATAAACCAGTATGAGAGAGAATGAGATGGTAATAGATAAACCAGTATGAGAGAGAATGAGATGGTAACAGATAAACCAGTATGAGAGAGAATGAGATGGTAACAGATAAACCAGTATGAGAGAGAATGAGATGGTAACAGATAAACCAGTATGAGAGAGAATGAGATGGTGACAGATAAACCAGTATGAGAGAGAATGAGATGGTGACAGATAAACCAGTATGAGAGAGAATGAGATGGTGACAGATAAACCAGTATGAGAGAGAATGAGATGGTAACAGATAAACCAGTATGAGAGAATGAGATGGAACAGATAAACCAGTATGAGAGAGAATGAGATGGTAACAGATAAACCAGTATGAGAGAGAATGAGATGGTAACAGATAAACCAGTATGAGAGAGAATGAGATGGTAACAGATAAACCAGTATGAGAGAGAATGAGATGGTAACAGATAAACCAGTATGAGAGAGAATGAGATGGTAACAGATAAACCAGTATGAGCTAGAGCATCAAGCTTCTCCTTCTCTTTTTACAAAAGTCTGTTCCCATCTTACCTTTTCCTCGTCTTCACTCCTCCAAACTCCCAGGTAAGACAGTCCCCTTGGTCACGCTAACCTACTTAGCCTTACTGGTGCTAGCCCCAGTTAGCTGAATGTAAATTGTCTGTATTAGCTGAAGCTAACTATATTAGCCTTGTTACAGTAGATGCTAGTGACTGAAGCTAGCTCTGTTAGCCCCACTGGGCCGTTAGCTGCGTTAGCCGCAGACTCCAGGCAGGCAGGGGGGTGTACTGAGAACCTCACAGGCTGCTCCCCATACTGATGAGAGCAATGAGGGGGGGATGGAGGGAGTGAGTATCGCATCACTCTGTCCCAGCACTCACAGGCCCAAGCAAAGTAGACGGCCCCCTCTCTCCTTCACACGCAATCTCTACCACACTCACACAGCAGACAAGGAGCCGAGAATAGAATAGTCACACCAGCCTGTCCCTGGACCGCAGAGAAGCTCGGAGTATGTGTGTCTGTGCCAGAAAGGGAGTCAAGGTGCTGTGTGTGTGTGTGTGTGTGTGTGTGTGTGTGTGTGTGTGTGTGTGTGTGTGTGTGTGTGTGTGTGTGTGTGTGTGTGTGTGTGTGTGTGTGTGTGTGTGTGTGTGTGTGTGTGTGTATCACACTCTCACTGCGTCAGGTGGCTCCAGTCCCACACTCACAGTCAAGGACACACACCAACGTCCTGACTCCTCTCAGCCATAACTACTTAGCTCTCTCTCCCCCTCCTCTCTCTCCCCCATCCTCTCTATCCCCCCATCCTGCCCCCCCATTCTCTCCCCCCCATCCTCTCTCCCCCCATCCTCTCTCTCTCTCCGCATCCTCTCTCTCATTCTCTCTTTTTACCCCCCCATCCTCTCTCTCTCCCCATCCTCGCTCTCCCCATCCTCGCTCGCTCTCCCCATCCTCTCTCTCCCCATCCTCTCTCTCCCCCATCCTCTCTCTCTCCCCCCATCCTCTCTCTCACCCATCCTCTCTCTCTCACCCATCCTCTCTCTCTCCCCCCATCCTCTCTCTCCTCCCCCATCCTCTCTCTCTCCCCCATCCTCTCTCTCTCCCCCCATCCTCTCTCTCTCCCCCATCCTCTCTCTCCCCCATCCTCTCTCTCTCCCCCATCCTCTCTCTCCCCCCATCCTCTCTCTCTCCCCCATCCTCTCTCTCTCCCCCCATCCTCTCTCTCTCTCCCCCCATCCTCTCTCTCTCCCCCATCCTCTCTCTCTCTCCCCCATCCTCTCTCTCTCCCCCATCCTCTCTCCCCCCATCCTCTCTCTCCCCCATCCTCCCCCCATCCTCTTTCTCTCCCCCATCCTCTCTCTCCCCCATCCTCTCTCTCCCCCCATCCTCTCTCTCTCCCCCCATCCTCTCTCTCCCCCATCCTCTCTCTCCCCCCATCCTCTCTCTCTCCCCCCATCCTCTCTCCCCCATCCTCTCTCTCTCCCCCCATCCTCTCTCTCTCCCCATCCTCTCTGCACCAGTCATAATGTCCTGACTCTAACCTCAGCTCAGTCTCTGGAGAGTATAATGTCCTTCATCACCTGACCGGGGAAGCAGAACCATAGAGAAGGGATGCATAGAACAAAAACGCTTTTTAATTCCACATTATTTATCTCCACTCACCAATAACAGCATAGAGCAACGTAAATCACTGGTTAGTAGTGATCTGCGAGCACATAGAAAAGCATTGTTTTCAATGGGGATGGAGGTTCTAGCCATTTTGTTTCTATAGCAGCTCAGTCTCCCAGTGAAGGCTAGAGTCGTTGTTCAGTAGAGCAGGAGGGCAGGAGACGACAGGAGATTGGAGAAAGCAGACACACAG
The DNA here is from genome assembly GCF_036934945.1 of Oncorhynchus masou masou. NCBI lineage: Eukaryota > Metazoa > Chordata > Actinopteri > Salmoniformes > Salmonidae > Oncorhynchus > Oncorhynchus masou. The sequence continues at coordinate 72,258,520 of NC_088239.1, read as the reverse complement.
AGAGACAGGGGCGCACACACACACGTACACACACACACACACACAAGAAAACACAATCACACATACTCTTACACAACCTGGTCTTAAGTTTTTACGCAGTCCCACAAAGACATACTCAAACAAAGTAAATACTTTCACGCAGGCTGTGTAAGAAAGCACTTTAGGCACTAGGCTCTCTGAAACAAGGTAGCCATTTTAGCCTTGAGATTACAGTGCACATGTAACTTCACTGAAGATCCCTGGTCATTCTTAGGCTGCGTCTGAAAACTTCACTTGCTGTTAAGTCCTTGCTTCCTCAATTCCTCAGAAAGCCAATTAGAGGAGGTCCAAGAGAGGGACATTGGGTCCTCTCCTCCAATGAGCTTTGAGATAAATTGAGGAAACAAGGACGGAGGAAGCAAGCATTTCACGGCTAGTGACGTTTGCTACACTGTGACCATGCCACAAACAAGCACAACAACTTCCATCTAAAAAACAGGGCTATTCATCAGTCATGTATTGCTCTAGATATGATGAACCTTTATAAAGCCACTCTTCTAACACCGTACCCAAACCGACCACACAGGCGCAAATTGATTTTGTCCCCCCACACCAAACACCATCACAACACGCAGGCTGAAATATCAAAACAAACTCTGAACCAATTATATTCATTTGGGTACAGGTCGAAAGCATTAAACATTTATGGCAATTTAGTTTGCTAGCTTGCAGTTGCTAGCTAATTTGTCCTGGGATATAAACGTGGAGCTGTTATTTTACCTGAAATGCGCAAGGTCCTCTACGCCAACAATTAATTCACACATAAAACTGTTACCCAGATCGTTTCTAGTCATCTCTCCTCCTTCCAGGCGTTTTCTTCTTTGGACTTTATATGATGATTGGCATTTAACTTTCGTAGTTATCACGCCGACTGACCAAACTCAGTTCATCTTTCAATCACCCATGTGGGTATAGCCAATGAGGAGATGGCACATGGGTATCTGCTTCTATAAACTAATGAGGGCGGCAGGGTAGCCTAGTGGTTAGAGCGTTAGACTAGTAACCGGAGAAAGCAGACACACAGCAAGACAGGGGCGCACACACACACGCCCCTGAACAGGCAGTTAACCCACTGTTCCTAGGCCGTCATTGGAAGTAATAATTTGTTCTTAACTGACTCGCCTAGTTAAATCAAGGTTAAAAACTAAAAAATGATGAGATGGGAGAGGCACGACCCGCACCGAGTTCAGTGTCACAAATAGAACTGACATCTATTTCAGCGCTTGGCAAGGTTGGTGCGAGTGTGGGTGCAATAACATGTATGCTTAAATATATTTTTGTGACGCGAGTGGTGTGGTCAGCATTTAACAGACCATGTCTGTTAATGACAACTCCAGGCATGGTGTGTTAATGACAAGTCCAGACATGATCTGTTAATGACAACTCCAGACATGATCTGTTAATGACAACTCCAGACATGATCTGTTAATGACAAGTCCAGACATGATCTGTTAATGACAAGTCCAGACATGGTCTGTTAATGACAACTCCAGACATGATCTGTTAATGACAAGTCCAGACATGATCTGTTAATGACAACTCCAGACATGGTCTGTTAATGACAACTCCAGACATGGTCTGTTAATGACAAGTCCAGACATGATCTGTTAATGACAACTCCAGACATGATCTGTTAATGACAACTCCAGACATGGTCTGTTAATGACAACTCCAGACATGGTCTGTTAATGACAAGTCCAGACATGGTCTGTTAATGACAACAACATGGTGTGTTAATGACAGACATGGTCTGTTAATGACAAGTCCAGACATGGTCTGTTAATGACAACTCCAGACATGATCTGTTAATGACAACTCCAGACATGATCTGTTAATGACAACTCCAGACATGATCTGTTAATGACAACTCCAGACATGATCTGTTAATGACAACTCCAGACATGATCTGTTAATGACAACTCCAGACATGATCTGTTAATGACAAGTCCAGACATGATCTGTTAATGACAACTCCAGACATGATCTGTTAATGACAACTCCAGACATGATCTGTTAATGACAACTCCAGACATGGTCTGTTAATGACAACTCCAGACATGGTCTGTTAATGACAACTCCAGACATGGTCTGTTATGACAACTCCAGTGGTCTGTTAATGACAACTCCAGACATGGTCTGTTAATGACAACTCCAGACATGGTCTGTTAATGACAACTCCAGACATGGTCTGTTAATGACAACTCCAGACATGATCTGTTAATGACAACTCCAGACATGATCTGTTAATGGCAACTCCAGACATGATCTGTTAATGACAACTCCAGACACGGTCTGTTAATGACAAGTCCAGACATGGTCTGTTAATGACAACTCCAGACATGATCTGTTAATGACAACTCCAGACACGGTCTGTTAATGACAAGTCCAGACATGGTCTGTTAATGACAACTCCAGACATGATCTGTTAATGACAACTCCAGACATGATCTGTTAATGACAACTCCAGACATGATCTGTTAATGACAAGTCCAGACATGGTCTGTTAATGACAACTCCAGACATGGTCTGTTAATGACAACTCCAGACATGATCTGTTAATGACAAGTCCAGACATGGTCTGTTAATGACAACTCCAGACATGGTCTGTTAATGACAACTCCAGACATGGTCTGTTAATGACAACTCCAGACATGGTCTGTTAATGACAACTCCAGACATGGTCTGTTAATGACAACTCCAGACATGATCTGTTAATGACAACTCCAGACACGGTCTGTTAATGACAAGTCCAGACATGGTCTGTTAATGACAACTCCAGACATGATCTGTTAATGACAACTCCAGACATGGTCTGTTAATGACATCTCCAAGTCGAAACAGTTTAAAGATGAATGAGTCACCTTATAGGGCTAGCAGTTCAGAGTCAACATAAACTGGGTTCCTTTCCCTGCATCATTCACTGACAACAGAGCTCCCTTAAGCCCCCAAGGCTGAGCAGAGCTGGGGCCTACTAACTACACTACAGCAACAGACACCAGGCTGTGAAGACTGTGTTCTTCAGACATCAGAGTCTTTGTTCATGTTGTTCTGAGAAGAGGAGCCTGACAATACAGAGTAATTCAGAGCAGTCAGCTGAGGTGCACGCATCGGATGGTGGTGTGTGATTAGTATCTCGGAAGAAAATGGATGTGCGCACGCACGCACACACACACACACACACACACACACACACACACACACACACACACACACACACACACACACACACACACACACACACACACACACACACACACACACACACACACACACACACACACACACACACACACACCTCGCTGTATAATAGCAGACAACACATACATTCTTAAACATGTGTATGATCTTCTAGACGAAAACACACTCAAACCTTGAGTCTTACTTCTGTGTACGGTCTGGAAGCAGACGACACACACCCGGGCCTCCTTGTCCAGGTACTTTAGCTTGCATCTCCTGTTGCAGCAGATGGCACAGTACACCTGCATCATGGGTGGGAGGACAAGCATCAGGCAGGAGACAAACACTACTGCAACACACCACTATACGTACACGCAATCTACATGAAGTTATTCATGCAATGTTAAGTGTGTGACCCATGTCTTGCCCTAGCATAAAGAAAATCAGTAAATTAAAGGAGTAATTGATATAATTGATTGTGCAGCAATTAAGAAGAGACGTCAAAGGAGGTGGTAAAGTACATTCGACTAGTCTTCTTTATACAGTACCATGGTATTTTTGAATACTCATATCTGATTGGTTTGAAGAGCATTCTAGAGCATGCATTATTTCCCTATAAAGTACGGTATATCAGCATGGTAGAATTCAATGGCTATAGTTCCTTCATACATGTTCTATGTTTGAGCTGCTTTTGAAAGCAAAAGTCGAAATGAAAACATTACTTACATTGTTGAATTTTATTTTCATAATAGCAACCTAAGACTGTTGGTTTTGTCACGACTTCCGCCGAAGTCGGTCCCTCTCCTTGTTCGGGCAGCGTTCAAAGTCACCGGCCTTCTAGCCATCGCCGATCCACTTTTCATTTTCCATTTGTTTTGTCTTTGTTTTACGCACCTGGTTTCAATTCCCCAATTACATGTTCATTATTTAACCCTCTGTTTTCCCCATGATTTATGTGCGTGTTTGTTTTATTGTATTTTGGTCCTTTTGTGTGGGCTTGGTATTACTACATGTGTTTGGTCATTTTGAGTGAAGTTACTTTTATTAATCATCTCTGCTGTCCTGCACCTGACTCCTCTGTACCAGCTACACCCAGGCCATTACAGGTTTGGTTAGCTAAACAAACAAGTCAGTTTGTTTGGTTAAAAAGGCAACTAGTAAACTTGCTAGCTACTTCAGTGGATGTTGAACACATATCTACTGACAAATAAACACATTTCTAGAGGCAAATGTGTTAAATTATAGCCATGGTATAAAAAGGGATAATCAATTTGGGGCTCTACGCATTCTCCTGAAAGTAATGCAACTCTGTGGAAGGTTAGTTCCACGTCGTTCATTATTTTTCACAGAACACGTAGCCCCTCGCTGATCATCCCTTCCATATCCTGTAGTACTGCAGTAAGTAGCTTATAGTGTTAATGCCCCTGGGACTCCTGTGTAATGCTGCTTTAAATCAGTGTGGGCTTAGTCACTGGGTTGTTAGGGCCTTAGCTCTGGCTTTAGTCACTGGGCTGTTAGGGCCTTAGCTCTGGCCTTAGTCACTGGGCTGTTAGGGCCTTAGCTCTGGCTTTAGTCACTGGGCTGTTAGGGCCTTAGCTCTGGCTTCAGCCACTGGGCTGTTAGGGCTTTAGCTCTGGCTTCAGCCACTGGGCTGTTAGACCTGGCTTCTCAGACCTCAGAGAAGAGGAGATATATAGAGAACCTGGAATAAGAATAATTGACATGCCTCTATCTGAGTAAGCTATATATATACAGTGGGGCAAAAAAGTATTTAGTCAGCCACCAGTTGTGCAAGTTCTCCTACTTAAAAAGATGAGAGAGGCCTGTAATTTTTATCATAGGTACACTTCAACTATGACAGACAAAATTATCAAGAAAAATCCAGAAAATCCCATTGTAGGATTTTTAATGAATTTATTTGCAAATTATGGTGGAAAATAAGTATTTGGTCAAGAACAAAAGTTTACCTCAATACTTTGTTATATACCCTTTGTTGGCAATGACAGAGGTCAAACATTTCTGTAAGTCTTCACAACACACTGTTGCTGGTATTTTGGCCCATTCCTCCATGCAGATCTCCTCTAGGAGCAGTGATGTTTTGGGGCTGTTGCTGGGCAACACGGACTTTCAACTCCCTCCAAAGATTTTCTATGGGGTTGAGATCTGGAGACTGGCTAGGCCACTCCAGGACCTTGAAATGCTTCTTACGAAGCCACTCCTTCGTTGGCCGGGCGGTGTGTATGGGATCATTGTCATGCTGAAAGACCCAGCCACGTTTCATCTTCAATGCCCTTGCTGATGGAAGGAGGTTTTCACTCAAAATCTCACGATACATGGCCCCATTCATTCTTTCCTTTACACTGATCAGTCGTCCTGGTCCTTTTGCAGAAAAACAGCCCCAAAGCATGATGTTTCCACCCCCATGCTTCACAGTCGGTATGGTGTTCTTTGGATGCAACTCAGCATTCTTTGTCCTCCAAACATGACGAGTTGAGTTTTTACCAAAAAGTTATATTTTGGTTTCATCTGACCATATGACTTTCTCCCAATCTTCTTCTGGATCATCCAAATGCTCTCTAGCAAACTTCAGACGGGCCTGGACATGTACTGGCTTAAGCAGGGGGACACGTCTGGCACTGCAGGATTTGAGTCCCTGGCGGCGTAGTGTGTTACTGATGGTAGGCTTTGTTACTTTGGTCCCAGCTCTCTGCAGGTCATTCACTAGGTCCCACCGTGTGGTTCTGGGATTTTTGCTCACCGTTCTTGTGATCATTTTGACCCCACGGGGTGAGATCTTGCGTGGAGCCCCAGATCGAGGGAGATTATCAGTGGTCTTGTATGTCTTCCATTTCCGAATAATTGCTCCCACAGTTGATTTCTTCAAACCAAGCTGCTTACCTATTGCAGATTCAGTCTTCCCAGCCTGGTGCAGGTCTACACTTTTGTTTCTGGTGTCCTTTGACAGCTCTTTGGTCTTGGCCATAGTGGAGATTGGAGTGTGACTGTTTGAGGTTGTGGACAGGTGTCTTTTATACTGATAACAAGTTCAAACAGGTGCCATTAATATAGGTAACGAGTGGAGGACAGAGGAGCCTCTTAAAGAAGAAGTTACAGGTCTGTGTGAGCCAGAAATCTTGCTTGTTTGTAGGTGACCAAATACTTATTTTCCACCATAATTTGCAAATAAATTCATTAAAAATCCTACAATGTGATTTTCTGGATTTTTTTTCTCATTTTGTCTGTCATGGTTGAAGTGTACCTATGATGAAAATTACAGGCCTCTCATCTTTTTAAGTGGGAGAACTTGCACAATTGGTGGCTGACTAAATACTTTTTTGCCCCACTGTAGCAGCAGAGGATGGGGGTGTGGTATATAGGCGATATTGTGCCATACTGTGTGATCAAGTGTGACGTATGTAAGCAGGGAACTCCGTGTTGGAAATATAATCTCAACATGCCACAATTTCTAAGATTTTACAGAGTTACAGTTCATATAAGGAAATCAGTCAATTGAAATACATTCATTAGACCCTAGTCCATGAATTTCACATGATGGTGGACACCACTTCAAATGAATGGATTCGGCTATTTCAGCCACATCTGTTGCTGACAGGTGTATAAAAACGAGCACACAACCATGCAATCTCCATAGACAAACATTGGCAGAAGAATGGCCTTACTGAAGAGCGCAGTGACTTTCAACGTGGTCCTGTCATAAGATGCCACCTTTCCAACAAGTCAGTTCCTCCAATTTCTGCCCTGCTAGTGCTGCCCCCGGTCAACTGTAAGTACTGTTATTTTGAAGTGGAATGCCTAGGAGCAACGATGGCTCAGCCGCGAAGTGGTAGGCCACACAAGCTCACAGAACGGGACCGCAGAGTGCTGAAGCGTGTAAAATTGTCTGTCCTCGGTTGCAACACTCACTACCGAGTTCCAAACTGCCTCTGGAAGCAACATCGGCACAAAAACTGTTCGTCGGGAGCTTCATGAAATAGGTTTCAATGGCCAAGCAGCCGGACACAAGCCAAAGATGACTATGTGCAATGGCAAGCGTCGGCTGGAGTGGTGTAAAGCTCGCCACCATTGGACTCCGGAACAGTGGAAATGCGTTGTCCCACTCCTCTTCAATGGCTGTGCGAAGTTGCTGGATATTGGCGGGACCTGGAACACACTGTTGTACACGTCGATCCAGAGCATGACAAACGTGCTCAATGGGTGACATATCTGGTGACTATGCAGGCCATGGAAGAACGGTGACATTTTCAGCTTCCAGGAATTGTGTACAGATCCTTGCGACATGGGGCTTTGCATTATCATGCTGAAATTTGAGGTGATGGCGGCAGATAAATGGCACGACAACGGGCCTCAGGAACTTGTCACGGTATCTATGTGCATTCAAATTGCCATTGATAAAATGCAATTGTGTTCATTGTCCGTAGCTTATGTCTGCCCATGCCATAACCCCCACTCAAAACTTGAGACATCTGTGGCATTGTGTTGTTTGACAAAACTGCGTGGACTTTCATTGTCCCCAGCACAAGGTGCACCTGTGTAATGATCATGCTGTTTAATCCGCTTCTTGATATGCCATGCCTGTCAGGTGGATGGATTATCTTGCAAAGGTAATATGCAAACAAATTTGTGCACCAAGCTTTTTGTGTGTATAAAACATTTCTGGGATATTTTATTTAATCTCAAGAAACATGGGACCAGAACTGGGGCTGGGGCAGTAGGGCAGCTGGGGGCAGTGTCATAATACAGGGAGTTTAGGTCAGGGAGAGAGTGTGGAACTGCATGTTGCATTTATATTTTTGTTCAGTGTATGTTAGAGCTCTTTATTATGTGTTACTACGTAAAAGTATATTTAGCTACTAACACCTAATGTCAATAAAAATGAATATCTTCAAAACACCAAATATGTTATCAACAACAGTGCAAAGATGACCCTAGAAATGAAGGTAAAGAAAGTCCCTTCATGGTCAGATTTGGGTACGTACCTTCCCACAGGCCCGGCAGTGGTGTCTCCTCCTGGTGAAGGTGAACTTCTGCCAGCAGTTCATACAGTTGGGTGCCTCCGAATCCGGCACCCAGGGGGGCTGCTTGCACCCCAGCCCATCTTCATCCTCCGCCTCCCTCCCCTCTGAGGACCCGCTCCCCTCTCCAGCAGGCTTGCCAGGGTAGGGTGGGGGCTCCGACAGTTCGTCGTACCCCACACTGCTCACATAGAGCTCAGGCGGGGAGTAACCTGGACAGGGTACACCTTGGTTAGAGGGGTCCTCGGCAGGGTTGGGGCTGGGAGGAGAGGGGCTTTGGTCCACTTCTTCCCCAGTGTCGGTGCGGTCTGTGGGGCTACTGGGCCCTTGGTCCTCCCCCGCTGCTGGAGGTGCTCTGGGTGCTTGACAGTGCAGCTGTTTGGGTCGGGCCCCTCCGTAGTAGGGTGGTGGGAGGTTACTGGGACTACAGGGGCTGGAGTCTTTGTGGCTGGGGCTGGGGGGGTCCTGGGAGGGAGCGGAGAGAGCTCGACTCACGTTTCCCTCTGCAGACAAGGTCCTGTCACTCTCCCGGGAGGCCAGCCTCTCCAGCCCTTCCCCTAGGCTCCGGCTGCAGCTCCGCAGCTCCTCCTCCACTAGCCGCTCCTCCAGGTTCCCGTTGAGCTCGGAGAAGCCCTCATCCTGGAGGTTCTCCCCGGGCCTCCCGCAGTCAGGGACCCCATTGTCCTCCTGGCCCTGGGTCTCTCCACGGAGGAAGGCGTCCAGCTCCTCATCTGTAACAAGCAGCCCGGCCTGGTCGCTCTCGGGCAGGTACTCAAACCCAAACGCAGGTGGGTCCATTGGGTTGGGGCTGGGCTCTGAGGTAGGGGATGCTGGGCGCTGTGGAGCCCCTGTGACTGGCTGCTTTTCCACTAGGGAGAAGCTGACCTTCAGTGGCCGCTGGTAGACGGTGGGAGCCGAGGCTGCCAGGTGGAAAGGCATGGTGGTTGTCTCTGGGCTCTGCGTGCTAGGTGACTGGACAGGTTTGTTTTCAGGGGCATCATCAGGGTTGGTACAGTCCCCCACAGTCTCAGGGTTCTCTGGGAGAGTAACTTCCTCCTGGACTTCGAAAGCAGACAGGGACTCTGCCTCTAAGGTCTCAGTTAGGCCAGCCTCCCCTCCCCACCCTCCCATGGCTTCCTCAGGATTCTTGGAGGCCACCAGGGCCCCACACATGGACACGCCCATGGGCAGGCAGGACAGCGAAAGCTCTGTCTCTGCTGATGGGCTCTTGGCCACACCACCACTGCCGTCCTCAGGGTTAGATTCCTGTCCAGTGCAGCTCCCAGAGCTCTCTGCTTCAGTCAGCTCAGAGGGCTCCAAAGACCCCTCACCCTCCTCCCTGGCCTCTGTGTCGATATCACACGTGGGAGTGTCCTCTTTTTTGGTGTCTATGGCAACAGGTGGGACACTAGCCTGGTCCTGGTGGGCTGGTGTGATTTTCAGGTGTTGGTTGACGAAGGCCACCTCTGTCGCTTCTCCCTCTCTGTCTCTCTCTTCCTCCGTCTCTCCAGACTCAGAGTTCCTCAGTGAGGGGGGCCTCTCCACAGCAGCAGGGAGAATTACATCCAGCAGACTGAGAGTGGCAGAGTAACCGCCAGGGTCCAGCCCCAGCAGCCCCTCCCCTCCCCCGGCAGCCTCCCTCCCCTCAGTCCTCCCAAGGCCGGGACCCAGGCCTGCTGAGGAGTCCTCAGGCAGTGCCACCAAGGGGCAGGTGAAGTCCACCAGAAGCTCCTCCTCCAGCCGTCTCTCCACCACATCCAGCTCACTGAAGGCGTTGTGGCTGTTGGCCCGGAGGAGGAGGTGGGCTGAGCCTGTGTCACTAACCAGGTCACACACAGGCTTCAGGGCCCGCTTGGGGAAGGGTGGCGCACAGCTCTTAGCAGCCCCCCGGCCGTCCACAGAGGAGAGCAGGTCAACCCCCATGAGAGGCCGTCCCTTGGCCTCGCAATCTCCAGGACTGGGGCTGGGACAGTCGGGGCAGCTGGGGGCAGTGCCATAGTGCAGGGAGTTTAGGTCAAGGAGAGAGTGCGGAACTGGAACTGTGGAGGTTTCCGGAAGGAAACCCTGGGGGCCCAGAGAGTGGCCGGGATACACGGGAGGTGACAGAGAGACTGATCTGTAGTTGTGCTCATCTGGTCGGGAGGGAAAGAGAGATTTATCCGTTAAACAATTCTGTCGTTAATATCTCAGCAGAACATGTGAGCAACACATTTTAAGTTAGCAACTACAAAGTACAATGTGCACCACATATACAAGTATCAACTAGTTTAAAAACAATATTCATTTTTCAGTTCAAGGTGCAATATGCAGAATTCGCTCCACCATTTCCTGGTTGTTAAAATTCTAATTCTAACTTATTTGAGTTCATATGACAAAACAAGCAATGTTTAGCATAGAGAATCATTGTACCATCTAAACCGCTGTGAAATATATTTTCAATACCCAGAAATATTGTGTTTTTAGCTGTTTGTAGCTGGTGTACAAACCCAAAGTAAAAGACGCAAAAACAAAACTTTAGAATGGGAAGCATAGAAATAGCGCACATAGAACAGATCTACTGCTTCTTAGATTCGCTTTCAATGTGAATGACATATCTATAACTCACATTTCTATGTAAAGTTGGTCAGATCGTCCAAAAAGTTACATTTTGCAGCTTTAACACCACACCCTCCCAACCCACATAGAGAAAATAAAAATAAATATATGCTATCATTGGGGTTTTTCATAGTAACCACATCTAACCTGTATTGAGCTCAAAGTCATCCAGAAGCTTGTCCAGGTCACATACAGCAGCCTTGAAGAAGTTGTCCATGCTCGGCTGTTGGCGGGAGAGAGGCTCCACTCACTACTTCACCTCCTGAAAGTAGAACAAAATAAAGTATTGTTATCTGTTATCTATTGGTCTTATGTGGACTGGGCGAATGCATTTTAATCAACATTTCGGTTTCGATTTCAGTTTCCAAGTCAGTGTAAAAATGTTGTAACTAGTTAGGTATAGCTTAGGTATAAACCGAAGCCTTCATCCACAGTTTCCACTCCTCAGACAGGTTGATGAATTAATAACATATCAATTGTTGACCAAACAGCATCTCAACGTTCTCCAGCTATGTGTTATTTTGTACTTCAGACTCTGACCCCTGCTCTCCATGTTTATGGAGAAATCTAATTCAAGATCTACTATTAGGGAAGATACCAAGGGAAAGAACAGCCCCATAGGGTGTCACAATAAACAAGTCTGTCACAAGTTTACAGCAGCCTCATCAGTTTAAGGACACAAAGGAATTTTACAGTGCTTTATGTGTATTGCACCAACTATTTGGTGTGGAAATGTGACTAGGGCAACCCTTAATGTGAGAAAACAGCCAGCTAGTCATTGTAGATGTATACAAATGTTGAAATCATAGCAACAAATGGATACCAATCATGAATTATACACCATTTATTCAACTACATGACAAAGACACTATCCACTTAATATTTCTACATAATTTGAAGGAGTTTTTGGTGGTTTCTGTACTTTTTACATTTTTGGCAACCTTTACTCCACTACATTCCAAAGAAAATATACACTTTTCAAATGCTTAGCAGGACAGGAAAATGGTACAATTCACGCAGTTATCAAGAGAACATCCTTGGCTAATGAGCTAATGAGGATCATAATAAAATACCAAATACCAATAACAACAAGAAAATTGTGCTCTCTGGTTTGCTTAATATAAAGAATTCGAAATGATTTTTATATTTATAATTTTGATACTTAAGTATATTTGAGCATTTACTATTACTTTTGATATTTAAAAGCAGATACTTTTAGACTCACTCAAATCCATTGAACAACAGTGTTCTAGGGCACTGCCTCGCAGTGCTAGCTGTGCCACCACCCAGGCTCTGTCGCAGCCGGCCGTGACCGGGAGGTCCGTGGGGCGACGCACAATTGGCCTAGCGTCGCACAATTGGCCTTGCATCGCACAATTGGCCTTCCGTCATCCGTGTTTGGGAGGGTTTGGCCGGTAGGGATATCCTTGTCTCATCACGCACTAGCGACTCCTGTGGCGGGCCGGGCGCAGTGCACGCTAACCAGGTCGCCAGGTGCACGGTGTTCCTCCAACACATTGGTGCGGCTGGCATCCGGGTTGGATGCGCGCTGTGTTAAGAAGCAGTGCGGCTCGGTTGGGTTGTGTTTCAGAGGACGCATGGCTTTCGACCTTCGTCTCTCCCGAGCGCGTACGGGAGTTGTAGCGATGAGACAAGATAGTAACTACTAACAATTGGATACAACGAAATTGGGGAGAAGAGGGAATAAACATTTTTTTAATTAAAAATATATATATATTTTTGTCTTAATAAAAAAAAAAAATATATATATATATATATATAACAAATATAAATGCAACAATTTCAATCATTTTACAGTTTATAAAAGGAAATCAGTCAATTTAAATACATGAATTAGGCCCTAATCTATGGAGCTCACATGACTGGGCAGGGATGCAGCCTTGGGTGGGCCTGGGAGGCCATAAACCCACCCACTGGATAGTCAGACCAGCCAACCAGAATGAGTATTTCCACACAAAATGGCTTTATTACAGACAAAAATATGCATCAGTTTCATCAGCTGTCCGGGTGGCTGGTCTCAGACGATCCTGCAGGTGAAGAAGCTGGATGTGGAGGTCCTGGGCTGGTATGGATACACGTGGTCTGCGCTAAAGATGCCGGTTGGACGTACCATGTCTCTAAAACGAGGGCTTATGGTAAAGAAATAAACATAACATTCTCTGGCAACAGCTCTAGTGGACATTCTTGCAGTCATGCCAATTGCACACTTATGCCTGCCCATACCATAACCCCCACTCAAAACATGAGACATCTGTGGCATTGTTTCACAAAACTGCACATTTTAGAGTGGTCTTTTATTGTCCCCAGCACAAGGTGCACCTTGTGCGTATGGAAAATTTCTGGGATCTTTTATTTCAGTTCCTGAAACATGGGATCAACACTTTAGATGATGCGTTTATATTTTTGTTCAGTATAGTATTTTACTGGGTGACTTTCACTTGAGTCATTTTCTACTATGTATCTTTACTTTTACCCAAGTACGACAATTGTGTACTTTTTCCACCACTGCCTATTGTGTACATATGTTGTACTACTATGAATACTACTAGGGATGTCAAACGTTCAGTGTTTGTCTATTGTTGTGACCTAGATGAAGATCAGATCAAATGTTATGACCAATTTATGCAGAAATCCAGGTATTTCCAAAGGGTTCACATACTTTTTCTTACCACTGTAAGGAGGAAATCATCACATTTGCAGCATGAATGGAGAATGATTTAGGTACAAACCGGTTCATGGCGGATACAAGTGTATTGCCAGCTGAAGACAATAGCTGTGTTCGAATACCCATACTAACTATTAGTTCATATTAGTGTACTGTAAATGAAAGGTATCCTTTCAGTTGAGCATACTAGCGCTACGCCTGTCTACCGGAAGTTGATTATCTTGCTATGCAACCACTTGCTAGCTTTTTTGGCATAACAAATTACTAGATAGAAATGTTTTTGTGTTTGTAAATTCTTAAATTCAGAGTGTTGTCAGATTGTACATTCGTAAATTCTGAGTGTTTCCCCTCTCAGAGCGTTCAGAGCGCACACACTGGCGGAGGAGTAGGGTTGATCCGAGCGTTCTGACAATCACAAGGCAGTCAAGCACACAAGCTAACTGGCAAACTACTTACAGACACAAATGAGAGAACACCTCTCTCTGACCATTTTACTCGCCATAGCAGAGCTGGTTAGGCTGTTTTCATGTTATCTACAGCATTGGTGACTAACTGTGCTGCCGACGGAAGCACAGTTAAGGCAAAACACAGGATCCGCTTGGGGAAAGTCATATTCCTGGTCGTAATGATGGTGAGTTGACGTTGCTCTTATATTCAGTTGTTCCTTCCGACTGTATGTAATGAAACCTAAGATTACCTGGGGTACCAATGTAAGAAATAACACGTAAAAAAAACTAAATACTGCATAGTTTCCTAGGAACGCGAAGCGAGGCGGTCATCTCTGTAGGTGCCGGAAGTATGGACATAATGAACATAAATTCACTCTGGCTATCTACTCCGATTTCAGAGCACTCTCGTCTGAGTGTACCAGAGCGCAGAATAACTGATGAATTTACGAACGCTCAACTTCCATTTAATATGGCCGGTGTCAGTAAACGTCTGCAGCACAGCCGGCGACCCTAAACAACGATGCCGTAAAAGGGGCAAACGAAGCGGTCTTCTGGTCAGGCTCCGGAGACGGGCACATTGCGCACCACTCCCTAGCATACTGCTCGCCAATGTCCAGTCTCTTGACAACAAGGTTGATGAAATCCGAGCAAGGGTTGCCTTCCAGAGAGACATCAGAGACTAACGTTCTTTGCTTCACGGAAACATGGCTCACTCGAGACACGCTATCGGAGTCGGTGCAGCCAGCTGGTTTCTTCACGCATCGCGCCGACAGAAACAAGCATCTTTCTGGTAAGAAGAGGGGCGGGGGGGTATGCCTTATGATTAATGAGACGTGGTGTGATCATAACAACATACAGGAACTAAAGTCCTTCTGTTCATCTGACTTAGAATTCCTCACAATCAAATGTCGACCGCATTATGTACCAAGGGAATTCTCTTCGATTATAATCACAGCCGTATATATTCCCCCCCAAGCAGACACATCGATGGCCCTGAACGAACTATATTTGACTCTAGGCTAATCTGAAAACAAGACTCCCTAAATTCTATCAGCATATCGATTGTGCTACCAGGGCTGGTAAAACCCTGGATCATTGTTATTATAACTTCCGCAACGCATATAAGGCCCTCCCCTGCCCTCCTTTTGGAAAAGCTGACGACGAATCCATTTTGTTGCTTCCAGCCTACAGACAGGAACTAAAACAAGAAGCTCCCGCGCTCAGGTCTGTTCAACGCTGGTCCGACCAATCTGATTCCACGCTTCAAGACTGCTTCGATCACGTGGATTGGGATATGTTCCGCATTGCGTCCTACAACAACATTGACGAATACGCTGATTCGGTAAGCGAGTTCATTAGAAAGTGCATCGGCGATGCTATACCCACAGCAACGATTAAAACATTCCCAAACCAGAAACCGTGGATTGATGGCAGCATTCACGCGAAACTGAAAGCGCGAACCACTGCTTTTAACCAGGGCAAGGTGACCGGAAACATGACCAAATACAAACAGTGTAGCTATTCCCCTTGCAAGGCAATCAAACAAACAAGTGTCAGTATAGAGACAAAGTAGAGGTATGTGGCAGGGTCTACAGTCAATCACGGATTACAAAAAGAAAACCAGCCCCATCGCGGACCAGGATGTCTTGCTCCCAGACAGACTAAATAACTTTTTTTGATCGCTTTGAGGACAATACAGTGCCACTGACACGGCCCGCTACCAAAACCTTCGGGCTCTCCTTCACTGCAGCCGACGTGAGTAAAACATTCAAACGTGTTAACCCTCGCAAGGCTGCAGGCCCAGACGGCATCCCCAACCTCGTCCTCAGAGCATGCACAGACCAGCTGGCTGGTGTGTTTACGGACATATTCAATCAATACTTATCCCAGTCTGTTCCCACATGCTTTAAGGGGGCGACCATTGTTCCTGTGCCCAAGAAGCTAAGGTAACTGAGCTAAACGACTACCGACCCGTAGCACTCACTTCCGTCATCATGAAGTGCTTTGAGAGACTAGTCAAGGACCATATCACCTTCACCCTACCTGACACCCTAGACCCCCTCCAATTTGCTTACCGCCCCAATAGGTCCACTGACTACGCAATCGTAACCACACTGCCCTAACTCATCTGGACAAGAGGAATACCTATGTGAGAATGCTGTTCATCGACTACAGCTCAGCACTTAACACCATAGTCCCCTCCAAGCTCGTCATCAAGCTCGAGACCCTGGGTCTCGACCCCGCCCTGTGCAACTGGGTACTGGACTTCCTGGCGGGACGCCCCCAGGTGGTGAGGGTAGGTAACAACATCTCCACCCCGCTGATCCTCAACACTGGGGCCCCACAAGGGTCCGTTCTGAGCCCTCTCCTGTACTCCCTGTTCACCCACGACTGCGTGGCCATGCACGCCTCCAACTCAATCATCAAGTTTGCGGACGACACTACAGTGGTAGGCTTGATTACCAACAACGACGACGACGAGACGGCCTACAGGGAGGAGGTGAGGGCCCTCGGAGTGTGGTGTCAGGAAAATAACCTCACACACAACGTCAACAAAACAAAGGAGATGATTGTGAATTTCAGGAAACTGCAGAGGGAGCACTCCCCTATCCACATCAACAGGACAGTAGTGGAGAGGTTGGTAAGTTTTAAGTTCCTCGGCGTACACATCACGGACAAACTGAATTGGTCCACCCACACAGACAGCGTTGTGAAGAAGGCACAGCAGCGCCTCTTCAACCTCAGGAGGCTGAAGAAATTCGGCTTGTCATCAAAAGCACTCACAAACTTCTACAGATGCACAATCGAGAGCATCCTGTCGGGCTGTATCACCGCCTGGTACGGCAACTGCTCCGCCCACAACCGTAAGGCTCTCCAGAGGGTAGTGAGGTCTGCACAACGCATCACCGGGGGCAAACTACCTGCCCTCCAGGACACCTACACCACCCAATGTCACAGGAAGGACATAAAGATCATCAAGGACAACAACCACCCGAGCCACTGCCTGTTCACCCCGCAATCATCCAGAAGGCGAGGTCAGTACAGGTGCATCAAAGCAGGGACCGAGAGACTGAAAAACAGCTTCTATCTCAATGCCATCAGACTGTTAAACAGCCACCACTAACATTGAGTGGCTGCTGCCAACATACTGACTCAACTCCAGCCACTTTAATAATGGAAATTGATGTAAAAATGTATCACTAGCCACTTTAAACAATGCCACTTAATATAATGTTTACATACCCTACATTACTCATCTCATATGTACTGTACTCTATACCATCTACTGTATCTTGCCTATGCCGTTCTGTACCATCACTCATTCATATATCTTTATGTACATATTATTTATCCCTTTACACTTGTGTGTATAAGGTAGTAGTTGTGGAATTGTTAGGTTAGACTACTCGTTGGTTATTACTGCATTGCCGGAACTAGAAGCACAAGCATTTCGCGACACTCGCATTAACATCTGCTAACCATGTGTATGTGACAAATAAAATTTGATTTGACTATACCACTTAGCTTAGGATGACGTGAATAATCAGATCAATAAATGTTGGGCAGTTAGTTAGAATATAGTTAATACACTGGCAAGTTCAATATATTAGTAGCCAACTAATGAGGTAGCTAACTAACATACCTACTGCTGTAATGATATGCGGTTCGTAAAGATAGCATAGCCAACACATTGTGAGCCAACAAAACGTGTTGTGTAATTTATTTGAAAAGTCATTAGTTTATTACATTGCTCAACATTTTCTTAACATTTGTCAAAATGAGTTAAAGCAATGAATTTGTATCTGCTCTTGTCGGACTGTATATTTTCCTCCTCAAATCTGAAAATGGTGTGAAGCCACGCCCATTTTCTGAAGAATTTCATTATGGGCCTTAAAAGTACAGAAAGTGTCCTCTGAGTGAATTCTTCGTATTTTGTAGAATGTAGTACAGCTGGGAACTTTTGGCATACTAACTATCCATACTATGACCAATAAAGTACACTACATACTCAATTTACATCACAAATCGTATGGTTAGTGTGGTCGAACACAGCTAATGTGTTTGGACGTATGATGGAACGACTCAATATCGCCATCTACTGGTCTTTGGGCTATATCATGACTAACGATCAGCTAGCTAGCTTACTATTAGCCATCTAATTATGCTGCTAGTATCCATGGTGACCAAAATTTCCTAATCATGACAATGGGTAAATAGTAATACTAGGGCTACAATCCAAAAGACACCCTCATCCACTTATGCCCCGAGGGGAATCCCCATCGCCATCTTGGAGGGTGGTGCAAATGATTAGCTAAGCAAGGGAAGTTTGCAATGTCAGCCCCTCAGTCCTCGTTTTTAGACGGCTTCGCGAGTGTTCACTCCAGGCCTGAAACTCCCCATAATTCAATTCGCTATGATTGTACATCCGCTAAGAAAATTCCACAAAAACTTAAAAACAACATCAATGGAGAAGTTAACATACAAGTGTAAGTAAAAATAAATGCAAATAAGTTAGACATTTTGCTACTACATAAAAAGTAAATATGTTTTTGTTTGGTTATCTTTTGGAAATTGTAGAAACAGGCTAACGTTTGTTAGCTAATTAATTTGCAAGCTATCATACAGTAGGTGTATATTAATAATTATATATTTAATATAAGTAGACATACACTCATAATTGACTATGGCGCATATAAAAACACCCACAAGCTACGGGTGGCTGAGAACACAATCATCGCGGGATGAACGAGTGACGAGATTCCGACCATGTGGGGTCCATATAAAAATCATTCATTCCTCGCCCTGAAAGTGTATACTCGTCAGACGTCATCAGAAGTGTCCACTTAATTTGAGGGTGTCTTTTAAGTGTTTGGACCAGAACCTATGTTATATCTAGAGGTGGTAGGCTATCATTTGCTCAATTAGCTAGCAATCCATCTCCCAGTTGTTAACTAGATCGCCAGGTAATGTTAGCTGGCAAGTCCGATAACGTTAGTTAACTAGTCCGTTAGCTATAAATTAACTAGCTAATGTTAGCGAGCTAGCTAAACAGTCTGACATTACCTGAAACACGCATCACTGTTTTCAAGTCATCACTATCGTGCATCATCATCCGTGAATATCATAAAGCGGAGGGCAGACAGGTTACATTAGCTTAGTTAATACTAGCCGGATAGCCAATGCAATGTGTCTATATTTACAGTCAACAATCAATTTGTGTCATTACCGGAAGATTCATCATTTAGCCTTCCAACCGTTTTACGATTCTTCTGGTTATAACGAAGAAGGTGTGTCTACTCTTGATTGCATCCTCTTTGCCCTTTTGTTATTCCTGAAGTTTTTAAAGCTCAGTGCAGTTTTTACTCCGGCGTCCATTTTGGATCTATCCACCGGTGGAATCGGTTACCATAGCCACAAAGTCAACATTGGCTATCGTAAAAATTGATTGAAACTAAAATTAGATTTTGGTCTTAATTTGAAGTTAAGGTTAGGCATAATGTTAGTAGTTTCGTTATGGTTCACATTTTAAGAAGCGAAATTGTAGGAATAGGCTGGGTTTGTGGCTGTGGTAACTAGTGACGACCGGTGAAATCGCAACCTTCCTTAATTAAAGTGAGCGCACCTATTTTGCTTTGTTTACTTGGGGCAAAGCAGTCGGTCACCTTTGGTAGTGGGTGACTAGGCAAGCACATTACTTGGCTGAGGAGCCCAGACCTATGCCGAGTTTACATGCTGTCGGAATGAGTTCCCAATGGGAAATTTCACTTGAATGACCCTTTTAGTGAGAATTAAAAGTGGGGAAGTGAGAAAATCAAGCCGAGATGTGAAGTTTCACCACTGATTTTTTACATTTTCAACCAACATAGGACTGCAAATCCGTTTTTGACAATTACTAACCTATCAATATGTATAATTTAGCTAATATGGCCATTGTCAATGTTAAGCAAACTAGTTAACTTTATTAGTAAAACATTTTGTTAGCCAAAGTCTTAGGCTATTGGTTGAATAATTGTTCCGAGTTTAATAGCGCATGAACACAATCATGTCGCATTTACGACTTCCCAGTTGCCCAATTCCGACAAGCGCGTGAAGCCAGCACTATTGATACACATACACTCAATTTATGTTGGAGGTAGTGTTTCCAACGTACTGCTTCCATCTATTTAGCCCTGTCAGATACGTGATCAAGGGGCTGTAGGTAGAGGTTAAGGCAGTCACAATTTTGTTGTCGCCCTGAACTACCTCATATGATTAATCAAATCAAGGGTTATGTTCCACTGCTTAGACCTTGCCAGATCTTGCAACGCCTGGATAGGTACATTACCTATCAACTAACAACATCATACGTTATAACAATCTGTCAGTTGATGAAATATGCCTGCATTCAAAACAACTTGGAACTCGAACATCTTTGACTTCAGTGCGTTCAAGACTACTGGGAACTCTGGAAAAAATAGCTCCAACTGGGAAAAATAGTTTTGAACAGTCATCCAACTTGGAATTACAACTCAGTAACTCGGGCCTCTTGCTAGAGCTCCGACTTCCCGACCTGAAGATCACTAACGTCATGATTTGACCTCGTATATTTCTGAGTTCCCAGTTCTCTTGAACGCACCAACATTCAATTAAGACTCAGTGCAGTCGATGACACAGTTGATTACGTAGGACGCAACCATTGGCCGCCCATCCTTTTTTTTGCCAGAGGAAGCAGGAAGGGAAGGGATTAACTGTGGAGGAGTTTGTGGTCCAAACTAATGTGAAATCATTGTGACTTCCTAACAAGCATTATATTACACTCTCTCTAAAGTGATCCTAAACCCAGAAGTAATGACATGGGATGAGAAGACTAATTAAGCAGACACATTGGTCCCATACTATTAATGTTATTTAAATGTATTTTTGAAATGTACTGTTTCATAGTTTTACAGTGCCTTGCGAAAGTATTCGGCCCCCTTGAACTTTGCGACCTTTTGCCACATTTCAGGCTTCAAACATAAAGATATAAAACTGTATTTTTTTGTGAAGAATCAGCAAAAAGTGGGACACAATCATGAAGTGGAACGACATTTATTGGATATTTCAAACTTTTTTAACAAATCAAAAACTGAAAAATTAGGCGTGCACAATTATTCAGCCCCTTTACTTTCAGTGCAGCAAACTCTCTCCAGAAGTTCAGTGAGGATCTCTGAATGATCTAATGTTGACCTAAATGCCTAATGATGATAAATACAATCCACCTGTGTGTAATCAAGTCTCCGTATAAATGCACCTGCACTGTGATAGTTTCAGAGGTCCGTTAAAAGCGCAGAGAGCATCATGAAGAACAAGGAACACACCAGGCAGGTCCGAGATACTGTTGTGAAGAAGTTTAAAGCCGGATTTGGATACAAAAAGATTTCCCAAGCTTTAAACATCCCAAGGAGCTATGGATAATATTGAAATGGAAGGAGTATCAGACCTCTGCAAATCTACAAAGACCTGGCCGTCCCTCTAAACTTTCAGCTCATACAAGGAGAAGACTGATCAGAGATGCAGCCAAGAGGCCCATGATCACTCTGGATGAACTGCAGAGATCTACAGCTGAGGTAGGAGACTCTGTCCATAGGACAACAATCAGTCGTATATTGCACAAATCTGGCCTTTATGGAAGAGTGGCAAGAAGAAAGCCATTTCTTAAAGATATCCATAAAAAGTGTTGTTTAAAGTTTGCCACAAGCCACCTGGGAGACACACCAAACATGTGGAAGAAGGTGCTCTGGTCAGATGAAACCAAAATTGAACTTTTTGGCAACAATGCAAAACGTTATGCTTGGCGTAAAAGCAACACAGCTCATCACCTTGAACACAGCATCCCCACTGTCAAACATGGTGGTGGCAGCATCATGGTTTGGGCCTGCTTTTCTTCAGCAGGGACAGGGAAGATGGTTAAAATTGATGGGAAGATGGATGGAGCCAAATACAGGACCATTCTGGAAGAAAACCTGATGGAGTCTGCAAAAGACCTGAGACTGGGATGGAGATTTGTCTTCCAACAAGACAATGATCCAAAACATAAAGCAAAATCTACAATGGAATGGTTCAAAAATAAACATATCCAGGTGTTAGAATGGCCAAGTCAAAGTCCAGACCTGAATCCAATCGAGATTCTGTGGAAAGAACTGAAAACTGCTGTTCACAAATGCTCTCCATCCAACCTCACTGAGCTCGAGCTGTTTTGCAAGGAGGAATGGGAAAAAATGCCAGTCTCTCGATGTGCAAAACTGATAGAGACATACCCCAAGCGACTTACAGCTGTAATCGCAGCAAAAGGTGGCGCTACAAAGTATTAACTTAAGGGGGCTGGATAATTTTGCACGCCCAATTTTTCAGTTTTTTATTTGTTAAAAAAGTTTGAAATATCCAATAAATGTCGTTCCACTTCATGATTGTGTCCCACTTGTTGTTGATTCTTCACCAAAAAATACAGTTTTATATTTTTATGTTTGAAGCCTGAAATGAGGCAAAAGGTCGCAAAGTTCAAGGGGGCCGAATACTTTCGCAAGGCACTGTAGATTCAGCTACCAGTGTTTATAATAAACAGTTGAAGAATGAAAAGATTGTTAAAGAATCTAAAAGAAGATTAATTGAGAACTGCTCAATGAGATGGAATGTTAGCCACAAAGTTAACCACTTGGCTTGTACTATTCCTTTTTTAAGGAGTGGAAATTGTCATTTTATTTAACAGTGGAGAAAAGACAGGAATGTAAATCACAAGGGCAGTGGGTCAGATTCAAACCCACATCGACCCCCCTGGTATACATGGGTCAGCAGCGGCACCAACTGCTGGACCTCACAGGCCACTGCTATTTTAACTTTATTGCCAATATATCTCAGATTAGCATCACTGGGTTACTTTTGGCGTGGTTTGTTTGACCAGATGGTATTGGAGTGAGATGTGGGGTTATTTTTAAATGTGTTTATACTATAGGCTGTCTCCACTGCAGGTTTTGACTTGAGGTTGCATCTCTGCATCCGTTGGCCTCCTTATCCCCGCCTTAATCCCAGAGTGGGAGGTGACAGCCAGAATGTGTCTGGTTGTAAATTCACTACATACTGATGTGAGACAGGTGATGGTCACTTTTATGGGCCCCAGAGACCCGGACTAAGATGGCTTTTGCGTGGAGTGTCTGGGGTCATGGGGAGCTCAAGTGGCTGTTTATGGCACCCTCTACTCTGTCTGGGATATTACAATTGCTATACAATGTAGCTAAGAGACAGCCATGTTACAGAAAAACCAGGCCAAAGTAAGCTAATGCTGCCACATCTTGTTTGGAAACAACAAAGAAGCATCACTTTAATTTCACAATCATATTTCTTACGACATTAAATAATCCGTTTACTTTTATGACTGTCTGATGTCCATTGACATGTTCCCTCAAGATATAGTCCTGTTTGTGGGGTGGATTGCAGGACTAAACAGCCGTGGTGTGAAAGCCGTTGAATTCAGTGTTCCACGGAGAAAACAGCTGCTGCCCAGTGTTCAAGGCTATTACTACAACAGCTGCCAAACTCAGGAGACTACCTCAAGTTTTACTATGTAAAGATCCATGAGCTCTGGAAAAGCACTATATAAATCCAATTAGTTTGGTCTATTATTCTTAGTCTTATTTTTAACTCATTCAGGGACAGACAGGACCATCGTTCCTCAAACAAATGGCCTATCAAATAATCTACATAACACACATTCAGAAATACTTTTGGACTCCTTTGTGTTTCTCAATGTATTTTGGACTCCTGTGCTGTCACTTGCATTCACTTCCTTTCAGGGCTGAACTGGAGGAATCTCCTCTGTGACCCGAGTTACCCGGGCAGCTGCTACTCAAACAACTTCAAACCTGTTAACCTGTTGTAACCTGTGTCTATATAAGGCCATATCCCCTGCATACAGCTCAAATGGCAGCTGATCACATTCAATATTCTCTATTAGGGTGGGTTCTAAAGCAATCCCCAGTCTCCAGATTGTGCTGTGATGCTGTATGTATTTCTGACACCCAGTAATTCCATGACCATTAAGGAAGTTGCTGTTGGGCTTGTAAATTATGTTGTTATTGTTTACATCTTGTACTTCATCAACTAGCATCCCACTGGGCACAAACGTCAGTTCAACGTCAGTTCAACGATTTAGGTTCAAAGTTGGTTGAAAAAAGACTACATTCACTTACGTTAATTACTTTTTAAAATCCAATCAGTTTTCCACATTGATTCAACGTCATCACATACAGTATCATTTTTTGGTTGAAATGACATGGAAACAAATGCATCCCAGGTTATTTTCACATGCAAATAGCTTTTTCAATCAATGATACTGTATATCTGTAGTGCCTAATGAATTAGAAAGATTACATTTTAAAAGATGATTTTAAAATATACATAATTGTTGTCTAAAGTGACCTATGACAACAAAAACATGGCGTATTAGGTTTTTCAATTGTGATAAGGTAAGAGAGTGGTACATGAAGGTACAAGTAAGTTACTGTTGAAGTCAGAAGTTTACATACACTTAGGTTGGAGTCATTAAAACTTGTTTTTCAACCACTCCACAAATTTCTTGTTCACAAACTATAGTTTTGTCAGGTTAGGACATCTACTTTGTGCATGACACAAGTCATTTTTCTAACAATTGTTTACAGACAGATTATCTCACTTATAATTTACTGTATCAAAATTCCATTGGGTCAGAAGTTTACATACACTAAGTTGACTGTGCCATTAAACAGCTTGGAAAATTCCAGAAAATTATGTCATGGCTTTAGAAGCTTCTGATTGGCTAATTGACATAATTTGAGTCAATTGTAGGTGTACCTGTGGATGTATTTCAAGGCCTACCTTCAAACTCAGTGCCTCTTTGCTTGACATGGGAAAATGAAAAGAAATCAGCCAAGACCTCAGAAAAAAATTGTAGACCTCCACGTCTGGTTCATCCTTGGGAGCAATTTCCAAACATCTGAAGGTACCACATTCATCTGTACAAACAATAGTTCGCAAGTATTAACACCATGGGACCACGTAGCATCATACCGCTCAGGAAGGAGATGCGTTCTGTCTCCTAGAGATTAATGTACTTTGGTGCAAAAAGTGCAAATCAATCCCAGAACAACAGCAAAGGACCCTGTGAAGATGCGGGAGGAAACAGGTACAAAAGTATCTATATCCACAGTAAAATGAGTCCGATATCTATCTAACCTGAAAGGCCGCTCAGCAAGGAAGAAGCCACTGCTCCAAAACCAACATAAAAAATCCAGACAACGGTTTGCAACTGCACATGGGGACAAAGATCGTACTTTTTGAGAAATGTCCTCTGGTCTGATGAAACACAAATATAACTGTTTGGCCATAATGACCATTGTTATGTTTTGAGGAAAAAGGGGGAGGCTTGCAAGACGGAGAACACCATCCCAACCGTGAAGCACGGGGGTGGCAGCATCATGTTGTGGGGGTGCTCTGCTGCAGGGACTGGTGCACTTCACAAAATAGATGGCATCATGAGGGAAGAAAATTATGTGGATATATTGAAGCAACATCTCAAGACATCAGTCAGGAAGTTAAAGCTTGGTCGCAAATGGGTCTTCCAAATGGACAAATACCCCAAGCATACTTCCAAAGTTGTGGCGAAATGTCTTAAGGACAACAAGGTCAAGGTATTGGAGTGGCCATCACAAAGCCCTGACCTCAATCCCATAGAAAATTTGTGGCCAGAACTGAAAAAGTATGTGCAAGCAAGGAGGCCTACAAACCTGACTCAGTTACACCAGCTCCGTCAGGAGGAATGAGCCAAAATTCACCCAACTTATTGTGGGAAGCTTGTGGAAGGCTACCCGAAACGATTGACCCAAGTTAATCAATGTAAAGGCAATGCTACCAAATACTAATTGAGTGTATGTTAACTTCTGACCCACTGTGAATGTGATGAAAGAAATAACAGATGAAATAAATCATGCTCTCTACTATTATTCTGACATTTCACATTCTTAAAATGAAGTGGTAATCTTAACTGACCTAAAACAGGGAATATTTACTAGGATTATATTTCAGAAATGGTGAAAAACTCAGTTCAAACGTTTTTGGCTAAGGTGTATGTAAACTTCCTACATCAACTGTATATTCTTCTAAACCAAAAGGGGTATATTTATTAGTTGGACACTTAAGTTCATAATATATAGCCATTGATTCTGGAACAACACACTGTATAAATGCCTCATGGGCTTTGTTCAACTGTCTAACCCATCAGAACCCAAAATATAAGCTTGTTTTATGGCTTTGTTTGTAAACAATGCAATTGCAAACAAAAACTGTATAGGCTCAATACATTGTTAAAACTATCATTTTAATATCATAGATCATCAGTCCTTGCATCCATAGCCCTGTCTATGAATTTGTTGGTTAAGACAACATATACAAACTTGTTGCATTTCTCCAGGCCCATACTTCAGCAATTTACTGGTGTCCACTTTGTTATTGTTAGAACTGCAGATTGCCCCTTTAAAGTGAACATCCGACACTGGTCTTCTGTAGACTACACACTATTGAAGCCCCATGATCTACTATGTAACACAGAGATCCGGTGCTGAGAAGCACAGTAAATTGTCCATATTAGTCATCCCAACCTTCACGATACTGAAATCAGTACTGCAATAAACTTGCCAGTCAGATATGTTGTCAGGAACATACTCGGGCCTCTCCCTGGTCCCCGTGTTATGAGTTGCAAATCCCAAGTTTGACTTTCACTGCTGGGACATGAATGATGTACATCTTGTTATTATAAAATGCTGGGAGGCAATAAACTCATGCTGGCAGTTATGGTCTCAAAAATGTTTGACCCCAATATAATTTCAATAATCCTTACCGCAAGGAATGGTTTACCTTCTTACTCAATGACAGCAAACAGTCGTTCGTAAGGCTTTGGCGTAATGTTGATACACAAATATACATATATTTAACTCGTTCTTATATTTGTCTGTTTGTGGTTGTGTTTGGTAGTAATTAGCTTACTACAGTAACATCTACAAATGTATGGATAATGATTTGTAAATGTCTAACAACTATAAGCAATGATTTAATAAGATACCTTATTATAACACATTACCTTTATATAAAGTTAGCAAAATCCAATTCAAAGACAAATATCACAGAAATACATAGTGGCAAGAGGAGTCAGCCCCCAATTCTCTCCTCCAATCCACATCCTTGATTAGGGGAGCCATAATTAACTTCTGCTTGGTTAGCACTCCAAACTCTCAACCAGATAAATAGAGCCTCAGAGCAGCATCAATGAGAGACAGATTCTACCTCTGTGGTAAGACTAACTCCTTTTACTCTGTTTATTCTAATGTTACGGCACCTGATAATGTAGTTGTATTGTAAAGTTGCAATCTGTTCTAAATGCCATTTGTCTGTTGTGACAGGGTATGAAATGTGTTTTGTGCATGGAATGTGTTTTTAAGTGGATTAATCTGGGATGCCATTCAACTTTTCTTACAACTCTTCAGGTGGGATGAGACTAAGTACTGGTAATGTGTGTTTAATCATGACACCTCAATGTCTTACAGAACCCTCTTAACACACAATTTAATCTGGGAGAGGAAGACAAGGTGAGACATTGTTAGAGTTTTTCACATTTTTTCTATTGGAGAGTATTCTATGAGAGACAGTGTTTCATTAACTACACAAGCTTACTACTTACCTAACTTTGTTGCTAATGTATAAAAGAATGAGCTACCAAACCCGCTCACAGGATTGGTTAACTCTTGAGGTCCGTCTGGTCTCGACCAATTTAGGTAAATCCTCTTATCCTTTTATTGCCCCCCGTTGTTGAAATAACATGAAAACATTAATTCCCTGGTGCCGTCACGGCAGTTTAGAACTGTGGTGTTGAATCAATTCATTGAGGATTGCAGTTGTTTCAATTGATTGTAGAATTTATTTGTTGAAATTGTGCCTTATGGTTATATTTATTCTTATTATTTTAATTGTAATATAAATGATTCTTCCTGTTGTGAGAAAATGTTTGGACTCAGGGCAACATTGGGAATGAGACCTTGGTCTCAATTGGGTTATCCTGAATAAATTACAGTGAATAAAAAAAACAACTTTTTAATTCAAAATAAACTCAATAATTTGTTTGCTTTGTTTATGTTTCTCAGTGAGTTGCCATCATGAGTACCGACGCAGAGATGGCTTCTTATGGCAAAGCTGGTGTATACCTCCGTAAACCTGAGAAGGAGAGGATTGAGGCCCAAAGCCAGCCTTTCGATGCAAAGAATGCCTGCTATGTGACCGATGTTAAGGAGCTGTACCTCAAGGGTACCATTGTTGGCAGAGAAGGGGGAAAGGTCCAAGTGAAAGTCCTTGACACTGGGGAGGTAAGCCTACAACATAGGACAGAATTCAGTTTCAAGTTGAAGTTTGTTTATTCACAATTATATCTCAAAGCAAAATAACTTCAGATGTTGCAGGAGAACTTAAAACTTGTAGTGTATTTGAGGTTTAAAAAGGCTTCTGAATATTGTAATTTCACACGTAAAAATGAACATTTCCTGTTGCTGAAGGATTATTTTACTGCTGTAGTAAACTGGCTCAAATTAAGAACCTACATCTGTACAGTAAAATATATGACTGACTTGATAATTACTAAATGAAAGCAGTGTCGACAGATTCAGTAACAGTTCTTCCAATTGATCCAAGTGTAATGTAGATTACCGACTGATTTTCAGACTAATGACTTCAAAGAAGCTGATGTCTTCGAAATGAACCCTCCAAAATTTGACATGATTGAGGACATGGCCATGATGACCTACCTCAATGAAGCCACTGTCCTGTATAATCTCAAAGAGCGTTATGCAGCATGGATGATCTACGTAAGAAACCTATTCTACATATAAATTACTGTATATAGGTATATATACACACTCATAAGTGAACATAGGACACCACCATATAAGGGAAATCTAAAATGCCAAAACTCCAAAATACACATGCTGTTTATAAATTAAAAGAACCTTTGCAAAAATAATCTAACTGAATACAAGAAACACTTGTAAGTGTTCCATAGAAGCTCTATACAGTTTAACAGAAAAGCTGATTTTGTTAATCCCCTTACTTTCTTCCCTTCATCCAGACCTACTCTGGGCTCTTCTGTGCCACGGTGAATCCCTACAAGTGGCTCCCTGTGTATGACGAAGAGGTTGTTAACGCTTACAGAGGAAAGAAGCGCATGGAGGCTCCACCCCATATCTTCTCTGTCTCTGACAGGGCCTATCAGTTCATGTTGACGGGTATGATCTTATACATGTGGATGAACGGATAGATTGATGGATAAATAGATAGAAGCTCACACAAGCAGATATGGGCAGCCAAGGTACTAGCTGGAAACGTCAATGCAATATTGTTTTTATTTACATCTAGTGAAAAGCGTGTGCAACACTATCCACTACTTTAAGATAATTGGCAAATGCCATAATGTATCAAAACGGTTTATATTCATATTCTTTGTTGTTTTTTTGCCTGCAGATAGGGACAACCAGTCTATCCTGATTACGTAAGTTCTCAACTAACATCTAGTTAGTTGGATATCATAACAATTATTAAGCATTACATGACCTATAGTAAATGAGGAAACATCTCAAAGTGTACTTTTTAGTGATTATGTTTTGAATGTCTTACACTGAAACATTAACCTCTTATTCGCTGTCATATAAACCAGCGGAGAATCTGGTGCAGGAAAGACTGTCAACACCAAGCGTGTCATCCAATACTTTGCCACCATTGCTGTGTCTGGAGGAGAAAGAAAGAGGGCGGCAGAACCCGGCAAAATGCAGGTACAGGTGTAGGATCTTAATTTGATGACCCTGTTGCAGGACAACTTTCAATGCAATGCAGGAAATGTAAAACTTGTAGTTTGTTTTAGGTTTAAAAAGCCTTTTGAAGTTTCCACGTTGACATTTCAGTCTTGATTTCACCTTAAGAAAAATGTATCAACCCCTACAAAATGTCAATTTATTGTACTGAACAAAAATATAAACGCAATAAGGAACCATTTCAAATATCTTACTGAGTTACATTTCATATAAGGAAATCAGTCAATTGAAATAAATTAATTTGTCCCTAATCTAGTTCACATTACTGGGAATACAGATATGCATTTGTTGGTTACAGATCCTGTACCTTTAAAAAAAAGTAAACCAGTCAGTATGCACTTGTTTAATGATCATGCTGTTTAATTATCTTCTTGATATGCCAAACCTGTCAGGTGGCTGGATTATCTTTGCAAAGGAGAAACTAACAGATGTAAACACATTTGTGCGCAGCATTTGAGAGGAGTATGTTTTTTGTGTATATGGAACATTTCTGGGATTTTTTTATTTCAGCTCATGAAACATGGGACCAACACTTTACATGTTGCAATTATATTTTTGTTCAGTGTATAATCCACATAATAATTCACATTTCCTGTTGCTAGATCCTACATCTGTAGGCCAGCCATATATATATATATATATATATATATATATATATATATATATATATATATATATATATATATATTTAGTTCCACCACTGTTGAAAAGGGTGTTCTATAGTACTGTATGTCATGCTGTTTCTGACCAACTTGTGTTCGTCTCCTTCAGGGGTCTCTTGAAGATCAGATTATTGCTGCCAATCCTCTGCTGGAGGCTTACGGTAATGCCAAGACAGTTCGGAACGACAACTCTTCTCGTTTTGTAAGTATGAGGGACACACTTGCCATACTTAAATATTCCTTATTGATCTAGAATGACATGACAATGAAAGGCTGTACGATTGAGACCTATCCAGTATTTCCAAATGTCCGTGTTAAACAACGGTTTAGAAATAAAGGAAAGCCCTATTTTCAAAGTACTGAGATGGACACCATGGCGGTCTCCTTTTGTTGACTCATTCCCTCATTTCTACCCCCCATGCTCTACTTTAGGGTAAATTCATCAGGATTCACTTCCACAGTAATGGCAAACTGTCTAGTGCTGACATTGAGACCTGTAAGTTGGGTGGATTGTTTGTTGGATTGTTTGTCATGAATGCACAATGTCCTAAATTCACAGAGATGATGTTTTAAGGAGACCAAGCACTGAACTTTATCACCTCTTCTCTTTCAGACCTGCTGGAGAAGTCCAGAGTGACCTTCCAGCTGCCCGATGAGAGAAGCTACCACATATTCTACCAGATGATGACCAACCACAAGCCTGAGCTGATTGGTACGACAAAGTAGAAAGCTGTTTGACTATTTTTCTCGTTTAGTTGACAGGGAAATTGCACCTGAATCAACATATCAGTGGTCTCATATCAATGTTTAAGTGCTACAGTGAGTTATAAAGTTCAGGTTTGTATTACTCATGACTATGTAATATTTCTAATTGAGATGGAGTTCAATAAACAGGGAAAGGGGATACCTAGTCAGTTGCAAAACTGAATGCATTCAACAGAAATGTGTCTTTTGAATTTAAACCAATCCCTCTGAATCAGAGAGGTATGTGGGGTGGGGGGGGGGGGGGGGGGATGCCTTAATCGGCAACCACGTCATCAGCGCCTGGGGAGCAGTTGTTGTTGGGGGGTTAACTGCTTTGCTCAAGGACAGAACGGCAGATTTATTCACCTTACTGGCTCTGGGATTTGTACCTGCGACCTTTCAGTTACTGGCCCAACGCTCTTAACAACTAGGCTACTTGCATGGCGAATGACTGCATGGAGAACAACTGTACTCCAGTGGAAATGATGGGGTAAAATCAATCAAACAATCCACGACAAAGTGACAATTCACCACTCAAATGTTGCCCTCATTTGATGACAAGTTAAATGGTATTGTGAAAGATGACATTTCCAGCCTCGGTAAGTTGGAGTCACACAAACCAATAAAGGTTCTTCCTGTAGTTTAATGTGTCTGAGTCATAAAGTCAGCTTCGAATTCCTGTGGTATAGACTCCTAGGAGGAATAGGGAGGGGAAATGATCAAATCCATACGGTTTCATTTGACCGCTCTATTTTGCATTGCATTACATTTGTATTTTGAGTTGCATTTGGCTCCCAATGCAGATCCAGTACGTCCTTTATGTCCGCACTTTCTAACCTTAATCTTCATCTCATGCAAAAGAGGAAAAGGGAGGGGAAAGCACATTCCATCTGGTTTAACTAACTCTGTCCGGTTCTCTGTCCCCACAGAAATGACGCTCATCACCACCAACCCCTACGACTTCCCCATGATCAGCCAGGGGCAGATAAAAGTGGCCTCTATCGATGACAAAGAGGAGCTGGATGCCACAGATGTGAGTCTCTCAAACTATATTCAAGAATGAATAACGTCTCTATCTCCTCTGAATGCAATGCACAATTATGTTGTTACTTAACTCCAAGCAGTGCAGCCCCATGACACTTTTGTCCAGTTTGAAACTCCCTGCACTTGTGATATCTCCTGTATGTGCGTACACTAAGTTTAACTATGGAGTTCCTGTCACTCAGGCCGCCATTGACATCCTGGGCTTCACCAATGATGAGAAGATAGGCATCTACAAGCTGACCGGCGCTGTCATGCACCACGGCAACTTACGTTTCAAGCAGAAGCAGCGTGAGGAGCAGGCCGAGCCAGACGGCACAGAGGGTGAGTCCTTTCTCCAAACACCGGAATAGACAGAATGAAACTGGTTTGTCTGTCAGAGTAACACTACATTTGTCTCTGTATATGAGTCTGATGCTCTTTCTCTCTACAGTAGCTGATAAAATCGGTTACCTCTTGGGTCTGAACTCAGCTGACATGCTGAAACTTCTGTGCTACCCCAGAGTGAAGGTTGGCAATGAGTTTGTGACCAAGGGACAGACCGTGCCTCAGGTGAGGTCTTTACATCCAATTAACATTGTTAATTGCTACAACACCACGATTAATTTTGTGTTATATTTTTTTTAAATCAAGCTCTATACCAGCAAGACCAGAGCAATGTCTCACCTGTTTTTGCACAGGTGTATAACTCTGTGAGCGCTCTGGCCAAGTCCATCTATGAGCGGATGTTCTTGTGGATGGTCATCCGTATCAACCAGATGTTGGACACCAAGCAACAAAGGAACTTCTACATCGGTGTGCTCGACATTGCTGGATTTGAGATCTTTGATGTAAGTATGTGATAATTACAGAATAAACAGTTTATGACTTTAAGATCTCATGACAGAAGGTGATTGAACTAATCTTCTTTGAACTTCACTAACAGTTCAACACCATGGAGCAGCTGTGTATCAACTTCACCAATGAGAAACTGCAACAGTTCTTCAACCATCACATGTTTGTCCTGGAGCAAGAGGAGTACAAGAAGGAGGGAATCATCTGGGAGTTCATTGATTTCGGTATGGACTTGGCTGCCTGCATTGAGCTTATTGAGAAGGTACGCAGACTGAGAATTCTACTTAAAAAATAATGTACTGTAGAATGACCTACAACAGAGTTGACAGGGACGGATGTTGGAGTTGAGAGTGAATTATTATCCCTTTGATACAAGATGGCTGCTATTAATGTTACATTTTTCATCAGCCAATGGGCATCTTCTCCATCCTTGAAGAGGAGTGCATGTTCCCCAAGGCTTCAGACACTTCCTTCAAGAACAAGCTGTATGACCAGCATATGGGCAAGAAAAACACTTTCCAGAAGCCCAAGCCTGCCAAAGGAAAGGCTGAGGCCCACTTCTCCTTGGTGCACTACGCTGGTATTGTGGACTACAACATCTGTGGCTGGCTGGACAAGAATAAGGACCCCCTGAATGACTCAGTGGTGCAGCTCTACCAGAAGTCTTCAGTCAAACTGCTGGTTCTTATCTACGTTGATTCTCCAACTGAAGGTCATTTAACATTGTTAAATAATCGTTTTTGCCAATATTCCCGATATCAATATTACACAAACTATTTGGTAGCAGTTTCAAATAGATTATCTCCGAAATAAAATATGGTGTTTACCAAATCACTCATGATTTGAATTATTTTTACAGACAGAGCATCCAAGAAGGGAGGCAAGAGAAAGGGAGGCTCCATGCAGACAGTGTCTTCCCAGTTCAGGGTGAGCTTTTCAAACCTGTATTCAAAGTTAACTTATCTGGTCAACATTTTTAACGCACCTTATTGACCAGATAAGTTCATTTGTATGAACGATTTCTGAGACGGCTGTTTGTGTCCCCACCCTGCAGGAGAACTTGGGCAAGCTGATGACCAACTTGAGGAGCACTCACCCTCACTTTGTGCGCTGTCTGATCCCCAATGAGTCAAAGACTCCAGGTACAAGAAACATTGAGTGAAATACAAAATTGCAACCCAATGGTTTAGCAGCTAGTGAGATTCAGTACCTTAAAACAAAATAAGTACTAAGTAACTACCTGTACTTACATGTGGTACAAGATAGCTGTTTATAAGTTATTCCCATGTATTTACCCAGAAATAATGGCACTTACATCACCACAATCTATTTGTAGCCCTTACAATGTTTCAGTGTTTCTTAGCTTTAATGATATTTTGTGTTTTTCAGGTCTAATGGAGAACTTCCTGGTTATCCACCAGCTAAGGTGTAACGGTGTACTGGAGGGTATCAGGATCTGTAGAAAGGGGTTCCCCAGCAGAATCCCCTACGGTGACTTCAAGCAGAGGTACCCTTTAGAAATGTCATCTATCTAACATGGAGCCATGTTAACTTTAGAATATAACTGAATTTGACAAAATAATAAAAAACTCAGAAACTCTTTCATTCTGAGAGCTTAAAAGATTACATTCTGAGATTTAATAAATACAGACCAAAACAATGTTTGGCATCAATTGGCCTATGCTAGAGTTCATAAAAAAATGTAAAAGAAGAATGGCTAGAATGTTCCGCTGATTTCATAAACAGTGGTAGAACTGTGACACAGCAACAGAATAGCTTTGTTTGCCCACAACTTAAAAACTGACAGTTGCCAGTCTCTCCTAATCCAGGTACAAAGTACTGAATCCCAGTGTTATCCCAGAAGGAACATTTATGGACAACAAGAAGGCTTCTGAGAATCTGCTTGGGTCAATCAATGTGGCGCACGAGCAGTACAAGTTTGGACACACCAAGGTCAGGGTTCAAATACACAATACAAGCAAACACAAAACATAAGTAAAACAACAATGTAAATGCTAACCACTCAATGCCTTTTTACAATAAATCTTGCCGTGTTGATCCCTCATTTAAATTCAACCCTGCTTTCTGACTTCTGATGACATCCATTGATAATGTTGACTTATTCTCAGGTGTTCTTAGTTCTTACCGGTGTCTCAGGCATTTACCTTCCTGTTACATGCTCTCAGGTGTTCTTCAAAGCTGGTCTGCTGGGTGTCCTGGAGGAGATGCGAGACGAGAGACTGGCCTCTCTGGTCTGCATGATACAGTCTCTGTGTCGTGGGTTCGCCATGAGGAAGGAGTTTGTGAAGATGATGGAGCGGAGGTGAGGGATAGATATCTCAAGATAAAGGCTCATCCAAATTCATCTAACAGGGTTGCAGTGGTTTCCATTTAATCTCCAATGATTCCAGGGATCAAATTGAACATGTTATATTCACCTTAAATTTACAAATCCTTTACTTTTTTTTTCATTAATTGAATTTCACTTTATTTTCTCTGAGGAGCTGTAACTTTGTCCTGTAAATAACATATTACTATTATTTAGCCATAACACTCACCAAGACCCCTGTTTCCTATTGTTCAGGGAGGCTGTCTTCACCATCAAATACAACATTCGCTCATTCATGAATGTTAAACACTGGCCATGGATGAAGGTGTATTACAAGATCAAGCCACTGCTGAAGAGTGCTGAGACTGAGAAGGAGCTAGCCAACATGAAGGAGGACATTGAGAAGTGCAAAATCGCCCTGACCAAGGCTGAGGCGCGCAAGACAGAGCTTGAGGAGAAGATGGTGACCGTTCTGCAGGAGAGGAATGACCTGACACTCCAAGTTGCATCTGTGAGCATCTGTCAAGTGCCTGGCTTGATTGCCCATATTTTATAGAAGCCGATGGACAGGAGGTGTGCACTGATTAAATTAATGTCTGCCTATTTTTCTATCATTGTGTAACCAGGAATCAGAGAATCTGACTGATGCTGAGGAGAGGTGCGAGGGACTGATCAAGAGCAAGATCCAGCTGGAGGCCAAACTCAAAGAGACGACCGAAAGGCTGGAGGATGAGGAGGAGATGAATGCTGAGCTGACCTCCAAGAAGAGGAAGCTGGAGGATGAGTGTTTGGAGTTGAAGAAGGACATTGATGACCTGGAGCTCACCCTTGCCAAAGTGGAGAAGGAGAAACACGCCACTGAAAACAAGGTCTAAAGTTTTGACATCGCTGAACAATAGTAGGATCAAACCAAAGCTAAACAATGATTGAAACTAACCACACAACTTACATACAAATGTTGTTGTGGCTGTGTTCAGGTCAAAAATCTGACTGAGGAGATGGCCTCTCAAGATGAGAGCGTTGCCAAGCTGACCAAGGAGAAGAAAGCCCTCCAAGAGGCCCAACAGCTGACACTGGACGACCTGCAGGCAGAGGAGGACAAAGTCAACACTCTGACCAAGGCCAAGGCCAAGCTGGAACAGCAAGTTGATGACGTGAGTGGAGTCACACTTTATCGAGTCATGGATTTATATATGGTTAGATTATACATTTAGCTAGGCAGTGGCATAATCATTGATTGTTTAAAATGAACTGACACAAGTATCCTAACATGTAGCTTGAGGCTTCTCTGGAGCAAGAGAAGAGGCTCCGTATGGACTTTGAGAGAGCCAAGAGAAAGCTGGAGGGAGACCTGAAACTAGCCCAGGAATCCATAATGGACCTGGAGAATGATAAGCAGCAGTCTGAAGAAAAGATCAAAAAGTACATTAAAAAAATAGTTTTCTGTAGTTAGGAGTTTAAAAGACTCTTTTAAATGAAAAAATGACTGCTGAGTAGTGATGCATTTATCTTACCATAGGAAGGACTTTGAGACCAGCCAGCTCCTCAGCATGATTGAGGATGAGCAGTCTCTGGGTGGTCAGCTGCAGAAGAAAATCAAGGAACTCCAGGTACAGTAGAGTATCTAACCCCGGCTTTAGTATAGTATTCCATATATTACTATATGTTCTAGATACTAGATGTTCAAAATACTACATGTTCTAGACACTACATATTATAGATACTAGATGTCAGTCTTATGTATTTAGAAACTTTCTGTTGTTGCAATAAAACATAGTATAAATACACAACTATCCAGCCTTTTTTTTTTTTTTTTGCAAGGACAGTTTAAATTTCCTCATCCTAAACCCCCTCCCTTGTTTTAGGCTCGTATTGAGGAGATGGAGGAGGATATTGAGGCTGAGCATTCTGCCAGGGCAAAGGTTGAGAAGCAGAGGGCCGATCTCTCCAGGGAACTTGAGGAGATCAGTGATAGGCTGGAGGAAGCTGGAGGAGCCACTGCTGCTCAGATCGAGATGAACAAGAAGCGCGAGGCTGAGTTCCAGAAACTGAGACGCGACCTCGAGGAGTCGACCCTGCAGCACGAGGCCACAGCCGCAGTCCTGAGGAAGAAGCAGGCTGACAGTGTGGCGGAGCTCGGAGAGCAGATCGACAACCTGCAGCGCGTTAAGCAGAAACTGGAGAAGGAGAAGAGTGAGTACAAGATGGAGATCGATGACCTCTCCAGCAACTTGGAGGCTGTCACCAAGACTAAGGTGAGTATTTGAATCAAACCCCAAATACTCAACATGAATGGATGAATTGAATGCTGCCAGGCAGCAGAATTGCGTCCAGCTCTAAAGTTGGACACATTTCTAAGCACACCACAGCTTCATCTTAATTAATCCTATAGGGTAGTGCAATGACCTGGAAGGTGCGGGGCTGGAGTAGCATCGCTCCCAAATTACTATCTACAAAACCCTACTGCAGGACAGAAATGTACACAAGCTGTACACCATAAGAATGTAAAATCAAAATGACATATCTATATTTCACTAACAGGGCAATCTGGAGAAGATGTGCCGTACTATTGAGGATCAGCTGAGTGAGCTCAAGACTGGGAACGATGAGAACCTTCGCCAGATCAACGACATCAGTGGACATAGGGCCAGACTCCTGACTGAGAACGGTACCCACAACAATGACCAACACATTTTCCATACATAATCTAAATCAGTACCCAGCAACATGTGTTAGGGACTATTGTACAAGGCTACAGTATTTTTAAGAACAGAAGAATTTACAATGTGTAGTCTCATCCCTTGCAGGTGAGTTTGGACGCCAGCTGGAAGAGAAGGGAGCTCTGGTGTTTCAGCTGACCAGAGGCAAGCAGGCCTTTACACAGCAGGTGGAGGAGCTAAAGAGGCAGATTGAGGAGGAGGTCAAAGTAAGGGAGTCAAAATGCTCTACCAAGCACAGAGTATAGAGTCAAATGCCTCTTGTCATGTTTATAATAACTAAACCATCCTCAGCAATGTATTACTGTAACCTGTTTTGCTATCACTCACTCAGGCTAAGAATTCCCTGGCCCATGGTGTCCAGTCTGCCCGCCATGACTGTGACCTTCTGAGGGAGCAGTTTGAGTTGGAGCAAGAGGCCAAGGCAGAACTGCAACGCTGCATGTCTAAGGCCAACAGCGAGGTGGCTCAGTGGAGGACCAAGTATGAGACAGATGCCATCCAGCGCACAGAGGAGCTTGAGGAGGCCAAGTAAGCAGTTTCACTTAAAACAACCTTTTATTATAACTATGATCCTAAATGTGCGCGTCTTCCCACCTTCCAAATTTTACTTAGTTATGAGGCATCATGTTTATATGATACATTTATCTGATTACCTGTGGATGCATTAAAAGATGAACTCTTTCCTGTCTAACAGGAAGAAGCTGGCGCAGCGTCTGCAGGACGCTGAGGAAATGATTGAGGCAACCAACTCAAAGTGTGCTTCGCTGGAGAAGA
Source organism: Oncorhynchus masou masou (assembly GCF_036934945.1). NCBI lineage: Eukaryota > Metazoa > Chordata > Actinopteri > Salmoniformes > Salmonidae > Oncorhynchus > Oncorhynchus masou. Next base: position 72,219,544 of record NC_088239.1, on the reverse strand, counting down.
CCAAGCAAAGGCTGCTGGGAGAGGTGGAGGACATCATGATTGATGTAGAGAGGGCCAACGCTATGGCTGGCAACCTTGATAAGAAGCAGAGGAACTTCGACAAGGTGAAAAAGTACACTTCACACACTATACTGACTTTTGAAATGTGCTATTAAATGGACTGGAAAAATAAATAGCAACAACAACAAATCTGATAGGCATTATCAGTATGACCCTGCTGGTCATCTATGAACATCTTGGCCATGTTCTGTTATAATCTCCACTCGACACAGCCAGAAGAGGACTGGCCACCCCTCATAGCCTGGTTCCTCTCTAGGTTTCTTCCTAGATTCTGGCCTTTCTAGGAGTTATACCTAGCCACCGTGCTTCTACACCTGCATTGCTTGTTGTTTGGGGTTTTAGCCTGGGTTTCTGTACAGCTGATGTAAGAAGAGCTATATAAATACAATTGATTGATGTGTCTCCAGTGATCATAAGGTATCATGGCTTATTTCTGACTAGAAGGAAAGCTGCATCAAGAATAAACTGTTAAATCCCATAAAATCCAATAGGTTCTGGCTGAGTGGAAGCAGAAGTATGAGGTGGGCCAGGCTGAACTGGAAGGAGCTCAGAAGGAGGCTCGTTCTATGAGCACAGAGCTCTTCAAGATGAAGAACTCCTATGAGGAGGCTCTGGATCTGCTGGAGACTCTGAAGAGAGAGAACAAGAACCTCCAACGTGAGTAAACAACAGGAGTTGTTTATTTGGCCCATTTGGAGTGTACAGTTTACAATCACTTTTTTATTGTTATCAGTTATAGATGTATTTTTTTGAAACATCTATGGTACCAAAATACTTTTATGCAAAGCTGTATGATATTTGGCAATATTCACGAAAATCTCCCTGTTCTAAACCATTTCTCTGTGTTTGTGCAGAAGAGATCTCTGACCTGACTGAACAGATCGGAGAGACAAGCAAGAGCATCCATGAGCTGGAAAAGGCCAAGAAGACTGTGGAGATGGAGAATTCTGAGATCCAGACCGCTCTGGAGGAGGCTGAAGTGAGCAGATATGATACATCCTTATGTAGTGGAATAATGAAACAGAATGAGAGCTACAGTGCTGTTCAGTACTCCTGAATTGGTACTTCTTGTGGTAATATAGCTTCCAGTTCTTCACTAGGTGGTGCGCTCCTCGGAATAGCAGACGTGCATAAAGATGACGGTCTCCATGTAGTTACCACAAATTACCCTCCGTCACTCTTTTTTGTATCTGCATTACCGGTGCATCAAGTCTGACACCAACAGGCTCTTGAACAGCTTCTATCCCCAAGAAATACGACTGATAAATAGCTACACGGACTATCTGAGTTTACCATTTATCTTTATTGACCTTTTATTTCAATCTTTGCACACTCTTGTGCACCGCCCTATGGGACTACTAATCACGCCCAGGTTGGGATACAGCCTGGACTCAAACCAGGGTGTCTGTAGTGAGGCATCAAGCACTGAGATGCAGTGCCTCAGACCGCTGCACCACTCGGGAGCATACAGCTGCTGATACTCTGTTTATCTTATATCCTGTTGCCTAATCACCTTACCCCTATACATATCTACCTCCATCACCCCAGTATCCCTGTCACCTTACCCCTATACATATCTACCTCCATCACCCCAGTATCCCTGTCACCTTACCCCTAAACATATCTACCTCCACCACTCCAGTATGCCTGTCACCTTACCCCTATACATATCTACCTCCATCACCCCAGTATCCCTGTCACCTTACCCCTAAACATATCTACCTCCACCACTCCAGTATGCCTGTCACCTTACCCCTATACATATCTACCTCCATCACCCCAGTATCCCTGTCACCTTACCCCTATACATATCTACCTCCATCACCCCAGTATCCCTGTCACCTTACCCCTATACATATCTACCTCCATCACCCCAGTATCCCTGTCACCTTACCCCTAAACATATCTACCTCCATCACCCCAGTATCCCTGTCACCTTCCCCCTATACATATCTACCTCCATCACCCCAGTATCCCTGTCACCTTACCCCTATACATATCTACCTCCATCACCACAGGATACCTGCACATGAAAATATGGTATTAAATGTATATTTTTTATAAATTTTACCTTTATTTAACCAGGCAAGTCAGTTAAGAACACATTCTTATTTTCAATGATGGCCTGGGAACAGTGGGTTAACTGCCTGTTCAGGGGCAGAACGACAGATTTGTACCTTGTCAGCTCGGGGGTTTGAACTCGCAACCTTCCGGTTACTAGTCCAACGCTCTAACCACTAGGCTACCCTGCCGCCCCATATAGTATGTTTACTTACTTTATTGTGTATTCATATTTCCTATTCTTTTTTCTCATGTGTTTTTTTCTAGTAATACATTGCTACTGATTATTGCATTGTTGGGTTTTGAGTTTGCAAGAAAGGCATTTCACTGTACTTGTGCATGTGACTTTACAACTTGAAACATTAGCACAGTATACATGATCCTGATTCTAGCTCCCAGACATCGGCATATATATATATATATATATACATACATACATACATACATACATACATACATACATACATGCATACACATATATATATATTGTGTTGATTTATTGGCACATTGAACCATGTTGTGCGCCATAGTTTTAAAAACTAGGATTGTAGTGTTAGAACAATGACGTCATATCTGTGTTCTGCTATCTTTATGCACATTGTGAAGAGTGGGCAATTTTTGGTTTATTTTTGCAACTGCTTTAGGTCTTATAAACACACAAGTCAGAGACAATTGTTACTTTTAGCTGTCTCCAAGTCTTATAATCTTTTAATTGCTGGGAAAACCTCCGATGTCAAGAATTCTGTGACAAATCACTTTTATTTGTCCAGGGAACACTGGAGCACGAGGAATCCAAGATTCTGCGTGTGCAGCTGGAGCTGAACCAGATCAAGGGTGAGGTGGACAGGAAGCTGGCAGAGAAGGACGAGGAGATGGAGCAGATCAAGAAGAACAGCCAGCGGATTATAGAATCCATGCAGAACACACTGGACTCTGAGGTCCGCAGCAGGAGCGACGCCCTGAGGGTGAAGAAGAAGATGGATGGAGACCTGAATGAGATGGAGATGCAGCTGAGCCATGCCAATAGACAGGCCACTGAGGCCACGAAACAGCTGAGAAATGTCCAGGGACAACTTAAGGTAAAGAATGTCAAAACTTGTGACTGATTTGTTTTGGTCTCAGATTAATCCAGCAATGTAATAAAGTAGAAAAGCAGTCACATTTTTATAAAGACAACATTCACATGTCCTAATACTCTGTCGTTTTGAATTCCAGGATGCCCAAATTCTCCTTGATGACGCTGTCCGTGAGTCAGAAGACATGAAGGAGCAGGCCGCCATGGTGGAACGCAGGAACGGTCTGATGATGACAGAGATTGAGGAGCTGAGGGCTGCTCTGGAGCAGACTGAGAGAGGCCGCAAAGTGGCTGAGCAAGAGCTGGTGGATGCCAGTGAGCGTGTGGGACTGCTCCACTCTCAGGTACGGGTCTGGTCACTCATTGGCAGTGTGATGATATGAGGAATATGTCTAGAAAGCCGTACTACTATGGCTGACCCTGTAAAACAATACATTTCACAGCACCTATCCAGTGTATGTGACAACATTATTTGGGGTTAAGGTAAAAAGGGACTCGACAGTGATTTCATAAATCTAAAGATTTTTCAGGGAGTATATCTGCACATGGGGAGACAAATGGAACTTCCACTTAATGGAACTAAATTAAACAGTTGTCTCCAACGTGCCTTTCATGACAATCTTTGTCACGTCCTATTTTAGCTCATTCGAGACACACAGTGCATTCGGAAAGTATTCAGGCCCCTTGACCTTTTCCACATTTTGTTACATTATTCTCAAATGGATTTGAGAATAATTAACAATACCCCATAATGACAAAGCGAAAACAGGTTTTTAGAAATGTATAAATAATAGAAAAACATAAATACCTTATTTACATAAGTATTCAGACCCTTTGCTATGAGACTTGAAATTGAGCTCAGGTACATCCTGTTTCCATTGATCATCCTTTATGTTTTTACGACTTGATTGGAGTCCACCTGTGGTAAATTCTATTGATTGGGCATGATTTGAAAAGGCACACACCTGTCTATATAAGGTCCCACAGTTGACAGTGCATGTCAGAGAAAAAACCAAGCCATGAGGTCAAAGGAATTGTCTGTAGAGCTCCGAAACAGGATTGTGTCGAGGAACAGATCTAGGGAAGGGCACCAAAACATTTTTGCAGCATTGAAGACCCCCAAGAACACAGTGGCCTTCATTATTCTTAAATGGAAGAAGTTTGAAACCACCAAGACTCTTCCTAGAGCTGGCCACCCAGCCTAACTGAGCAATCGGGGGGGAAGGGCCTAGGTCAGGGAATGACCAAGAACCTGATGGTCACTCTGACAGAGCTCCAGAGTTCCTCTGTGGAGATGGGAGAACATTCCAAAAAGACAACCATCTCCGCAGCACTCCACCATGAAGGCCTGATTGGTGGAGTGCTGCAGACGGAAGCCTCTCCTCAGTGAAAGGCACATGACAGCCCACTTGGAGTTTGCCAAAAGGCACCTAAACTCTCAGTCTTGTTTCTCATGGTCTATCTGGTCTGATGAAACCAAGATTGAACTCTTTGGCCTGAATGCCAAGCATCACGTCTGGAGGAAACCTGGCTCCCTCCCTACGGTGAATGGTGGTGGCTGCAGGGACTGGGAGACTAGTCAGAATCAAGGAGAGATCCTTGATAAAAAAATATGCTCCAGAGCACTCAGGACCTCAGACTGGGTCAAAGGTTCACCTTCTAACAGGACAACAACCCTGAGCACACAGCCAAGACAATGCAGGAGTGGCTTCAGACAAGTCCTTGAATGTACTTGAGTGGAGAAACTCCCCAGATACAGGTGTGCCAAGCTTGTAGCGTTATACCCAAGAAGACTCGAGACTAATCACTGCCAAAGGTGCTTCAACAAAGTACTTAGTAAAGGGTCTGAATACTTATGTAAATGTGATATTTCAGTTTCATTTTTTAAAAGAAATTAGCAAAAAATTCTTAACAGTTTTTACTTTGTCATTATGGAGAATTGTGTGTAGTTTGAGGGGGGGGGGTCCATTTTAGAACATGGTTGTAATTGTAACAAAATGTGGAAAACATCAAGGGGTCTGAATACTTTCCGTATGTGCCGTACATCCATGCCATTTCAGATACTATAGCATACTTTATAAAGTACATTAAAGGAAATTAATTACCTAAATACTTGATTAAAAGCCCCTTTTTAAATATTTTTTTCTTTTAACAATCTTAGCATTGAAGAGATTGATTTATGGGAGATTGATTTCCATGGTGTGACTGATATATTGTCTTGAGATAAGGCGTTTCAGCCAGTCATTGATTGATCTATATTTCCTCCTCCAGAACACCAACCTTCTGAACACTAAGAAGAAGCTGGAGTCTGACCTGGTGCAGGTGCAAGGAGAAGTGGATGACATCATCCACGAGGCCAGAAATGCAGAAGAGAAGGCCAAGAAGGCCATCACTGATGTGAGTCCATATGTTTGGCCAAAACACAGTACAAGGTCTCCAGGCTAACCACATGAAAGTGTTTGATCTGTACCAAATTCTATCTATCAGTTTTTTTCATAAGAATTTATGAGTGCAACAGTTAATAACAGCTGAATAACTAAGTCAAGACATGTGGTTATCAGATCATTATAGGAAAACCTGTCTGTTGCCATAAGGTCTAACCTTCATTAAACCTATTTAATGATATTTCAGGCGGCCATGATGGCTGAGGAGCTGAAGAAGGAGCAGGACACCAGTTCTCACCTGGAGAGGATGAAGAAGAACCTGGAGGTCACAGTCAAGGACCTGCAGCACCGTCTGGATGAGGCTGAGAATCTGGCCATGAAGGGAGGCAAGAAGCAGCTCCAGAAACTGGAGTCCAGGGTGAGTTATCAGGCATTTAGAAGATGGGGTAAACAATTTGCTTTCAATAACCCATGTGGACAATGATACTGTCATTATCATTAGAAACTCTCCCGTTAAATTTGCAAAAAGGACATAGGAAGAGACAAAGACTATGTGATAGTTGAGTATCTGAACAAAGTCTGTAACATTCGCCAACACCATTTCTTGACGTTAGCCTGGAGGAACTACCTCTATTTATTTGCAGTGATTTGAAACTGACTCCTCGTAAAAAACATGACCATTTCATCTGTGAAGGTACGTGAGCTGGAGGCTGAGGTGGAGTCCGAGCAGAGAAGAGGTGTAGACGCAGTTAAGGGAGTTCGCAAGTACGAGCGCAGAGTCAAGGAGCTCACATACCAAGTAAGAAAAGCACCTTAACACACAGTAATACAGACAGATGTGCATGAAAGGATGGACACTGATACATCTACTTCCGCCCACAGACTGAGGAGGACAATAAGAATATTATCAGACTTCAGGATCTAGTAGAAAAGCTGCAGCTTAAAGTGAAGGCCTACAAGAGGCAGGCTGAGGAAGCGGTGAGTTAGGCCTAAAATTAATAGCAAGTATAATGGTTTTTAGCCTGTATTAAGTTGTGTAGTGAACTTGGCCATAGTAAGCAAAGCATGAAACAAATATGCCATCCTGAATAAACCACTGATGTTGTTCTTTGTCCCTCCTCCCAGGAGGAACAAGCCAACCAGCACATGTCTAAGTTCCGTAAGGTTCAGCATGAGCTGGAGGAGGCTGAAGAACGCGCTGACATTGCAGAGTCCCAGGTCAACAAGCTCAGAGTCAAGAGCCGTGACTCTGGAAAGGTAAAGATCTGCTTTTAAACCTACATCTGAATAATGTTCAAGTAAGACATCATCATCAATAAAGGCTGTCACAGACTCAGATTAAACCTAATTCAAAACAAATAATAGTTTGGCTGCATTAACATGGACAAAATCATTATTGGACACAATTAAAAGAGCTATATGCAACAATTCCACCTGTCAATTGCAATATAAATCCACAAGAGCAAAACATACCTTTTAGAAGGCCGCATATCACTTTTACAGCTAATTAGCATTTTTACTGTGACTAGCTGGTCCGGCTTGTGTTGTGTACAACTTCCCGAATTATGATTGGTTATTGTTTGAGACGTTCACAACAGCAAAAACATTAGCAGTACAAACTTCTTAACGGCTCTGCAACTGACGTTTTTAGGATTATGACCATGGAGAAGAAGTAACCACCATTTTAGTTATTGTTCAACTTGAGCCCAGAACTGGATATACTCATTAATATCTATTACTTTCTCTTACAGGCCAAAGAAGAGTAAAACTATTTTTAAAATAGAGAACTTGGACAGAACAATTCTTAAGACAGCCTTACATTATTCTAGCTACTACAGGGCAGAGAAACCAGGCCAGGGGGTGGGTGGTCAGAGGGGGTACTGGTTTTTCATGATTTTTTCTCCTTGTCCTTTGGTTTTTGTGTTGTTTTGTTGTCTATTTTGTTTTGATGCGTGTTGTTGTGGTTGTCTTGTGTGTAAAAAGGGTAGCCCACAAATTGTTTTGGGAACTTGTTTACACTGTTGTATGCTCCTTAATAAAACATATTTGAAATGTAAAAACATATGTATTGTACCTTTGGTGACTTCGTGAATTCACTTTACATTTAAAAAAAAAACTGTTAAATTAACATTTTACACAACTAGGAAACATCTTATAAATGTAGGCCTATAAAGAAATTCAATATTATCCGAAAGCTGTGATGTAACAATTAGATAAGATTCAACCACTGACACCACACTGTTCCGAAGGCACATTATAAGTATAATATTTAAGTGGTAATGCCAGAGAAGCCGGAGTTTGGAGGATATATTGGCAAGGGTGTTGTTGGGCCCCAGACAAAGTTATTTTGATGAATTTATTCATACTATTACATCCTTCCACAATATATAGTCCCGACACAAATCTAGGGTTGCTACCCAAGCCGGCTGGTCGTTCGTTCTATGGGTTCAGTTGCTATAGACGCGACCCAGTCGTTTAGTCTTTGTTCTGTATCTATAGACGCGACCCAGTCGTTCGTTCTAAATGTTCCATACTGGCTGGTAACGTCATTATCCCTTGCTTGATAGCTATCCAACTACTGCTAACTTACAGTCATGTCAAAACATACAGCCAGAATAACAGCAAAGTAGTCACATTTGCATTTGTTTAAGCTGTTTTCTAGTGACGTTTATTTGGATAAATCCGTAACAATGAGCTAATGAGGCGCGATTTCGCCTGGCATAGAACATTTTCTGACTCGACAGGACACTGTTGTTCAGAGTGTTATTATGAGATGTTAAAGCCCCTCAGGGTATAGTTCTATGGGTCTGTTGTGATGGATTGCAGATCTAAATAGCCTGTTAGAGGCTGTTACCTTCACTCCTTTAGGGAAAGCCTTGGTATCCACAGAGTCTCACAGGCACCAGCAGCTCCCCAGTGATCAAGCCAATACAGCAACTTCCAAACTAAGTGCCCAACCCTGCTGCTTAACAACTAGGCTAATTCATGGTCGTACAGGAGCACTTTACATTATTCAAGCAATGTTACACGTTATCCATGTAACATTGGGGCGGCAGGTAGCCTAGTGGTTAGTGTTGGGCCAGTAAACTAAAGGTTGATAGATAATATCCCCAAGCTGACAAGGTAAAAATCTGTTCTGCCCCTGAACAAGGCAGTTAACCCACGGTTCCTAGGCCGTAATTGTAAATAAGAATTGTTCTTAACTGACCTGCCTAATTAAATGAAAAAATATATATTTTTAAAAATCCACTGTACTTTGATTTAAAGTAATGTGTTTTACTTGTAAATCAAATATAGCCTATTAATGTATTTAGTTAACATTCGTACTACTCTATGACTGCTCTATGACATCTCACATTCCAAATCAAACTTTCATGTTAATGGTTTGAATCATGCCACCACCAAATGCAAATAAAAGCCATTACATGAGGTCCACAGAGCATACTCATGATGACAGTTGTGGTAGAACTACTTTGCAACATCAATCATTCTTACTGGATCGAGTCCCTCTCTGCCAAAATGCCACTGCCAAAATTCTGCATACAATCATATACTCGATGACAGTCCATGATGATTTAGCTACTCAATGACAGAAAGCACTTAACACTATGGCTAGAGTTCAACCGTCACATTATGTGTACTCAAGAAGAGCTTAGTGAAACATTTAAAGAGGGGATGACAGGTTGTGTGAAGTGTAAGAAAAATAATTTACCATTAAAATACTGTAACTTCAGTGATCCAATGCCATAATCCTTATTCCATTGCCTGCGTGGTGAGCACACACTCTACCCATAAACACTAAGTGGGTACCCGTTGGAATTTCAGCATGACGTAGGACGTCATCGCATCATAAACGCTGGTGACATGAAGGAAAGGTGTTCATTTATGATAACTATTCCCTGTGAGGTATGTTTAGATTATATTCAATCTATAAAAAGATACAGTGCATTTTGAAAGTATTCACACCCCTTGACTTTTTTCCAATTTTGTTTTGTCAAACCATGAAATTAAAATGTATTAAATTGAGATTGTATGTTACTGGCCTAAATGTTTTTAGTAAAAAAATTATTCAACCCCTTTGTTATGGCAAGCCTAAATAAGTTCTGGAATAATAATTTGCTTAACAAGTCACAAGTTGCATGGGCTCACTCTGTGTGCAGTAATAGTGTTAAACATGATTTTCGAAAGAGTACCTCATCTCTGTACCCCACACATACAATTATCTCTAAGGTCCGTCAACCACAAAGAAGACCAGGGAGGTTTTTCAATGCCTCGCAAAGAAGGGTCCCTATTTGTAGATAAAAATAGTTAAACAGACGTTGCATATCCCTTTGAGCATTGTGAAGTTATTCATTACACTTTGGATGGTGTATCAATACACCCAGTCACTACAAAGATGCAGCCGTCCTTCCTAACTCGTTTGCCGGAGTGGAAGGAAACTGCTCAGGGATTTCACTACGAGGTCAATGGTGACTTTAAAACAGTTAGAGTTTAATGGCTGTGATAGAAAACTGATGTATAACACTGTACAGAACAAAAAATATTCCAAACCTTGCATCCTATTTGCAACAAGGCGCTAAAATAACACAAATTTGGCAAAGAAATTAACTTTTATATCCTGAATACAAAGCTTTATGTTTGGGGCATATCCAAAATAACACATCACTGAGTGCCACTCTATTTTCAAGTATGATGGTGGCGGCATCATGCTATGGGTATGCTTTCATCGGCAAGGATAAGGGATTTTATTGTTTAAATAAATGGAATAGAGTTAAGCACAGGTGTCAAACCTGCTCCCACTCTTCCCCAGCATTCCACACTCCTGCCCTCATCATTACGCACAACTGCCTCCCCCCGTCATGCGCATCAGCGATTATTGGACTCACCTGGACTCAATCAACTCTGTCATTACGTTCCCTATATTTGTCTGGTTCACCGCTATGTTCCCTGCTTCTGCATTGATTGTCATATGTCCTTGTTTGCCCATGTGCAGATGCTGTTCCTGTTACTTGTCTGTTCCTCATTAAATGTTCAACTCCCGTGCCTGCTTCTCATCTCCAGCGTCGGTCCTTACAACAGGCAAAATCCTAGAGGAAAACCTGGTTCAGTCTGCTTTCCAACAGACACTGGGAGACAAATTCACCTTTCAGCAGGACAATAACCTAAAACACAAGGCCAAATATACACTGGAGTTGGTTACCAAGACGTCATTAAATGTTGCCTAGTTACAGTTTTGACTTAAATCGGCTTGAAAATCTATGGCAAGTCTTGAAAATGGCTGTCCAGCAATGATCAACAACCAACTTTACAGAGCTTGAAGAATAGAAAAAGAATAATGTGCAGATATTGTACAATCCAGAAGTGCAAAGATCTTAGAGACTTAGCCAGAAAGACTCAAAGCTGTGATCGCTGCCAAGGCGATTCTAACATGTATTGACTCAGGGGTGTGAATACTTATGTAAATGAGATATTTCTGTATTTCATTTGAAATACATTTGAAAACATTTCTAAAAACATGTTTTCACTTTGTCATTATTGGGTATTGTGTGTAGATGGATGATTCATTTTATTTTATTCAGGCTGTAACACTACAAAATGTGAAATAAGTCAAGGGGCATGGGTACTTTCTGAAGGCACTGTATTTAAAACTAAAATAAGGGATAAATTCATGTAAATGTAAATAAAAATAGTTTCCTGATCTTTATTATATTTCTCACATAGAAGAGACACTTAAGAACAAACTTCCTTTAGATTTTTGGGGGGGACTATCTGTTGTTGTATGTAGTGAATATGTTATTCATTGTGTTTCTATTGGCTAATAGCAGTAATGTCAAATTCAATGTTTCATCCAATAAATTTTGTACATATTTTTTGTATATCTTAAGGGGTCTTAAAATTCAAAATCCAACAGCTAAATTATCCTTGGAACAACATTATTTGGGTATGAGTTAACAGAATATGAACTTTTAAAAGCGATATTTTCACTGGACAGTTACTTTAAGTGCTGTTTACTTTAAGTGGTGTCACTCAAGTTGGAAACAGTGCCTTCTGAAAGTATTCAGACCTCTTGACTTTTCCACATTTTGTTAGGTTCCAGCCTTATTCTAAAATTGATTCAAAAACAATTTCTCACAATACCCTGTAATGACAAATCTTTTTTGTGTGCTAATTTATTAAAAATAAAAAAACTGAAATATTACATTGATATAAGTATTCAGACCCTTTACTAAGTACTTTGTTGAAGCACCTTTGGCAGCGATTACAGCATCAAGTCTTCTTGGGTATGATGCTACAAGCTTGGCACAGCTGTATATGGGGAGTTTATCCCATTTTTCTCTGCAGATCCTCTCAAGCTCTATCAGGTTGGGTGGGGAGTGTTAATGCACAGCTATTTTCAGGTCTCTCCAGAGATCAAGGACATTCAGAGACTTGCCCCGAAGCCACTCCTGCGTTGTCTTGGCTGTGAGCTTAGGGTCGTTGTCCTGTTGGAAGGTGAAGCGTCACCCCAGTCTGAGGTCCTGAGCAGTTTTTCATCAAGGATCTCTCTGTACTTCGCTCCGCTCATCTTTCCCTCGATCCTGACTAGTCTCCCAGTCCCAGCCACTGAAAAACATCCCCACAGCATGATATTGCCACCACCATGCTACACCGTAGGGATGGTGCCAGGTTTCCTCCAGACGTGACACTTGGCATTCAGGCTAAATAATTAAATCTTGGTTTCATTAGACCAGAGAATCTTGTTTCTCATGGTCTGAGAGTCTTTAGGTGCCTTTTGGCAAACTACAAGCAGGCTGTCATGTGCCTTTCACTGAGGAGTGGCTTCCATCTGGCCACTCATCCATAAAGGCCTGATTGGTTGAGTGCTGCAGATGGTTGTTCTTCTGGAATGTTCTCCCATCTCCACAGAGGAACTCGAGAGCTCTGTCAGAGTTCCCTTCGGGTTCTAGGTCACCTCACTGACCAAGACCCTTCTCCCCCAATTTCTCAGTTTGGCTGTGTGTCCATCTCTAGGAAGAGTCTTGGTGGTTCCAACCTTCTTTCATTTAAAAATCATGGAGGCCACTGTGTTCTTGGGGACCTTCAATGCCGCAGAAATGTTTTGGGACCCTTTCCCAGATCTGTGGCTCGACACAATCCTGTCTCAGAGCTCTACAGAAAATTCCTTTGACATCATGGCTTGGTTTTTGCTCTGTCAACTGTGGGACCTTATAGACAGGTGTGTGCCAAATCATGTTACTGGTGGACTCCGATAAAGTTGTTGAAACATCTCAAAGATGATCAATGGAAACAGGATGCACCAGAGCTCAATTTCGAGTCTCATAGCAAAGTGTCTGAATACTTGTTTTTATATACACTGCTCAAAAAAATAAAGGGAACACTTAAACAACACAATGTAACTCCAAGTCAATCACACTTCTGTGAAATCAAACTGTCCACGTAGGAAGCAACACTGATTGACAATAAATTTCACATGCTGTTGTGCAAATGGAATAGACAACAGGTGGAAATTATAGTCAATTAGCAAGACACCCCCAATAATGGAGTGGTTCTGCAGGTGGTGACCACAGACCACTTCTCAGTTCCTATGCTTCCTGGCTGATGTTTTGGTCACTTTTGAATACTGGCGGTGCTTTCACTCTAGTGGTAGCATGAGACTGAGTCTACAACCCACACAAGTGGCTCAGATAGTGCAGCTCATCCTGGATGGCACATCAATGCGAGCTGTGGATTCCAAGAACACAGGATGAGATGTTACTATCCTTTGTGCAAGCACTTCCAAGAGTTAATGAACAGTGAGCGTGGTGAAATTTGGGGAGCGCATCGTCAGTAGTGTACCTTTGGTTCCTAGGGTGTTTCGGCCTTTCACACTATACACCCTCCCCAAAGGCGGCCAGCGACAGGGTGATCAATCCTACGCTTGCGTCCCATTCCCAATTAGTCATAGGAGTTGCCTTGTTGTTGATAGCCAACATCCCATGGGACTATGCATGGCAGGGGCGTCCTCCTCCCTGAGTCAAGCATTGTTGACCACATACCTCCTGGCCCTCTCACTTCGGGGCCCAGCTGGGGTCTTTCCTCTACATCCAGAGCCACTGACTGCTGCCTTCTGCCGCCTCTGATACAGCTTTGATTGCTGAACGCTGGCTCTGGCCCTTAATTCCCAGGTCTCTAAGCAGTCTGGTTGTAGATGTTGCCACAAAACCTCTGCAGCCCACCTCCACTGGTCGGACTTCTGTGTTCCAGCCATGATGCCGTGCTTCGGCAGCTAGATCAGCATAGCGCAGATGTTTTCGCTCATAAGCCTCATCTACTGAGTTTTGAAGACCTTATTGAGTGAACGGGACCAGAGCACCATGTCAGGTCTTAGGGTGGTGGTTGCGATCTCCGGAGGAAAGACAAGTTGCCGGCCAATGTCAGCTAGCATTTTCCAGTCGCGGGCCAAGCGCAGCTGGTCTCGCTCTAATGGTGTAGAGCCACTCTTCGGTGGTTTAACCCCTTCGCGGACAAAGTTTGTCCGTAAGGAGTGTGATGCTGCTGTGGGTGGTAGGGAGTTGGTGGCAGCTCGCTTGTCCTCCAGGGCGGACGCAAGGTTTTTAAGGACTTGGTTGTGACGCCAAGTGTAGCGTCCTTGGGTGAGGCTTGTTTTACACCCTGTGAGAATGTGCCTGAGGTTGGCTGGCATGGAACAGAGGGCACAGTCCGGATCTTCACCATACCATTGGTGAAGATTAACTGGTGTTGGAAGGACGTCATATGTTGCTCTGATTGAAAAGCTCAACCGCCTCGCTTCCATGGCCCACAGATCCTTCCAGCTGATCTTCCTCTTCTCCACACTGTCCCATCGAGTCCACTGTCCCTGTTTGGCAAGAGAGACTGCCTTGGCCCTCCTTGCAGCCTCCTCCTGATGGCGTACTACAGGACTGCTTTTCCTGGCCTCAATTTGCGCCCAGTTGCCAAGGTTGGCGCGTTGTTGCTCACCACTGGGTCTCGAGATTCATTCAGTGTCATCTGGAGCCTGGTTTTTGCACACTTGAATTCCTCTGTTAGACTGGTGAGGGGAAGCTTGAGGACACCATCTCCATAGAGGCCTATGGTGGTAAGGCATCGTGGAACTCCGAGCCACTTCTTTAAGTAGCCTGTGACTCCTCTTTCCATCTTCTCCACTGTTGAGATTGGAACCTCATACAGTGCTAAGGGCCACAACACCCAGGGTAGGAGACCAAATTGCAGACACCAGGCCTTTAACTTTTCAGGTAGCTGGGTGTTGTTGATGGACTGTAGGCTACTACTGATGTCTTTGCGCAGCTGTTGCACCTAGTCTTTGTCCTTCAGGCTTGCATCATACCACCTTCCAAGGCTTTTTACCGGCTGCTCAGACACTGTTGGGATTTGGTCATCTCCGATGAAGAATTTCAGGTCAGAGAGTACTCCCTTCACAATCGAGATGCTGCGTGACTTGGATGGTTTAATCTTCATACGGGCCCAGCTGATGTTCTCCTCGAGTTTTCTGAGCAGTCTCCTGGTGCATGGGACAGTGGTGGTCAATGTTGTAATGTCGTCCATGTAGGCTCTGAGTGGAGGGAGGCGGAAACCAGAGTCGACTCGCTGTCCACCAGCAACCCATTTTGAGGATCTGATGATAACCTCCATTGCCATTGTGAATGCCAACGGAGAAATGGTACATCCCGCCATTATACCTACATTCAGGCACTGCCATGAGGTGGTGAACTCTGAGGTGGTGAAGCAGAACTGCAGATCCTGGAAGTACGACTTCACCAGGTTTGTGATGGTGTCCGGTATGTGGAAAAATCTGAAGGCAGACCACAGGAGTTCATGGGGCACAGAGCCAAATGCATTGGCGAGGTCGAGGAAGACTACATGGAGGTCCCTTTTCTCCACCTTGGCCATTTGGATCTGGTGCCAGATCATGCTGGAATGTTCCAAGCAGCCAGAGAACCCTGATATTCCTGCCTTCTGTACAGATGTATCGACGTACGCAAGAAGGTTTGCTGTGTCTGTCAGCGTAGTGTCCAGAGCATGGAGGCGCTACCAGGAGACAGGCCAGTACATCAGGAGACGTGGAGGAGGCCGTAGGAGGGCAACAACCCAGCAGCAGGACCGCTACCTCTGCCTTTGTGCAAGGAGGAGCAGGAGGAGCACTGCCAGAGCCCTGCAAATGACCTCCAGCAGGCCACAAATGTGCATGTGTCTGCTCAAACGGTCAGAAACAGACTCCATGAGGGCCTGACATCCACAGGTGGGGGTTGTGCTTACAGCCCAACACCGTGCAGGACGTTTGGCATTTGCCAGAGAACACCAAGATTGGCAAATTCACCACTGGCGCCCTGTGCTCTTCACAGATGAAAGCAGGTTCACACTGAGCACATGTGACAGACGTGACAGAGTCTGGAGACGCCGTGGAGAATGTTTTGCTGCCTGCAACATCCTCCAGCATGACTGGTTTGGCGGTGGGTCAGTCATGGTGTGGGGTGGCATTTCTTTGGGGGGCCGCACAGCCCTCCATGTGCTCGCCAGAGGTAGCCTGACTGCCATTAGGTACCAATATTTCATTCATTCAGATCTAGGATGTGTTATTTTAGTGTTCCCTTTATTATTGAGCAGTATATATACATTTGCAGAATTTTGAAAAACCTGTTTTCACTTTGTCATTATGGGGTATTGTGTGTAGATTGCTGAGGAGTTGTTTTTATTTAATCCATTTTAGAATAAGGCTGTAACGTAACAAAATGTTAACAAAGTCAAGGGGTCTGAATACTTTCCAAAGGCACTGTATATACAATTTGCAATACACAGCAGTGAAAAGTGAAATTATAGTTAAACACCACAGAGCCATTTAAATGCTGGCCCTAAAAGATCCAATATATTCTACCAAGAGTTAGGGGATTTGTGTTGCAAGCTGAGTGTTACATTAATACTCAAGGTTGGGGTCAATTCCATTTTATTCCAATCAATTCAGGAAGTACACTGAAATTCCAATTATCTTCTATGCTTTTCAATGACAAACATTTGGAATTGGAATTTGGTTTACTTTCTGAATTGACTGGAATTTAAATTGAATTGTCCCCAACCCTGATAACATTTTCTCTCTCCTCTTACAGGGAAAATAATAAACACACCCAGATCAACACTTTCCCATTGTAAGTTGAGGATCCAAGTGCAGGTGGAAGGATGAATTTCTGCAGGAACAAAGACTGCATGGAAACGGATAATTATTTAGTAGCTTTCATGGTCAAACCACATTGAACACCATCAGCCACCACACTAGAACTGTCTGTCACTTCCTGTATCAATAAAGCTTAACCCCACACAAATAAAGCATTGGCCAATAGGAAAACAGATCATTAGTTACCAGGCAAAGAAATAGATAAAACACAGTTATTTCAAATCAAATCAAATCAAATCAAATTTTATTTGTCACATACACATGGTTAACAGATGTTAATGCGAGTGTAGCGAAATGCTTGTGCTTCTAGTTCTGACAATGCAGTAATAACCAACAAGTAATCTAGCTAGCAATTCCAAAACTACTGTCTTATACTCACAAGTGTAAGGGGATAAAGAATATGTACATAAAGATATATGAATGAGTGATGGTACAGAGCAGCATAGGCAAGATACAGTAGATGGTATCGAGTACAGTATATACATATGAGATGAGTATGTAAACAAAGTGGCATAGTTAAAGTGGCTAGTGATACATGTATTACATAAAGATGCAGTAGATGATATAGAGGACACTATATACGTATACATATGAGATTAATAATGTAGGGTATGTAAACATTATATTAGGTAGCATTGTTTAAAGTGGCTAGTGATATATTTTACATCAATTTCCCATCAATTCCCATTATTAAAGTGGCAGGAGTTGAGTCAGTGTGTTGGCAGCAGCCAGTCAATGTTAGTGGTAGCTATTTAACAGTCTGATGGCCTTGAGATAGAAGCTGTTTTTCAGTCTCTCAGTCCCTGCTTTGATGCACCTGTCCTGACCTCGCCTTCTGGATGATAGCGGGGTGAACAGGCAGTAGCTCGGGTGGTTGTTGTCCTTGATGATCTTTATGGCCTTGCTGTAACATCGGGTGGTGTAGGTGTCCTGGAGGGCAGGTAGTTTGCCCCCGGTGATGCGTTGTGCAGACCTCACTACCCTCTGGAGAGCCTTACGGTTGTGGGCGGAGCAGTTGCCGTACCAGGCGGTGATACAGCCCGCCAGGATGCTCTCGATTGTGCATCTGTAGAAGTTTGTGAGTGCTTTTGGTGACAAGCCGAATTTCTTCAGCCTCCTGAGGTTGAAGAGGCGCTGCTGCGCCTTCTTCACGATGCTGTCTGTGTGGGTGGACCAATTCAGTTTGTCTGTGATGTGTATGCAGAGGAACTTAAAACTTACAACCCTCTCCACTACTGTTCCATCGATGTGGATAGGGGGGTGTTCCCTCTGCTGTTTCCTGAAGTCCACAATCATCTCCTTAGTTTTGTTGACGTTGAGTGTGAGGTTATTTTCCTGACACCACACTCCGAGGGCCCTCACCTCCTCCCTGTAGGCCGTCTCGTCGTTGTTGGTAATCAAGCCTACCACTGTTGTGTCGTCCGCAAACTTGATGATTGAGTTGGAGGCGTGTGTGGCCACGCAGTCGTGGGTGAACAGGGAGTAGAGGAGAGGGCTCAGAACGCCGAGCTGTAGTCGATGAACAGCATTCTCACATAGGTATTCCTCTTGTCCAGATGGGTTAGGGCAGTGTGCAGTGTGGTTGAGATTGCATCGTCTGTGGACCTATTTGGGCGGTAAGCAAATTGGAGTGGGTCTAGGGTGTTAGGTAGGGTGGAGGTGATATGGTCTTTGACTAGTCTCTCAAAGCACTTCATGATGACGGAAGTGAGTGCTACGGGGCGGTAGTCGTTTAGCTCAGTTATCTTAGCTTTCTTGGGAAGAGGAACAATGGTGACCCTCTTGAAGCATGTGGGAACAGCAGACTGGGATAGGGATTGATTGAATATGTCCGTAAACACACCAGCCAGCTGGTCTGCGCATGCTCTGTTTGCATATTTCCTGTAACACAGATTTACCATATTTCAGCAATGTGTATAACTGCCATATAAATTAAAGAATTACTCAGGAAATAATCCTACACCTTGTTTAATAAAATGTGATTTTCATGGTAGAATTCTGAGCATTGATTCAAAAAGGTTGAACATTCCCTTGTTGACTTTGAGTTATTACATAGAGAACATGTATTTTTCATATCATAAAATGGTAATACATAATGGGGAATCAATATAATTGATAAATGAATGTACAGATCTTTGAAACAGATGTTGTGTTATCCCTGAGCTGTTCCCGATTTACGCATTTTTGTTGAGGCCTCATGCATGGAGATAAGTGGAAATCATATATATCTTCCTGCTACTTAGGACATACCCTCTCATCTATCTGAATGTTTGCATTGTGGGATGCACATCCTTTGATTCACAGGGCTGAGCTTAATAGTCAGCAGATACAGCACTAACTTGGTTATACTATTGAAGGATCTACACATTCATGTTTATTCATCCCCCACAACAATTATAAATAATGTTAACCATTGCCATAATTCAAAATCCAAACAGAATAGTCGTTGTTTTGTACACCATGTGTTCAATATTCTGTTAACAAATACAAGTGTTTGGTACCCACATTGTGCAATCTGTTTCATGCCATCATGTCTACTTTGCAATACCAAGTCAGGGAAGTTTCCTGTTTCAGGTCACTGTTCACCCTAAAGACCATAATTAATGCAGAGGCATAAAAGGTGAAGGTGGTGTAAAGAACACAACGCTCTATAACGTTTTGATATGATTAGAATTCAAACTATACTTAGTAAGCTGTCATTTGAATTAGGCTGATTTAGGCTGTGGTGTGGAAAGCTGAGGGACACCTCTCTGGGTACAGGGCCTATAGACAGTCTACACCCCCTTTAACTTTTTTCACATTTTGTTGCGTTACAAAGTGGGATTGAAATAGTTGTAGTTGTAATATTTGTAATTGATCTACACAAAATATTCCATAATTTCAAAGTAAAAAGATAATTCTACACATTTATACAAATTAATACCCTCGACTTAACATATCACATAATGAGTTATATGGACGAGAGGTCTTCACGGACCTCCAGAGTCTCTGTTGGCACAGCTGGCGCTGCAGTACAGCGCACTTAACCACTGCGCCACCCGGGAGGCCCCTTAAGTAAAACATTTTAATATAGAGAGCCGTTCCGAACGGACCCAAGGACAAATAGACCCGTTCCATATAGGCCTGGTCGATCCAAACCCGATCCGAGTGATGGAGCCAGCAAAGGATTTTTTAAGCAACTTTAATAAAGTGTGAGAGGAGGGAGAGATCAGAGAGATGTCGCTGTGTCTATGGCAAGACTGGAAAATTGCTGTCTAGCAACGATCCCTAACACCTTGACATTTGACCAGAACGTTGAATAAAATTATATTTTAATGTATTTTACTGGTTGTCCGTGCAGTTGGTCCTTTTGGCGGTAGGAATGTGAGACAGTAGGTCCACAGGAAAGTATAGTTACATCAACTTTTAGAAGCACAGGTATGAATGAATGAATTTGTGTCAAATCACCAATTGGCAACCCATCCCTTATGGGATGAATTGACACATAAACAAACATTACAATAATTCACTATGGTAATTCAAAAATAATTCTTCTTCCGGTGTTCTCTGCATTAAGCATTGCATAAAGAGTAAAAAAAAATCTATACATAACAGTAAAAAAAGTTATCCAAACAATAATTACATCCATAGAGCAGTAAAATAATATACATACATACCTACACACTGTATACAGTTGAAGTCGGAAGTTTACATAGACCTTAGCCAAATACATTTAAACTCAGTTTTTCACAATTCCTGACATTTTATCTTCGTAAAATTAGTGTGGCCGATGTGAAATGGCTAGCTAGTTAGCGGTGGTGCGCGCTAATAGTGTTTCAGTCGGTGACGTCACTCACTCAGAGACCTAGTAGGTGTTCCCCGGCTTTTGTGGAGCGATGGGTAACGATGCTTCGTGAGTGACTATGGTTGATGTGTGCAGAGTGTTCCTGGTTTGAGCCCAGGTTGGGGCGAGGAGAGGGACGGAAGCTATACTGTTACATTAGGTCAGTTAGAATCACCACTTTATTTTAAGACTGTGAAATGTCAGAATAATAGTAGAGAGAATGATTTATTTCAGCTGTTATTTCTTTCATCACATTCCCAGTGGGTCAGAAGTTTACATACACTCAATTAGAATTTGGTAGCATTGCCTTTAAATTGTTTAACTTGGGTCAAACGTTTTGGGTAGCCTTCCACAAGCTTCCCACAATAAGTTGGGTGGATTTTGGATCATTCCTCCTGACAGAGCTGGTGTAACTTAATCAGGTTTTTAGGCCTCCTTGCTTACACACGCTTTTTCAGTTCTGCCCACAAATTGTTTATGGGATTGAGGTCAGGGCTTTGTGATGGCCACTCCAATACCTTGACCTTGTTGTCCTTAAGCCATTTTGCCACAACTTTGGATGTATGCTTGGTGTCATTGTCCATTTGGAAGACCCATTTGCGACCAAGCTTTAACTTCCTGACTGATGTCTTGAGATGTTGCTTCAATATATCCACATAATTTTCTTCCCTCATGATGCCATCTATTATGTGAAGTGCACCAGTCCCTCCTGCAGCAAAGCATCCCCACAACATGATGCTGCCACCCCCATGCTTCGCGGTTGGGATGGTGTTCTTCGGCTTGCAAGCCTCCTCCTTTTTCCTCCAAACATAACAATGGTCATTATGGCCAAACAGTTCTATTTTTGTTTCATCAGACCAGAGCACATTTCTCAAAAAGTACGATCTTTGTCCCATGTGCAGTTGCAAACCGTGGTCTGGCTTTTTTATGTTGGTTTTGGAGCAGTGGCTTCTTCCTTGTTGAGCAACCTTTCAGGTTATGTCGATATAGGACTCGTTTTACTGTGGATATAGATACTTTTGTACCTGTTTCCTCCAACATCTTCACAAGGTCCTTTGCTGTTGTTTTTGGATTGACTTGAACTTTTCACACCAAAGTATGTTCATCACTTGGAGACAGAAGGCATATCCTGACGGCTGCGTGGTCCCATGGTGTTTATACTTGCATACTATTGTTTGTACAGATGAACGTGGTACCTTCAGGCGTTTGGAAATTGCTCCCAAGGATGAACCAGACTTGTGGAGGTCTACAATTTGTGTCTGATTTCTTTTGATTTTCCCATGATGTCAAGCAAAGAGGCACTGAGTTTGAAGGTAGGCCTTGAAATACATCCACAGGTACACCTACAATTGACTCAAATTATGTCAATTAGCCTATCAGAAGCTTCTAAAGCCATGACATAATTTTCTGGAATTTTCCAAGCTATTTGAAGGCACAGTCAAATAAGTGTATGTAAACCTCTGACCCACTGGAATTGTGATACAGTGAATTATAAGTGAAATAATCTGTCTGTAAACAATAGTTGGAAAAATGACTTGTGTCATGCACAAAGTAGATGTCCTAACCTGACAAAACTATAGTTTGTTAACAAGAAATTTGTGGAGTGGTTGAAAAACAAGTTGGCTCCAACCTAATTGTATGTAAACTTCTGACTTCAACTGTTTTTACACATACATATACACATACTGAACATGCATATATCACATATACAGATAAATAAATACAGAAAAGTAGAAAAAAATAAACAGAAGGCATTTGAACCCAGTCTGGAACAAAGAGAAGATTCATAATGGAGACAAGCCTATACACCATCTATATACACACGTGCCATTTACCACATAGAAGATTCATAATGGAGACAAGCTTCTACACCATCTATATACACACGTGCCATTTACCACATAGAAGATTCATAATGGAGACAAGCTTCTACACCATCTATATACACACGTGCCATTTACCACATAGAAGATTCATATGGGAGACAAGCCTCTACACCATCTATATACACACATGCCATTTACCACATAGAAGCTAAATATTTGTACAATTGAATTATAGGTAGCCCTTTTTCTTTTATTCCAGGCTTTATCTAAATATTCCGCAAACGGAAATACACAATGGACAAAAAAATATGTTATCATTCGCCACATTTTTTAAAATGTATTTGAACTTTTATTTAACTAGTCAAGTCAGAGTTTATCTGGTGGGCTTTCTGGAATAAGAGCAAGTGTATATCGTGGTAGAAAGGGCAATAGAGGATCAAATGATTTTCATTCTCTATTTCTTCAAGGTCACAATAGTTACATAGTCTTTCCACTTCCATTTCATCACAATACCGACCTGAGCTCCAAACATGAAATGCTTGTGAGAAAGGAAATATGTTTAACAAATAGTTCTTAAATATAGAGTTTTTGAAATCAAATGTTATTGTATTTCTTCTTTCTGAAAGGTCTGACAAAATAGTTTTGGCTGTTTTTACTTGATTCTTTGACTGTCTTGAATGTGTTTATTAAACTGTGCGGGTCAATCTGACCCATATAACAATGGACTTATTTTTCCCCTCGCAAAGCACCAGGGTTGACTCATCATTCCTATTGGGCTTGTTTGGCTTGTAAACTTTCCTGGACTTGGGGGTGTATTCTGTATTCGCATAGTTTTTTCTGGTAGTGCCATTAGTTTTCCCCTGAAGCACAGCCAGAGCCATGTGAACACGTGCACGAGCTCGCCAAGTATCCATGCGTCTCCTGCATATATTTATATTTTCTGCGCATGTTTCAAGTGATAGAAATCTAACGCACTACCTGCACTTTGAAAGTTGATGTAATTATACATTCCAGTGGATATATTGTCTCTCATTCCTACAGTCAAAAGGACCAACTACACGGACAACCGGAAAAGTACATTCAAATATAATTTCATTCAACATTCTGGCTTGTAAAGTTCATGAGAGAAAATGTTCCTGATTCAAACGATAATTTTGCCCAATGTAGAATTCAATGCAATTCAACCTTGGGTTTCCAGGCAAGTCCATAGACTGATTACAGACTAAGGAAACCAATATGTCACTTTGTAATTTGGGTGAACTATCTCTTTAAAGAACGTTTCATTGCAATCTCTCATTTCCATGCTCAGCCCCCAATGTGAACGAACCTGTTTTGTTAATGTTTAGTTGCTTATTTATTTGAGGACCTTATCTCTTTAAACAAGTTGGCTTAACGGATACAACCTTTTTCCCTGTCAGTCTTTTTTGCTAATGTTTATCAAGAGTGGCAATAATTTCAGAGGTGACTATATGGGATATGTGTGTGATCAACAGTCAACTCAATAGCCTATTGAGCAACTATGGGGATTACCAGTGAGCCTGCCCTGCTGGTTCTGCTTTTGTTAAAGACTCGTTTCCAGTTTCATAGAACTCTAATGTCAGAGAACAAGCATGTGTGAGTGGGCTGGAGAGGGTTACTACTGTTTTCTTTCCAACATGATCCATGCCTGTGCAGTTGGCTAGTCTACTAGTGCTGCCGCCCCGGATGTCATATGGCATTGGTTTGATCCCTGGTCTTGCCACTCATTTTCTGTGCCATACCCTTCTCACCTGTCTACCATACACATTTAGGAACCACTGCTCTAAGAGCCCTCTCAGTAGACTTGGGGGTGATGTTCAGCCCCCATATCGCCAGTCGGGATGTTGGGGCATTTCCCAAAGTGAGGTCAATAACTCTGAGACTATCCTTGAAGGTTCATGATTTTAGAATTTGTCCATAGGTGGCCCATATACTACCCACCACTGCGACCTGTAAGCTCTCGTTGGCTGGCCCTCGCTTCATACTCGTCACCAAACCCACTAGCTCCAGGTCATCTACAAGACCCTGCTAGGTAAAGTCCCCCTTATCTCAGCCCGCTGGTCACCATAGCAGCATCCACCTGTAACACGCGCTCCAGCAGGTATATCTCTCTGGTCACTTTTCTTCCTCTCTCTCTATCTCTCTTCTTCCTTTGGCCGCCTTTCCTTCCAGTTCTCTGCTGCCAATGACTGGAACGAACTACAAGAATCTCGGAAACTGGAAACACTTATCTCCCTCACTAGTTTTAAGCACCAGCTGTCAGAGCAGCTCATAGATTACTGCACCTGTTCCCCTACTGTATTTATTTATTTATTTTGCTCCTTTGCACCCCATTATTTTTTATTTCTACTTTACACATTCTTCCACTGCAAATCTACCATTCCAGTGTTTTACTTGCTATATTGTATTTACTTTGCCACCATGGCCTTTTTTTGCCTTTACCTCCCTTATCTTACCTCATTTGCTCACATCGTATATAGACTTGTTTATACTGTATTATTGACTGTATGTTTGTTTTACTCCATGTGTAACTCTGTGTCGTTGTATGTGTCGAAATGTTTGGCTTTATCTTGGCCAGGTCGCAATTGTAAATGAGAACTTGTTCTCAACTTGCCTACCTGGTTAAATAAAGGTGAAATAAAAAAAAAGACTAAAAATTGTTTTGTTTTTAAATAGCCACTTTTTTGATCAAAGCAATTATCAGGTGATTGTAATGATTTGAGCTCCTCTTCTTACTGCTATACAATGAGCAATGAAACAAACAGAAAAGAGAAATAGCTGAATTTGACTTCAAATTATTTTATTCAGAAAACAAATATATAAAAAAAACTTCTCAACAACTGATAACAAACAAACACCCTCTGTGCATATACACAAGAAAGTTAAAAAATACTTACAAAATCATTTTTGGGATTTAAAATAATAGATTTTACGACTTTTCTATCTACATTATTAATGCAAGTACACAGCAGATTGTGATATGGGTGAACCTTTATGAAGGCAGCTTGCTTCAAATCACATTTGTAACAAATCTATTACCTCAGCGCAAGTGTGCTAAAATCTATTCTGAAGTGAGGCTAAACACAACATAGAAACAGGTAAATAAAGTAAAACAGACTAGTCTATTTTCTATTTTTGTACCAACTCAGCGAAACTCAAGGATGTTAATTATTTTGTTTCTTCTTCCCTGACCTCCTTTTGGCTTCTTCTGTTGCTTCTCTGCTCTGAAATGCAAGTTAGGAATGTTTTACTTTAGGAAAACTATTTTTTATTGCAAGTTTCATTTGAGGAAAAGGTTCATGTGAAAATATTGAACCTTTTTTTCCGACAGCAGTTTTTTTCCTTGCTTGCCATCTGGGTTCAGACATTTTGTCTTACCGTTCCTCATTGTGACATTACAAAGACAAACAAGATGTTTAGTCTCACTTCTGAGGATTTTCTTTCCACACACAATGTGTTAAATATAATTATACATATTTTATACATTTGTAATACTCACATAAGTTCTGTCTTTCCACAAAATACAGTCTTTTGGTACCCCTGTAACTTCTGGGTGTGTTTTATCCTCACAGACTGCATTAGTTTCCCCTACATTGACATTTCTCAGATCCTCCTCCTATTGAACAGAGGATAAGAGATACAGCGCTATCATTAAAACAACAACCAAAACTGAAGGTTATTGTTATTACCAGATTTTCAACATCTGAATCTCCTATTCATTTATCAGGTTTTACATGATCTATATGCAAAATGTGCCTTTTGTACATATGTAATAAAATAATAGGAAGATAATTTCTTTATCAAACACATGAAATAAAGTTACAATGGGAAATATACAAATGAAATAGCCTACTTGCCAGGGGAATGAGCAAGTCCAGCTCCAAAGATTGTGGCACAAAACATGATAAAAGTTGCTGTCCTCATATTTATTTGCAGTGTGTGCTATTGATGAGAGTAGGACAGTTGCTTTTATATGTGTGGGTCATGGTTTCACTTTCCATTTCAAACTCAACGTACATACATATTTCTATTTTCTTCTAAATCCTGCAGGAAAATTAGCAGCAAAACCAACAGGTTTCCCTTAAAAAATGATGCCACCCACATCTGTGGCTGTCCAGTTCAATTCCACTGATTAAGGCAGTCAGAAAGAAGAGGTAGAGCAGCTTAAGACAGCAGCAAAACGAAACATGTTCGACACAATGCTGAACAACATGGCTATATAGAACGTTGAGCACCTGCTCTGTAGTAAATATCTTTCAATTATTGCCATCTCAATCTTGATTATATGCTGCACCCACCTGAAACTGAAATATCTTTACATTGTGGTCCTGTATGACTCAATTGGTAGAGCATGGCACTCTTTTACTCTCGTTTAAAAATGTTTTTACCTTTATTTAACTAGACAGGTCAGCTGAGAACAAATTCTTATTTTCAATGACGGCCTAGGAACAGTGGGTTAACTGCCTTGTTCAGGGGCAGAACAACCTTTCGGTTCTGGGCACACACTGGTAGAATCAACGTTGTTTCCACCTCGTTTCAATTAAATGATGTAGAATCAATGTGGAATAGATGTCTGTGCCTCGTGGGATGTGATATATTCAGAATTATATCAGGTAATATGCAGTCCACAAGAAATCACAACAGATAGCAGATCATTTAAGATGCTAATTGCATAAACAAGTTAAGGAACATAATATTGTGGTTGAGGAACATAATATTGTTCCCCAGCTTCTGTCTCGATCGCAGACTGTCTGGACGTTGCTCTTTTTTCCCAGGTGGTTGGCTGAGTCAACCAAATAGCGTCGCACCCTGTATCCTTCTTCCAAAGAATAAGAAGTTATTCATGGCTGGCTTTTGAAACATGGACATGGTGATTGGACATGATTGACAGCCTAATGTGGGGCGGCAGGTAGCCTAGTGGTTAGAGCGTTGAACTAGTAACCCCCAGTGGGATGTATGACAATTTACTCTGAGAGACACATATTTTAGTCATTAAAAGTGAAGAATGATTGACCTACAATCAAACGTTATTCAAAGAACTTGTTGGAATATAGTAACATGTTTATTCATGACAAATGTGAAACGTTACACGCACAAACGCACACTGCACACATACGCGAATGCACACGCACACAGACACACAGTGGGTATGGCAACTGACTGATTCTGAGTGAATGACTCATCAGGATCCAAACATACAGTGGCTTGCGAAAGTATCCACCCCCCTTGGCATTTTTTTTCTTTTGTTGCCTTACAACCTGGAATTAAAAATAGATTTTTGGGGAGGTGTTTGTATCATTTGATTTACACAACATGCCTTGCACTTTGAAGATGCAAAATGTTTTTTATTATGAAACAAACAAGAAATGAGACAAACAAAAAAAACTTGAGCGTGCATAGCTATTCATCTCCCCCAAAATCAGTACTTTGTAGAGCCACCTTTTGCAGCAATTACAGCTGCAAGTCTCTTGGGGTATGTCTCTATAAGCTTAGCACATCTAGCCACTTGTCACGCCCTGACAATAGAGATCCTTTTTATTCTCTATGTTTGGTTAGGTCAGGGTGTGACTCGGGTGGGAAAGTCTATGTTTTCTATTTCTTCGTTTTGGCCGTGTGTGTGTGTGTGTGTGTGTGTGTGTGTGTGTGTGTGTGTGTGTGTGTGTGTGTGTGTGTGTGTGTGTGTGTGTGTGTGTGTGTGTGTGTGTGTGTGTGTGTGTGTGTGTGTGTGTGTGTGTGTGTGTGTGGTTCCCAATCAGAGGAAGCTGTCTATCGTTGTCTCTGATTGGGGATCACATATAAGTTGTCATTTTCCTTTTGGGTCTTTTATGTATCTCAAGAGGCCTCCGTATTCAGAAAGTACCTACTCTGGGTCGCAAAGAGGCGGATTTCTGAAAAAAGTGGTGTGAGATCCTCAATAAAGCCTCCTTGGACCTTACGGTTCTTGTCACTGAACACACTGTTAAGTTCTGAACAAAAAATTTAAATTCAAACAGACTTACTAGAAAAAGCTCAAACCAAGTGTATTCACCCACTGGGTCATATAGCTGCAAAGACAAGCACATATATTTATAACCTCCTCCTAGGTGGGGTCAACTCCTTACACATCTAGACAGCCAATATATCTCTGTTGCTAGGCAGGACCTTAATTGGTTCCCCTCACTGGTGTAGTCATGACCCTGCCAGATGCTAGAACCTTGGTGGGTGTGAAAGTGTATGTGTGTGAGATAGGACTGTAGTAGGAGGGTCGTTGTGGTGGGCCCCTCTGGCCCCCTTCACAGAGTTTTCTTCTCACTTCATCTGTTGACTTGACCTAGAGCTGAATTCCTCGCTCCTCGAGGATCCGAGGCCATCCGAGCTCCCTTGAGAATCATCGAAGACGGGTGAGTCGGATACACCGGAACCTATGCAACTGGGAAGAGCTAGATTATTGCCTAGGGAACGTTCACGCAGGCTAAGCTCCAACAGTCATCTGTATTGTGTTGCTGTAGGGCATTACATAGCCACCTGCCCAGTGAAGAGACCTGAATCCTTAGTACACTGGTGAGCCTAACTGGGAAACTCTATTTCCCATTACCCAAACTCTTTTTTATGTGATCTTGCTGTGGGGAGGCCAGTCTAAGTCTCGCCGGGTGCTCATTAACTCTGGGGCTGATGAGAGTTTCATTGACGCAACCCTGTTACCGGAACTAAGTATCCCTACTCAACTCCTCTCCGTTTCCAAGGACGCTAGGGCACTGGACGGCCACTATTGGAAGAGTCAGGCACAGCACAGTTTCCATTAATATGTGGGTATCTGGAAACCACAGTGAGTCAATACAGCTTCTCCTCACTGAGTCTCCTCACATCCCTGTTGTTTTGGGATTTTCTTGGCTCCAGAAGCACAACCCCGATATTGACTGGACCACGGGTTCAATCCTGGGTTGGAGCCTGTTCTGCCATCCACATTTCCTGAAGGCGGCGCAGCCTTCCCCAGAATGTCTGCCTCCAGGGTTGAGTACGGCCTCGGATCTCTCTGCCGTTCCCGCAGAGTACCATGACCTCCTGGAGGTTTTCAGCAAGGCTCGTGCTACCTCCCGTCGATTGTGCTATTGACCTCCTCCCGGGCACCACACCGCCTCGAGGCCAGCTATATATCCTGTCTGGTCCTGAGACCAAGGCCACGGAGGAGTACATCAAGGACTCTTACGATCAAAAACGTTACCCTCCACCACTCCTCTCCTCGGCTTTCAAACCTCTCTAGGGGGCTACCATCTTTTCCAATCTGGACCTTTGGAATGCCTACCACCTTGTGCGGATACGCGAAGGAGAAAGGTGGAAGGCGGCTTTCAACACTGCCAGTGGACACTATGAGTACCTGATCATGCCGTTTGGACTCACGAACGCGCCCGCTGTCTTCCAGGCCCTGGTCAACCATGTGCTCCGGGACATGTTGAATCATTTTGTTTTTGTCTACCTTAACGACATCCTGGTTTTCGCTCGTTCTGCCCAGGAACACATTCACCATGTTCGACAGGTCTTTCAGCGCCTCCTGGAAAATCAGTTGTTTGTAAAATCTGAGAAGTGCGAGTTCCACTATCTCCTTTCTGGGATACATCATCGCTGAAGGGAATGTTCAGATGGATCCAGAAAAGGTGAGAGCGGTGGTGGATTGGCCCCCGCCCAAGTCCAGGGTGCAGCTACAATGGTTTCTGGGGTTTTCTAATGTCTACTGCTGTTTCATTCGGGGCTACAGCAACCTAGCGGCCCCCCTCTCTGCACTCACATCTCCCAAGGTACCGTTCACATGGTCTCCAGCCTTGGACAAGGCTTTTGGGGATCTAAAGCAGTGATTCATTACTGCCCCCATCCTCATCCATGCGGACCCAACTCGTCAGTTTGTGGTTGAGGTTGATGCTTCCGACGTGGGAGTAGGGGCCGTCCTTTCCCAGCGATCCGTCCAGGACCAAAAGCTTCATCCCTGTGCCTTCTTGTCCCATTGTCTCAACCCTGCAGAGAGGAACTATGATGTTGGGAACCGGGAACTCCTAGTGGTTAAGATGGCTCTGGAGGAGTGGAGGCACTGGCTGGAAGGGGCAAAACATTCATTTTTGGTATGGACGAACCATAAGAATCTAGAATACCTCCGCACTGCTAAGCGCCTCAACCCAAGGCAAACTCGTTGGACTCTGTTATTTACCAGGTTCAATTTCACCATCTCCTATCGCCCAGGGTCCAAAAACGTTAAGCCAGACTCTCTCTCCTGTCTGTATAGTTCCACTGCCACTCCCTCTGAATCTGAGACCATCCTAAGACCATCCTCCGCTTCATGTTTGGTGGCTTCGGTTGTTTGGAGGTATTGAGGCTCCGCAAGGCACAATGTTTCCAGCCGGATCCTTGGGTGGGGGTGGGGGGCTAACCAGATGTTCGTCCATGATTTGTATGGTAGCAACACCATTCTGACATTGGTGGATAGGTTTTCCAAAGCCGCCCATTTCATCCCTCTTCCCAAGTTACCTTCAACCAAGGAGATGGCCCAGCTCATGGTGCAGCACGTCTTCCAAATCCATGGACTCTCGGTCGACATGGTCTCTGATCTGGGTCCTCAGTTCTCGTCCCGATTCTGGAAGGCATTCTGCATCCTTATCGGGTCGTCGGCCAGTCTGTCCTCTGGGTTTCATCCCCAATCCAACGGCCAGTTGGAGCGAGCCAATCAAGACATGGAGATGACACTTCCGTGTCTCGTTGCTAGTAACCCCACCACCAGGAGCCAGCAACTGGTCTGGATGAAATATGCTAGGAACACTCTTCCTTGCTCGGTTACTGGCCTCTCCCCGAGGTCAGCCAGCGTACATGATGAGACGCCTCCTGAGGGTTTGACCACGGGACAGGGTTTTCCAGTACCTGGTTGACTGGGAGGGTTATGGCCCGGAAGAGATATGCTAGGTTTACCGCTAAAGACATCCTGGACCCGGCCCTCATCACTGACTTTCACCGTCAGCACTCCGGTCAGCCAGGTATGTGCCCAGGTAGGACCCAGGTGGCGCCCCTAGAGGGGGGTACTGTCACACCCTGATCTGTTCCACCTGTCTTTGTGATTGTCTCCACCCACCTCCAGGTAACACCAGTTTTCCCCATTAGTCCCTGGGTATTTATTCCGGTGTTCCCTGTGTGTCTGTTGCCAGTTCGTCTTGTCTTGTCAAGTCAACCAGCGTGTTTTTCTGTGGTCCTGCTTTTTCTTATCTCTCTTTTGCTAGTCCTCCCGGTTTTGACCCTTGCCTGACTTGACTCTGAACCTGCCTGCCTGACCATACTGCCTGCCTTGACCTCGAGCCTGCTGGCCAATCTGTACCTAATGGACTCTGACTTTATTTATGATCTTTTGCCTGTCCACGACCATTCTCTTGCCTGCCCCTTGGATTATAATAAATATCAGAGACTTGAACCATCT
Source organism: Oncorhynchus masou masou (assembly GCF_036934945.1). Lineage (NCBI taxonomy): Eukaryota > Metazoa > Chordata > Actinopteri > Salmoniformes > Salmonidae > Oncorhynchus > Oncorhynchus masou. The sequence continues at coordinate 72,187,685 of NC_088239.1, read as the reverse complement.
GCCTCCCATGTCTGCATCTGGGTCTCGCCCTGTGCAGCTGTCACCATCATTACGCGCATCAGTGCTCATTGGACTCACCTGGACTTCTTCACCTTGTTGATTTCCCCATCTATATCTGTCTGTTCCTCTGTTGGTTCCCCGTGTCAGCATTAATGTTGTTATGTTTTCATGTCCTGACACTGTCCTGTCCTGTTTCATGTTCGTTGTTAATTAAATGTTCACTCCTTGTATTTGTTTCTCGTCTACCAGTGTCGATCCTTACAGGCCTGTTCGGCCCTCCTTTTCCTATAGTCCACAATCATCTCCTATGATGAAACTTGCTCTCATGAGGACAACCACAGGAAAGGAAGACCCAGAGTTACCTCTGCTGCAAAGGATAAGTTCATTAGAATAATACACCTCAGATTGCAGCCCAAATAAATGTTTCACAGAGTTCAAATAACAGAAATATCAACATCAACTTTTCAGAGGAGACTGTGTGAATCAGGCCTTCATGGTCGAATTGCTGCAAAGAAACCTCTACTAAAGGACACCAATAATAATAAGAGAATTGCTTGGGACAAGAAACATGAGCAATGGAAATCTGTCCTTTGGTCTGATGAGTCCAAATTCGATGAATTTGGTTCCAATTGCTGTGTCTTTGTGAGACGCAGAGTAGGTAAGCTGATGATCTCCGCATGTATGATTCCCATGCTGAAGCATGGAGGGGGGGGTGTGATGGTTTGGGTATGCTTTTCTGATGAGACTGGCAGTGATTTATTTAGAATTCAAGGCACACTTAACCAGCATGGCTACCACAGTATTCTACAGCGATATGCAAACCCATCTGGTTTGCTTTTAGTGGGACTATCATTTGTTTTTCAACAGAACAATGACCCAACACATCCAGGCTGTGTAAGAGCTATTTGACCAAGAAGGAGAGTGATGGAGTGCTGCATCAGATGACCTGGCCTCCACAATCACCTGACCGCAACCCAATTGAGATGGTTTGGGATGAGTTGGACCGCAGAGTGAAGGAAAATCAGCCAACAAGTGCTCAGCATATGTGGGAACACCTTCAATACTGTTGGAAAAGCATTCCAGGTGAAGCTGGTTGAGAGAATGCCAAGAGTGTGCAAAGCTGTCATCAAGACAAAGGTTGGCTACTTTGAAGAGTCTCAAATATAAAATATATTTAGTTTTGTTTAACACTTTTGTTTACTACATGATTTCATGTGTTATTTAATAGTTTTCATGTGTTCACTATTATTCTACAATGTAGAAAATAGTAAAAATAAAGAAAAACCCTTGAATGAGTATTTCACGCCCTGGCCATAGAGAGGCTTTTATTCTCTATCTTGGTTAGGGTGGGCATTCTAGTTTCTTTATTTCTATGTTGGTGTGGTTACCAATCAGTTGCAGTCTATCGTTGTCTCTGATTGGGGATCAAATATAAGTTGTCCTTTTTCATTTGGGTTTGTGGGTAGTTGTTTTCTGTTTAGTGTCTGCACCTTACAGAACTGTTTCGTTTGGTTCAACTTTGTTATTTTGTTGCGGTGTTCAGTTTTATTAAAAATCATGAACACCTACCACGCTGCACCTTGGTCTCCTTCTTCAACCCACGAGAGCCGTTACACCAAAAAAGGACCAAGTAGCATGTTCAAGAGGAGCAGGGATCCTGGGCCCGAGTAAAAGAGTGGAGGACATCCTGGACCTGGGAGGAGGTTATGTTAGGGGACAAGACCCTGCCATGTAAACAGGTGGAAACAGCGAAAGAGGAACGGCGACAATACGTGGGGACACGGCTAGCACGGAAACCCGAGAGGCAGCTCCAAAAAGATTGGGGGGGCACACGAGGAGAGTGGCAGAGTCAAGGTTCAGACCTGAGCCCAACTCCTCGTGCTTACCGTGGGGAGCGTGTGACTGGTCAGGTACCATGTTATGCAGTAGCCCGGTGCATTCTATTCCAGCTCCCCGCATTGGCCGGGCTAGAGTGGGCATCCAGCCAGGACAGATGGTGCCGGCTCAGCACTCCTGACCTCCAGTACGCCTCCTTGGACCATGATATCCTGCGCCGGCTCTGCGCACTGTGTCTCCAGTGCATCTGAACAGCCCAATGCGTCCTGTGTCAGCACCCCGTATTTGCAGGGCAAAAATAAACATTCAGCCAGGACGGGTTGTGCCAGCTCTACGCTCCAGACCTCCAGTGCGCCTCCACAGTCCAGTACGTCCTGTGCCTCCTCCTCGCACTCGCCCTGAGGTGCGTGTATTCAGCCCGGTGCCACCTGTACTGGTCCCACGCATTAGACCTCCAGTACGCCTCCACAGTCCAGTACGTCCTGTGCCTCCTCTACGCACTCACCCTGAGGTGCGTGTCATCAGCCTGGTGCCACCGGTACCGGTCCCACGCATCAAGCTTCCAGTGTGCCTCCACAGTCCAGAGCTTCTGGCGACCGTTCCCAGTCCAGAGCTTCCGACGACAGTTCCCAGTCCAGAGCTTCCGGCGACAGTTCCCAGTCCGGAGCTTCCGGCGACAGTTCCCAGTCCGGAGCTTCCGGCGACAGTTCCCAGTCCGGAGCTTCCGGCGACTGTTCCCAGTCCGGAGCTTCCGGCGACGTTTCACAGTCCGGAACCTCCAACGACGGGCCACAGTCCGGAACCTCCAACGACGGGCCACAGTCCGGAACCTCCAACGATGGGCCACACTCCGGAACCTCCAACGACGGTCCCCAGTCCGGAGCCTCCAGCAACAGTCCCCAGTTCGGAGCCGGTCCCCAGTCTGGAACCGGTCCACAGTTCGGAGCCGGTGCCCAGTTCGGAGCCGGTCCCCAGTCTAGAGCCTCCAGCGACGGTCCCCAGTCCGCGGCCTGCAGCGATGGTACCCAGTCCGGGGCCTCCGGCGATGATCTGCGGCCATGCACTAAGACCGCCACCAAAGTGGAGGGATCTGCGGGTGGAGAGGGTCTACGTCCCACACCAGAGCCGCCGCCATGAAGAGATGCCCACCCGGACCCTCCCTTTTAGAGTCAGGTTTTGCGGCCAGAGTCCGCACCTTTGGGCGGGGGTACTGTCACGCCCTAGCCATAGAGAGGCTTTTATTCTCTATCTTGGTTCGGCCAGGGTGTGACTAGGGTGGGCATTCTAGTTTCTTTATTTCTATGTTGTTGTGGTTCCCAATCAGAGGCAGCTGTCTATCGTTGTCTCTGATTGGAGATCACATATAAGTTGTCCTTTTTCGTTTGGGTTTTGTGGGTAGTTGTTTTCTGTTTAGTGTCTGCACATAACAGAACTGTTTCATTTGGTTCAACTTTGTTATTTTGTTGCGGTGTTCAGTTTTATTAAAAATCATGAACACCTACCACGCTGCACCTTGGTCTCCTTCTTCAACCCACGAGAGCCTTTACAGAGTAGGTGTGTCCAAACTTTTGACTGGTACTGTACATTTATTATACATGTAAAGTAATCAGTAGGTTTTAGTACGATAACATGAATAAGTGTATTTCAAGCTAGGATCCAACAACACGAATCAGGAACTGACAACAACTAAGACAGAGATCAATGAGGTCATAGAGAGCGTGAGAACCGCAATGATTCCAGAACCTTTTAAAGTTTTGGAAGAAGATCCCAATTCCATAATAACTTACAAAAGACGAGAATAAGCAAACTGAGGAGAGATACCATGGACTACCGCAATGACAGGGTATACCCTTGGAGGTTTAACGCACCATCGCAGCGCTATGGAAAAGTCTGTTTCAAGGAGAAACCATCTTTCCCCTCTGGCTCCAACACTTCCAAATTCCAATCTAGTTTCTAAACATGTCTTTCACCCGGAAGGAGAGCGACACAGCCCTGGAGCGCGGTCAAAAGATGTACAGAGATGAGGTAGTCATTCGAAAATCATGTTAAACACTATAATTGTACACAGAGTGAGTCCATTCTGATTATTATGTGATTTGTAAAGCACATTTTTACACCTGAACTTATTTAGGCTAGCCATAACAAAGGGGTTGAAATCTAATTGACTCAAGACATTTAATCTTTTCCTTTTTATTAATTTGTAAACATTTTGAAAAACATAATTGCACTTTGACATTATGGGGTATAGTGTGTAGGCCAGTTACAACAAATCTCAATTTTCAATTCAGGTTGTAACACAAGAAAACATGGAAAAAGTCCAGTGGTGCGAATACTTTCTGAAGGCAATGTGCATACCTTCTGAAAGAGGCCATTTCATCTCTTCTGCCTCGGAGCTGGCCTGTTGCCCGCATCCGTAGGCCAAACCCCTGTGATTACAAATGTCCGCAAGCGGCACATCCACTATTTTATAGGGATTATAGGTATTTTTAGACATCTGAAACCAACAGGATGAATGTGTCACACTAACACAAGAATGACTAACAATACATAGCAAACCTAATGTAAACTAGGCTAATAGTCAGCCTACAAGAATACATAGTTTTATTGGGAAATTAGTCAGTATTCAAGCAAGTCGGCTAACCAAGTGTTATGGCACATTAGCTAACTTAAACTATATCAACTAGGCTATATCATGGACAAATAAATACATACACATATGTTCAAAGAAAACACTATTTAACTATACAGTATCTCTATTTGAGCAAAAATAAATCGTTTTAATCACAAGAAAATCCTAACAATTCCGGTAAAGAGCGCCACAGTCAGGCAGAAAAATGTGAACGTTCTATCATAAAGTGAGAACAATTAGTTTGCCTGGCTGATATGGCTGCTACTTTTAAATACTATACCAGTAAATTAATAGGTGACCTTTACTGCTGTAAACATGTCTCCAATATAATCGCATAGTTTACACAGGCCCACCGAGAACTTTAGACAAATACATCTCCGTGTGAAAAGGCGTCCCATGGTCTGTTTGTCAATGAACTCAATGTACTCCAAACACTGGGGCAACCAGATGATCCCAATAATTTAGGTACCCTGGTAAACGATGCACCCCACTGATATGTTATTTTGCGAACTGACTGAGACTCGTTGTTGTTTCCCTGTTTACTACTCAAATACATTTGACATATTAAGTAAAATGCGAAAATGAACTGCAATTCACTGGTCTCCAATATATTAGCATAACGGGGCTACACATAACCACGGCGGCCACATTGTATAATTAGAGTATTTTCTTCATATTAATGTGTCTCAATCCGAAATGCCTAGCTCTGCCCACTGAGGCGTGGTATACGGAGCGCTCTTCGAAATAAGCGCTTGTTTATTTTTCCAACGGATCGAGTTACAGTATCTCACCGCCAGGATCCGGTACCTCTCGTGGCATGACAAATAATTGTAACTGTTTTCAATGTAAACAAGTATAATAAAAGCAATTAGAGTTAATTCAAATGGACTCTGTAATTCTCCTACACCGTAAATAACGTAATGTGAAAACGTGCCTAAAACTTGATTCGGGTTGGGCCGGACCGGGATAAGCCTATGGTTTGCCCAACATTGTAGCCTATAAAGACCAACGCTGCTCCTCTCTGTTATTATCAATGCACAGTCACTTTAATAACTCTACCTACATGTACATATTACCTAAAAAAATCCGAATAATACAGCAGGAGTCGTGCTATAAATTAGCCACAGAGTATCAATAGTTTATTTAATTTCTTTTAAATAGCCTAGCTGTTGATTGTGTGTAGCCCAATCACAAGCCATGCCTACAGCCGGGAACTCAGAGGCAAATATGTGAACACGATGCAGCCAAAACTGTATTTTCGCAATAATTCAAATACAATAGCAGGGAAACACGGGTTGGAAAGCAAACGGATCCTGCTGAAAAGAGAACATTAATATATATGCAGGCTACCAATTTAGAAATAGGTATATTGAACGAAAAGCATTGTAACAGAGAGACAAGCTTTTGGCGTGAGCGCATCGGCCGTCACTGGTGGGTACGCTGGACTCGTCTTTATTTTTCCCAACGCAGTTAAGCCAAAATCACGTCAGGTTATTCAGAGAGAAGTTCTACTACGGTCCCATTGGCTAGCTAGCGTTGTCTCACTCACAGACGATCAGTGCAGAGACGGTGACCTTCCAAGGTAGGGATGGAATGTGTAATTTAACACGGCTAGCTTAGTTAGGGTTCCTGGTTCGCGCGAGGGGACGGTCTAAAGTTATACTGTTACATAAAAATGTCTCAGAACTCTGCTGAATTCCCTAAATTGAAGGTAAGCTAAATTACTAGCTCGGTATTGGAAGTTGTTATATTATAATGTGTAGTCTATCAGGTAAAAGCATATGCTTATTATTCATGATTTCTCAAATATTAATTGGCTAATCATTCAGTCGAAATATATATATTTTTTTTAACCTTTATATAGACCAACGCTAATCTGATTGAATCAAGCCCTAGAATGTTCAGTTTGAGTTTTTAGAGTTTTTTCCCCTCTGTTTGCATAGATTTTGTCCATAGATCCTGTTGCGTTATTCACTCAGAATCAGTCAGTTGCCAGAACCACTTCATTACCTTGGGCCCCTAGGGGCTGTGTGTGTGTGTAACGTTTCACATTTGGCATTAATAAACATGTTTCTATATTTCATCCAATTCTTTTAATTACTTTTAATTGTAGGTCAATCATTCTTCACTTTTGATGACAAAAATATGTGGCTCACAAGATAAAGATATGGTGGAACAGGAAAATGTCAACCCTAAATGTACCATCATCAAGCAGCTTAGGGAAGAGATCCTCCGGCTATTAGCTCAGCAAAAAAAAAGAAAGGATAACCTGCTTTCTAAGTATGCCGACCTTGCTGTAACCCACGCAAACCCAATCTCTGTTTTAAATGCCCCCATATCAAAGACGTCGATGAGTCGGGTGGCGTTGATCTGTCCCAATCCGATAAACAGATGTTAAGCTCAACCTACCAACCCCAGGAGTCAGCACTGATCCTGGTGTATACCAACAGCCGGCGGCCGCCCAATGGCACCCTCCCCCACTGCCACCGCAGTTCAGCAGGTCGCTTCCCCATCAGAGTCCATCACGACCACTATCATTGTGGGCAGCTCGATGGTGAGAGATTTTGGCATGCCTATGATCTGTGGACCGACCAAGGTCCACTGTCATCCAGGGGCATGTGTCCATGACATCAACTCCCTCCTGCCCACCGTTCTGGCCAACTACTCCAATATTGACACCGTCACTCACGTAGGTTTAAACAACCTTCATTTTAGGCGATCTGAGGAACTGTAAACAAGTACAGGGAAGGAAATAATTATCTCTGGCCCACTCCCGTGCTACCGAACTCTTTGCCCTGATCGAGTACCTGAAGAAATGTTGCAAAGACAGGAATGTCTCTTTTTGTGACAACTTTGATTTGCTGTGAGAGCAACCAGCACTTTTTAAAAGTAAGCTCCTCTTACAGGTGTGATAACTAGCTGGAACAGCCTCAAGAACACGTAGGACGGTGTGGAACAGCCTCAGGAACACGTAGGACGGTGTGGAACAGCCTCAAGAACACGCAGGACGGTGTGGAACAGCCTCAAGAACACGCAGGACGGTGTGGAACAGCCTCAAGAACACGTAGGACGGTGTGGAACAGCCTCAAGAACACGCAGGACGGTGTGGAACAGCCTCAAGAACACGCAGGACGGTGTGGAACAGCCTCAAGAACATGTAGGACGGTGTGGAACAGCCTCAAGAACACGTAGGCAAGAGCAAATCTGGAGTGCAACCACCACTGAAAATATATGCCAGTTTAATCCTTTCAGACCAATGAAAAAGAAAGAGGCATTCTTGGGTTTTTGTAAAAGTACTTAAAATGCCTTCAGACTGGCCTACCTTTGCGAGCGTTTTTTTCTTCTTAATATCGGCTAGGCAGGGTGTGACTATTACGGAGCTCTGTGAATCTGGCTGAAAATTCTGACGGAAACATCTGTCAACATGCAGACAGGTAAGTTAGTTAAACGTCAATGTGAATGGGTCCTGTGTCATCATCACCCTTGCAAACATCTCTACCAGGATTCCTCAGAAATGCAAAACAAGCAGAAGCAAAAAAAAGAGTTAAGTATGTGTTGCTGACTTCGTCTCTCTACTGGTTAGTTAGTACTGGTTATGCATTACGAATGGAGGCTTCTAAGGCCCAGGCCACACATGCAGGGGGCTGGGACATCAGCAGGAAATGGCATGTTCTCTCTCTCTCTCTCTTTTTTCCCTTTTTCTCACAGGGGTGTTGTACAGTCAGTCAATTACGTTGGAAATGTACCTTTTCTTCCCATTTCTGGCAGGCTTCAGAGATCCATCATCCGAGAAATTAACAGGGCCGGTCCAATTTCCTGTCTCGTCTCCTTTGAGTCGGCTAAACTGTTGCGCACTATTAAGAAAATTAGTCAGTTTATTTGGGGTTTATTGTGCGTTAAGTACCTGAGAACTAACAGTCAGCCAAACATAGAGACGCACACAGACCGATACACAAACACTTCCATGTGTGCATGTATGTACACAAACGCACACACACTCCTATACACAATGCACATTTGTGCAAGCACACACAGACACCATACAGAGGGATCAGCATTTGGCTTAGTATACCAAATCAAACATGGTTAGAATGAACCTAGATAATGTGTGCATGGTTGAAGTGATGACGCATCTAGAGTGTAAAAGGGAAAGTGGCACTCAGTAGTGACAGGGTTTCCAGGATTATTTCCAGCAACATTGCAAATAGTTTAGAGACTGAGGGACAGGGTCTGGTACTTTTCCAGTTCTCCCTGTCAGAATAAGCAACAGAGGACTTGGAAAGCATATCAACTCCTGTAGAAATGGCAATAGCCTGTGAATAGCCTAATTTATGTTCCTTTAACTCCGCTTTCTAGTAAGTTTATACAAACGGTCATCTCCTACCATTCTGATAGACTGGAGACTCAGAAAACATGGTTGTAACCTTAATAAATTTGGTTGTTATTCCATCAGTTACCTCGAGGTAGATGCCCCAGGCATCACACTCATTGAATATGGCACTTTTAAATGTTATCGCAATCACTAGTAAAACCTTTCCCGTGAATGACCTTACTGAGTGCAAAGTTGACTGCATGTTTCTCACTGAAACATGGCTGTCGTCAGACCATAGTGCCGCTCTTACTGAAGCCCCCTCCCCCTACAGCTTTTCATACTCTACCAGAAAAGGGGTGGGGGGCCAGCCTGTATTTTTACTTATGCTCTCAGCTGTATGGACATTGTTTGGCGACTTTGGGTTTAGGACCTATTTAACCGGTCGAGTTGTCACCGTTGAACATAACTCACGAAAACACGTGGCGTTCCACAAGGTTCGATTTTGGGTCTGGTACGGTTCAGTTTATATGTTAACCCTTTGGCAGTGTTAGGATTTTAGCTTCACAAATAAATGACTGTTCTTGTGATTTAAATACTTGGATGGCTAACAACCTCCTCCAGATAAATCAAGACAAGACCAAGGTACTTATTGTGGGAGCCACACCACTGAGAATCTAGCTGCACATTTTCATTCACGGGAAATGAAGATACCAGATAAAAACTCATGGTGTTATTTTAGATTCTGAACTTAATTTCAAATCACACATTAGGAACGTGACCAAAACAGCTTTTTACCACAATTTTGCACCCCAAAACATGTCAAGACAATTTAAAAGCATATGCACCCAGTAGTTCCCTCAGGCAACAGGCCTTCTAACTATCCCAAAGCCCAGGACCAATAGGCAGCCTTTAGTTATGCCCCCAGGCTCTGGAATAGCCTGTCAGAGTACCCGAGGGGGGCCAAAACTGTGGACATGAGATGTAACAATTTCAGCAGTTTAGTCATTCAGTGTGTCATATTTAATTAGACAAGTCAGTTAAAAACAAATTGTTATGTACAATGACAGCCTATCCCGGGTTAGTTGTGCACCACCCTATGGGCCTCCCAACCACAGCCGGATGTGATACAGCCTGGATTTGAACCAGGGACTGTAGTGACACCTCTTGCACCGAGATGCCTTAGGCCACTGCACCACTGGGGAGCTTTTGTTTTTTTCCAGTAAAGCATATCCGGTTGCAGTCCATGTCTGAAATGTGCTGTATAAATACAGCTTGATTTGATAATCACATATCTGAACACAACCAATAAGATTGGATTTGACTTGGAACAAAGCTTTTGCACTTAAAATGCCAGGATTGTGGGTTTGATTACCAGGACCACCCATACTTACATGTATGCGTGACTAAGTCAATTTGGATAAAAGTCTGCTAAAGGGCATATTTTATAATCTCACCACAAAACTATAAAAAAGTTCTTATCCATACCATTTCAATGGCCATTAGAGGCTGTCAACCAATGATTAAAGCACTGGCATGGTAATGACTGCTTGCACTAAAATGGAGCAAAGGTGAAAGTAGACAGAAAACTGTTTAAAAAAAGAAAAGGGTAGGATAAGAAAATATTTTTTCAATTGGAATTGGTGAACCCCAGTACACTGCACAGTTAACACTTATCTGTTGTGGAAAGAATTAATGGATGATTCATGTTATACTGAGAAAAAAACCAGACGACTCAAAACTATCAACAGCACATTTATTTAAACAAGTAAATCCAAAGTGTGTCTAGGACGAGCTGGAGGCAGCCACTGCAGCACGCTTAGGCTTTGGGGTGGTCCCTTCCCGGAACCCATTCCTGAAAAAGATGGGGAAAGAAAACATGACATCTGTACATTATGTAGAAGACGAATTGAAACCTTACAGATCACCTAAGGTAATAAGCAACATTTCTGACAGTCACCAAGGTGGTCTTCACAGTTTGTGGTGTTATTTGTGGAAGTCTGTTGGATGCATATGCTAGTGCTGATTCAACTACGTAACAGATGGCCATAAACAGATGTGACAGAATACGTAGTTCTACATGGCTCCCAGGTCAGTGGTTTTCAGAACTCGTCTCAGGGACCCCTATGTCACAACTGATGGGGCAGTGAAGCTCGCTTTAGTAAAGATCTTTAAATTAAAAAAAAAAAATCTGTCATCATCAGTTCAGACATTTATTTTGTGACATAATTGGCAAGCTCATTTCCGCTAGCATTATTTCAAAGCAACAGTTGTAACAGCGCAAACAGGGGGATACAACCAGACTCAGATCAATTCACATATAACAGAGCATCAACAACCACAATTAAACTCACATTGTAGAATGACCTGCATGTCTTTAGCATGTGACCAACTAAGGCCCTTGAGAGCCAGTCCTGCAGGTTCTCATTTCTCCAGAGGGTCGAGTGTCTGCTGGTTCTCTCCCCACCCTAACTAATTAACCATTCAAGGTCACCAATTAGTAAAGGAACTCCTAAAAAAAAAAAAAACCTGCAGACACTGCCCTCCGTGGAATGAGTTTGACACCACTGCACTAATGTTAATGATTGGCTGGAGTCCACACAAACCAGGATCACAGTGAGAGTAGACAGGAAACAGGAGAAAACGCTTTGAAAGGGGAATAGCGTCCAACTTGAACTTGTCCAGTAAGAATGCAATTTTCAGATCCAAACATTTTACCATGTGCCCTACTGAATGACCTTAGTTTTCCAGGAAATTAAGAAAAATAATCTCAGCAGTACTGTGTACCGCTGGCTTTATATGAGTGCTCACCTGAATCTGCGGTAGACGACTCGCAGGTGTCTCAGGCGGCCAGACCCAGTGGTGTTCCTCCTCTTGGCCTTAGCGCTCCAGTTGTCTACAGAAAGACCGGTCAGTACACAAAAATTGTCACAAAGCAGGATCAAAGGTTTAAGGCAAACATTCCCAAATATCCTCACTCCGGTCAACAGATGTGGTGGCACACATTATGGAAAGAGCTGTCAACTAATGTGCATACTTGGAGAGGTTGCGGTCTCGTCTCAGTCACAAAGTAAGAATCACTGAAATTCATATGTTCAGACATTTGTATTGAAAACATCATTGACAAGACACTGGGCAGTAAACATTGTGTGATGCTGCATGCACCGTGTCAAATATTCTAACATGTCAACAAGGTAAGTAGTAAGACAGTAACAACCCTCATTATTCAACAAGTTGAGACAGAATGCTCACAGGTCTGACATCTTGTTTACAATATAGCAGTTTTTTATTTATTTTTTTACAATGAATCAATTGATGGTTCAAGGAATGGCACTTACACCTTCTCTTGCGTTTCTCGGGATACCCACACTTCCCGCAGGACGACTTCTGCAGGTGGTAAGCCTTGGAGCCACAGCGACGGCACAGAGCGTGCGTCTTATTACGCCGCTTTCCGAAGGACGATGTACCCTTCGTCTGAAACACACAAGGTCCATAATTTAGCCAAATATCTTTGTCATCCAGTGAGCATGAACGGAGAAGTCGGGATCATGTCTCAGCCAACAAGAAATAATCACTGAAATACATATGTAAAGACATTTCCATTAAACATAACTGACAAGACTGGTAATTATTTGCAGAGAATTTGTCAGTTGCCTCACTGCTGACTGTATGCTGAGGTTATCAATATGGACTACGAACGTTTAGTCAAATTCCTGGCAACTTAATTCAGTTTGCTTGAGGCAAGGCAGCTAACGTTAGCAATGCTTCCTTTGCTAGAAAGTTGACGTTAACAATGCTTCCTTTGCTAGAAAGTTGACGTTAGCCATGTTAACTACCGGTAGATAGGCATTGAGCTCGCTAGCTATATACATGTTCACATTTATTTAAGTCTCGTGAATAACGCATAGTAAATTCTTCACACGAAATAAAGTGTGCTTTAGTTGAAAGAGCACATTACTTTGCCGGTAGCAAGCTAACTAGCTGAATAGGCAAGATAGCCATCAAGCTTTTAGACGAGCAAACATTCAAGGTTTTTATACACCATCTAACGTTGCATCAAAAACAATATCGATGAGAAACCATTATTTGTGATTACAAGTCGCAAATCACAACAATTTATGGTAAAATAAACAGATACAGAAATAGATGTTGTACGATACATCTCCGACTATTTTTCCACTCACCATTTTCTTCTTATGGGTGGGTGAAAAGAGACCGGAAAAGCGTTTGGTGTTGCATTAAATCCCAACCAAGGTTGTTCCGGTGTAACAATAAAATAAGCCCCCTTAATTAGGATAAGCGTTTATTTCAACAAATAGCCGACAGAGTACTAAGGATGTAAACATTGATTTTAATACACTACTCATGGAAAATCCGATCAATTTGTTTTGTTGTTCATGTCAGGTACGGGCCATGTTTAAATACTTTAAATGCATACTTCCTTCTTCACTGTTACACACATCCAATCATGTTGAATCAGTGATTACTCCAAGGAAGGGAAGAGGAAAGGATATCATTTGAAAAGTATTCTATCTGGGCCACTTCTATAGTTTGCTTCTGAAATGGATATGAATTCACAGATTTCTTCCTTAGCCTATCAAGATAAGGAGTCCACAATGTTCGTCAATACAGAAGTCCTGCTTTGAAAGACTACAAAAGTGCAGTAGCATACAAAGCAAATAATACATTTCAATCTGTCAATCAATGTCATATTGTGATCATCATAGGTTATATAAAAGTTAAATTTAAAAAAATTCAAATAAATATTATTAACTGATGTGTTTGCAACGTCAAATGCTTTTGAGTGTAATATATATTTTTGCCACCAGATGTTGCCATTCAAATCAAATCAAATTTTATTTGTCACATACACATGGTTAGCAGATGTTAATGCAAGTGTAGCGAAATGCTTGTGCTTCTAGTTCCGACAATGCAGTAATAACCAACAAGTAATCTAACAAACAATTCCAAAACTACTGTCTTATAAACACAAGTGTAGGGGGATAAAGAATATGTACATAAAGATATATGAATGAGTGATGGTACAGAGCGGCATAGGCAAGATACAGTAGATGGTATCAAGTACAGTATATACATATGAGATGAGTATGTAAACAAAGTGGCATAGTTAAAGTGGCTAGTGATACATGTATTACCACTCACCACCTGGGGGCGGCCCGTCAGGAAGTCCAGTACCCAGTTGCACAGGGCGGGGTCGAGACCCAGGGTCTCGAGCTTGATGACGAGCTTGGAGGAACAGCATTCTCACATCATTCAGCTGCTGGTGGCTAGGAGGGACAATGATCTAAAGCAGCTTCATCTCCTGTATGCTTTCCCTCATCTGAAACCAATTTAACTGTAAAGTTTAAGTGCATTCCTGCTGGGTATCCGCCACATTGCTATTCACAGATTTGTAAAGCGGAAGGAGAGGAAAATGACAGGGATCCATTCTGGATAAATGGACATGGACTCACTGAATGAGCATGTGATGTGGACTGACTTTCAGTTGAGTTTATGTTGTGCATTTAGTTTTTCAATGGCACAAACAGAATTATTTATATTTCTAACGTGTATATTGTGACATTATGCTCCCGAGAATTGTATTAACATTGCTGACTGTCTCTCTGACATTAAAAACAATGTTTAAATATTCAAATTCGATCTACAGCTGTCCCATAGTAATGAACATATCGAGAGTCGGGGATGAGACCAGTGATGCCAATTTAGCAATTTTGTTGCTAGATTTAGCAACTTTTCAGAGTACCCTGGCAACCTTTTTTCAAACAGCACCTAGCAACACATTTAGCTACTTTTAAAAATGTATTTGGAACTTTTAGCAACTTTTGAAAAGTTACTCAAACGCTAAAATGCATTTTCCCTCTAAATGACACAAAAACGTTTTTTTCTCTGTCACACACTGTCACAACACACGTGCATGGCTGCAAAAGTGCATTGTGAGTGACGTCAGCAGCAGGCGCTCAGCTCGTGCACAGGCAGCAGCAGGCCAGCAGCAATTTCAGCAAATTGTAAATCATTGTTGGCTGACTGTAGCAGCAGTAGTGTGCGTTCGAGGAGACAAACCCAATGAATATATTTGGTCACAAATGTTTGATCTTGAACAGAACTTACAACATCAACCAACATGTCTCAATCAAAACTGTACAGCCAGAAGTACAGAAACGAGTAGGAGTCTGTAGCTGAATTTAAAGGGTGGCTGAAGCCAGTAATTGGGGATGATTGTTGGGCATACTGTGAGTACTGTAAATCAGATATACTTGCAAAAATGTATGACATCAAAAAACCATTGTTTTTACAGCAAAGCATATAAATCAATCAAAACTGTACAACCCCACAACGCAGTCTACATTACCACAGTTGGTTAAGAAAGTGGATAACTGCAAAAGAGCAGAAGCTACTATGCCAATGGCCATTGCGGAGCATTGTTCTCTGCTAGCATGCAAACATTTAGGTATGGCTTGCAAAGCTGCCTTTTCAGATTCCGTGACAGCAACAAACTTCCAAATGCACTGCACCAAGTCCCCAGAAATGATTAGGGGAGTATTGGCTCCTTATTTTCTCAAAAGAGTAACATCAGATGTGGGGAATGAGAAGTTCAGTCTCCTTTTGGATGAGTCCACTGATGTCAGTGTCTCGAAATACCTGGGTGTAGTGATTCGGTATTTCAGTGCTAAAAAAATAACCGTTGTGTCCACCTTTCTTGGTCTGAATGAATTGGAGGGAGGCAATGCCAGATCAATTGCAAAGGCGGCAGTTGAGTTTCTTGAGAAATGTAACCTTAAAAAAGAGAATCTTCAGGGTATTGGCACTGATAGTGCGTCTGTGATGACTGGGGTGCACAACGGGGTGCACAAGAATGTGCATTGCCCAATTTGGTACTCATCCGCTGTGTGTGCCAGTCTTTACAATTGGCTGTCAGTGCAGCATCCAAAGAAACCATCCCTAGGAGTGTTGAGTACTTAATCAGGGAAACCTACAAATGGTTTTCGATTTCCCCAAAATGGCACAAGATGTACAAAGCAGTGTATGCCGCCATTAATTGTGGCCAGAAACCCCTGTATATCACCAAAGTGTGTGCTACACGTTGGCTATCGATTGAGCCTGCAGTAACTCATATATTGAGCCGGTGGGAAGAACTGAAACTCCACTTTGAGGTGACCAAGGCCAGTGAGCATTGCTACATGGTGGATGTGCTCCTCACCATGTACATGGACAAGACCAACTATGTGTATACCTGACATTCTTGAAATCAATCCTGTCTGACGTACAAGTTGCAGTGAAGTCATTTGAGGGAGAGCAAACAGATCCTGTCAAGCTTTTGGACAATCTGGTACACCTCTTAACATCAATTTGCAGCAGAGTAGTCAACCCTATGGCAAAAATGGATGTCCTGAAGGATGCCATTGATGGACATCTCAGTCCATCACCATACCTTGGGTACCTTTTCGAGAGCACGGTGTACCAACTCAGTCTTGCGCCAGAGGACAAAAAGGTCATTCAGAGACGGTGCATCAACTACATTGTTGCTTTAAGCAAGGAGCCGCAAGCAAGGCTCCCAGACAACCTTTAAGCCTTGAGAAACATGGCCTTGTTCAGTGTTAAGGAAACGCTAAAGCACAATAAAGACACCCCTCAAATGATTAAAGTAGCTGAGCTACTGGGATACCGGCCCCAAACAATTTATAAAATTGTTTCCCAATGGAGAAACATCCATCTGTTTTGGCAGGACTCAACTGAAAATACAGTCTAGTTTTGGAGTTAAGTCAATAACTACACGGACTCTTCTGGGTCAAATCCATTTGAAGAAAAGCTACACTCGCTACCTTCTCCTTGCCACACTCAAATGCGGAGGTTGAACGGCTGTTCAGCCAAATGAGTGTGGTCAAGTCAAAGTTAAGAAATAGAATGTCACTGCACACTCTCAACTCCATACTCCTGGTGCGGTATGGACTGAAGCTGGCTGGTGATACCTGTTACCAGCATAAACTACCAGGTGAAGTTCAGCAGCAGTTTGGCACCACAGCAGCGTACAGCTTTAAGGCCACTCCATCCTCTACTGCTGGTTCCAGCTCCGTGACAATGCAGTTGGACAGTGAAGATGAAGAGGATTTCTTTGCCAATCTATGATTCATCATATTTACAGTACATATGCAAGGAGTGGACTTTCTGGGACTGGTGGAGACACACAGCTGATGGTGGCAGTGTGCACTGCAGTGTGTGCGAGTACAGTGGCAATATCTGGAGGAAACCATTAAGCAGCTAGCCAGCCAAGCAGCACAGCAACCTGGAGAGAGATGCCTAGCACACATCATTATTTGAGTTAAGTTGCTTGTTCAATAAGATAGCATATATACCTTGTACCTATAATTGTTGATCAGTTAGATAGCATGTTAACTAACTACCAATGGACACTCCCTGACCTTAGAGATCCTTTTTGAGCGTTGAGTAGAGCATTGCAGTAGTCTAACCTAGAAGTGACAAAAGCATGGATACATTTTTCTGCATCATTTTTGGACAGAAAGTTTCTGATTTTTGCAATGTTACGTAGATGGAAAAGAGCTGTCCTTGAAACATTCTTGATATGTTCATCAAAAGAGAGATCAATGTCCAGAGTAACGCCAAGATCCTTCACAGTTTTATTTGAGACGACTGTACAACCATCAAGATTAATTGTCAGATTCAACAGAATATCTCTTTGTTTCTTGGGACCTAGAACAAGCATCTCTGTTTTGTCCGAGTTTAAAAGTAGAACATTTGCAGCCATCCACTTCCTTAAAGCCACACCATTCATTACCAGATTCAGCTGAGGTCTAGAACTAAGGGAATGAATTGTACTAAATACAATGCTCTTAGTTTTAGAGATGTTCAGGACCAGTTTATTACTGGCCACTCATTCCAAAACAGACTGCCACTCTTTGATAAGGGTTTCAGTGACTTCATTAGCTGTGGTTGCTGATGCATATATCGTTGAATTATAAGCACACATGGACACACATGCTTTGTTTAATGCCAGTGGCTGGTCATTGGTAAAAATAGAAAAGAGTAGAGGGCCTAGAGAGCTGCCCTGCGGTACACCACGCATTAAATGTTTGACATTAGAGAAGCTTCCATTAAAGTAAAACCTTTCATTTCTATTAGATAGATTGTCTTTTTGTGGATTCAGAGCTGAGGTTGAAAAGCCATAACATATGTTTTTTCAACAACAGGTTACGGTCAATAATGTCAAAGGCAAAACCGGAAGTGAGTGAAAGGTCAAAGGTCTAGGAATAGCTAATGATTGTCTGTTTGGAAATAAAGAGAGAGCAAGAGAGACAGACAGAGAGAGAGAGTATCAGCATCTCTGGACCAGTCTGCTGTAATGGAAAGAAGCTGCAATTATCAGCATCACCAAACTGTGCTTCACTTCACGCCATTCTTGTTTGTCCTGATTTTGAGGAGAGCTCTTTCGTATATAGGCTAGGCTACTTCATTATTTTCGATCATGTTGTGTTTAGTATTTAACTGAGCTAGCCCATCCTCACGGTGGAAGGAACACTGGTAAATGATGTAGTATGATCTAAAATAAAGACGTGAGACCACGAGGTTCTAGCTCCAGCCTGTTTATTAACCTAACCCTTGCATGTCCTACATAGGTACGGATGCCCCCAAGGGACATCCTACTACATCTTCCCCTCTCCCATGAACAAGAACTCAACATGCATAACCACTGAAGCATAACTGAAATGCAATTTGGAAACCAGTATTATTCTCTAACATGCTACGTCCCATCCTGAAACAGTGTGAAAGCATTAAATCACACAGTATGAACATTAACTTTTAGGTACAGTCTCTTTTTGCTGGGTATGTTCCCTAGCAGTATGTTTTCTCTTCACGTAACATAGTCTTTCAGCCACTCTGGTGGCTTCACATCCCTTTTTGGGCGAGCTTGTGGCTCTGTGAGCATTCTCTCTCCTTCACCCTCTTTTTGTGCATTTTCTGTGGCCTCGGTCTGTGTGGCTGGTAGATCTGGAAGAGCTCTGAGGTGTGTTTTGTTCCTTCATACCTCTTCTGAGCCTGTGTCCACCACATAGGAGCGTGGGGCACCCACTTTTCTCAGCACTATTGCTGGTGTCTTTGAGTTTGTAATCCACACGCGTTGACCTTCGGTCAACTCTGGCCTCTCCTTAGCACGGTGTCTCCGATTAAAGTCTCCAGTTTGCGTTTGTTTCAGCCGTTTGTCCCTCTCAGCGAAGGCTTTTCTGTTAGGCCATCGGGGTTTAAGCTGAGCCGGCGAGACAGGCAATGGGGAACGCAGCCTCCTACCCATCAGGAGCTCGGCAGGCGACGGCCCATGATGCAGTGGTGTAACTCTGTAAGCTAACAGAGCCCTGTATGGATCCTTGTTCTTTTTCAGCAGTTCCTTGACTGTTTTTACAGCTCTCTCTGCCTCACCATTACTCTGTGCATGGTAGGGGCTACTGGTCACATGTATGAAGTCATATTCTGCGGCAAAAGCAGAAAAGGAGCTCGCAGAGAACTGGAGAGCGTTATCTGTAACCAGGACCTCAGCGACACCTTGCTTGGAAAAAATTGACTTTAATCCATTAATAACACCAGCTGATGTGGTTATGGGTGTCTTTGCTATTTCAATGTATCTTGAATAATAATCTACCACTAGCAGATAAGTGTCATTTTTCCAATAGAACATATCTGCCCCTACCTTTTGCCATGGCCGTTTTGGCAGCTCCGTTGCCATCATGGCTCTGGATGACAAGGTTGACATTTTGTACAGACCTCACACTGGGCCACCAGCTTGGCAATCTGAGTACTCAGACCAAGCCACCACACTGACTGTTGAGCCCTCAGTCTGTATTTGGTTATCCCCATGTGTCCATCATGCACTCTGTCTAGCATTTCTGGTTGTAGAGTCTCTGGGATAACTATCCGTTGTCCTTTCATGAGAAGGTCTCCATTACAGTGGAAGTCACTTTGGTGAACCCAATAGGGCTTCAGCAGCTGAGGCAGTTCCTTCTGCCTGGGCCATCCCTTTTTGCATTGCTGCACTATCTGTTGGCAGATGTGGTCTCGTTGTTGCCCCTCTGCAATCTGCTGCAGTTTGGTCTGAGATGCAGGTAGACTGTCCCTTATTGTATTAATGGACACCTGTACCTCACCCTCTAGACATTGCTCCTCCTCTGATAATGGACGTTTAATTGGGGCCCTGGAGAGTGCATCGCTGTGATCAGTGCCTTCCCTGGCATATATACCATCTTGTAGGTGAACCTCAGTAATCTGAGGCGGAAGCGCAGAACTCTGGGAGGCAAGTCGTCCAGTGCTTTTGTCCCTAACAGAGCCAACAGTGGTTTGTGGTCAGTCTCTGCTGTAAACTGCAGGCCAATAAGGTATTGGCTGAGCCTTTCACATGCCCATGTGATAGCCAACGCCTCCTTCTCCACTTGAGCATATCTTTGCTCTGTGTCGGATAAGCTTCGGGAGATGTATGCTATTGGACGCCACTCCATGTTGTCCTGCATCTGTGTGAGGACTGCCCCTAGCCCAAAGGATGATGCATCTGCTGATACTTTTGTCTTAGCGTGGGGACGGTACTGGGCCAGCACTCTCTGTGAGGCCAGATCTCCTTTGATTTGTCAAACGCTACCTGTTGCATGTGACCCCATGACCAGTCATTCTCTTTGGCTAGTAAGTCTCTCAGAGTAAGTCTCTCATGTCTATTTGGTTGTATCTGAGAACTGTGGGAGGAACTTACCCACATATGTGGCCATGCCTAAGAAGGTCCTGACTCCAGCCACATTCTGGGGTCTGGGCATATCTTTGATGGCGCTGATCTTCTCTGGGTCCGGCTCTATTCCAGCTGCACTGATTTTGTGTCCCAAGAACAAGACCTCTGATTGTGCAAAAGTGCATTTTTCATTGAGTGTCAGGCCAGTCTCCTGGAGTCGGGTCAGAACTGCGTAAGCCTTACATCATGTTCTGCTCTGTCCCTTCTGCACACGAGCACATCGTCCGCGTGGACTCTGACCCCCCTCAGCCCCTCCAACAGCTGGGACATACGTCTTTGGAAATGCTCAGGACCGGAAGCGATTCCAAATGGCAAAACATTAAAACAGTAACGGCCAAGCGGTGTTATAAACGTTGTGAGTGCCCTACTCTCTGATGACAGCGGTATCTGCCAGAAACCTGAGCGGGCATCCAGCTTTGTGAAGACTTGTGAGCCATCCAACTGAGCCAGTGACTGCTCCACTGATGGTAAGATGTGTCTCTCTCTGCAGAGTGCCTCATTTAATTTAGTCATGTCCACACAGATCCTTATTTCCCCATTGGCTTTTGGGACCACCACCATCCCTGCACACCAGTCTGTGGGACTCTCTATTTTAGACACCGCCCCAACTTCTTCCATACTCCCCAACTCTTCCTTTACTCTGGCCAATAAAGGGATAGGCACCCGGCGGGGGGTGGTAAGGGCATAGGGGACAGCATCCTCTTACAGGCGGATTTTGTAGTCACCTTCTATCCGTCCTAGACCAGAAAGCACTTTTGGGAATTTCTTTTTGAAAACCTCACCTGGGTCCTCCAGTTCGCTCACTCTCTCAATGAGATGCAATGCTTCAATTGCTGGCAGCCCCAGCAACAGTCTGGCTAGAGAGTCAATGACGAAGACAGGCTGGATGGCACTTTAGTCTTTACTCTCCAGTTTAATCACCAACTGCCCTTCCACTGGTAAAATGTTATTACTGGGCCCATACAGTTTTTTTGTTTGTAGAGAGCAAAGGGCAATCTCTGCTATAGCTATACAGCCTAGTTGGGATAGCTGTCACTGCTGCCCCAGTGTCTCGTTTAAATGACACAACCTCCCCATTGAGTTTAATGTCTGAATGCCAGCCAGTATTGTTTCCCTTTACTTCTCCCAGAAGGATGCTGTCCTGCTGTACCTCCTCTGAAACCTCATGCATTTGCTTTAATCGACAGACAGCTGAAAAGTGTCCTCTCCTGTGACATTTCCTGCATTCCGCATCCTTTGCTGGGCAATCTGTGGAAAGGGGATTTCACACATTTGCGACAAACACTTGAACTAGCTACTGGTGCTGTCTGTGATTGTTTTCTCCACGTCTGTCTCTGTTCTGTGTTCCCCTCCGTTTTTTTAGCTCTGTATGAAAATGCATGTATTTCCTCACTCTCTTCGTTCTGCAAGGAGCTGCTGTCACGCAGTATCGTCTGCTGTCTTTTTACTGTCTCACTCTGCCTAACCTGGTTTACAGCTTTGGACAAGGTAAGTTGGGAATCCAAAATACAATCCAATCTCGGATCAGCTCTTCCCTGAGCGCGCCAAACTGACAATGTTCTGCTAGTTTGTGAACAGCTGTGATAAAACTGTCTGTGGTTTCACCCTGCTCCTGTTTGCGCATATTAAACCTAGCTCTCTCAAAAATAATGTTGTGTCTCCCTACAAAATGTGTTTCAAAACAGTCTTTAATGGCACTATAGTTAAGTTTCTCTTCCTCTGTCAACGTTGAAGCATTTAATATATCCTCGGCTTCATCACCCATAGAGTAGATCAGTGTATTAACTTGAAATGCCTAATTTTTCACGTTTAAGCCTGATGCTACCCTGTACCTTTCAAAGCGCCTGATCCATTTCGGCCAGTTTTGAATGTCCATACAAACCAAATTCTCTGGGGGACTAATGCGAAATCCGTCAGCACTAGCCACTGGCCTGTCCGTGTTTGCGCCAGAGCCCGTTGAACTTGGAGCCGCAAACCCTGAAATCCCGCCAGCTTCTTCCTCTTGCAACATGTTGCTTAGCAGTAGCTTAGCCCTTGCTAGTTAGCTAGCAAAATAATGATATGCGCTGTTTTATCTCCAACACTGTGCCCTCCCTGCTTTGAAACAGCCTGAATGTATGATTTACTTGGTACCTCCTTCACGTTTATGTGAATTTTAAAACCACTTCTGACACCATGTAGTATGATCTAAAATAAAGACGTGAGACCACGAGGTTCTAGCTCCAGCCTGTTTATTAACCTAACCCTTGCATGTCCTACATAGGTACGGATGCCCCTAAGGGACATCCTACTACAAATGAGACTGGAATATCTGCGTCTTTTTCCCAACGCAGTTAAGCCAAAACCAAACCCCGTAATTCAGAGGGGCGTTCTACTACGCTCCCATTGGCTAGCTAGCGTTGTCTCAATCACAGGCGTTCAGCGCAGGGACAGTGACCTTCCAAGTTAAGGATGGAAAGTGTAATTTAACAATTAGCAGGCCTGTTATTATCATGTTTGTGTAACCGATGTGAAATTGCTAGCTAGTTAGCGGGGTGCGCACTAATAGCGTTTCAATCGGTGACGTCATTCGCTGAGACCTTGAAGTAGTTGTTCCTCTTGCTCTGTGAATGGTGGACTGAATTTTCTGGACTTCACTACTTTAAATAATACTTTTAAGATCAATTGGATAAAACAATTCCTAAGAAGACCCACTTCTATCTGGAATTGTATTCCTCATCATGTCTTCACTACTTTTGGTGGCCTTAACTTCATGTTGTCTTGCAATTATAATATTGACAAAGTTCCAGTGAAACTTTCTGCTTTTCATCGGCAGGTTTTCTTGTCATGGTCCTTAATTTATAAACACAATTTTTCTCCACACAGATATTATATATGGAATAATTGGGATATATTGTATAAAAATACCTCTCTGTTTTTAGAATATTGGCTCCGAAATAATATCCTATTGGTGAGCCAACTGGTAAATGCAGAGGGTCTTTTACTCAGTTATAAAGAATTCTTATCACTTTACAAGGTCCCTGTAACACCTAAAGATTTTGCAATTGTTTTAGATGCTATTCCCTCAGGTGTTGCTATGTTATTCAGGAACGTGTAAAAGACCTGACCCTCAGAGCCTACCTTCTGTTGACCCTGTTGACTCATCAGTAGGAAAGATTTGTTTCTCTTTTGGTCCATTCAACAACAGAGGGATACGACCCTTGTTTCAGCAGGATGTTGTATCTATACCTTATGTCATGCCTTATTGGAATGGATTTATTGATAATATCTGTTGGAAAAAAGTTTGGATGTTGCCACACACATACCTACTTGTTAACAAAATTAAGGAAGTTTCCTTTAAAATGATTCATAAATATTATCCTGCCAACCACTATATGAAGAAGTTTAAGGAAAACATCAACTCAAATGGCTCCTTTTGTAATGACCACCCAGAAACAGTTGTGCATCTTTTTGGGCATTGTATGTATGTAAGAAAACTGTGGCAAGACATCAGTAGGTTTGTAATTGAACACATTTATGAAGATTTTACACTATTGTGGAGAGATGTACTGTTTGGATTCTTTACATACAATAGAAATAAGCGGAATCATTTTTATGTAATTAATTTCATTATTCTTTTGGCCAAATTTCATATACACAAATGTAAATTTACAAACAGAAAACCACATTTTCGTACCCTACAAAAAGAAATTGAACTGTATTTTAAGACGGTTAAATGCTCTACTAACAAGAAAGCTGTTAGAATTGTAAGTATATGCATGTCCCTTAAGGTCCTTGTGTAATTGTAATGTGATATTGTACCCCCTATCTCGATTGTCTATTGTTTGTAATCTATGTATGCTTGTGTTCCCTCATGTGCTTTATGTATTGATTTGATATAAAAAAATAAAAAATAAAGTTCCTCTTGCTCTGCAAGGGCCGCGGCTTTTGTGAAGTGATGGGTAACGATGCTTCGTGGGAGGCAGTTGTTGATGTGTGCAGAGGGTCCCTGGTTCGAGCCCAGGTAGGGGCCAGGAGAGGGACGGAAGCTATACTGTTACATTTGGGAACATTTGCCCATTTATTTTCAGAGTTTCAAGTTGTAAAAATGTCTGAGAACTCTGCTGAATTCCTTAAATTGAAGGTCCACTAAATGAACCTAGGCTACTTAACCTTATTGGAAGTTGTTATATTATCATTAGTATTCTATTATCAGGTAAAAGCATATGCTTATTATTCATAATATCTCAAATATTTATTAGCTAATCATGGGCTCCCGAGTGGTGCAGTGGACTAAGGCTGCGTCATATCTGGCTGTGATTGGAAGTCCCATAGGGCTGCGCACAATTGATCCAGCGTTGGCCGTCATTATAAATAAGAATTTGTTCTTAACTGACTTGCCTGGTTAAATCAAATACAACTCATTCATTTGAATACGCTATGTTACAGCCATTGAATATGTCTTTGAGCGTTGAGGGACGGTAATGGCTAGCTCGGTCCACGTTATTAATATTAATCAGTGACTGAAATTTGCGCTACGTGATATTCACTTCCGAACCTGGAGAGAGCTCACAGCGTTGTAGAACGCCCCTCTGAATAACCGGGCGTGGTTTTTGCTTAACTGCGTTGGGCAAAAGAAAGAATTCCATCCATCTGCATTGCCTGCCATTGTCTGTCCAGCCTCTCGATCGAGCGCACCTCCCACTCGAGAGGTTATCGCCCTGATCTCAAAGACATGTCAGGCATTTTTGACGAAACATTTCATGTTTTGTGTACCATCAGCCTTGCAAAATACCAGAATATTTGTATTCTACAATTTCTAACCAAATCACTTTCCGTCCGTCCGGAATCGTAGCCTATATTTCTATGATTTATATAGGCCAATGAGATCAATGCTGTGACCGCAGCGAAGGATAGGTTAGTAAACATATCATAAAGACATTTGGACAATGTCCTCACGAATGCTTTCACGATAAACCCGTGTGCTTGATTCTGAATGCTGCGCCGAGAGAAGGCTAATTCTGGAGTTTTGGGCAACAGTGGATGCTGCGCCGAAGAATGGGATACTCCGACCCTACGTCGGGTAGAGATTTACTCGGCAATAGGTCGCTTTGTTTTATATTCATTTGCGCATTTGGACTGGTTACACTTTTACAACAGATTCTTTATGGCAAAAACTACATTAAAAGGTAAGCGCTGTGAAAAATATTCTACATGTAGCCTATAGGCCCAAGTCAAATAATTTGCCATTCATCTGAAGAGGAGGTTGCAAGACTCAATTGTTAACAATTGCATAATGTTGAAATGTAAGGGACAGCCTGATATTTTTCAATTTTGTGAAGCAAATGTCTCTGTTATTGTTATAATTGTAGGCCTATTAATACTGTCATTATTGTAATTCAGTGTAAATGTGGGAGTAGCCTAGTGGTTGTAGTATTTGCTGCATGAATGGGAAAATAAGCTAAATGGCTGAAAAGAACAATAGCAATCAACCTTCCATTTCCCAGTAGCATATTGACACTATTCTCATGATATTTCTGTTTGATATTTTTCTGAAAATGAAGCATCACATTCATGCCATACACAGTGCTCCAGCTGTTTATGGCAGTGTACTCCCTTTTATTTGATTTTGTCTTTGATTTTCAGCTGTACTGGTCATGCATCTTCTTACATAAGACTTGGATATCTGCTGATATCACAGTAAAAAACAAAAATTATCTCTTGATGCAGTTTATTGATCAGTATTTTCACTAAATGTGGATCATTTCTACATGTTAAGTCACAGGGTTATTGTCATATTTAATATTCGTTACTATCCTGTGAGCTTCAATGCACACACAGCCATGCACTGTTGCTGCAATGCATTCCTAAGATGTTTTGTAACACCTTTGCAACAGCAATATCTTTTCTAATAGGGATTAGACCTTTTCTTATGCAATATATTTTAGCTAGTAGCACCCATAGTGAAATATGTTATTATTAATCACTGGAAGGCATTGACTTCTGCATTATCCTCTGGGATGTTTTTCATTGTGAGACGAGCAGATGCTGAGAAGCAGAGATATTTTCATCTTCAGATAATTAACCCCCCCTCCCAAAATAAGAAAATAAGAACAATTGTCACACTAACCCCCCCCCCCCACCCCTTCAGACAGTGCATTATGACTTTGCCTTACAACAAACATACATGTGCTGCATTCTAACTGTGCCCCCCCTGCCCAAAGCCCCCTCACCTGTGTGTGTGTGTCCTGTGCGGACTACTCTGATGACATCCTATGGATTCATGGCATCCTGACACTATGGCTGAGATGGCATGAATCCAGCCCCAGCAATATCTCTATCTACCTATCTATCTGCCTTCCTGCACTGCACTCCTAGCACACCGACTGGAACAGAGGGGAATGGGCTACAGTCACAACGGACCCAGCCAGTGGGCAACAACGGCAGCCATTTTACTACCCAGTAACACAGAGAGAGAGAGAAAGTCTTGAAAATGATGTCACTGTGAGATATTCTCGCCCCCATGCTGAAATGATGACAACAAGCTAAAGTCGTTGCAACAGGTCCAACCCCTCCCAACACGTAGCCCAGCCAAACGATGCCTGAGTACATATGTCTCAATCTCATGAGATTCTCTCATGCCCCAGGATCTCAGTAAACCATCTTTGCAATTGGCCAAATTCTGTGGGTCTGGAAAAGTTAATACTAGAGACATTTAAGCTTCAATGCAATAATGACAGTTGCAGAGAGCACTATGTGAGAATAACCAGCAGCAAGTCCTCCATTACTCCAAGACTATTTAATATTTTTGCAGCTGTAGATAGAATTAAGCCATTTTGATCTTTTTAATTTTGCAGACTTTGTTTTACCCTCAATGATTTGGGTATGTCTAATATAATATTAAAATTGACAGGCCGTATGACTTTCAACTTTCGTCTCTCCCGAGCCCGTACGGGAGTTGTAGTGATGAGACAAGATAGTAGCTAGTTTGATAATAAGACGCTTAGAAAGAAAAATTGATAGACTCAACAGGATGGGAGCAATAGCTCTTTAATGTCTGTAGAATGACTTCACCAATATGTTTTTGTTTTTTTATTGAATTTTTAGCCTGTTTTTCTCCCCAATTTCATGGTATCCAATTGTTTACTAGCTACTATCTTGTCTCATCGCTACAACTCCCGTACGGGCTCGGGAGAGACGAAGGTTGAAGGTCATACATCCTCCGATACACAACCCAACCAAGCCACACTGCTTCTTAACACAGCGCGCATCCAACCCGGAAGCCAGCCGCACCAATGTGTCGGAGGAAACACTGTGCACCTGGCAACCTTGGTTAGCCACAGGAGTCGCTGGTGCGTGATAAGACAAGGATATCCCTACCGGCCACCCACTACCTAACCTGGACGACGCAATTGTGCGTCGCCTCACGGACCTCCCAGTCGCGGCTGGTTACAACAGAGCCTGGGCGTGAACCCAGAGTCTCTGGTTGCATAGCTGGCGCCCTTAACCACTGCGCCACCAGGGAGGCGACTTCAACAATATCAACACTGTCGTGTGACATCAGTGATTTTAATTAGGATGAAATGGTGGATCGGATAGGTCAGGTTCAGTATTTTTAGAAACCAAGTCAGCAGTTATTTTGTTGGGAAAGAAACTGTTTGGCCTTTTTAGAGACACTGCATCCCTCTGAAGCAGTGGCTGGTGGGAGGAGCATCAAACGTGGTTGTGTACGGTTCCATTTATTCCATTCCAGCTATTACAATGACCCGTCCTCCTATAGCTCCTCCCACCAGCCTCTACTGTGGATAATTGATGGTCTGCAGGTGTGCAGTGGCTGCACCCGCTGCATGGTTTCTTTAATTTAGGAGCATCACATAGAAGATCCAGAGCCCTTAAATCCATGTCCTGTTTTAGTGCACTCCACCCTGACTGCAACAGCCATGGGGGCGGTGTCATTGAGGTTTTTAAGTGGCTCCTGCAATAATGACATGTGGCCCAAAAAGCAGTGTTAATTTGATCACATAATGTGCTTACAGATAGGCTTTATGTGTAAGATTATTTGCCAGTACACTGTAGTGCTACATTGTGTTGTCCACCAGGCCTTAATGGACCAGAAACAAAGGATTAAATGCAAAATGGCATGAATGCTCAAATGGTTTTATTTAGATTCATGTTTTTTTTTCTTTGTGAGATGGGTCATGCCTTTACTCTACACATATGATGAATTAAATCAAACATGTCCCTTTTACGCAAAACAGTTAGTCTTTGAATTAAATCTTTTTGATTTCTTACGGGTTTGGATATTTGGATTTGCCTTATGCGATTTTGACAAAATCTGTTCAATCCACCCATGTTACTCAGGGAGGAGATGGAATCTGTCTAGTCTAGTAGGGGTCAGCGTTGTGGCCTGGGAGGGTACAGGTGCTATGCACCTTTCAATGTTGGTCTAAATGCCGCTTTTGTCTGTAAACCATTAAGTATCTTTCAGTTTGTCTGTTCTCTATGTAACCCCTTAACCATAAAATGTGGTTCAGATTTATATAATGCGTTGTGGTTTTTCAGATTGTGCATGAGCCTAATGGGCAAAAGTACTCTATAGGCTAACCTACAGAACTAAGATATTCTGCAGATTGGACAAACCACCCTGAAATGGTGACTGATTAGGGGTTTTAGACCTGTGTGAGACGACAGAGTTTTGTCAACTAACCTAAGTTTGACCTGTTTAACCACAATGAATGGACCAAGTGAAGCATCTTTATTTCATATCATAAAGAAACATAACAAATGATACACACTGTTTTAAACCCAAGTGTGTCTTCTGTTCCACTGCTCTGGAGCAGAGATAGCTGAGACATTAGTGCGTCTGCATTGCATGCCATTCTCAGATGTGAGGAATCGGCGCCAAGAACCACACCAGATGGCCAGACTCGTATGCACGTTGTTATTCAGTCTGAGCTTGGACTTATTTATCCCCTTCTGATTTTTTTTTTACACATTTTTGGTTGTGTAAAAAAATAAAAAAATAATCGCATTGTAGCCTATCATTATTCTTTGGTAAGATTTGACATACAAGGCACGTTTGTACATTTAATTATTTGCCCCTCTTCATTTTAATATTATGTAATCAATATGTGGTGACTGGGTGTTTTTATTAATTTATTACAAATGTGTTACTGAGTGCCACTTTCCCTTTTACACACTAGATGTGTCATCACTTCAACCACGCACACATTATCTAGGTTCATTCTAACCATGTTTGATTTGGTATACTAAGCCAAATGCTGATCCCTCTGTATGGTGTCTGTGTGTGCTTGCACAAATGTGCATTGTGTATAGGAGTGTGTGTGCGTTTGTGTACATACATGCACACATGGAAGTGTTTGTGTATCGGTCTGTGTGCGTCTCTATGTTTGGCTGACTGTTAGTTCTCAGGTACTTAACGCACAATAAACCCCAAATAAACTGACTAATTTTCTTAATAGTGCGCAACAGTTTAGCCGACTCAAAGGAGACGAGACAGGAAATTGGACCGGCCCTGTTAATTTCTCGGATGATGGATCTCTGAAGCCTGCCAGAAATGGGAAGAAAAGGTACATTTCCAACGTAATTGACTGACTGTACAACACCCCTGTGAGAAAAAGGGAAAAAAGAGAGATAGAGAGAGAACATGCCATTTCCTGCTGATGTCCCAGTCCCCTGCATGTGTGGCCTGGGCCTTAGAAGCCTCCATTCGTAATGCATAACCAGTATAACCAACCAATCTGCTGTACTAACTAACCAGTAGAGAGACGAAGTCAGCAACACATACTTAACTCTTTTTTTGCTTCTGCTTGTTTTGCATTTCTGAGGAATCCTGGTAGAGATGTTTGCAAGGGTGATGATGACACAGGACCCATTCACACTGACGTTTAACTAACTTACCTGTCTGCATGTTGACAGATGTTTCCGTCAGAATTTTCAGCCAGATTCACAGAGCTCCGTAATAGTCACACCCTGCCTAGCCGATATTAAGAAGAAAAAAAAACGCTCGCAAAGGTAGGCCAGTCTGAAGGCATTTTAAGTACTTTTACAAAAACCCAAGAATGCCTCTTTCTTTTTCATTGGTCTGAAAGGATTAAACTGTCATATATTTTCAGTGGTGGTTGCACTCCAGATTTGCTCTTGCATGTTGTCTGACCCCCCCCTTCCCTCCGTGACCCTCAAACCCTAACGCCCATCCCCCTGAGAAGCTGGTTGGACCACGGCTGCTCCTTGTACCTCTGTGTCCCATTCAGCATCCATCTCTCAAACGCCTTTCCTCCTCAAACTGTGTGTTCATGCGTTCTGCACAGCTCTGTGTGTATGTCATATACATAGTGGACACGTCTCTCTGTTCCCCTATCTCCTCTTCTCACATCTGCATCGTCTCTCTCTGCTACCTACCTGGATTACCTTTCCTTTTGTTTTCCTCTTATGAGAAGACAAAAATATGACACTTTCCCAGCAGGTCTCTGGCTTCAGTGCTTCGAGGACCTAATGTCACTAGGCGTGATAACACGCGGGTTATTAATAGGCCCTTTTCCATCTGACCATCCCTCACGGATGGCAGCCCGTGTGTCATGGATGATCTAAAATAACAATCAGTCTTCTCTTCTAGGCTACAATACTTATTCTGGTTTCATCATTAGAGTTTAACCAAATGAAGCTAAGATGTTACAGATCTCAGTCTAAATAGGAAATATGATAGGTATGTTTTACATAAGTTTTTTTTCAATAGAGACATGCTGCTCTAGGTCACTTCAGTATCTACTCAATAACAAGCCAATCCAAAATACACTGCATCATCAGCTTCATTTTTCCTTTCTCATTTTGATTTTGTCCCAGCATCTTGTTCAAATGCATTTTTCTGTAATGTCACCCATGTTGTCCTTTTTGTGTTTTTACCTCAATTAAATTTATTTCAACAGCCACATCAATCATGCTTACCACATCAGTCATATTTTTCACAAACATTCTCCACCTCATCCTATCTCACTGAGATAGTATTTGCTCTCCAAATTCATCCACTGGTGTTGTACATTTGTGATCACTGCCATCTTGGATTCAACTGATTTACCCCTCACCCAGCGGACAAAGTTTGATACGTGACATTTCTTTGGCTGTAAAAAGAATTCTGGTATGGTAGAGAAGACTTCATATAAGTAGATTACACCCAGGTAAAGACAACATGAAGATGTGATTGGAAAGACATTTTTTGGTTGTTATCTGGTCGTATAGCCAAATTACAACCAGATGGACATATTTTGATGGTTGGGTAAAAAAAACAACAGTACAAAATGTCATTGCAACCAGTTTTGCCCGCTGGGCAGCCACTCCCTCTGTCCCTCCAGTAGACAGAATTCCATTTGTTGGGAGTGACTGTAGTGAGAAACTCAACATCACCTATTTGCTATCTACTTTCAAAGATGCTTAGAATAGAAAGCACCTTCTCAATATGTATTAGGAGCCCTAAGTGTTCCACCGTTCCTGGTGCCCCTGAGGCTGACTCCACCAACCCAGGCGCCAGAGAGGGCAGCCCTTTCCAAAGCTTATACATGGATCAATAGCATTATCCATTACAAACCTATTTAAATACACCTAGAGGGAGATTTGACTCTCTCGTGTGGCTCTCCGCCTGGCCTGACAGGGATGCACAGATTTGGGTTTGTTTCTGCAGCTGGTGATGATGATCTCAAAAGAGAGGAGAAGGTGCGAAATGTTGGTCGAATCCTTTCTGTCATCTAAAATGACAACCATGTCTTCACTTTTCTTTAGTTTACTTCTCTTTATATGTCATTGTGTTTGTCTCAAATGTCACACAATCACTACCACCATATTAAACAGATGTTTTTATATTTTTGTTTTGTTTTATACCATTTCCTGTATAATGTTTCTTTATTTCCTTGTCCGAAACCTTTTGTTAAGAGGTTTTCAAGCCTCTCAAGCATGTAAAAGGTTGTATCTGTCCAATCAAGATTTCTTAATAAATATATATATATATATATGATAAGTATTTGTATAGTTCAATGAGGTGTAAATTCTTCTGAAATGGTTGGAATCTGAGTGAGAATGATGACTGTGTACAGTATGTACATGATAATTGTGTATGCATGTGCATGTATATGTGTATGTATGTGGGTGTGCTTTTCATACCAGATAGGTAATAAGTACAAATGTAGGACCAACCGATTTTCATGTGATCTTCCTCAGTTTTATTTCTACATGCAAAGAGATCTGTAGAAAAACGAGACTACGCTATGGTTAGTCCGCACAGGGACTGATGAACTCAGGCTACCCAGCAAGCAACATGTAGCACATGAAGTCTTAAAGATGTAATGTTCTTGTTGTAAACTGGTGGAGAACACATCTTATAACCAGAGTACAACAAATTGGTCTTTGTTACAACTGGATAAAGACGCCCCTTTCGTGACAAGACCAAGCCATCATGGGAAAGATGTCATATTTTGGTTGTTATCTGGTCAGATAATCAGATCTAATACAACCAGACAAAGAGGCCTTCTTGGTTGTTCAAAAGACATGGAAAATAAAAACTGTGTGCAACTTGACTATAGCGGCATAAGAGACGTCCTAATGACGCCGTTGTAGCCAGTTGTGCCATGTGGGTAAGTTTTCTGTGTCTGCCCTATGCAGTCAAACAGCCTCCCCATTATTCGCCATTGGCATCATACAATAGTCATTTGTCATACTGTACAGTTGTGCAGTTCACTCAAACCAACATACTGTACATGTCACAAGACACAGACACACCTCCATGATAAAGGTTGTGCGTTCTAGGTGCTCCTGCCATCAAGATCTGGTCATATTTTCTCACAATTTACCAAAAGGTTTTTCTACCCCCACCCCCCTTTCTCACTATGTATTTCACACTTTTTGTTGTTTACAATGACTCTTGTTTTTTGTTGAGAGAATGTCAGTGTTAATTGTTGTTCCCCATGTCAAGTCCAAATTCCCATGTCAAAATACAATAATGAATGTTTAAAATCTGAAAACAAAACAGAGAAATTGTGTCACTTTCTGTTTTGTCACCAACTTTGGTAGTTGGTGACAAAAAAGTGTCCAGGATACATACTGTGGGTCCCCTACCCATAGGAATGATATCACACCTGCCACTCAACTCACAACAATGACTTTACATTAAAGATTAATAATAATAATACCTTTTAAAGTATAGCCAATTGTAATGGAATACAGTTAAGTGTATCACAATTTATCAAATATTTTCCCG
This sequence comes from Oncorhynchus masou masou, assembly GCF_036934945.1. NCBI lineage: Eukaryota > Metazoa > Chordata > Actinopteri > Salmoniformes > Salmonidae > Oncorhynchus > Oncorhynchus masou. The sequence continues at coordinate 72,153,871 of NC_088239.1, read as the reverse complement.
AACCCACTGTGCTATGTGTTTTGTGGCTCAGTCTGTTCCATATTATTGTTGATTATTGTGTAATCGTTATGTTGACTGTGACAATCCCTCCAGGTATCTGGATTCATACGATGGATCCTATGACTACAACTCCACTGCATGTAAAGAGCTCAGACAGGAGATTATGGATGTCAAAGTCCTGACCATGTGAGTGTGTCACCTGTGTGAGGAATGCAGGGATGGGCAGATATGGTCCTCCAGGGCCTGTGTGTCTTGCTGGTTTGTGTTCTTTCTGAAATAAGTTTCTAATTTAGATCTTAGATGAAACAACAAAGCCTGTGCACTCAGTTCCAACATTCAGGCCCATCTCTTGTTCTTTGATTTGTTGCTGTTGTTGTAAAGAATGATTTGATGATAGTGTGGTAGATACGGACAAATAAGATGGATGGGAAAGTGGTCCAGATTGGCCTTGAGCTGCTGTCGCCATGGAGATGTACAATCAGCAGCAGCAGCTCTACCTCTGGTGCAGACTCCGGCACAGGCCTACATGTTACTGAGACTGTTCCACACAGTCCTACATGTTCTTGAGGCTGTTCCGCACAGGCCTACGTGTTCTTGAGGCTGTTCCACACAGGCCTACGTGTTCTGGAGGCTGTTCAGCACAGGCCAACATGTTCCTAAGACTGTTCCACACAGGCCTACGTGTTCTTAAGACTGTTCCACACAGGCCTACATGTTACTGAGACTGTTCCACACAGGCCTACGTGTTCTGGAGGCTGTTCAGCACAGGCCTACATGTTCCTAAGACTGTTCCACACAGTCCTACATGTTCTTGAGGCTGTTCCACACAGGCCTACGTGTTCTGGAAGCTGTTCAGCACAGGCCTACGTGTTCTTAAGACTGTTCCGCACAGGCCTACGTGTTACTGAGACTGTTCCACACAGGCCTACGTGTTATTGAGACTGTTCCACACAGTCCTACATGTTCTTGAGGCTGTTCCACACAGGCCTACGTGTTCTGGAGGCTGTTCAGCACAGGCCTACATGTTCCTAAGACTGTTCCACACAGGCCTACGTGTTCTTAAGACTGTTCCACACAGGCCTACATGTTACTGAGACTGTTCCACACAGGCCTACGTGTTCTGGAGGCTGTTCAGCACAGGCCTACATGTTCCTAAGACTGTTCCACACAGTCCTACATGTTCTTGAGGCTGTTCCACACAGGCCTACGTGTTCTGGAGGCTGTTCAGCACAGGCCTACGTGTTACTGAGACTGTTCCACACAGGCCTACGTGTTATTGAGACTGTTCCACACAGTCCTACATGTTCTTGAGGCTGTTCCACACAGGCCTACGTGTTCTGGAGGCTGTTCAGCACAGGCCTACGTGTTCTTAAGACTGTTCCGCACAGGCCTACGTGTTACTGAGACTGTTCCACACAGGCCTACGTGTTATTGAGACTGTTCCACACAGGCCTACGTGTTGAGACTGTTCCACACAGGCCTACGTGTTATTGAGGCTGTTCCACACCGGCCTACGTGTTATTGAGGCTGTTCCACACCGGCCTACGTGTTATTGAGACTGTTCCACACAGACCTACGTGTTATTGAGACTGTTCCACACAGGCCTACGTGTTATTGAGGCTGTTCCACACAGGCCTACGTGTTCTTGAGGCTGTTCCACACCGGCCTACGTGTTATTGAGACTGTTCCACACAGGCCTACGTGTTATTGAGACTGTTCCACACAGGCCTACGTGTTATTGAGGCTGTTCCACACAGGCCTACGTGTTATTGAGGCTGTTCCACACAGGCCTACGTGTTATTGAGGCGGTTCCACACAGGCCTACGTGTTATTGAGGCTGTTCCACACAGGCCTACGTGTTCTTGAGGCTGTTCCACACAGGCCTACGTGTTCTTGAGGCTGTTCCACACAGGCCTACGTGTTCTTGAGGCTGTTCCACACAGGCCTACGTGTTCTTGAGGCTGTTCCACACAGGCCTACGTGTTCTTGAGGCTGTTCCACACAGGCCTACGTGTTCTTGAGGCTGTTCCACACAGGCCTACGTGTTCTTGAGGCTGTTCCACACAGGCCTACGTGTTCTTGAGGCTGTTCCACACAGGCCTACGTGTTCTTGAGGCTGTTCCACACAGGCCTACGTGTTCTTGAGGCTGTTCCACACAGGCCTACGTGTTCTTGAGGCTGTTCCACACAGGCCTACGTGTTCTTGAGGCTGTTCCACACAGGCCTACGTGTTCTTGAGGCTGTTCCACACAGGCCTACGTGTTCTTGAGGCTGTTCCACACAGGCCTACGTGTTCTTGAGGCTGTTCCACACAGGCCTACGTGTTCTTGAGGCTGTTCCACACCGGCCTACGTGTTATTGAGGCTGTTTCACACAGGCCTACGTGTTATTGAGGCTGTTCCACACAGGCCTACGTGTTCTTGAGGCTGTTCCACACAGGCCTACGTGTTATTGAGGCTGTTCCACACAGGCCTACGTGTTCTTGAGGCTGTTCCACACAGGCCTACGTGTTCTTGAGGCTGTTCCACACCGTCCTACGTGTTCTTGAGGCTGTTCCAGCTAGTTATCACACCTGTAAGAGGAGCTTGCTGAGGGGCAGTGTGCCAGGCAGCAGACAGACAGACAACTGCCCATGGCTCTGCCAGCAGTGACAGTACAGTGACTGGCTTTCATTACACTACATCAAGCCCTCTGGTGTTTTACCTCCCTGAGCAAGTCAAATGCCACAATCATCAAGGGGGAATGTCATTTCAAGGGGAGCTATTCAGAGACCTATTTCTGGCTATCACCATCTTCTCCTCAAGACGGTGGACTCAAGGCATCAGTCAGAGGGAGTGCCTGGGCACAATGCTAATCCCAGAGCCACAAAATCCAGTGTCATTCTCATGTTACACCTCAGCACGTGTTTAATATTCATATTATAGAGCAGAGTCACGTAGCATGCGGCAGTGTAGCTCCATGCAGCCCCGTCCCCCTGTTGGTCAGTTTTATATACCTGTGCAGTTTCCACCCCCTCATTGTGACCATATACTGAACCTACACTGAGTGTACAAAACATTTAAGATCAGCTGCTCTTTCCATGACATAGACTGACTAGGTGACTTCAGGTGAAAGCTATGATGTAGATGAAGGGGAGTAGACAGGTTAAAGCTGGATTTTTAAGCCTTGAGACAACTGAGACATGGATTGTGTGTGTGCCATTCAGAGGGTGAATGGGCAAGACAAAAGATTTGTGTCTTTTAAACGGGGTATGGTAGTAGGTGCCAGACGCACTGGTTTGTGTCAAGAACTCCAGCGCTGCTGGGTTTTTCACGCTCAACAGTTTCCCATGCGTATCACGAATGGTCCACCACCCAAAGGACATCCAGCCAACTTAACACAACTGTGGGAAGCATTGGAGTCAACATGGGCCAGCATCCCTGTGGAACGCTTTCGACACTTTGTAGATTCCATGCCCCAATAAATTGAGGCTGTTATGAGAGCAAAAGTGGGTGCAACTCAATATTAGGAAGGTGTCCTTAGTGTTTTATACACTCAGTGTCAGGTATAGGACCATTTCCTTAATCTTAAACATACATGGATCACTTGACTCTTCTCTTTGTCTGTTTTTTATGTGGGGTTTCCCTGGCTGTCTGCCAGGGTGAAGACATCGGAGCTGTTTGAGAGATGGAGAAACCTGCAGGTGTGCAAGTGGCAGCAGAACATGGTGGAGACTAACAACTTCAAGTAAGCACAATTGACCCTCAAGGCATTACAGAGATTGCGTTATTAATGGTCTTCTACCGTACATCACACACATTAGCCTCCTCCTTTGTTGTACTTCTACTCATTATCAACCCGATCCATCTCCATCTAGTTTGACTAGCATTGCAAAATTCCAGGAACTAGTTTTCAATAAAAAGGAATCAGTAGGTAATATGCAGGATATCCGGAATACTCCAAGTCCTATTATTCCACATTTAGTTCTATCATCAGAGCGACACATGTCCTTTTATTCCACATTTAGTTCTATCATCAGAGCGACACGTCCTATTATTCCACATTTAGTTCTATCATCAGAGCGACACATGTCCTTTTATTCCACATTTAGTTCTATCATCAGAGCGACACGTCCTATTATTCCACATTTAGTTCTATCATCAGAGCGACACATGTCCTTTTATTCCACATTTAGTTCTATCATCAGAGCGACACATGTCCTATTATTCCACATTTAGTTCTATCATCAGAGCGACACAGCAAGTAGCTGAATGCTTTTCATGATTAGTAAGCCTACGCTGGTTGGACAAAAAGTACATTTAGTCCAATGTTCCCCCACATTTTTTTGGCACTGAGCAAATTTCAGGTCTGCTGAGCACAACTTGAACGTTGTGAAAATTCTGTGCAACTTCCAGCGCACATTTACTGTGAACACTGAGGCTGTACCCGCTTTAAGTTACAGTTTCAGACACTGATCAAGTAGGGTACTGTGGCTATTTGATCATAATGTAGGCCTACCAGAGTGGCCTACCATCAAAAACAACAGAGAAAATGCATCCCATAACATTTTAACACGACAATAGCTGTTCTATATAGAGAGAGACATCTGAGCAATCTTTATTGTGTGACTCTAACCCAACTTCTAGAGATACTTTCTATTGCAGGGGTGCAACGTTCTGTTCCTTAAGGACCAGGCCTGCTGTGTTGCTTGTTTCTCCAGCAGCCTTGTTCGACTACAGTTTGTTTGGATCCGACAGGAACTCCGTCCTTCTTTTGTTCTCTCCACTAGGATGTCTCTGTCGCGTTGCTGTAATGCACCCTCCTTCTTGTTCACCACCAAGAGGAACACCCCAGCAGGCACCAAGCTGAGGTATGAGGTGGACACCAGTGGCATCCTGCCCATCACTACTGAGGTCTTTAAGATGTTCCCCGACGTAAGTGTTCCAACTATAACGATATATAGTATAGCATCCTGTAAGACTACCTGTCATCCATGCATCCAATGCTATACCTCCCACCCTAAAGTGATGGAACTGACACGGGTTCTGTTTCATTTAAAGGACATGCCGTACTCCAAGTCCCAGTTCAAGAAATGTGCTGTTGTTGGAAACGGAGGAATCATCAAGAACAGCAAATGTGGGAAGGAAATTGACTCAGCAGATTTTGTGTTTAGGTACACAGCATCTTCATCCCGTAGTGCTGAAAATATTTACCAGCATCACTTGAGCTGATTTATTTTGGTCTGCAGATTTCACATGGCAAGATCTAGTATTGAACTACTGTCAATCTGCTCAGGTCTTCTCAGAATCTGCATTGAATAATGTGAATAATTCTCCTTCCTTCAAAGATGCAACATACCACCCATCAGCGAGAAGTATTCTGCTGATGTGGGCTCCAAAACAGATCTGGTGACGATTAATCCAAGTATTATAACAGAGAGGTACTGTAGGTTATGTCACCAAAAAAGTGTATTGCCATTAACATTACATTGTCATTGTGCCACACACATACACACAGACAGACAGAACATCTAGACTTGAAACGTATTAACGGAGGCAGTTACAATGGGTGTGCACTTAGTGAAATGTAATGTTGGGGCACAGAGCTGCAGCACTCACATCTGCCCCTCTCAAACACACACCCCCTTTCCCTCCCTCCTTTTAAACACGATTCACTTACCTCGACTCTCCTCCTCCACCAGGTTCCAGAAGCTAGAGAAGTGGCGGCGGCCATTTTATGAGGTTCTTCAGAACTATGAGAACTCGTCGGTGGTCCTACCCGCCTTCTACAACACGCGTAACACTGATGTCTCCTTCCGAGTAAAGTACATGTTGGACGACTTTGACTCCCAGAGGGGTGTGTTCTTCTTCCATCCTCAGTACCTACTCAACGTCCAGCGCTTCTGGGGTGTCCAGGGTGTCCGCGCCAAACGCCTCAGCAGCGGCCTCATGCTGGTCACCGCCGCCATGGAACTGTGCGAGGAGGTCCACCTCTATGGCTTCTGGGCATTTCCCATGAACCCCTCGGGCATCTTCATCACGCACCATTACTACGACAACGTCAAGCCCCGCCCCGGGTTCCACGCTATGCCCCACGAGATCTTTAACTTCCTGCACATGCACACGCGAGGCATCCTCCATGTACACTCGGGAGCCTGCACGTGATTGTGAACCAGAGTCACGCCCACACCGCAATGTATCGTGGGGAGTCACCATTTGTTTTTGTCTGTTGTCTGTCACCATCTGTTTTTGTCTGTTGTACGTTTTTCATATCTTAATTGAAAGGTACAATATTTTTTATCTTACAGTTGACAAGAGCCTTTTAAACTCGCACCATATATCTGGGCTCTCTACAGTAGCTCCATGAACTGGAGGTTGCTTGCTTTAATGCAAACACTGTCTACTTAATGTGTTTCTTACTCTCTTGCTGAATAAGCAACTCCAATGACCGCCGGTATTTCTGATTCTGTTAATGTAGGTTGCTTGTTTTAATGTAAAGTGGTCTTTCCTAGTGATGTCGTTTTTGTGAAATCTTAGTGGCTCGGTGGTACTACTGCTGTACAGATTTGAACTCAACGTTGCACAAGTATTTACACTGATATAGGGCCACTCTGTGTGTCCCTCACCTCCTCCTATACCTTGTCTTTGCCACTTCCTGTGTTATGATTCCCACCCATCTATGTGCTATCTTTCTCAGACACTGTGGGTGAGGCAGCTTTTATGTATGTCTGTGTAAAAAGCCTGAACACTATTGATGTTGTCGCAAATCCAAAATATATCTTCAAAGATCCAACAGTTCAACTTTCTGTTGTCCAGCTACATTAACCTGTTTTACATGGGTAAATATTTCATATAAAACACTGTTAACACTCCTGACCAGAGATGACCTTTTTCACAGGTCCACTTTCTTCTGTATAACTAACTTGCCAAAAGCTGGAATATATCCTTGGATATTATTGATGTGAAATGGTGGTGTTTTAATTGCTCGCTGTTTTTGGACAAAGGCCAGATGATTAATATTTTATAATCTCCACCACCATAGTAAAATCTCTGACCTCCAGAACAGACAGTCCGAGTCACTCTGCATGGCCAGGAGTGTTTCCTCACCTTGGGACCTGACTGGGAACACTCTAGGTCCTAGTTGTAGCCTATATTATGTTATAGCCTGTAACTAGGGCTTTGAGGTTTTCCTGGTCAGGTCACATAGTAAAAAAAAAGATACCCTGGCCCTAGTTATTGGGTACTGTTGAGCAATCTGATTTGTCGCTGTCATTCATGTCTTAAAACCACGCTGCCTTACTGTACAAATCCTCTCAGATATGCAATTCACCCCTGCATCACTTATCTAACGGATGATCATATCAAACAAACTCTTGGTCTTACTGTCTGCTGACAGTGTAACCTCATTAAGAAAAGGCTCACTTCTGCTGTTGAAATGACTTAATATTCTATAATTACTGTAAAATAGAATTCCATTTGCATACTCGTGATGCTGTGCATGATGATACTGTATTATTTGCTTTGTGTGTGCCTGCAACCACCACTGAAATATGTTTACAATGATCAGCTTCTGCTAAAGCTCCCAGTGCACGGCGAGAGATGGAACCTTTTACATCACCGAACCTTGAATAGATTTTAAAAGAGAATTGAGTGATGGATGCACTTTTTCACAGATGATGGAAAGGAATGACTATTATCGGCCCGTTTTGAAATAAGATAATTATTGTCACTGCATCGTGTCATTTTCCCTTTGTGACAATGTACCCTTGAAAGCATTGTGGATCTCGGCCTTGGAATGCTGTATGTTTCTATTAATATTTATTGTGTTTAACTGTGACAGAGAAGAGGAACGTTGCTGACTGAACTGAAAACATAGGACCGTTCTTCTGTACATGCAATGCCCCAAATTACCATGATATTTAAAAGACATTACTCCTAAAAAATGTGGACGATTCTTTCACCTGTAACTCAGTCACACAGATTGTGTGTAAAAGACAAAATGCACAAGGTACATCTATTCAATCTGTATGAGCACATTAAACCTTTTCAGTTTGACTCGGAATCACAAAATATCATACATTTTATAGAGTAAAAAACGAACTAAGAAGAATTGGTCTGAAAATGAATGGATAGAATGAATACAGCTTGAACAGTGATACAAAACCGATATTCTGGATCATCTTTATATTGTGTCTGTAAATAAACTTGTTTGGCTTTTCTGCTTGTCTTGCTCATTTTGTTTCTATATATAAACATCTGATCTACACAGATCTACACAATCTGGATTTTGGTCAGGCATTTTTCTCAACCAATCATTTTAACCCTCCAATCACCACACAGCCAAAATCTACTGTACTAACACTGCAAATGGGAAACGCAGCATAGCATTATAGGCAATTGAATACACCCACTGAGCACAGACGTCAATTCAGCTTGTATTCCACATTGGTTCAATGTAATTCAACCAGTGTGTGCCCTGTGCGTAGCATTTGGAGTATTTATCAAACTATAATCTGTTTGAGGGAGTGAAATTAAACATGACAGGAAAATGAAATGTCTCCCAATGAAGGACAGCTAATGCTATCTTTTCATCTGAAGAGAAGTCTTCTGTGTACAGTTGATGGGCACGTCCGGGCCATGATCATTAGGGCATGCAACAGAAAATGAACGTCTCTTATGCCAAGTCCAAGTAGTTCCTCCGTGTTTCAGTCAGTTTTCTTCCGTTTAGTGCATAATGAAAATAAACCTGCATGTGCTCCAAATGGATGGTCCGCAACCACATGGTGTAGAATTTACCAATTTACCGTCTCGTTTCGGGTCAGTTGACCTCTGGTTTGTCTGCTCCAATTAGCTCCTTAAGCAAAGCTACTGTCAGTGCCTCAATAATTAAGCAGACGTGGTGTCTATGTCCTGTCCGCTCACTGAATCACTAACGGAAGGCAGCTCCTGCTGCCTTTACAGATGTAGGATCATAATTTAACCATCCTGTTGTTGAAGGAAATGCAAACTTGTAGTGTAATCAAGGTTTAAAAAGGCTTCTAAAGTTTGTAATTTCCACTTTAACATTTTATACTTGATTTGCTCTGCAAAAAAAATCATAAATTATAATCTACAGAAAAATGCAAATTTCCTGTTTGCTGCAGGATTATTTTCCTGCTGTCTGAAACTGGCTCAAATTAAGATATGGCATCTGTACATCATGATCAAGTCCCACTGAGTCACCATATACCATAACTATTAGGTGCAATAGGAATACACCTGCCATGGCAGTGAAATCTGAGAAAGACTATGCTATTATATACGAGATGTTGGGACCCCACACGTATCATCTATCAAGTAATGTTGGACACACATGACATGGATAAATCAATGAAACTCTTACAGATGTAGGATCTTAATTTGAGCCAGTTTGCTACAGCAGGAAAATAATCCTGTAGTAACAGGAAATGTGAATTATTATGTGGATTATAATTAATAATATTATAATAATGTCAAACCGGAAATAACAAGCTTAAGAAACCTTTTTGACCTCAAATACAAATGCATTGCAGGAAAGTTCTCCTGCAACAAGGTGATCAAATTAAGATCCTACATCTGTAGGTGATGTGATCCACTTCATACCTACACACCATGAATGAGGTATCAAGGCAGACCTGGCCTACAGTATAGTATCCACCACCATGTGACCATATACTGTGCATTCGGAAAGTATTCCGACCCTTTGACTTTTTCCACATTTTGTTACATTATAGCCTTATTCAAAAATTGATTAAATCATTTTTATCCCTCATCCCACAATACCCCCATAATGACAAAGCGAAAACAGGTTTTTAGAAATAAAAAACAGACGCTTTGCAATGAGACTCAGGTGCATCCTGTTTCCATTGATCATCCTTTAGATGTTTCTACAACTGAATTGGAGTCCACCTGTGGTGAATTTAATTGATTGGGCATGATTTGGAAATGCACACATCTGTCTATATAAGGTCCCACAGTTGATAATGCACGTCAGAGCAAAAACGAGGTCGAAGGTATTGTCCGTAGAGCTCCGAGACAGGCTCGTGTCGAGGCACAGGTCTGGGGAAGTGTACCAAAACATTTCTGCAGCATTGAAGGTCCCCAAGAACACAGTGGCCTCCATCATTCTTAATTGGAAGAAGTTTGGAACCATCAAGATTCTTCCGAGAGCTGGCTTCCCGGCCAAACTGAGCAATCGGGGGAGAAGGGCCTTGGTCAGGGAGGTGACCAAGAACCCGATGGTCATTCTGACAGAGCCACAGAGTTCCTCTGTAGAGATGGGAGAACCTTCCAGAATGACAACCATCTTTGTAGCACTTCACCAATCAGGCCTTTATGGTAGAGTTGCCAGACAGAAGCCACTCCTCAGTGAAAGGCACATGACAGCCCGTTTGGAGTTTGCCAAAAGGCACCTAAAGGATTCTCAGACCATGAGAAACACAATTCTCTGGTCTGATGAAACCAAGATTGAACTCTGACCTGAATGCCAAGTGTCACGTCTGGAGCAAACCTGGCAGCACCTCTACTGTACAACATGGCACTGGCAGCATCATGCTGTGGGAATGTTTTTCAGTGGCAGGGACTGAGAGACTAGTTAGAATCAAGGAAAATATGAATGGAGAAAAGTACAGAGAGATCCTTGATGAAAGCCTGCTCAGGACCTCAGACTGGGAAGAAGGTTCACCTTCCAATAGGACAACGACCCTAAGCACACAGCCAAGACAATGCAGGGGTGGCTTCTGGACAAGTCTTCATATGTCCCTGAGTTGCACAGCCACTTGAACCAGATCGAACATCTCTGGAGAGACCTGAAAATAGCTGTGCAGCAACACTCCCATTCAACCTGACAGAACCTGAGAGGGTCTGCAGAGAAGAATGAGAAAAACTCAAAAAATACAGGTGTGCCAAGTTTGAAGCGTCATACCCAAGAAAACTCGAGGCTGTAATCGCTCGTCAAAGATGCTTCAACAAAGTACTGAGTAAAGGGTCTGAATTCTTATGTAAATGTGATATTTCAGGTTAATAGGTTTTATACATTTGCAAAAATGTCGAAAAACCTGTTTTTGGTTTGGCATTATGTGGTTTGTTTTGTGTGTAGATTGATGAGGAAAAACAACAATTGAATAAATTTTAGAATAAGGCTGTAACGTAACGAAATGTGAAAAACGTCAAGAGGTCTGAATACTTTCCCGAATGCACTGTATAGGCCTAATGCATTTCACAGGCCTAGCATAATGCTGAAACCGTTGAGCTGTCAGAACCACTAGGTATTTAGATGTACAGGGTAGGCCCCCGAAACAAGACCATTTCCTGCGCAGCAAGAAAAGCGTATTTGAATTGAGAATGTGTGTAATTAAGTTTTCCAGATACTACATACACTATGTATCAAGCTCCGTGTAGCTTTTCGAGGAATAAAACACAGTCAATATCTGTCCAAAACATTTGACACTGACCGAGAAGCCACAAGAATCACAATGTTCCCCTTTAAACATAGACCTTTCAACATAACCAACCTGTCTGAATCCTAACCAAGTAAACTTCAATCACTGTGTCTCTCCTCTTACAGTATAATCACAAAGCTTTCTCTGTTTTCACCTGTTCTAATTAAATCCAAGTTCACTTTCCACTGAATGCTGTTCTCATGCTTATTTAAAGAGGTGACATGGGGTATAAAGGGAGCAGAGTACAAGGGATTGACCTCGTGATCTTCAGGTCACCTCACTAGCAGGTACGGAGGAGAAGATTCAGAGAAGTCAGCACGGTTATAAAGACAATGAAGAGGTCGGGTAGGGATACAGGTGAGCACTTATCCAGTTGTGTAGATGCAGGTCGTCACATTGATTGTGATGATCAGCAGTTGATAGGATATGGATGAAGAGGTAAGTCCTTAAGAAGGTAAGAAATTTATTATTTGTTTATGATGGGTTCCAAAAGTGTTCTTCTGCTGTCCTCATAGGAAAACCCTTTTTGGTTCCAAGTAGAACCCTTTTGGATTCCATTGAGAACCCTTTCTACAGAATCAAAAAGGGTTCTCCTATGGGGACAGCCAAATAACCCTTTCAGATTCTGGATAGCACCTTTTTTGTATGGTGTTTTTAAATTTAACTAGGCAAGTAATTTAAGAACAAATTCTTACTTACAATGACGGCCAAGGAACAGTGGGTTAACTGCCTTGTTCAGGAGTAAAACAACAGATTTTTTTTACCTTGTCAGCTTGGGGATTTTATCTATCAACTTTTGGTTTACTGGCCCACCACTCTAACCACTAGGCTACCTGCCGCTCCAGGTGTGTATGGTGCTTTGTTAGCACATGTAGTTGTGTTACGATACTGTGTATGGGGTTTTACTCAAGTTTGAAAATGTGTAAGAATTGTTTTCGAAATGTGGGGAAATAGGCATGGGGAAAAGTTCATTGGCTTCTTAAAGGATTCCAAGTGAGGCATTCTGAATGGTAGATTATCACCACAAAGTGATACATTTCACATCAATATCAACAAAGGGAAAACTAGTCATCGACTGTTTTGTAACATCCCACAACTGTCTGAATACATGTGTGGGGTTGAATGTGATTACCTCAACAGAGCTTGGGGAAAGTAAAGGTCCTGAGTGTATTGGCCTGACTGGAGACTGTAGAAGACTGCCTCTTCATTCATTGTTGTTTCTGAAATTCATGGTGGGAAACTGTACTGGGGAGGAAGGTGGTGTAAGCTTATCTAAGTCAAATGCAAATCAGACCAACAGTCCTAGAAGCCTACCTGACTGTTTTCTGTCATCTTAAAGTGCTGCACTGTTCTTAAGGACCTTATTGATAACCTGGAAGCTTGCCAGAAAACACAATATAATATTGATCAGTGGTATGGCCGGTTCTGTCATGTACTACATGGGGCAATGGAAAAATGTTTAATTGTTAAATCAATATCATCAGTGGTGGAAAAAGTACCCAATTGTCATACTTGAATAAAAGTAAAGATACCTTAATAGAAAATTACTCTATTTAAAGTGAAAGTCACCCAGTGAACTACTACTTGAGTAAGAGTCTAAAACTATTTGGTTTTAAATATACATAAGTTTATTTTACAGCCTAGGAACAGTGGGTTAACTGCCTGTTCAGGGGCAGAACAACAGATCTGTACCTTGTCAGCTCGGGGATTTGAAATTGCAACCTTTCGGTTACAAGTCCAACGCTCTAACCACTAGGCTACCCTGCCGCCTCATAAGTAGCAAAAGTAAATATAATTGATGAAATATACTTAAGTAGTAAAAGTATAAATCATTTCAAAGTCCTTGTATTAAGCAAACCAGACGGCATCATTTTCTTGTTTTTTAAATGTACGGATAGCCAAGGGCATACTCCAACACTCAGACATCATTTACAGATAGCCAGGGGCACACTCCAACACTCAGACATCATTTACAGATAGCCAGGGGCACACTCCAACACTCAGACATCATTTACAGATAGCCAGGGGCACACTCCAACACTCAGACATCATTTACAGATAGCCAGGGGCATACTCCAACACTCAGACATCATTTACAGATAGCCAGGGGCACACTCCAACACTCAGACATCATTTACAGATAGCCAGGGGCACACTCCAACACTCAGACATCATTTACAGATAGCCAGGGGCACACTCCAACACTCAGACATCATTTACAGATAGCCAGGGGCATACTCCAACACTCAGACATCATTTACCGATAGCCAGGGGCACACTCCAACACTCAGACATCATTTACAGATAGCCAGGGGCACACTCCAACACTCAGACATCATTTACAGATAGCCAGGGGCACACTCCAACACTCAGACATCATTTACAAATAGCCAGGGGCACACTCCAACACTCAGACATCATTTACAGATAGCCAGGGGCACACTCCAACACTCAGACATCATTTACAGATAGCCAGGGGCACACTCCAACACTCAGACATCATTTGCAGATAGCCAGGGGCACACTCCAACACTCAGACATCATTTACAGATAGCCAAGGGCACACTCCAACACTCAGACATCATTTACAGATAGCCAGGGGCATACTCCAACACTCAGACATCATTTACAGATAGCCAGGGGCACACTCCAACACTCAGACATCATTTACAGATAGCCAGGGGCACACTCCAACACTCAGACATCATTTACAGATAGCCAGGGGCACACTCCAACACTCAGACATCATTTACAGATAGCCAGGGGCACACTCCAACACTCAGACATCATTTACAGATAGCCAGGGGCACACTCCAACACTCAGACATCATTTACAGATAGCCAGGGGCACACTCCAACACTCAGACATCATTTACAGATAGCCAGGGGCATACTCCAACACTCAGACATCATTTACAGATAGCCAAGGGCACACTCCAACACTCAGACATCATTTACAGATAGCCAAGGGCACACTCCAACACTCATGTAGACAGGTAAATGAGTTGAAGACTGGATGGTTCCCTATACAGAGCTCCAGTCTCCTGTAGACAGGTAAATGAGATGAAGTCTGGATGGTTCCCTATACAGAGCTCCAGTCTCCTGTAGACAGGTAAATGAGATGAAGACTGGATGGTTCCCTATACAGAGCTCCAGTCTCCTGTAGACAGGTAAATGAGTTGAAGTCTGGATGGTTCCCTATACAGAGCTCCAGTCTCCTGTAGACAGGTAAATGAGATGAAGTCTGGATGGTTCCCTATACAGAGCTCCAGTCTCCTGTAGACAGGTAAATGAGATGAAGACTGGATGGTTCCCTATACAGAGCTCCAGTCTCCTGTAGACAGGTAAATGAGTTGATGACTGGATGGTTCCCTATACAGAGCTCCTGTCTCCTGTAGACAGGTAAATGAGATGAAGACTGGATGGTTCCCTATACAGAGCTCCAGTCTCCTGTAGACAGGTAAATGAGATGAAGACTGGGTGGTTCCCTATACAGAGCTCCAGTCTCCTGTAGACAGGTAAATGAGATGAAGACTGGATGGTTCCCTATACAGAGCTCCAGTCTCCTGTAGACAGGTAAATGAGTTGAAGTCTGGATGGTTCCCTATACAGAGCTCCAGTCTCCTGTAGACAGGTAAATGAGTTGAAGACTGGATGGTTCCCTATACAGAGCTCCAGTCTCCTGTAGACAGGTAAATGAGTTGAAGACTGGATGGTTCCCTATACAGAGCTCCAGTCTCCTGTAGACAGGTAAATGAGTTGAAGACTGGATGGTTCCCTATACAGAGCTCCAGTCTCCTGTAGACAGGTAAATGAGATGAAGACTGGATGGTTCCCTATACAGAGCTCCAGTCTCCTGTAGACAGGTAAATGAGTTGAAGACTGGATGGTTCTCTATACAGAGCTCCAGTCTCCTGTAGACAGGTAAATGAGTTGAAGACTGGATGGTTCCCTATATAGAGCTCCAGTCTCCTGTAGACAGGTAAATGAGTTGAAGTCTGGATGGTTCCCTATACAGAGCTCCAGTCTCCTGTAGACAGGTAAATGAGTTGAAGTCTGGATGGTTCCCTATACAGAGCTCCTGTCTCCTGTAGACAGGTAAATGAGTTGAAGACTGGATGGTTCCCTATACAGAGCTCCAGTCTCCTGTAGACAGGTAAATGAGTTGAAGACTGGATGGTTCCCTATACAGAGCTCCAGTCTCCTGTAGACAGGTAAATGAGTTGAAGTCTGGATGGTTCCCTATACAGAGCTCCAGTCTCCTGTAGACAGGTAAATGAGTTGAAGACTGGATGGTTCCCTATACAGAGCTCCAGTCTCCTGTAGACAGGTAAATGAGTTGAAGTCTGGATGGTTCCCTATACAGAGCTCCAGTCTCCTGTAGACAGGTAAATGAGTTGAAGTCTGGATGGTTCCCTATACAGAGCTCCAGTCTCCTGTAGACAGGTAAATGAGTTGAAGACTGGATGGTTTCCTATACAGAGCTCCTGTCTCCTGTAGACAGGTAAATGAGTTGAAGACTGGATGGTTCCCTATACAGAGCTCCAGTCTCCTGTAGACAGGTAAATGAGATGAAGTCTGGATGGTTCCCTATACAGAGCTCCAGTCTCCTGTAGACAGGTAAATGAGTTGAAGTCTGGATGGTTCCCTATACAGAGCTCCAGTCTCCTGTAGACAGGTAAATGAGTTGAAGACTGGATGGTTCCCTATACAGAGCTCCAGTCTCCTGTAGACAGGTAAATGAGTTGAAGACTGGATGGTTCCCTATACAGAGCTCCAGTCTCCTGTAGACAGGTAAATGAGTTGAAGACTGGATGGTTCCCTATACAGAGCTCCAGTCTCCTGTAGACAGGTAAATGAGATGAAGACTGGATGGTTCCCTATACAGAGCTCCAGTCTCCTGTAGACAGGTAAATGAGTTGAAGACTGGATGGTTCCCTATACAGAGCTCCAGTCTCCTGTAGACAGGTAAATGAGTTGAAGACTGGATGGTTCCCTATATAGAGCTCCAGTCTCCTGTAGACAGGTAAATGAGTTGAAGTCTGGATGGTTCCCTATACAGAGCTCCAGTCTCCTGTAGACAGGTAAATGAGTTGAAGACTGGATGGTTCCCTATACAGAGCTCCAGTCTCCTGTAGACAGGTAAATGAGTTGAAGACTGGATGGTTCCCTATACAGAGCTCCAGTCTCCTGTAGACAGGTAAATGAGTTGAAGACTGGATGGTTCCCTATACAGAGCTCCAGTCTCCTGTAGACAGGTAAATGAGTTGAAGACTGGATGGTTCCCTATACAGAGCTCCAGTCTCCTGTAGACAGGTAAATGAGTTGAAGACTGGATGGTTCCCTATACAGAGCTCCAGTCTCCTGTAGACAGGTAAATGAGTTGAAGACTGGATGGTTTCCCACTCCGTTTGGAGTCAAAAAAGGCCATGTGCTTTCCCCAAATTTGTTAGCCCTTTTTCTAAAGGCCTTGGCCCATCAAATCAAGCATCCTAATCTAGGAGTTATATTAGAAGACATGACTTTGGGGATACTATTGTACGCAGATTATATTGTCCTCCTTGGAGAGAGTGAGTTTGATTTGCAATGTATTTTGAACACTGTCAAGCTCTGGTGTACCAGATGGAGATCTGGTACACCAGATGGAGATCTGGTACACCAGATGGAGATCTAGTACACCAGATGGAGATCTGGTACACCAGATGGAGATCTAGTACACCATATGGAGATCTAGTACACCAGATGGAGATCTGGTACACCAGATGGAGATCTAGTACACCAGATGGAGATCTGGTACACCAGATGGAGATCTAGTACACCAGATGGAGATCTAGTACACCAGATGGAGATCTGGTACACCAGATGGAGATCTAGTACACCAGATGGAGATCTAGTACACCAGATGGAGATCTGGTACACCAGATGGAGATCTGGTACACCAGATGGAGATCTAGTACACCAGATGGAGATCTAGTACACCAGATGGAGATCTAGTACACCAGATGGAGATCTGGTACACCAGATGGAGATCTGGTACACCAGATGGAGATCTGGTACACCAGATGGAGAACTGGTACACCAGATGGAGATCTGGTACACCAGATGGAGATCTGGTACACCAGATGGAGATCTAGTACACCAGATGGAGATCTAGTACACCAGATGGAGATCTGGTACACCAGATGGAGATCTGGTACACCAGATGGAGATCTGGTACACCAGATGGAGAACTGGTACACCAGATGGAGATCTGGTACACCAGATGGAGATCTAGTACACCAGATGGAGATCTAGTACACCAGATGGAGATCTAGTACACCAGATGGAGATCTGGTACACCAGATGGAGATCTGGTACACCAGATGGAGAACTGGTACACCAGATGGAGATCTGGTACACCAGATGGAGATCTGGTACACCAGATGGAGATCTAGTACACCAGATGGAGATCTAGTACACCAGATGGAGATCTAGTACACCAGATGGAGATCTAGTACACCAGATGGAGATCTGGTACACCAGATGGAGATCTAGTACACCAGATGGAGATCTAGTACACCAGATGGAGATCTGGTACACCAGATGGAGATCTAGTACACCAGATGGAGATCTGGTACACCAGAGTACACTTGCTCATATACAGTGCATTCGGAATGTATTCAGACCTTTTCAGACTTTTGTTACGTTACAGCCTTATTCTTAAAATTGATTAAATTGTTTTTTTACGCTCATCAATCTATCTACAATAGCCGATAATGACAAAGCAAAAACAGGTTTTCCTAAATATTTTTATATACATTTTAAAAATATTCTAAAAAACAGTTTTCGCTTTGTCATTATGGGCTATTGTGTGTAGATTGATGAGGAAAATGTATTGTTTAATCCATTCTAGAAAAAGTCTGTTATATAACAACATGTGGAAGAAGGGAACGGGTCTGAATACTCTCTGAGTGCATTGTAAATACCCTGGTTTCCTTTTTGTTCAATATATGACCTTTGAGGAGGGTATCAAGTCCATATCTGACTCTGAAAGTAGTGTTGGGGTCCATTCTTAGTAAATTGAAAATCTCTAAAGACCTTGGTACATATTCATAGCTATATAATTCATATGTGTGTCCTATATTGAACTATGCTGCAGGAATCTGGGTTTGTAAAAAAGCCAAAACAGCAAACTCTATTCAGAATAGAGCCATACAATGTTTTTTAGCAGTGCATAAGTTTGCCCCAAGCCTTGCTATTCAATGAGACATGGTTTTGGAGCCCATGAAAGCGGGGTCAGAGGGGTGAAATGATTTATTTATGGAACCATGTTATTGATATGCCAGAAGACATGGTTTTCAACTAGGATAAAACACAACTACCCTTGGACAAAGGAACTCAATGACATATTTAAGGAAGCTGATCTACAACACATACTGTATTTAGAAACAAGTTATGATGCAATATCAAAGTGATCAAACACAAATGAACCCTAAACTACAAAGAGAAATGGTCAACTGACAGCTAGGATCCAGAACCTCATGTCACCTCTCACCTAACCAGAAACCAAAGGTCCTTGTGTGCCCAGTTGAGAACCGGGATACCTCCTCTGGAAATGGAGGTCGTTAGGTTCAATGTAATAAACAAAGAAGAGTGGCTATGTACAGAACAGTCTGAGATGTAGGGGAGATTGAGAATGTACTGCACTTTTTATTTTACTGTACATTATATGATGATTTAAGAGAAATCTTGTTTGAAAAAATGGTAACAACAAAAACTGAACTATTCTGTAGTAGTGCTGAAGAAAACCTTGAATGACAATTCAGAGAAGAAGTGTTCCTGGTTGCAAATTTGATCTCCAAATCTTGGAAGACGCGACAAGAGAAGTTCTATACTTAAAAGGTTTTTGTTTTGTTTTCTCAATTGTATGTCACTGCCGTATATACTGTATACTGTATGTGAACATCAATGGAGGCTGCTGAGGGGAGGTCCACTCACAATAATGGCTGGAACTGAGCAAATGGAATGGCATCAAACACATGGAAATAATCTGTTTGATACTATTCCACCTATTCAGCTCCAGCCATTACCACGAGCTTCTCCTCCCCAATTAAGGTGACACCAACCTCCCGTGGTGAACATATATATATACATTATTTATTTATTTAGCTACAGCAAATGCAGTGTTTTATAAGTCCATGTGGGCTGGGCATCCTGAAGATGACCAACACTGTAATAATAAAACAAATCAATCAGTCAATCATGTAGCTATTTTTAGATATGCTCTGTGGTTAACTGCTGAGACGAGACCTGACTATCTGCAGTCATTTGTGGATTGGGTATCATCAGACAGTTGATTATAGAGATATGAAGATTATTGTGCCCGATCTCTTTCCCTCCTCTCCAATCCCCTTCCTTAATCTCCTTCCCCCCTGACCGCCTCCTGTCTAGATGATCCGGTATCTGGTAGCAGCAATAAGCCTAATGGAGCGGTGTGGCTCATGCACAGGTGCAGATATGTATATGAAAGGGTATGGAGTGTGCTACATGGGCACATGAACTTGATTCTGAAATAATACATCGTCTGAGGTGACTGTTTTCTTAAAAACTTCTCAACCCTCAACAGGAAGTTGTGCTGACCTTTTCATTTCTTTTAGCATTCATAGAATGCAGGATATCAAAGTACAATGCAGTACTACTTGAGATTGGATTTTTATCCAGGATTAGATCAAGTGTTACTTTGCCTGTAGCTTTGTGTAAGTGGTTAACCTGTCTTATCGTCTGTCGTCTATTTGAATCGTTTGTCCATGTGAATTAAACATGGGTCTGTGTGATTAAAACATGTTTTATTCAACTCCATTTAAAAGAGTAGGAGAAACGGCTTAAGAGATGTCCTGCATTTCCTGATTAAACAAGCAAACTGAAACCACAACAATGCACAGTATTTAACATACACCAAACTCTAGTAAGTAGGCTACAGTAGATGATAGTTTGTATATCACAAGCTAAATACCTTGTTCTTGCATGAAGTGGTCAGAGGTGAGGCTGGGTTGACCTGACTCCTTCTAAACAGCAGAGGTCATTATGGATGGAGCTTTACTGAAGGTGTGACTGAAGTAGCTATATACTATAAATGATTTGTATTAGGCGTCATAAACTGGGTGGTTGGAGCCCTGAATGCTGATTGGCTGACAGCCGTGTTACATCAGACCGTATACCACAGGTATATTTCTTTACTGCTCTAATTACGTTGGTCACCAGTTTATAATATAAATGAGGCACGTCGGGGGTTTGTGTTGTGTTGTACATAAGAACAGCATATATTGGCCATATACCACACCCTCTCAGGCCTTATTTTTTTTAACTAGGCAAGTCAGTTAAGAACAAATTCTTATTTTCAATGACAGCCTAGGAACAGTGGGTTAACTGCCTGTTCAGGGGCAGAACAACAGATTTGTACCTTGTCAGCTCAGGGATATGAACTTTCAACCTTTTGGTTACTAGTCCAACTCTCTAACCACTAGGCTACCCTGCCGCCCCTTATTGCTCATTTATAGAACTTTTCATCATAATGCATCATACAGCTTGGTCATACTACTTTATGAATGTAGTTATAGATGTTTATGAACAACTCATAAAGCCTTACTAATGAGCTTATAATAAAGTGTTACGGAAAACACTAAATGGTGTTGATTAGCATGAAATGCTGTTTTCTTTGGTCAACAAAACACCTGAACTTATTTTTTTGTTTTACTTTATGGTTAATGGTTGTCAGATATTAAATATTTGCTACAACGAAATTCTCTAACCAGCTCTCTGAGGTGCAAAGTGGATCCATAGCACCAGCCATAAGATAATCATTGTTTGGACATTCGTCTTACAGCTGGACTTTTAGTTTGACTATAGACTAGCTGCAGGTAAGCGCTCCATGCATAGGACTAATATGAGTTCAATACACTTAGGCCTTGTATGTTCAGTCATGTCCTGCAGTTGTTCATGATAATGCATTATGTGTGTCCAGGCGTGTTAGGTGGTGGAGAGGGGTGTGTGTTGTGTTTGTGCCTGTAGGTGTGTGAGTGTACGTGTGCTTGAGTGTGCACATAGGTAAAAGCGAGACGCCCCCGGCCCGTAAAGCGATCCTGACACTATGAATAATGGAGAACACAGCGCGGGGCAGAGAGGATAAGTTCTCTCGGCAAGGCTCCTTTTTCACAGGGCTTTCTCCTGCGGGTCACGTGAAGCCAGTAATTTTTCATGAGCAGAGCGTGTTGGCGGCCCTGGTCCAGGAGGAGCGCTCCTAGCCAGACAGAGCTCCCTGCGGCCCCAGCATCCTCCTCCCGCAAACCCACACACCAGCCAGTCCAGTCCAGTGTACCCAGGGGCCACTGCGCGGCCTGCCGCCACGGGTCAAATGAATTGTCTTACACCTCCAGAAACTCAAGGAAGCTCTTACGAAACTGAAGGCCAGAGAAGCGGATGAATAAAATATGCCCTCAAAAGAGAAAAAAACTGCAGGAACGGAGGAAACTGAAGAGGTGGATTGCGACGTGGAGGAAAAGGAGCCAAAACCGAAAGGGAAGAGCAAGTCTGACGCCAGCGGAGACACCAAGCCAGACGGAGCGAAGAAGAGGAAGAAACACAAGAGCCCAGAGGAGTCTGACGAGGAACCAGAGAAAGAGAGGAAGAATAAAGGGGAACGCCACGATAAGGTGAAAGAGAAAAAAGAAAAGAAGAAAAAGAAAGCAGAAGATGATGCAGAGAAGAGGGAGGGGGATGAAGTGATTGAAAATGAGGAAGAGGGAGATGACGAGCAGAACAACAATGACACCATCGAAACAAAACCCAAGAAGAAGAAATCTGAAGAAGAGGACATGACTGAGGGAGAAGTTAAGGAGGAAAAGAAGAAGAAAAAGAAGTCGTCTTCTGAGGGAGACCAACAGGGAGAGGAGGAGATGGGGTCCAAAGGCAGGAAGTCCACAGATGGAGGGAAGAAGAAGAAGAAGGCTCAGGATGAGGAGCCCCTCTTGGAAGATCAGGAGGGAGAAGAAGAAGACTCCAAGAAGAAAAAGAAGAAGAAGCCGAAGAAGGGATCGGCCGACAGTGATGAGGACAAGAAAGACAAGAAAGGGAAGAAAGGGAAGAAGCCCAAGGCCAAGCAGGTGGATTACGCTGAGATCTACTACAATGAGCTGATGACCTACCAAACAGACTCCTCCGATGGCTATGAGGAAGAGTACCACAAAAAGAAAGGTAGGACCATGGGACGGCTCCCAGCTAGGGCATGACAGTA
Organism: Oncorhynchus masou masou; assembly: GCF_036934945.1. NCBI lineage: Eukaryota > Metazoa > Chordata > Actinopteri > Salmoniformes > Salmonidae > Oncorhynchus > Oncorhynchus masou. The sequence continues at coordinate 72,131,165 of NC_088239.1, read as the reverse complement.
CCTCTACATAGTTCAGCTGTAAGTCTGGGTTGTAAGTTACTCCAGTTCTAAGCAGTGCTGTATTCTGAAGTGGCACTGAGTTCTACAGCCAAGCTGGACTCTACTGTGTTGTTGTAGAGCCTGTCTGGGGACCCCTCTGTGATTGTCCCTGGATGAAAGCTCAGTGTGTTCCACATGAATGAAGCCCCACAGAGACTGAGAGGCCGACAGCTGCTTGGAGTCAGGCTGGGGCCAGGGCCTAGGTCCAGGGTTGGGAGGAAAGGTTGGGGTAGAGCTGAGAGCAACGCTGGGGCCAGGAGCAAGGACTGAGACCAGACACACACACACACACACACGCACACGCGCACACACACGCACACACACACACACACACGCGCACGCGCACACACACACACACACACACACACACACACACACACACACACACACACACACACACACACACACACACACACACACACACACACACACTAAGCTGGGCCTTACTGAAATAGCTATAGCAAGCCTTTCAATAGCTCACTAAAGACCATTTTCCCTTTAAAGTAATACTGTTAATGGTAGGTTTCATCTTTACATTGCACTGCTAGTAAAAACAGTTGACACAAAAGCAGATCTATATTTAGTCTGCTCTTTGACTGTGATGGAGATGCAGTTTGGGTTAGTGGTGTCTCATCATTTAAGGCCTAAGGAGGATAGGTGTCTGTCTTCTCAGTTACCTGGCTTTGATAAAGTGAGGCTTGGCTGAACCTAGGCTCAAGAAGGAGAACTCTCTATCTTCTACACATATCAGCTCAGGTTCATCAGGTCATACCATTATCACATCTCTTGTTATAATAATTTATCAGGTCTTTCTCTGAGATCAGGTTTAATCATCTCTCTTTATTAGGTCTCTCCGAGATCAGGTTTTATCATCTCTCTTTATCAGGTCTTTCTCTAAGATCAGGTTTTATCATCTCTCTTTATTAGGTCTCTCCGAGATCAGGTTTTATCATCTCTCTTTATCAGGTCTTTCTCTAAGATCAGGTTTTATCATCTCTCTTTATTAGGTCTCTCCGAGATCAGGTTTTATCATCTCTCTTTATCAGGTCTTTCTCTAAGATCAGGTTTTATCATCTCTCTTTATTAGGTCTCTCCGAGATCAGGTTTTATCATCTCTCTTTATCAGGTCTTTCTCTAAGATCAGGTTTTATCATCTCTCTTTATTAGGTCTCTCCGAGATCAGGTTTTATCATCTCTCTCACTGTCTGTCTCTCTCTCTCTGTCTCTGTCTCTCTCTCTCTCTCTCTCTCTCATTCTGCACTCTAATGCACATGTCATCCATACTGGTAAACACAAGTGGCAACAATCAAATACAAATAGAGAACATATGTCATTGATTGAACACAACCACTCAAAATTGATTTAACCTGTTTCAAATGATGCGACACAACCAATATAAGCCAGTTCAGAGAGCAAACAGGTTGTTGAAGGTGGGAAGGAGAAAGTCTGAGAATGGATACTGTAGTACAGTGCATTGTAGGCTGTATACTGTACAATGGACAAATTGTATGGCCCTGAACATTGTGTTTTCCATTTATTAACAGTACCGACTGCTCAGTAGATGTTGACTGGTTGCAGGTTCATATCAACAAAGAACAAGAATTACAGTATCACAGAGACAAAGGACAAGTTTGTGAGATGCAGGGTACAGTACTGTAAAAATAGGGGTACAAGGAGGAGGAAGAACAAAAAACAAAATTGCAAAGAGCAAAGCAGAGTAGTAATTTCTGATCAATTTTGAGCTACTATGATAGAACATGTTTTCGTTCATCAAAAGACAATGACGGAAAAATATGAATATTTTTTTTTAGATTAAAAATGTACTTCTCCCTGAGAATTGTATGTTTTGAACAATGTGTTTTCAATTTTTCGGTGTATCATGTAACCATGATCTTCATGTTACCTAATGATATTGACTGGCCAGGGGGTTTTATTCAAACGCCCTGGTAACATTACTCTATAGCCCAAGCTCTATCCTATTACTACCATGTGCAAAAAGGTGCTATCTGGAATCTTAAAATGTTATTTGGCTGTTTTCATAGGAGAACCCTTTGAAGAACGCTATTTGGTTCCAAGTAGAACCCTTTCCACAGAGGGTTCTACCTGGAACCCAGAAGGGTTTTTATCTGGAACTAAAAAGGGTTCTACCTGGAGACAAAAAGGGTTCTTCAAGGCGGAAAGCCAAAGCTTTTTCTAAGTGTACTTTACCTTCAGGTCTCAGTGGTATAGAAAACGCATAATGAAGCCTGATGAAGCCTGATGAAGCCTGATGAAGCCTGATGAAGGAAGAAGACATAATATAACAAAGGAAATAATTCAGGAACCTATAACAATCCAGGTTCATATTGTTTGTATAAAAAGAGCAATGAAATGTAATCACACCAGACTCAAAGAATTATAGAAAGCCCTTCCACTGACTTACAGCTTTAGCAGCAAAACAAATACATCTACACATGCTTTAGTCACAGACATAAACACAGAGAGACGGGTGTGGTGGGTTCCAAACAAACACAGTCACACGATACTGAGGAGTGTTCATCTACCCTCCTCCCTGTCTGTTTGGAGGCTGTCAGTTAGTCAGACAGAGAGAGAGAGAGGGAAAGGGAGAGAGAGAGAGAGAGAGAGAGAGAGAGAGAGAGAGAGAGAGAGAGAGAGAGAGAGAGAGAGAGAGAGAAATCCAGCTCTGAAATGTGAGAGAGAAAGCCTTAGTAGGCTTGCAGCCAGGCATGGATTCTCCAACGGCAGATTATCTGCAGTGAGTTCCCTGGCAGCCCTCTATGGAAGGAAACATAATGCTTCTAATTGCGCCATCGTAAAAGGCTATCAACGTGTTTTCAGGTGACACACTGCCAGTTCTTATGATCTTACTTTTATCCTATTTGTTTACGAAGCCTGGTCAAACTTATGGAGAAATAGATTGGACAGGGTTCAGGCCCAATGTTCAGCTGACGCTGTAAAGCGAGGTCATGCCCACAAGCAGAAGGACAACATTTTTAATCTGCGTTTCAGCAGGGCTTCGGAATAGATTGTTGTGTTGTGGGCTCAACTAATGTATCAAATCAACTAATGAAATTATGCCTCTCTCTCTCTCTCTCTCTCTCTCTCTCTCTCTCTCTCTCTCTCTCTCTCTCTCTCTCTCTCTCTCTCTCTCTCTCTCTCTCTCTCTCTCTCTCTCTCTCTCTCTCTCTCTCTCTCTCTCTCTCTCTCTCTCTCTCTCTCTCTCTCTCTCTCTCTCTCTCTCTCTCTCTCTCTCTCTCTCTCTCAGTGTATGAGGTGGTGACTGTCACAGGTGATGTGAGAGGGGCAGGCACAGACGCCAATGTGTTTGTCACTCTTTTTGGAGACTTTGGCATCACTCCCAAAGTGCACCTGGCCAGCAAGTGAGTTCAATGGTATTTTCTCCTAATGCATATGTCAGCTCTGCGGTATTACTAAAAATAAATGCTGGAATACATCACTTACTATAATGAACTACTGATTCACAGAGGGTCAGGGTTATAAAAGGACACGATCCCAATCATGTTCCATATTATCTCATAAACGTAATCCTGAACTCAAAATGCTGTGTCAATATGTTTCAATCTTTAGTATTCATTTATTGCTAGCATTGAATTATATACACTGTGAATCATTGACAAGGCATACGTTTTCATCCTAATTCATGAATGTACAATTTGGATGTTGTGATTGGGATGTACAATGTGGAATTTTACTATTTGTGCAGAAAAAAAATCATTTTCTATGCCAACTGTTACTCTTTAACCTTTAACCTTTGCATTTCTCTCTGATTCTTCAGCACAGAAAAGAGGTATTTTTATCGGTCTACCTAAGGATGATTATTACAGTAGGATTACCTGTGTTGTGTTGCATTGTGGGTATGAGGCTGTATAAGAGTGCAGTCCTGTAACTTTAACCACATGAGCCTCACATGAGCTGACTTAGTGATGCTGCTCTGACCTCAACTATCAAATCAATACATTTATCAAACCACAAAAAAAGCTACTGATCATTTTAAGAACTGGCCTTATCACGTTTGCCAGATGGTCATAGAAATGATGTGACTGATGGATACGATCCATTATGAGAGGAAGCAAAGCTTGTAATGCGTTCGATAGAGGCCTGGCTAAAGTACGGGATGCACTCCGTACACATAATGGACACACAGAGTATCTGGAGTAAGGAAGAACTACGTGACATGGCCGGTCTTCTTTTCATTTAGAGCAAATGAAAGAAGACCACGATGTCATTTCCAGACGACACACTAATCTGTGTCGTAATATGAGGACCCATAGTACAGGGACTGTTATCATGCAAGTCGAAGGCTCTCCTTATCACTTCACACCCATGGATACGCAGATAGATTTACACGTATACAGTATCCTGTACCTAGGCCTCATCTATAGTACAGTTGACTACACCTTGTCACTCACACCTGGAAGTCCTGTCATTCTCCCCCATCACATGAGACACATTGACTCAATATGTCACAGAATATACAGATGAACATACGAAGATACTGTATATATACAAGTGTATGTGCATATAGTATGTATGCAGTCTGTTGTGCATATTCATGTTTTCTAGGTCCATGTGTCAATGTGTAATTCATTACAAATAGCTGTGACATATAGCTTTATTGTTATTACCAACATTACAACTGAGGAGTACAGTTTCACCTTACTCAGATATAGCCGATGTCCTGTATGTTCTACCTGTATTATGGAATGATCAATGAACATTTGCATCATGATACAGGTAAGTGGAAGCTCTGGTTTTCAACAGGTCTGCAAGATTGGAACAATCAAGGCAGAGCGAAATGCAACATTTTGGAATTCCGATGGAACTGTGCAGATATAACTGTTCAAGTGACATGAATTCCAAAGTTTGCATTGGGGTTGATTTGTTTTGTCAATGTCAGTTTGAATTTCTTTTGCAGGTACATTTTAGACACAGTGTTGGACAGTCATTTAGTCCTTTAACGCATTTTGCCCTTTATTTAGGGAGTGCAGGCCTGGCATTATCACATAGAGTTGAATATTCACCATAATTGTGGGTAGGGGAGCATTAAGAGAAATGTGGGTCAATGACAATGCCAGGTCTATTCTCTATTGTCGGAGGGTATCGTATCTGATTCACCACGGATGGCAGAGAAGGACCTGCCGCAGAGACACCAGCTATCTGTCACTGTCAGAGGTAGAGGAGTGGGTAGAGGAGTGCCAAAACCCCAGACTGTCTCTGGGCAGGTGTCCGATTCTACCACCCTGTGACAGAGACAATAGTAGGCTGGCCTATGCACATGACACTTTGATCTGACGCTGAATAGGATTGTCTTTCAGTTAACACTTTATTTGATGGTTCATATGACATGAATATGACATAAGACCTATCATGAGGTGTCATGTACATTCAAGACCACTCATGTCAAAGAAAGTGTTACCAATATTTTAGAGGAGGCAACAGAATACTGGGATTCTGCCACCTTTACCAGCCTGGCAGGAGATCCTCATTGTGCCTCACACTAAGTGGTCTAATCTGTCAACAGCTTCAATTGACCAGATCTATCTTTATCCCTATTTATCTTGTAGGCTGTCTCTCTCTCTCTTGCTCATGCTATCTTTTTTCACATTACAGAAGCCGAACGGCATTTGAGAAAAATAAGACGGACGTGTTCCGGATTAAAACACACAATGTTGGGCCCTTGAAGAAGCTGAGGTACAGCATGGCTTATGGTGATGGCATCATGGTGACTGGTTTAACTTATAGTACACTACATTAACAGCATACTGTCCTGTCGTCGCCGACTGAGTTTATAATGCCTGTGGGGGATTTCCTCAGAATGATCACTGAGCGTGAAGCACCATCTGTTCACTGGGGGTTGTGATGATGATGGTGCTAGAGATGGGATCTGGGTCACATCCCAGTCTTAAAAAGTGAGGAGACATAGATTGTCTGAGTGACTACAATGCCCTGGGTGTTGGTAGTAGCCTAGAGCTATATGTTTATAGGAATAAAAAAAATCAAACATCTGAAAATCTGAAGTGCAAAATGCAAGCAGTTTTACATCTCGACCAGAGATGGGCAACCTTTATGGGTGTGGGGGCCACATAGAAAACGGAACTCATCACGAGGGGCCGCAGTGGCTTGTGGGTCTGCGTATCCACATCCACCCCCCCTATTTTAGTGGCCCTCTCACCAGTCCCCTCGCTAGTTGCCCATCGCTGCTCTAGACCATCTTCATTATCCATGTCAATGTGTTCTGAAACTTTCCAGGGCTAATTGTCATTTAACCACTACCTAAATTAATAGGCCTACAATTTCTCATAACATAGGATATTTAATCTGTAAGATGCCACTTTGGGCGACATTTTATCTCTGCAAAACTGAACTTAACTGTGCAAAAAAAAGGCCTACTCACAATGTCGTAGCAGGACTGGTCAGTGGTGTAATGGTGCCTGGAGACGTGAGTATACTTCTCCAGGTATTTCCCAAACGGCCCGCATGGCGAAGGAAAGGCACCTTGTGTGAAAAATTACATTTTCCTAAAGTTTTAAATGCGTTTTCTATAGATTTGTCAGGTTTTCACTCTCAAAATCACACTTTTCATAGAAAAACTACAAAAATGTGATGTTTTAAGTCCACAATACTGCTTAAACCACATCAGAAGACCATTTTTGAAGTCTGGGAAAAATCTTCATGATGACGTTCTGCCAGGTAGGCCTACTTTTAATTGGGAAGGTTTTTTGGGAAAGCATTCAGAAATGTTCAAAGAGCGCATGAGGACTGAAATGCACATGGCAAAGATTCAGCCAAGACTTCGGACCAAACTTTTTAGATACCTGGTTTGCGTAACCATTGTTGCCTTAGATAGAACTTACTGGCAGATATCTACCCTACCAGCTACCAATGTCTTTCTTCTGTGAGCTGTTTCATATTTTGCGAAAACTAGACTATGTGTGTGGCGAGTATGTGAATATATGTCACATACTTTGCGTTTGTGTATGCTACTTGGTGCATGATTATTCTCTATTGTACTACATGCAAACACTATACATACAAAAGTATGTGGGCACCCCTTCAAATTAATTCAGCCACACCCATTGATGACAGGTGTATAAAATCAAGCACACAGCCATGCAATCTCCATAGACAAACATTGGCCGTAGAATGGCCTTACTGAAGACCTTCAATGTGGCACCGTCATAGGATGCAACCTTTCCAACAAGTCAGTTCGTCAAATTTCCCTGCTCGAGCTGCACCGGTCAACTGTAAGTGCTGTTATAGTGAAGTGGAAACTTCTAGAAGCAACAACGGCTCAGCTGCGAAGTGGTAGGCCACACAAGCTCACAGAACAGGACTGCCGAGTGCTGAAGTATGTAAAAATCGTCTGCAAAACTACAGAGTTCCAAACAGACTATGGAAGCAAGGTCCATGACCGAGCAGCACCACACAAGCCTAAGATTACCATGTGTAATACCAAGCGTCGGCTGAAGTGCTGTAAAGCTTACCGCCAGTGGACTCTGGAGCAGTGGAAACACGTTCTCTGGATGATGAATCACGCTTCACCATCTGGCAATCCGACAGACGAATCTGGGTTTGGCGGATGCTAGGAGAACGCTACCTGCCCGAATGCATAGTGCCAACCCTAAAGTTTGGTGGAAAAGCAATAATGGTCTGTGGCTGTTTTCATGGTTCGGGCTAGGACCCTTAGTTCCAGAGAAGGGTAATCTTAACACTATAGCATACAATGACATTCTCAACGATTCTGTGCTTCCAACTTTGTGGCAAGAGTTTGGGAAAGGCCTTTTCCTGTTTCATCATGACAAAGCCCCCGTGGACAAAGTGATGTCCATATAGAAATGGTTTGTCGAGATCGCTGTGGAAGAACTTGACGGCTAGCACAGAGCCCTGAGCTCAACTCCATCAAACACCTTTGTGATGAATTGGAACACCGATTGTGAGCCAGGCTTAATCGCCCAACATCACTGTCCAACCTCACAAATGCTCTTGTGGCTGAATGGAAGCAAGTCCCCGCAGAAATGTTCCAACATCTAGTGGAAAACCTTCCCAGAAGAGTGGAGGCTGTTATAGAAGCAAAGGGGGGATGAACACCATATCAATGCCCATGATTTTGGAATGAGATGTTCAACAAGCAGGTGTCCAGTGTAATTGATACAGTGTAAGACTACCACATTTGGGGGTCCCCGCATTTGGGGAGAGGGGGTCAGCTAACTTCTGGCATTTCAACACATTCTGAAATGATGCAAAGAGAAACATTTGCAGTTTTATAATGCTACCCTAGACATTCTGTCATGAGGCTAAGAGAAAATGATGCTGTTTTAAATCAAATCGTAAACTTTTTGCCATGGGGCAGGGATTTTTTGGATTGTTTTATAGATCATCTCATGTTGATCTACATTTGAAGTCAGAAGTTTACATACACTTATGTTCTTGTTAACAAACTATAGTTGTGGCAAGTCGGTTAGGACACCTACTTTGTTCATGACACAAGTCATTTTTTCCAACTATTGTTTACAGACAGATTATTTCACTGAAAGTTCACTGTGTCACAATTCCAGTGGGTCAGAGGTTTACATACACTAAGTTGACTGTGCCTTTAAACAGCTTAGAAAATGCCTCCGCTCAGGAAGGAGACGCGTTCTGTCTCCTAGAGATGAACGTACTTTGGTGCGAAAAGTGCAAATCAATCCCAGAACAACAGCAACAGACCTTGTGAAGATGCTGGAGGAAACAGGTACAAAAGTATCTATATCCACAGTAAAACAAGTCCTATATCAACATAACCTGAAAGGCTGCTCAGCAAGGAAGAAGCCACTACTCCAAAACCAACATAAAAACAACAGACGACAGTTTGCAACTGCACATGGGGACAAAGATCATACTTTTTGGAGAAATGTCCTCTGGTCTGATGAAACAAAAATAGAACTCTTTGGCCATAATGACCATCTTTATGACCATCGTGGGAGGAAAAAGGGGGAGGCTTTCAAGCCGAAGAACACCATCCCAACCGTGAAGCACAGTGGTGGCAGCATCATGTTGTGGGGGTGCTTTGCTGCAGGAGGGACAGGTGCACTTCACAAAATAGATAGCATCAGGAGGGAGGAAAATTATGTGGATATATTGAAGCAACATCCCAAGACATCAGTCAGGAAGTTAATGGTTGGTTGCAAATGGGTCTTCCAAATGGACAATGACCCCAAGCATACTCCCAAAGATGTCTTAAGGACATCAAAGTCAAGTTATTGGAGTGGTCATCACAAAGCCCTGACCTCAATCCCATATAAAATGTGTGAGCAGAACTGAGAAAGTGTGTGCGAGCAAGGAAGCCTACAAACCTGACTCAGTTACACCAGCTGTCAGGAGGAATTGGCCAAAATTCACCCAATTTATCGTGTGAAGCTTATGGAAGGCTCCCCGAAACATTTGACCCAAGTTAAACAATTTAAAGGCAATGCTACCAAATACTAATTGAGTGTATGTAAACTTCTGACCCACTGGAAATGTGATGAAAGAAATGAAAGCTGAAATAAATCATTCTTTCTACAATTATTCTGACATTTCACATTCTTAAAATAAAGTGATTATCCTAATTGACCTAAGACGGGGACTTTTTACTAGGATTAAATGTCAGGAATTGTGAAAAACTGAGTTTAAATGTATTTGGCTAAGGTGTATGTAAACTTCCAACTTCAACTGTAAAGCTATTTTCCTGATATTCTACACATTTTACTATCATATGCAATCAGCCGCCTACCACTGCACTACGTTGATACTAATGACTTGGGATTAAGATGTGAGTTTAAACTATGCCCACTGAAAAAAGTGTGTATAGGAATACCTGCAAAGCCTCCACTACACAACAGCGTCTTGTGTTCTTTCAGGATATGACCTCGGTGAGAAACAAGTGTCGGAGTGCACCGCATTTTCTCTGGGATTTCTTTGCCACAACAAAAATCAGAAAATGGAAAATAAATTAAAAGGTCATTCAAGTCTAGGCTAGCAGGCTATCATTCCTGAATTCAGCTACAATATTAAGTGAGTGAGTGTTATTATTATTATTTTTTTTAAGTTCAGTGCTGTTCTCTGTAAAAAATAAAGTGTTTTAAAACTAGCCTCCCAATAAGCTGCCAACATTATGAAGGTGTTGAACAGGTATGCAAATGTGTCTCCCTGCATATGCTCTGAAAAAAAACCATTAGGTCTATCATCCCAACATTTTTTTGGACTGCTTCCCTAGTACTTTCCAAATGGTGGCAGCTTAGTTGCAAACATGGTAGCTCGTAGTTGCAATATTATATTATCATATGTTTTTGTTTAACAGTGTTGTGTATCCTATAGAATGAGTTAGAATATCAGAAGGCTAATTGTTGGGTGTCCAATACTCCTCTAAGAAAACCAACCCTCATGTCTTTTTCATAATCCGTTCAAATGTATTGGAGTTTTTACACTTGCAGTATGGCCAAAATGACCAAGTCGGCCAAAAACTGGTTGAATCAAAATGTCCACATCATTTCGACAAAATAAATCAACGTGATAACGTTGAATCAACTCAATGTGGAAACTTGACTGTATTTTGCAAAAAGTCATCAATTTAAGGGAATTTCCTATTTATTCATACAACTTTCAACCTAAATCCAATGGCATCATGGTGAAAAGATGTTGAACTGACGTCTATGCACAGGGTGACTAAATCTAGAAAAATGCACAGCATCTTGTCATCTAGGAAGGATGCTGTGCTAGAATGAACTAACGTTACTTGACAGGCTCACTTTGAACTCGTCATCTTTCTTCTCGAATCCACAGGACATAAAACAACATAGAGGTAAGATCTACATTTTGAGACGTGACATGTAGTACTATTTTCATATTTTAGTATACGCTTTTCATTGTAATGCAAAATTCCTGTAATTTTTTTGAAGATTTATAGCAAAAAAACACGTGTATCTCTTTGAAATGTAAACAGAGCACTGAGCGTACTGCAAGCTTTTTATTGTCAAAGCCTTTTACATTTAATTAAGTTCATGTCATGTTAATTTATCTTTTTGAGACCCGCGGAAACAACTTTGTAGATGACCACCAAAACATGTAAAATCCTCTAAGTTGCTGTGAGAAAGCTGCACTGCTCTGTTGATGCTTGTTATTGGATGTATTATGTCACGAAATCCGACTTTTTGGATATACTGTTAATTAAATGTTAGAGAAATACATTTCTTGAACGATTCAGAACATGAATAATCATGTGTGTCTTGGTAAAATGTATTTTATAACATAAGGAAGTGAAATTTCATAACCAAAGTGCGTTTTCATCCACTATGGTCAGAGTGGGTGGAAATTTGAGTAATTGTCAAATGAGGAGACGTTTCCTCCAGTACCTGACTGTCATTGTGTCCCCAGGATTGAACATGACAACACAGGTGGCTTGAACGCCAGCTGGTTCCTGGACCGGGTCGTGGTGACCGACATGAACCGTCCACACCTGCGGTTCTACTTCGCCTGCAACAACTGGCTGAGCCGTGAGGAGGGGGATGGCCTGTATGTCAGAGATCTGCTGGGCAGCCTCAACCCCATGGATGTCCCCAAACGTAGGTTACTCTGGAGTGCATACCTTTACACACAGTATGCTATACAGGTTAAATCCACATAGAAGATGTGTAGGCTACATTGCACAAGACTGTACTCTACAGTTCATACTGTCCACTGCATACCTATTGCAGTAAATACACTCTACAGTGCATGCAGTATATGACGTAAAGGAAAACCCTTTCATTTAGTATAATTTAGGAGCAGCATGCTGTATCTTGTGGTATCTTGTGGTATAAGGCCAATATACCACGGCTAAGGGCTGTTCTTATGAATAACACAACGCAGAGTGCCTGGACACAGCCCTTAGCCATTTACCGTCTAATATACCATGGCTGTCAGCCAATCAGCATTCAGGGCTCGAACCACCCAGTTTATAATTGTAGTTCTAAACTGGGTGGTTCGAGCCCTGAATGCTGATTGGCTGACAGTCGTGGTATATCAGACCGTATAACACGGGTATGACAAAACAGTTATTTTTCCTGCTCAAATGAAGTTGGTGAACAGTTTATAATAGCAATAAGGCACCTTGGGGGTTTGTGACTTATGGCCAATATACCACGGCTATGTGTTGTATCCAGGCACTCTGCGTCGCGTCGTGCTTAAGAACAGCACTTAGCCATGGTATATTGGCCATATCCCATACCCCCTCGTGCCTTTTTGCTTAATTAACCCACACTTCATGTTCTTAAGCGTAAACCAAAGTTACGTAAGTTACTCTGCCTACTGTTACTTGTGTGTAAGGTGCCCCATGGAGCGTAATCGGCTGGTAAGCATTGTAGTTCTCTTGTTACCATGTGACCTTCACCTTACAACTCCCTGTTAGACAGAGATGGAGAGAGAGTAGGATGCAGGGTGCATGTCTCTTGGGGACAAATGTCACCATGGTAGGGGACACAGATCATGCCTCTGCTCGTGCCTACTTTTCAAGGAGACCTGTTATTCCAAACCAGACAGCTGGCTTGGGAACACCCTTACTGTACTGTAGGCTCTCACTCACTCACTCACTCACTCACTCACTCACTCACACACACACACACACACACACACACACACACACACACACACACACACACACACACACACACACACACACACACACACACACACACACACACACTCACTCACACACACACACACACACACACACACACACACACACACACACACACACACACACACACACACACACACACACACACACACACACACACACACACACACACACACACACACACACACACACACACACACACACACACACACACACACACACACACACACACACACACACACACACACACACACACACACACACACACACACACACACACAGAGAGTGCAAAGTGCGCACACACACAGTATATGAATATTTAACTTGGAAACTGTCTCATTGAGGATTAGAGGAACTATGGGCTGTCTGTCTGTGGTCTGTTGTGAGAAAGAAGGAGGAGACAAACAGAATCATGAGGCATGAGACTAGACATGTGAACAGGGAGAAGTTACGGTTAGAACTGAGAGTTCACGGTTAAAACTGAGAGGTTATGGTTAAAACTGAGAGGTTACGGTTAGAACTGAGAGGTTACAGTTAGAACTGAGAGGTTACAGTTAGAACTGAGAGGTTATGGTTAAAACTGAGAGGTTACGGTTAGAACTGAGAGGTTACGGTTAAAACTGAGAGGTTACGGTTAGAACTGAGAGGTTACGGTTAGAACTGAGAGGTTACGGTTAAAACTGAGAGGTTACGGTTAGAACTGAGAGGTTACGGTTAAAACTGAGAGGTTACATTTAACATTACATTTACATTACATTTAAGTCATTTAGCAGACGCTCTTATCCAGAGCGACTTACAAATTGGTGAATTCACCTTCTGACATCAGTGGAACAGCCACTTTACAATAGTGCATCTAAATCACTTAAGGGGGGGGGGTGAGAAGGATTGCTTTATCCTATCCTAGGTATTCCTTGAAGAGGTGGGGTTTCAGGTGTCTCCGGAAGGTGGTGATTGACTCCGCTGTCCTGGCGTCGTGAGGGAGTTTGTTCCACCATTGGGGGGCCAGAGCAGCAAACAGTTTTGACTGGGCTGAGCGGGAACTGTACTTCCTCAGTGGTAGGGAGGCGAGCAGGCCAGAGGTGGATGAATGCAGTGCCCTTGTTTGGGTGTAGGGCCTGATCAGAGCCTGGAGGTACTGCGGTGCCGTTCCCCTCACAGCTCCGTAGGCAAGCACCATGGTCTTGTAGCGGATGCGAGCTTCAACTGGAAGCCAGTGGAGAGAGCGGAGGAGCGGGGTGAAGTGAGAGAACTTGGGAAGGTTGAACACCAGACGGGCTGCGGCGTTCTGGATGAGTTGTAGGGGTTTAATGGCACAGGCAGGGAGCCCAGCCAACAGCGAGTTGCAGTAATCCAGACGGGAGATGACAAGTGCCTGGATTAGGACCTGCGCCGCTTCCTGTGTGAGGCAGGGGCGTACTCTGCGGATGTTGTAGAGCATGAACCTACAGGAACGGGCCACCGCCTTGTTGTTAGTTGAGAACGACAGGGTGTTGTCCAGGATCACGCCAAGGTTCTTAGCGCTCTGGGAGGAGGAAACAATGGAGTTGTCAACCGTGATGGCGAGATCATGGAACGGGCAGTCCTTCCCCGGGAGGAAGAGCAGCTCCGTCTTGCCGAGGTTCAGCTTGAGGTGGTGATCCGTCATCCACACTGATATGTCTGCCAGACATGCAGAGATGCGATTCGCCACCTGGTCATCAGAAGGGGGAAAGGAGAAGATTAATTGTGTGTCGTCTGCATAGCAATGATAGGAGAGACCATGTGAGGTTATGACAGAGCCAAGTGACTTGGTGCATAGCGAGAATAGGAGAGGGCCTAGAACAGAGCCCTGGGGGACACCAGTGGTGAGAGCGCGTGGCGAGGAGACAGATTCTCGCCACGCCACCTGGTAGGAGCGACCTGTCAGGTAGGACGCAATCCAAGCGTGGGCCGCACCGGAGATGCCCAACTCGGAGAGGGTGGAGAGGAGGATCTGATGGTTCACAGTGTCGAAGGCAGCCGATAGGTCTAGAAGGATGAGAGCAGAGGAGAGAGAGTTAGCTTTAGCAGTGCGGAGCGCCTCCGTGATACAGAGAAGAGCAGTCTCAGTTGAATGACTAGTCTTGAAACCTGACTGATTTGGATCAAGAAGGTCATTCTGAGAGAGATAGCGGGAGAGCTGGCCAAGGACGGCACGTTCAAGAGTTTTGGAGAGAAAAGAAAGAAGGGATACTGGTCTGTAGTTGTTGACATCGGAGGGATCGAGTGTAGGTTTTTTCAGAAGGGGTGCAACACTCGCTCTCTTGAAGACGGAAGGGACGTAGCCAGCGGTCAGGGATGAGTTGATGAGCGAGGTGAGGTAAGGGAGAAGGTCTCCGGAAATGGTCTGGAGAAGAGAGGAGGGGATAGGGTCAAGCGGGCAGGTTGTTGGGCGGCCGGCCGTCACAAGAAGCGAGATTTCATCTGGAGAGAGAGGGGAGAAAGAGGTCAGAGCACAGGGTAGGGCAGTGTGAGCAGAACCAGCGGTGTCGTTTGACTTAGCAAACGAGGATCGGATGTCGTCGACCTTCTTTTCAAAATGGTTGACGAAGTCATCTGCAGAGAGGGAGGAGGGGGGGGAGGGGGAGGAGGATTCAGAAGGGAGGAGAAGGTGGCAAAGAGCTTCCTAGGGTTAGAGGCAGATGCTTGGAATTTAGAGTGGAAGAAAGTGGCTTTAGCAGCAGAGACAGAGGAGGAAAATGTAGAGAGGAGGGAGTGAAAGGATGCCAGGTCCGCAGGGAGGCGAGTTTTCCTCCATTTCCGCTCGGCTGCCCGGAGCACTGTTCTGTGAGCTCGCAATGAGTCGTCGAGCCACGGAGCGGGTTACGGTTAGAACTGAGAGGTTACGGTTAAAACTGAGAGGTTACGGTTAGAACTGAGAGGTTACAGTTAGAACTGAGAGGTTACAGTTAGAACTGAGAGGTTACGGTTAAAACTGAGAGGTTACGGTTAGAACTGAGAGGTTACGGTTAGAACTGAGAGGTTACAGTTAGAACTGAGAGGTTACAGTTAGAACTGAGAGGTTACGGTTAAAACTGAGAGGTTATGGTTAGAACTGAGAGGTTACGGTTGGAACTGCGAGGTTACGATTAGAACTGAGAGATTACGGTTGGAACTGCGAGGTTACAGTTAGAACTGAGAGGTTACGGTTGGAACTGAGAGGTTACGGTTAGAATTGAGAGGTTACGGTTAGAACTGAGAGGTTACGGTTGGAACTGCGAGGTTACGGTTAGAACTGAGAGATTACGGTTGGAACTGCGAGGTTACAGTTAGAACTGAGAGGTTACGGTTAGAACTGAGAGGTTACGGTTAGAACTGAGAGGTTACGGTTAGAACTGAGAGGTTACGGTTAGAACTGAGAGGTTACGGTTGGAACTGCGAGGTTACGGTTAGAACTGAGAGATTACGGTTGGAACTGCGAGGTTACAGTTAGAACTGAGAGGTTACGGTTGGAACTGCGAGGTTATGGTTAGAACTGAGAGATTACGGTTGGAACTGCGAGGTTACAGTTAGAACTGAGAGGTTATGGTTGGAACTGAGAGGTTACGGTTAGAACTGAGAGGTTACGGTTAGAACTGAGAGGTTACGGTTGGAACGGCGAGGTTATGTTTGGAACTGAGAGGTTACGGTTAAAATTGCGAGGTTACAGTTATAACTGAGAGATTATGGTTGGAACTGCGAGGTTACGGTTGGAACTGAGAGGTTACGGTTAGAACTGAGAGGTTACAGTTATAACTGAGAGGTTATGGTTGGAACTGAGAGGTTACGGTTTGAACTGAGAGGTTACAGTTATAACTGAGAGGTTACAGTTAGAACTGAGAGGTTACGGTTAGAACTGAGAGGTTACGGTTAGAACTGAGAGGTTACAGTTAGAACTGAGAGGTTACAGTTATAACTGAGAGGTTACGGTTGGAACTAAGAGGTTACGTTTGGAACTGAGAGGTTACGGTTAGAACTGAGAGGTTACAGTTAGAACTGAGAGGTTACAGTTAGAACTGAGAGGTTACGGTTAGAACTGAGAGGTTACAGTTAGAACTGAGAGGTTACAGTTAGAACTGAGAGGTTACAGTTAGAACTGAGAGGTTACAGTTAGAACTGAGAGGTTACGGTTAGAACTGAGAGGTTACGGTTAAAACTGAGAGGTTACAGTCAAATTTACAGTTTCAGTGACAATGGTCGCATAACTTGAAAGGTACCATGATGGCATTGTCTATGTGAAATATCATGACATAACCGGTTCACTGTCAGATATGAATGAGAACACATACATACAGTGCAATATCACTGAGTTCATAAATATGCTATTCTTTTTGATATTTGATCATTTTACAGTGAATAAGTACATAGTGAGTGTGTTCACTTCTGCTGAGAAGGGCAGCGGGACTGATGCTGACGTCTTCCTGAATATCTTTGGAGAGCATGGCGATACAGGTGAGATTTAGACTCTTCGTGTAGCTTAACTGGTCAAACTGAAGATATAGCTCTTTCCTGAGTTATTAGCAGTGAGAATACCAGCTCTGTCATTAGCGCTTTGATTTAATTCTATATAACAATATGGTTTCTTTCTATATAATTAAAGGGGAGAGACGGCTGGACAGTGACAAAGATAATTTTGAGCGAGGCACGGAGGACAAGTTTACTATTGAATCACCAAACCTGGGAAGGCTAAAGAAAATCACCATTGGCCATAACAACAGGGGCTCATCAGCTGGATGGTGTCTGGATAAGGTACACACACACACACACACACACACACACACACACACACACACACACACACACACACACACACACACACACACACACACACACACACACACACACACACACACACACACACACACAACATGTTATCTATCTCCAGGTGGTCATTGATGACATGGGGAACAAGGAGGTGTATGAGTTTCCAGTGAATCGTTGGTTCGCCATGGACGAAGAAGATGGAAAGATACAGAGAGATGTGTTGGTGGGAGCAACACAGCCCATGGGTGAGACCACCCATAGGATTACGTATAGAATTATGAATAAATTATAGGATTTCTATGAGCCCACCATCACATCAGATACATAAATCAGATTGTATGTTCACTTTAGTGACCTGAGTTTTTTATGGTCAGGTCACATGGTCTTAGTTATGATGGCTTTTATAATAGAATCCATTGAATGACCTATAACCTAACCACTCTGTGTTAATGGATCGCCAAAGCGGTGGTGTACAACGTCCAGGTGATGACGGGCAACGTGAGAGGTGGTGGCACCAACTCTAAGATCCACATTATCATGCATGGTACCAAGGGCCTGAAGAACAGTGGCAAGGTGTTCCTGGAGGGTGGAGCATTTGAGCGGGGGCTCATTGATATCTTCAACGTGGAGATTGCTGCGCTGCTCAGCCCACTCAGCAGGGTCACCATCGGACATGACAACGGAGCTGTTGGGGCCGGCTGGTACTGCGAAAAGGTTCCGTCTTATCTGTGTTGTTGATGTTGATGTTGAGGTTGTTGTTGATGTTGAGGTTGTTGATGTTGTTGTTGTTGTTGATGTTGTTGTTGAGGTTGTTGATGTTGTTGTTTTTGAGGTTGTTGTTGATGTTGATGTTGATGTTGTTGATGTTGTTGATGTTGTTGTTGATGTTGTTATTGATGGTGTTATTGTTGTTGTTGATATTGTCGATGTTGTTATTGCTGTTTATGTTCTGGTTGTTGAGGTTGTTGTTGTTGATATTGTTATTGTTGTTGTTGTTGATGTTGTTGTTGTTGAGGTTGTTGTTGATGTTGATGTTGTTGATGTTGTTGTTATTGAGGTTGTTGTTGATGTTGAGGTTGTTGATGTTGTTGTTGTTGTTGATGTTGTTGTTGAGGTTGTTGATGTTGTTGTTTTTGAGGTTGTTGTTGATGTTGATGTTGATGTTGTTGATGTTGTTGATGTTGTTGTTGATGTTGTTATTGATGGTGTTATTGTTGTTGTTGATATTGTCGATGTTGTTATTGCTGTTTATGTTCTGGTTGTTGAGGTTGTTGTTGTTGATATTGTTATTGTTGTTGTTGTTGATGTTGTTGTTGTTGAGGTTGTTGTTGATGTTGATGTTGTTGATGTTGTTGTTATTGAGGTTGTTGTTGATGTTGTTGTTATTGTTGTTGTTGATATTGTCGATGTTGTTATTGCTGTTGAGGTTGTTGTTGTTGAGGTTGTTGTTAATGTTGATGGTGTTATTGTTGTTGATGTTGTTGTTGAGGTTGTTGTTGTTGCAGTATTGCACATTTCATCATCTACATGTACCTCTTATCTACTGGTGTGTGTTTCCATGTTCTAACGTCTTTCTCTCTCTGTGTGTCTCCGCCCAGGTGACAGTGTACTGCCCATTCACAGGGATTGAGCAGACGTTTCCCTGTTGCAAGTGGCTGGATGAGGACGAGGGGGACGGACTGATTGAGAGGGAGCTGTACGAGATGGTGTCCCTCAGGCAGAAGAAACTTAAGAGTGGGTGACTTATCCATTCTACATACACGTCTACTGTAACACACATAGGCTTACAGTTGGTTAAACAGATGTAGGATCTTAATTTGAACCACTTTGCTACAGCAGGAAAATAATCCACAGCAACAGGAAATGTGAATTATTATGTGGAATATAATTAATGGACATTTTTGTTGGGGCTGATAAAACATTTTGTGTGGAAAAATCAGGTCTGAAATTTCAAAGTGGAAATTACAAACTTCAGAAGCCTTTTAAAGCTCAAATACACTACAAAAGTGTACATTTCCTGCAAGTTCTTCTGCAACAGGGTGATCAAACAAAGACCCTACATCTGTAGTTGTAAGGGGCAAGTTCAGACATTGTACAGCAACACATAAATATGATTCCAGATGAGTTTACATCATTTTAAAGAAACTCTTCAGCTGGAGGTAGGATGTAATATATTTTGATCAGGCCTATAGAAACCATTCGAGTTCAGTTCACTTTACTTTATTAGCCGTATTTAGGAATTTGACAGTCAACATTTACAAACCACACTGACATCAATGACAACACACAGACAGATATGCAATAGACAATAGGATTCATTTTCCTGCGTACCCATCATCCCTTCCCAGAGTACCCGTGGTCCCTGTGGATCTGGACATCAGACGTGAAGGGGGCAGGGACGGACGCCCAGGTCTTCCTACAGATCTACGGTGAGAAGGGCAAGTCAGATGAGATGAGACTGGAGAGCAACTCAGACAGCTTTGAGCAGGCTCAGCTGGATAAGTTCATGGTAAGACCTGGATCAGCCATAGAACTATACATTTTCTGCACACCACAGTGGTTTAAAATTCTTTATTTAAGCAGGCAATTCAGTTAAGAACAAATTCTCATTCATGATGACAGCTTAGGAACAATGGGTTAACTGCCTTGTTCAGGGACAGAACTACAGATTTTTACCTTGTCAGCTTGGGGATTCGATCTAGCAACCTTTCGGTTTCTAGCCCAACCCTCTAACCACTAGGCTACCTGCTGCCCGCCGTAGCTGTCTCAGTGTTAGCCCACTGTAAACTGGGTGTTGGTGTGGGTGGACATTTTTGCCCAGAGATTTGGTATGGACTCATTAATATTCATTTTATAACTTTTGTGATATGCGTGTTTTAGTTGTTTGAATGTATATATTTTGTCTTTTGTGTGTATTTATTCTTTCTTCAATACTAACAGTTTTAAATTGTCGGACCACTGTAGATTGAAATGCCAGACATTGGAAAACTGACCAAGGCCCGTATCTGGCACGAAAAGAGACATCCTTTCGCAGGCTGGCATTTCGCTAGGGTGAGATCTACTGGGTTGTTTGGTCTGTCAACATTAGCCTTTTATACTGTTAGTTACATAATCAAACTTATCATGAAAGTGAAGTGAATCAAAGCACAATCTGTTATCTGATCATTGAAATAAACCCAAGTTACAGCATACTTAAAGCATACAGATGTAGGATCTTAATTTGAGTCAGTTTGTTACAGCAGGAAAATAATCTTGCAGCAACAGGACATGTGAATTATTATGTGCATTATAATGAATGGACATTTTTGTTGTGGTTGGTAAATGTTTCATAAGGGAAAATTAAGTCTGAAATTTCAAACTTCAGAAGTCTTTTCAAACCTCAAATACACTGCAAGTTTTATATTTCCTGCATTGCAGGAAAGTTCTCCTGCAACAGGGTGATCAAATTAAGATCCTACATCTGTACAGACTAGTATCTGAGCAGTGGTTGAGATATATTATACACTAGTCTGAGTTTTATCTTACCATGTGACCTGACCTGGAACTCTGGGCCCTAGTTATAGGCAATAAACCAGGCTATAATAGGTCAGGTCACAGAGTCAGGAAGAACTATTTATAGTTTTTTTTAAGTCCCCTATTTAAGTGTTATGTCGGTGTCTTACCCCAGGCCACGGTGATGAAGACACTGACAAGGGAGAAATACTCGTTTAACTGTGGCCGCTGGCTGGACATCAACGAGGACGATAATGAGATCATCAGAGAGATGCCCGCCACCGGAGCTCTCATCCCAGAGCCGTTACAACGTAGGACCCACACATACTCTCATACACACACACACACACACACACACACACACACACACACACACACACACACACACACACACACACACACACACACACACACACACACACACACACACACACACACTAACACCACATATTAGTTTGACAACCGCATACCTTCAAACATTGCATGAGTACTTATTAATACTCTTGTCCAATTAAGAATGTTTAGAATCATCACAGAGAATGTTAACATTATATACTTCTCAGTGCTGAAGTATCGCATCACCATCTGTACTGGGAAAGTGAGTGGAGGTGGCACTGATGCCAGCGTATTCCTTAATGTGATCGGGGACCTGGGAGACACAGGGGATCGACTCATGTTCCTCAGCAAAAACAACGTCAACAAGTTTGAAAAGGGCAACGTGAGTAGGGGTGGTTTAGGAGTACCTG
Organism: Oncorhynchus masou masou; assembly: GCF_036934945.1. Lineage (NCBI taxonomy): Eukaryota > Metazoa > Chordata > Actinopteri > Salmoniformes > Salmonidae > Oncorhynchus > Oncorhynchus masou. The sequence goes on along the minus strand of NC_088239.1, from coordinate 72,109,475 downwards.
GGTGTATATGTAGTGTAGGTGGTTTAGGAGTACCTGGGTGTATATGTAGTGTAGGTGGTTTAGGAGTACCTGGGTGTATATGTAGTGTAGGAGGTTTAGGAGTACCTGGGTGTATATGTAGTGTAGGTGGTTTAGGAGTACCTGGGTGTATATGTAGTGTAGGTGGTTCAGGAGTACCTGGGTGTATATGTAGTGTAGGTGGTTCAGGAGTACCTGGGTGTATATGTAGTGTAGGTGGTTCAGGAGTACCTGGGTGTATATGTAGTGTAGGTGGTTTAGGAGTACCTGGGTGTATATGTAGTGTAGGTGGTTCAGGAGTACCTGGGTGTATATGTAGTGTAGGTGGTTCAGGAGTACCTGGGTGTATATGTAGTGTAGGTGGTTTAGGAGTACCTGGGTGTATATGTAGTGTAGGTGGTTCAGGAGTACCTGGGTGTATATGTAGTGTAGATGGTTCAGGAGTACCTGGGTGTATATGTAGTGTAGGTGGTTCAGGAGTACCTGGGTGTATATGTAGTGTAGGTGGTTCAGGAGTACCTGGGTGTATATGTAGTGTAGGTGGTTTAGGAGTACCTGGGTGTATATGTAGTGTAGGTGGTTTAGAAGTACCTGGGTGTATATGTAGTGTAGGTGGTTCAGGAGTACCTGGGTGTATATGTAGTGTAGGTGGTTCAGGAGTACCTGGGTGTATATGTAGTGTAGGTTGTTCAGGAGTACCTGGGTGTATATGTAGTGTAGGTGGTTTAGGAGTACCTGGGTGTATATGTAGTGTAGGTGGTTTAGGAGTACCTGGGTGTATATGTAGTGTAGGTGGTTCAGGAGTGCCTGGGTGTATATGTAGTGTAGGTGGTTCAGGAGTACCTGGGTGTATATGTAGTGTAGGTGGTTTAGGAGTACCTGGGTGTATATGTAGTGTAGGGGTGGTTTAGGAGTACCTGGGTGTATATGTAGTGTAGATGGTTCAGTCGTACCTGGGTGTATATGTATTGTAGGTGGTTCAGGAGTACCTGGGTGTATATGTAGTGTAGGTGGTTTAGGAGTACCTGGGTGTATATGTAGTGTAGGTGGTTCAGGAGTACCTGGGTGTATATGTAGTGTAGGTGGTTTAGGAGTACCTGGGTGTATATGTAGTGTAGGTGGTTCAGGAGTACCTTGGTGTATATGTAGTGTAGGGGTGGTTTAGGAGTACCTGGGTGTATATGTAGTGTAGATGGTTCAGTCGTACCTGGGTGTATATGTATTGTAGGTGGTTCAGGAGTACCTGGGTGTATATGTAGTGTAGGTGGTTTAGGAGTACCTGGGTGTATATGTAGTGTAGGTGGTTCAGGAGTACCTGGGTGTATATGTAGTGTAGGTGGTTCAGGAGTACCTGGGTGTATATGTAGTGTAGGTGGTTCAGGAGTACCTTGGTGTATATGTAGTGTAGGTGGTTTAGGAGTACCTGGGTGTATATGTAGTGTAGGTGGTTCAGGAGTACCTGGGTGTATATGTAGTGTAGGTGGTTTAGGAGTACCTGGGTGTATATGTAGTGTAGGTGGTTTAGGAGTACCTGGGTGTATATGTAGTGTAGGTGGTTCAGGAGTGCCTGGGTGTATATGTAGTGTAGGTGGTTCAGGAGTACCTGGGTGTATATGTAGTGTAGGTGGTTTAGGAGTACCTGGGTGTATATGTAGTGTAGGTGGTTTAGGAGTACCTGGGTGTATATGTAGTGTAGGTGGTTCAGGAGTACCTGGGTGTATATGTAGTGTAGGTGGTTTAGGAGTACCTGGGTGTATATGTAGTGTAGGGGTGGTTTAGGAGTACCTGGGTGTATATGTAGTGTAGATGGTTCAGGAGTACCTGGGTGTATATGTATTGTAGGTGGTTCAGGAGTACCTGGGTGTATATGTAGTGTAGGTGGTTTAGGAGTACCTGGGTGTATATGTAGTGTAGGTGGTTCAGGAGTACCTGGGTGTATATGTAGTGTAGGTGGTTTAGGAGTACCTGGGTGTATATGTAGTGTAGGTGGTTCAGGAGTACCTGGGTGTATATGTAGTGTAGGTGGTTTAGGAGTACCTGAGTGTATATGTAGTGTAGGTGGTTCAGGAGTACCTGGGTGTATATGTAGTGTAGGTGGTTCAGGAGTACCTGGGTGTATATGTAGTGTAGGTGGTTCAGGAGTACCTGGGTGTATATGTAGTGTAGGTGGTTCAGGAGTACCTGGTGGTTCAGGAGTACCTGGGTGTATATGTAGTGTAGTGGTTCAGGAGTACCTGGGTGTAGGTGGTTTAGGAGTACCTGGGTGTATATGTAGTGTAGGTGGTTCAGGAGTACCTGGGTGTATATGTAGTGTAGGTGGTTCAGGAGTACCTGGGTGTATATGTAGTGTAGGTGGTTCAGGAGTACCTGGGTGTATATGTAGTGTAGGTGGTTCAGGAGTACCTGGGTGTATATGTAGTGTAGGTGGTTCAGGAGTACCTGGGTGTATATGTAGTGTAGGTGGTTCAGGAGTACCTGGGTGTATATGTAGTGTAGGTGGTTCAGGAGTACCTGGGTGTATATGTAGTGTAGGTGGTTCAGGAGTACCTGGGTGTATATGTAGTGTAGGTGGTTCAGGAGTACCTTGGTGTATATGTAGTGTAGGTGGTTTAGGAGTACCTGGGTGTATATGTAGTGTAGGTGGTTCAGGAGTACCTGGGTGTATATGTAGTGTAGGTGGTTCAGGAGTACCTGGGTGTATATGTAGTGTAGGTGGTTCAGGAGTACCTGGGTGTATATGTAGTGTAGGTGGTTCAGGAGTACCTGGGTGTATATGTAGTGTAGGTGGTTCAGGAGTACCTGGGTGTATATGTAGTGTAGGTGGTTCAGGAGTACCTGGGTGTATATGTAGTGTAGGTGGTTCAGGAGTACCTTGGTGTATATGTAGTGTAGGTGGTTTAGGAGTACCTGGGTGTATATGTAGTGTAGGTGGTTCAGGAGTACCTGGGTGTATATGTAGTGTAGGTGGTTTAGGAGTACCTGGGTGTATATGTAGTGTAGGTGGTTTAGGAGTACCTGGGTGTATATGTAGTGTAGGTGGTTCAGGAGTACCTGGGTGTATATGTAGTGTAGGTGGTTCAGGAGTACCTGGGTGTATATGTAGTGTAGGTGGTTAGGAGTACCTGGGTGTATATGTGGTGTAGGTGGTTCAGGAGTACCTGGGTGTATATGTAGTGTAGGTGGTTCAGGAGTACCTGGGTGTATATGTAGTGTGTATATGTTGGTGGTTTAGGAGTACCTGGGTGTATATGTAGTGTAGGTGGTTCAGGAGTACCTGGGTGTATATGTAGTGTAGGTGGTTCAGGAGTACCTGGGTGTATATGTAGTGTAGGTGGTTCAGGAGTACCTGGGTGTATATGTAGTGTAGGTGGTTCAGGAGTACCTGGGTGTATATGTAGTGTAGGTGGTTCAGGAATGCCTGGGTGTATATGTAGTGTAGGTGGTTCAGGAGTACCTGGGTGTATATGTAGTGTAGGTGGTTTAGGAGTACCTGGGTGTATATGTAGTGTAGGTGGTTTAGGAGTACCTGGGTGTATATGTAGTGTAGGTGGTTCAGGAGTACCTGGGTGTATATGTAGTGTAGGTGGTTTAGGAGTACCTGGGTGTATATGTAGTGTAGGGGTGGTTTAGGAGTACCTGGGTGTATATGTAGTGTAGATGGTTCAGGAGTACCTGGGTGTATATGTATTGTAGGTGGTTCAGGAGTACCTGGGTGTATATGTAGTGTAGGTGGTTTAGGAGTACCTGGGTGTATATGTAGTGTAGGTGGTTCAGGAGTACCTGGGTGTATATGTAGTGTAGGTGGTTCAGGAGTACCTGGGTGTATATGTAGTGTAGGTGGTTCAGGAGTACCTGGGTGTATATGTAGTGTAGGTGGTTCAGGAGTACCTGGGTGTATATGTAGTGTAGATGGTTCAGGAGTACCTGGGTGTATATGTAGTGTAGGTGGTTCAGGAGTACCTGGGTGTATATGTAGTGTAGGTGGTTCAGGAGTACCTGGGTGTATATGTAGTGTAGGTGGTTCAGGAGTACCTGGGTGTATATGTAGTGTAGATGGTTCAGGAGTACCTGGGTGTATATGTAGTGTAGGTGGTTCAGGAGTACCTGGGTGTATATGTAGTGTAGGTGGTTCAGGAGTACCTGGGTGTATATGTAGTGTAGGTGGTTCAGGAGTACCTGGGTGTATAAGTAGTGTAGATGGTTCAGTGAATAATGCTCATGCAATCAGTAAACCTTCCTGAGACCTGAAGACTTGTGTTAGCTCCCAGATCTAAAATCTAGGCTTTAGCTCAGTGGGTTAACTTGGTTTTGAGCGGTTTATCTCCCTCATTTCTCCACAGGCCGATGAGTTTCTGACCGAGGCGGTGTCGTTGGGGCAGGTGCGCAGGGTGCGTATCGGCCATGATGGGAGGGGTGGAGGCTGTGGTTGGTTCCTGGATAAGGTGTTGGTCAGGGAGGAGGGCCAACCAGAGTCTGCGGCCATAGAGTTCCCCTGTAACAGGCAAGTCAACCAGCCAATGACGTGGCAACCAATCACATTATATATTTCATAACATAATGGGAGCATGCCAACTAACTAACTTAGGGCTTGATTCAATGCATTGCGCTGAAGACCTGCACTACATCAGATAGAAATTTAAAAGCAATGTTCCCACGTTCGCGGAGACTGCATTCCCGGTAAATGCTGCATATGTCAGGTCAATTGGAAATTATCTTTCCATTTCAATCACGCTACAGCGCTGATTTTCAGCACTATGCATTAAATCCAGCCCTTGGTGACTATAATGTAAAACGAGAATGTAACCAATTTACTGAAATTAACATTCCATCAGTTTACTGAGAGTTTGGGAAATTACTTTCATGGGATGAACCTTCATGGACTTGTGCTGTGTACAGGGAAGCACCTTCATGGACTTGTGATGTGCACAGGGAAGCACCTTCATGGACTTGTAGTGCAAAGGGAAGAACCTTCATGGACTTGTAGTGCACAGGGAAGAACCTTCATGGACTTGTAGTGCACAGGGAAGCACCTTCATGGACTTGTAGTGCACAGGGAAGCACCTTCATGGACTTGTAGTGCACAGGGAAGAACCTTCATGGACTTGTAGTGCACAGGGAAGCACCTTCATGGACTTGTAGTGCACAGGGAAGAAACTTCATGGACTTGTAGTGCACAGGGAAGAACCTTCATGGACTTGTAGTGCACAGGGAAGATCCTTCATGGACTTGTAGTGCACAGGGAAGCACCTTCATGGACTTGTAGTGCACAGGGAAGCACCTTCATGGACTTGTAGTGCACAGGGAAGAACCATCATGGACTTGTAGCGCACAGGGAAGAACCTTCATGGACTTGTAGTGCACAGGGAAGAACCTTCATGGACTTGTAGTGCACAGGGAAGCACCTTCATGGACTTGTGATGTGCACAGGTTTGCAACTTCATGGACTTGTAGTGCACAGGGAAGCACCTTCAAAGACTTGTGCTGTACACAGGGAAGCACCTTCATAGACGTGTGCTGTGCACAGGGAAGCACCTCAAAGACTTGAGCTGTGCACAGGGAAGAACCTTCATAGACTTGTAGTGCACAGGGAAGCACCTTCAAAGACTTGTGCTGTGCACAGGGAAGCATCTTCATGGACTTGTAGTGCACAGGGAAGCACCTTCAAAGACTTGTGCTGTGCACAGGGAAGCATCTTCATGGACTTGTAGTGCACAGGGAAGCACCTTCAAAGACTTGTGCTGTGCACAGGGAAGCATCTTCATGGACTTGTAGTTCACAGGGAAGCACCTTCAAAGACTTGTGCTGTGCACGGGGAAGCACCTTCATGGACTTGTAGTGCACAGGGAAGCATCTTCATGGACTTGTAGTGCACAGGGAAGCATCTTCATGGACTTGTAGTGCACAGGGAAGCACCTTCATGGACTTGTAGTGCACAGGGAAGCATCTTCATGGACTTGTAGTGCACAGGGAAGCATCTTCATGGACTTGTAGTGCACAGGGAAGCATCTTCATGGACTTGTAGTGCACAGGGAAGCACCTTCATGGACTTGTAAGTTCATGGACTTGTAGTGCACAGGGAAGCATCTTCATGGACTTGTAGTGCACAGGGAAGCACTTCATGGACTTGTAGTGCACAGGGAAGCATCTTCATGGACTTGTAGTGCACAGGGAAGCATCTTCATGGACTTGTAGTGCACAGGGAAGCATCTTCATGGACTTGTAGTGCACAGGGAAGCATTTCATGGACTTGTAGTGCACAGGGAAGCATCTTCATGGACTTGTAGTGCACAGGGAAGCATCTTCATGGACTTGTAGTGCACAGGGAAGCATCTTCATGGACTTGTAGTGGGAAGCACACTTGTAGTGCACAGGAAGCATCTTCATGGACTTGTAGTGCACAGGGAAGCACCTTCATGGACTTGTAGTGCACAGGGAAGCACCTTCATGGACTTGTAGTGCACAGGGAAGCATCTTCATGGACTTGTAGTGCACATGGACTTGGTGAAGCAAGCACCTTCATGGACTTGTAGTGCACAGGGAAGCACCTTCATGGACTTGTAGTGCACAGGGAAGCATCTTCATGGACTTGTAGTGCACAGGGAAGCATCTTCATGGACTTGTAGTGCACAGGGAAGCATCTTCATGGACAGTGCACTTCATGGACTTGTAGTGCACAGGGAAGCATCTTCATGGACTTGTAGTGCACAGGGAAGCATCTTCATGGACTTGTGGACTTGTAGTGCACAGGGAAGCATCTTCATGGACTTTGTAGTGCACAGGGAAGCATCTTCATGGACTTGTAGTGCACAGGGAAGCATCTTCATGGACTTGTAGTGCACAGGGAAGCATCTTCATGGACTTGTAGTGCACAGGGAAGCATCTTCATGGACTTGTAGTGCACAGGGAAGCATCTTCATGGACTTGTAGTGCACAGGGAAGCATCTTCATGGACTTGCACAGGAAGCATCTTCATAGTGCACAGGGAAGCATAGTGCACAGGGAAGCACCTTCATGGACTTGTAGTGCACAGGGAAGCATCTTCATGGACTTGTAGTGCACAGGGAAGCATCTTCATGGACTTGTAGTGCACAGGGAAGCATCTTCATGGACTTGTAGTGCACAGGGAAGCATCTTCATGGACTTGTAGTGCACAGGGAAGCATCTTCATGGACTTGTAGTGCACAGGGAAGCATCTTCATGGACTTGTAGTGCACAGGGAAGCATCTTCATGGATTGTGTGCACAGGGACTTGTAGTGCACAGGGAAGCATCTTCATGGACTTGTAGTGCACAGGGAAGCATCTTCATGGACTTGTAGTGCACAGGGAAGCATCTTCATGGACTTGTAGTGCACAGGGAAGCATCTTCATGGACTTGTAGTGCACAGGGAAGCATCTTCATGGACTTGTAGTGCACAGGGAAGCATCTTCATGGACTTGTAGTGCACAGGGAAGCATCTTCATGGACTTGTAGTGCACAGGGAAGCATCTTCATGGACTTGTAGTGCATGGAAGCACTTGTAGTGCACAGGGAAGCATCTTCATGGACTTGTAGTGCACAGGGAAGCATCTTCATGGACTTGTAAGCATCTTCATGGACTTGTAGTGCACAGGGAAGCATCTTCATGGACTTGTAGTGCACAGGGACTTGTAGTGCACAGGGAAGCATCTTCATGGACTTGTAGTGCACAGGGAAGCTTTCATGGACTTGTAGTGCACAGGGAAGCATCTTCATGGACTTGTAGTGCACAGGGAAGCATCTTCATGGACTTGTAGTGCACAGGGAAGCATCTTCATGGACTTGTAGTGCACAGGGAAGCATCTTCATGGACTTGTAGTGCACAGGGAAGCATCTTCATGGACTTGTAGTGCACAGGGAAGCATCTTCATGGACTTGTAGTGCACAGGGAAGCATCTTCATGGACTTGTAGTGCACAGGGAAGCATCTTCATGGACTTGTAGTGCACAGGGAAGCATCTTCATGGACTTGTAGTGCACAGGGAAGCATCTTCTTCATGGACTTGTAGTGCACAGGGAAGCATCTTCATGGACTTGTAGTGAAGCACAGGGAAGCATCTTCATGGACTTGTAGTGCACAGGGAAGCATCTTCATGGACTTGTAGTGCACAGGGAAGCATCTTCATGGACTTGTAGTGCACAGGGAAGCATCTTCATGGACTTGTAGTGCACACATGGAAGCATCTTCATGGACTTGTAGTGCACAGGGAAGCATCTTCATGGACTTGTAGTGCACAGGGAAGCATCTTCATGGACTTGTAGTGCACAGGGAAGCATCTTCATGGACTTGTGCACAGGAAGCATCTTCATGGACTTGTACACAGGGAAGCATCTTCATGGACTTGTAGTGCACAGGGAAGCATCTTCATGGACTTGGTGCACAGGGAAGCATCTTCATGGACTTGTAGTGCACAGGAAGCATCTTCATGGACTTGTAGTGCACAGGGAAGCATCTTCATGGACATTGTAGTGCACAGGGAAGCAATGGATCTTCATGGACTTGTAGTGCACAGGGAAGCATCTTCATGGACTTGTAGTGCACAGGGAAGCATCTTCATGGACTTGTAGTGCACAGGGAAGCATCTTCATGGACTTGTAGTGCACAGGGAATCACAGGGAAGCATCTTCATGGACTTGTAGTGCACAGGAATCATTCATGGACGTGTAGTGCACAGGGAAGCATCTTCATGGACTTGTAGTGCACAGGGAAGCATCTTCATGGATGTGTAGTGCACAGGGAAGCATCTTCATGGACTTGTAGTGCACAGGGAAGCATCTTCATGGACTTGTAGTGCACAGGGAATCACCTTCATGGACGTGTAGTGCACAGGGAAGCATCTTCATGGACTTGTAGTGCACAGGGAAGCATCTTCATGGATGTGTAGTGCACAGGGAAGCATCTTCATGGACTTGTAGTGCACAGGGAAGCATCTTCATGGACTTGTAGTGCACAGGGAAGCATCTTCATGGACTTGTAGTGCACAGGGAAGCATCTTCATGGACTTGTAGTGCACAGGGAAGCATCTTCATGGACTTGTAGTGCACAGGGAAGCATCTTCATGGACTTGTAGTGCACAGGGAAGCATCTTCATGGACTTGTAGTGCACAGGGAAGCATCTTCATGGACTTGTAGTGCACAGGGAAGCATCTTCATGGACTTGTAGTGCACAGGGAAGCATTTCATGGACTTGTAGTGCACAGGGAATCACCTTCATGGACTTGTAGTGCACAGGGAAGCATCTTCATGGACTTGTAGTGCACAGGGAAGCATCTTCATGGACTTGTAGTGCACAGGGAAGCATCTTCATGGACTTGTAGTGCACAGGGAAGCATCTTCATGGACATGTAGTGGACAGGGAAGCCCCTTCAAAGACTTGTGCTGTGCCCAGTGACCTTTTTCCTTAATAATGAAATTAATCCCATCACAAGTAACAACTAAAGCACCAAACAGCCAATCATACAGCGTTTCACTACCAGCCATACAGCCTCAGGGAAGACAGTCATCTGGCCTGGCCACGCCCAGTCTGTCTCTATTGGCAGTTCTCCAATTGCCTCGCTTAACCAGTTAGCCAGCTGATGGACCAGCATCACATTACAAATAGGGACTAAACACACTGTGGCCAGCCAGGTCTCTCTCCCTCCAGTAACTGAAGCTAAACCAAGTCTGGGGTGCCCTGTTACACCGTAACACTTTCCTCTTTCAACCTCTAGGCTATAGATTAAGCAATGTTGAGTGAAAGTGTTTTAGGTTGTATACCTGTGCCTTGTAGAGTTGCGGTTGAATCAAATGGATTATCTCCTTTTGGGTGTATTTTATTCCAGGTGGTTGGACCGGAATGAGGACGATGGACAGATCGTTCGTGAGTTAGTGCCAGCAGGAGATGGTCTGCGTCTCCACAGTGAGTCAACCATGAAACAGACAAACACTTTAGTTTATTTGCACAACTAGAAAGATTTTTAGTTTGTCCAGTACAGGTGTTCTATCCTAATTTGATCACTCTGTCACAGTGAATTTTCCTGCGCAGCAGCAAATGCAAATTGTAGTGTACCGAGGTTTAAAAAGGCTTGTCAAGTTTGTAATTTCCACTTTAAGACTTAATTTATCCAAACAAAAAAACATCAACCCTTATATAAATGTCCATTAATTATAAATCACCTAATAATTCACATTTCCTGCATAAATTTCTTGCTGTGAGAAACTGGTCAAATTAAGATAGCGTATCTGTAGGAGAAACATTATACTACAGATGTTCACATACTGTAGCTAGTGTGAATATACAGTACAATGAAAAAATAAAATCTGAACATAAACATGAAAAACTCAAGGCCCCATTTAAAGTTGTGTGTGTGTCTACAAGAGGAAAAACCCATGCCTCATATGTCTTTTAAGATGTCAACTACCATATCTCGGTGAAGACAGGCAACATCAACGGGGCCAGCTCGGACTCCAAGGTGTTTGTTAAATTGTACGGAGAGAAGGGCGACACCACGAGGATACTCCTGGTGGTCTCGGACAACGACCTGAGTAACTACTATGAGACGGGCCAAACTGATATCTTCACCGTCGAGACCTATGACATCGGACAAGTGTGTCATTTTTGATGTTTTATACAATACATGATCAGAAACCTAGAAACATAGATTATAGTTGTCTAATTTAAACCAACTCATCCCAACAGTAGGTAATTATAGTGTATGTCTCAGTTTCTTGGAGTTGTATGGTGCTTTATTAAACATCAGTTGTGGTTTTGATTCCTACATGGGTCTCATACGGACCATGTTAACTGGATAAAAACATCTGCTAAATGACCATCCATCCTCATTCTTACTTCCTGGTTTCTATCTCTGTAGATCCACCGTCTTCTGATAGGCCACACTAACGAGGGTCTGCGTGCTGGTTGGTTCCTGGACAGTGTCCGGATCATTGTTCCGGTCCATGGGAAGCAGTACCAGTTCCCCAGCCATCGCTGGCTGTGTAAGGATGAGGCTGACGGCAAGGTGGAGGTGGAGATCTATCCCAGCGAGACCCTGGACATCGAGAAACGTAACAGACAATTTACTAGATTGGATACTCTGAGACAATGCATGTATTATACAGTACATACTGTGCCAGAGAATACATATATTTACAGTGTAATATTTATACACACTGTGCAATATACCAGAGATTTCAAATACACTCTGGGGCATTTGTACACACAATGTCGCTACCAGAGTTATCACAAGAAAACCCAATGAAAAGTACAGGAACAGTCAAAATGATAGAAAACGTATATTATCACTGAAACAACCTGTAATCAGATGACGTGACTAGATGAATACAGTTCTGTCCAGTAATAAGCGCTGATGGCCTACTTAGGGATTATGATGGATTGTGGTGCATTAGTCCCCACTCTCCATCATCCTGCCATGGTTTAATTGGTTAGTGACATGTTGCTCTGCCCTCTGGTTTGCAGTGATTAACTACGAGGTCACAGTGGTCACGGGGAACATGCGCAATGGTGGCACCAACGCCAATGTGTTCTGCCAGATCTATGGAGAGGAGGGCAAGACCGAGCTCATCAGCCTCAAGAGCCGCTCCAACAACTTTGAGCGTGGGACCACAGAGATCTATAAGGTCTGGATCACCTTGTTCAGTCACAGTCAGTGAACCAGTAATGGCAGTCTACTGACTACACATTGATTGGGTTCAAATTGTGGGAAGGAAATGATTTTCCCTTTGTGAATTGGATGGATTCTTGAAGAGTACAGCTATCATTGGTTTTGAGAAGACTTAGCATGAAATCAGTAATTCTGCCATGTTTTGGAGTGGAGTTGATGATGACAAATCTCAAAATTGTAAAGATGGGGAGAGGTCTGTCGGTAATAAAGAGATGCTCTGCTCTGCAGGCTCTCAGAAGGGTGAGACACAGACACACTGGAGGCTAATTGCTAATTGTTTGCGCCCGTTATTTTCAGAACAGTTATTTTTGTATGTTGTGCTGTACGCTTACACACACATGATAAGACATGTACTCTACACACACGTACACATGGATTTTGTATTGTAGATATGTGGTAGTAGAGTAGTACCCAGAGGGCACACACTTAATGTGTTGTGAAAAGTGTTTTTATTATTTTAAATTGTATATAACTGCCTTAATGTTGCTGGACCCCAGGAAGAGTAGCTGTCACCAAGTCAGCAGTTAATGGGGATCCTAAATAAATACAAAGTATTAATGTTCTATTCCCTCTGGAAAACAACACACGCTAACCTCTTGGTGTTGTTGTTTTACATCACACTCCACAAAGCCAGTCCTGCAGCCTCTAGTTTGATCTTATCTTGATTATTGTCCTGTCATATGATCCAGTCCTGCAGGCTCTAGTTTGATCTTATCTTGATTATTGCCTGTCATATGATCAAGTCCTGCAGGCTCTAGTTTGATCTTATCTTGATTATTGTCCTGTCATATGATCAAGTCCTGCAGGCTCTAGTTTGATCTTATCTTGATTATTGCCTGTCATATGATCAAGTCATGCAGGCTCTAGTTTGATCTTATCTTGATTATTGTCCAGTCATATGATCAAGTCCTGCAGCCTCTAGTTTGATCCTATCTTGATTATTGTCCTGTCATATGATCAAGTCCTGCAGGCTCTAGTTTGATCTTATCTTGATTATTGTCCAGTCATATGGTTAAGTCCTGCAAAGTGCTGATAGATGTACACACACACTACATGTTAATATTTTTAAATGTATTGAAATTGTAAATTATTTTGTCTCTAATGTCTTTTTCGTTATATATCAGACCCCAGTAAGACTAGCTGTCGCCATTGGTGTTGGCTATTGGGGATCCTAATAAATTAAATTCAATAAAAAATAACCACCTGTCTCTCAACCCCCAGATCGAGGCGCTGAACGTGGGCAAATTATTCAAAATCCGCATTGGGCACGATGGTTCGGGCGTGGGCGACGGGTGGTTCCTTGAGACGGTGGACATCAAGCGGCTCACTATGGCCATGGTACAGAGGGAAGTGGTGAAGGAGAAACCAAAGGATGACAAGAAGGACAAGAAGAAGAATAAAAAGAAGAAGAAAGAAGAGGATGAGGAGGAGGAGTACGTGACGGAGCTCCAGGAGGTGACAGAGAGCGTGACGTTCCCCTGTCATCGCTGGCTGGCCCGCGACGAGGAGGACGGGGAGATCGTGGTGGAGCTCCTACCCGAGGACCCCGGAGACCTGGAGGGTAGGCTTTAAGTTTCATTAGTCCTATGTACGGGATACACATGGTATACAATGTCCAACCAAATTCTTACTTTCAGGTTCCTTCTCAAAAATGCAACAACAATAATAAATGAAATATATGAATATGAACATATAGTAAATGGCTCAGTGGAATAGAATAAACATTTGAGCATAATTATAATACAGGAGGCCTCCCGTGTGGCGCAGTGGTAAAGGGCATCAGCTGTGCCACCAGAGACTCTGGGTTCGCGCCCAGGCTCTGTCATAACCGTCTGCGACCGGGAGGTACATGGGGTGATGCACAATCGTCCTAGCGTTGTCCGGGTTAGAGAGGGCTTGGCCGGTAGGAAAATCCTTGTCTCACCAGTGACTCCTGTGGTGGGCCGGGCGCAGTGCGTGCTAACCACGGTTGCCAGGTGCACGGTGTTTCCTCTGACACATTGGTGCGGTTGCCCTACTGTGTTAAGAAGCAGGACTTTCTTGGTTGGGTTGTGTATCGGAGGACGCATGACTTTCAACCTTCGTCTGTCCCGGGGCCGTACGGGAGTTGTAGCGATGAGACAAGATTGTAGCTACTAAAACAATTGGATAGCATGAAAAAGGGGAACATTTTTTTTTTTTACGTTAAAAAAAAATTATATTACAGGAATGCACATACTTTACACTTGTATTGGGGAAGGGGGTGGCGGTAGAGGGGGGCCGCAGTGTGTTCATGATTTTGTTCCGCACAGCACTTAACACACCTGATTCATCAAGTAATCAATGACTTCAATATGAACCAAGATCAGTTATATCTGGTGTGTTAAGGACGAAGCCCACCATTGATAGGAGGCTGGAGGGGAGTGAATAGTTGTAGTTATTGTATGGTCATGGATTATGTAATGAGTGACTCTGTGAATCTGGATGATCCACAGAGAACTCCTATGAGGTCCATGTGTTTACTGGCCCCATGTGGGGAGCCGGAACCGATGCCAACGTTTACATCAACATCTACGGAGAGATCGGGGACACGGGCGAGCGGAAACTAAGAAAGTCCAACAACCTCAACAAATTTGAGAAGGGGCAGGTGAGGAAGCAATCTACCAATATGATGATGATGTCAATAATATCCGGGTGGCTCTTGAACTACGACCTCTCTCCCATTGACCTAGCTGTTTGACCTCTGACCTTTGTGCCTGATTCAATAAATTAAAGCATTAAACAACTATTGATCATTGAAAAAGATGTTCCAGGCTACAGTAACCTTTTATTATAACCTTTTGATCATGTCTTTGACCTCTGACTTTTCCCATGGTTTTACTGCGGGGTTCAGGAGGACGTGTTCTCCATGCAGGCCATCGATCTGGGCATTCTGAAGAAGCTGAGGATTCGTCACGACAACAGCCAGCCTCATGCTGCCTGGTTCCTGGACAGGGTGGAGATAGTAGACAACAAAGACGACACCACGTAAGGGGGGGGGGGCACAGGATTACACAATAATATTAGCATACATCCGTTATTATCAAGTCACAGACAGACAGACAGACAGACAGACAGACAGACAGACAGACAGACAGACAGACAGACAGACGGACAGACAGACGGACAGACAGAGTCTAGAAACCTGACCCGGTAGTGTTCTAGGTACTACTTCCCATGTAAACGGTGGCTGGCCATTGATGAAGATGATGGACAGATTGCCAGGGAGCTGGTCCCTGTGGATGAAGCCTTTATGAAGAAGGGTGAGGATGATGATGATGATGATGACGAGGAAAACTCCAGTGCAACACTCGGCCTGGAACAGAAGGGTGAGACACAGACACACTGGAGGCTAATTGCTAATTGTTTGCACCCGTTATTTTCAGAACAGTTATTTTTACACACACTTACACACACATGATAAGACATGTACTCTACACACACGTACACATGGATTTTGTATTGTAGATATGTGGTAGTAGAGTAGTACCCAGAGGGCACACACTTAATGTGTTGTGAAAAGTGTTATGAAATGTAATCTCATGTATTATTTGAAATTGTATATAACTGCCTTAATGTTGCTGGACCCCAGGAAGAGTAGCTGCCACCAAGTCAGCAGTTAATGGGGATCCTTAATAAATACCAGCTATTAATGTTCTATTCCCTCTGGAAAACAACACATGCTAACCTCTAGGTGTTGTTGATCACTAGTTATACAATAAAACATTAGATTTGACTGAATAATAACAATGCAGTATCATGAATACATTGTCATCTGATTTGGTTGATGTGTCTGTCAGCCATGTCCACCACCTTCACAATGAGGGTAAAGACTGGAGACAAGAAGTATGCGGGCACTGATGCCAACGTGTTCGCCATCCTGTACGGCATGAAGGATGATACAGGTAACGATGCTTTACAGACACTGAGATAGGTGATATGCATGTTTGTGTCCTAGAGCGTGTGTATTTCTATATCCTACTAACTATGATATTTACTGCTGTGTGTTTTCACAGGCATCATAATGCTGAAAGCATCCAAGTTACATAAGAATAAGTTTGAGCAGGCCATGATCGATGAGTTTACAGTGGAAGCTGTGGATATTGGAACACTGAAGAAAATACGCATGGGGCATGACAACTCAGGTTAAACAAGCTCATACATACATATGATATGTGATTACACATATTATGTACATGCACACACACACACACACACACACACACACACACACACACACACACACACACACACACACACACACACACACACACACACACACACACACACACACACACACACACACACACACACACACACACACACACACACACACACACACACACACACACACACACACACACTTCCAGTGATAATGTGTTATGCCTATACAGGGGCAGCATCAGGCTGGTTCCTGGACTGGGTAGAGGTGGATGCCCCCTCCCTGGGCCAGAAGCTGAGGTTCCCTTGTGGTCGCTGGCTGGATAAGGGAGAGGACGACGGGGCCATCGTCAGGGACCTCTTCCCTGCAGACCTCCAGACTGAGCTCTACACACCATGTAAGAACTATGTGTTACTATCCTATATCAAATCATATAAGGCCATACCTGGCATACCAAGAGCCAGCCTAATGCACCCTGTACTTATTGTAGATAACCCATATCGTACAGGAACCTATACTACCATACCATGCCATATAGGCCTGGGAATTGCCAGGGACCTCACAATACAATATTATACCGATACTTAGATGCCAATAGAATATGTATGCCATTCTCACGATTCTCACGATTCTATATGTATTGTGATTCAATACTGCGATTTATTGTGATTGTCTGCTATAGAGAGACAAGAGAGAGCATGACAAAATGAGTTTTGATCAGTCAGGGAAATAAAAGTGCTGAAAACATGTTGGCTCAGCATTTAAAAAGAAGATGGAGAACAAGCTACCTACAGAAACCAAAACAATTAAAAATAATATAATATATGTACACTACCGTTCAAAAGTTTGGACACACCTACTCATTCAAGGGTTTTTCTTTATTTTTACTATTTTCTACATTGTACAACAATAGTGAAGACATCAAAAGTATCCATCCTTTGCCTTGATGACAGCTTTGGAAACTCTTGGCATTCTCTCAACCAGGTTCACCTGGAATGCTTTTCCAACAGTCTTGAAGGAGTTCCCACATATGCTGAGGACTTGTTGGCTGCTTTCCCTTCACTCTGAGGTCCAACTCATCCCAAACCATCTCAATTGGGTTGAGGTCGGCTGATTGTGGAGGCCAGGTCATCTGATGCAGCACTCCATCACTCTCCTTCTTGGTCAAATAGCCCTTACACAGCCTTGAAATGTATTGGGTCATTGTCTTGTTGAAAAACAAATGAGCTAAGCAAACCAGATGGGATTGCGTATCGCTGCAGAATGCTGTGGTAGCCATGCTGGTTAAGTGTGCCTTGAATTCTAAATAAATCACTGGCAGTCTCACCAGCAAAGCACCCCAACACCATCACACCTCCTCCACCCTGCTTCACGGTGGGAACCACACATGCGGAGATCATCCATTCACCTACCCTGCGTCTCACAAAGACACAGCGGTTGGAACCAAAAATCTCAAATTTGGACTCATCAGACCAAAGGACAGATTTCCACTGGTTTAATGTCCATTGCTCGTGTTTCTTGGCCCAAGCAAGTCCTTTCTTATTGGTGTTCTTTAGTAGTAGTTTCTTTGCAGCAATTCAACCATGAAGGCCTGATTCATGCAGTCTCCTCTGAACAGTTGATGTTGAGATGTGTCTGTGAAGCATTTATTTGGGCTGAAATCTAAGGTGCAGTTAACTCTAATGAACTTATCCTCTGCAGCAGAGGTAATTCTTTGTCTTCCTTTCCTGTGGTGGTCCTCATGAGAGCCAGTTTCATCATAGCGTTTGATGTTTTTTTGCGACTGCAATTTAAGAAACTTTCAAAGTTCTTGACATTTTCTGAATTGACTGACATTCATGTCTTAAAGTAATGTTGGACTGTCATTTCTCTTTGCTTATTTGAGGTGATCTTGACATAATATGGACTTGGTCTTTTACCATTCCTATCTTGTCACAACTCAACTGATTGGCTCAAACGCATTAAGAAGGAAAGAAATTCCACAAATGTACTTTTTACAAGACACAACTGTTAATTGAAATGCATTCCAGATGACTACCTCATGAAACTGGTTGAGAGAATGCCAAGAGTGTGTAACGCTGTTATCAAGGCAAAAGGTGGCTACATTGAAAATTCTCAAATGTAAAATATATTTGGATTTGTTTAACACTTTTTTGGTTACTACATGATTCCATATGTGTTATTTCATAGTTTTGATGTCTTCACAATTATTCCACAATGTAGAACATAGTAAAAATAAAGAAAAACCCTTAAATGAGTAGGTGTGTCCAAACTTTTGACTGGTGCTGGTACCCTGTGTATATACAGTATATATTATTTTACAAATTGATATTGCGATATGTAACTGTATCAATATTTTTCCCCCATCACTAATGATATATCATACCCTAAGCCTTGTTTTCCCTCTGTCACAGTTGTGCCCTATGAGATCAAGACGTTCACCAGTGACCTGTTTGCAGCGGGTACAGACGCAGACGTGTTCATCGTGCTCTACGGCCGAGACGGGGTGTGCACCCAGCAGAGGTCTCTCTGTGTCAACAAGAGGGAGAGGACCATGTACTTTGAGAGGGGAGCTGAGGACATGTTCATCGTTGAGGTACGACCAGACAGTAGTCACCCATAAGACAATGTAAAGAGCAGACAGCTGTGAGGGAAAATATTATTCTGGAATGAGGATGATAAGGATGGGGATGATGTGGATGATGAGAATGTTCCTCATGATGATGATGATGATGATGATGAGGGTGATGTTTCTGTAACATTGTGGAGTTGGAGGACGTGGGTGATGTCATAGAGAAGATCCGTATTGGTCATGACAACAGAGGGCTAAACGGAGGCTGGCACCTGGACAGAGTGGAGATCAGACGACTGCTGAGGAAGGGGAAGGTACACAGGAGAAAGGCTACTCTGTTACTCAGTTACAGATCTATAATCAGCTTACCCTCCCCAAATCCTAACCTCAACCAGTAGGTCAAATGTCCAAATAACTGATCTAAGACCAGTGTCTAGGGGCAGGGTAAAACTACACCCATCTTCACTAGTATATATCAAAATAATACCATTTTTAGTCACAAGGTGGTGCTTTTCTCCTCTTGGAGAGACCTGGAGTGTAATCAGTCACACACTGCTGCTCTGGCTTTCTCTAGGGGTCGGAGACTATTATCTTCCCATGTGAGCGCTGGCTGGCCAAGTCAGAGGATGATGGAGAAACAGTGAGAGAGTTAGTACCTTCTGACATCATAACGGAGAAACTACTACGAGATGGTACCCTGAAAGTCAGCGAGGTTGAGGTGGAAGATGCACTGGAGAGTACGTACACACAGACACATCCAAACACACGCTAACACACGCACACACACACACACACACACACACACACACACACACACACACACACACACACACACACACACACACACACACACACACACACACACACACACACACACACACACACACACACTGGAGGCTGGCCATTACAGCAGAATGCACCTCTTTGTTTGTCAGACTCTTTGTCTGCCAAGTAAATAATGAGGCAGTTTTCTGCTTAAATTGGTCTCTTTCTCCTCTGCAGTCACGCAGAGTGTCGGCAATTTGTTCCCATTTGAACACTTCAGTACATTGTTATGCCTTCCGTCTGTAGGTTGTCTATCTGTGTTTTCTTATCTATTATCTGTGCCCAACTCTGCCCGTAGCTCACACATACAAAGTGTCTGTGATGACGGGCGATGTTTACGACGCAGGCACCGATGCCAACGTCTTCCTGACCATCTACGGAGACCTGGGAGACACTGGCGAGCGCAAACTCAGCAAGTCTGAGACCAACGGCAACAAGTTTGAGAGAGGAGCGGTAAGAGACAGAATACAGACCTTACCGTATCCCTAACTAGGTATCCCTGACTAGGTATCCCTGACTACGTATCCCTGACTACGTATCCCTGACTACGTATCCCTGACTACGTATCCCTGACTACGTATCCCTGGCTACTTATCCCTGACTACGTATCCCTGACTACGTATCCCTGACTAGGCCTTTCTGTCATTCATGTGAATGTTTATTGGCTTTTGCATCACAGCATAAAATTGTACAATCATTTTGAGGCTTTATACACTAAGTGTATAAAACATTAAGAACACCCCCCCTCCTTTTGCCCTTGACTCCTATGCTTTCCACAGTTGTGCCAAGTTGGATGGATGTCTTTTGGGTGGTGGACCATTCTTGATACATACAGGAAACTGTTGAGGGTGAAAACCCCAGCAGTGTTGCAGTTCTTGACACAAACCGGTGCACCTGGCACCTACTACCTTACCCTGTTCAAAGGCACTTAAATATTTTGTCTTGCCTGTTCACCCTCTGAATGGAACACACATACAATCCATGTCAAAATTTTCTCAATGCTTAAAAATCCTTCTTTAACCTCCCCTTCATCTACACTGATTGAAGTGGATTTAACAGGTGACGTCAATAAGTGATCATAGCTTTCACCTTGCTTCAGTCTGTCATGGAAATGAGCAGGTGTTCATAACATTTTGTATACTCAGTGTATGAGCCCCTGCCTTCTATTCCAGGTGGATAAGTTTACCATTGAGGCGGTGGACCTGGGTCAGGTGTTTAGAATGAAGATTCGCCATGACAACAGCATGATGAGTGCTGATTGGTACCTGGACCAGGTGGAGGTGGTTGACGAGGATACGGAGGAGGTCTTCCTGTTCCTGTGTGAGCGCTGGCTGTCCAGAAAGAGAGAGGACAGACGCATCGAAAGGATGTTCTATGTCAAGGTACTGTTATAGAGGCCTTTTGGCCTTGGTGTGTGTGTGTGTGTGTGTGTGTGTGTGTGTGTGTGTGTGTGTGTGTGTGTGTGTGTGTGTGTGTGTGTGTGTGTGTGTGTGTGTGCGTGCGTGCGTGCGTGTGTGTGTGTAAATCTGTGAGTATTCTCTCAGGGTTACGAGGGGGAGAGGGAGACAATCCAGGGCAGTAAGAAGAGCTCAGCCATGATCATGAAGAGTGTGGACAGCAACATGAACAAGAAGAAGAAGAAGGGGGAGGACGTCCAAAAGGAGAGCACCAGTCAGTAAACACACACTGCTGTCAATATAAACACACACATCCATTCACAACCCCCTCCCCCAGCACACACACATTGACAAAAAAAGAGTTATGAAAAAAGACTGAATTTCACCAGTTTCATACATTGCAATGAGCTGATTGATAACTCCAGACAAAAGTATTTATTTGCATTCTGCTTTGTAGAGGCAGAGTTTGGAGAAACAGCTGCTCACCCTTACACATACAATCAAACACATTACCTTGTGTCTCTGCAGTCATTCCATACCACTTCACCATTTCCACGGGGGAAGAAAACGATGCCAGTACCTGCAGCAGGGTCTATGTGATCATCATGGGGCCAAACCACACCCAGACACAGAGGCTGTGGCTGGACCTGCCTGGGGGGAAGAGGTGCTTTGAGTCTGGGTCTCTGGAGTCCTTCGAGGCTAATGGAGCTGACGTTGGTGAGATTAAAAAAGTGGAGGTAAGTAGTTTAAATGGACTGAAATAGATGCCAGCAGAGCCATGTATTTAAAGAGTTGGGCCAATGCAGTTTCTGCATTATGATGCATTTACATGACACATTCTAGGAGAGCCATCCAGAGGTGGCGCTCCTAGTGGCTGAGGACTTAAATGCAGGGCAACTTAAATCGGTTTTACCTCATTTCTATCAGCATGTTAAATGTGCAAACAGAGGGAAAAAAAACTTTAGACCACCTTTACTCCACACACAGAAATGTGTACAAAGATCTCCCTCGCCCTCAATTTGGTAAATCTGACTGTAATTCTATCCTCCTGATTCCTGCTTACAAGCAAAAACGAAAGCAGGAAGTACCACTGACTCGCTCAATACGGAAGTGGTCAGATGACGCAGATGCTAAACTACAGGACTGTTTTGCAAGCACGGACTGGAATATGTTCC